>NC_087245.1:35325000-36027500 GCF_037042905.1 Lytechinus pictus
CTTTCAGCCAATCGGGGCGCGGTAACCAAGGGAATTTCCACGGCGCACCTGTTTGTTTACTTTTTATTGCATATGGCCTGGACAAGCAATACGGATGTTTTATTCTCGTTTAATGGACTCTCAGACACTGACTTTGGCTTTTATTCACGGAACTTAACTCACATTATCACAAATCTTAATAAGGAAACTTCAAGTCGTTTGCTTTTTCAGAAAGAGGGAAAAAAGACGGGGGAAAGGAATGTGTTTGAGGTAAATGATAAACATATTACATTCACGAATTTTATTCATTATTTTCGGAAGAGAATGTGTTTTTTTTTCCAAGTGTTATTACAATCATTTTTCACATCTGTTAAATGCTAGTCTATCATTGATTGTTTTTTTTTTAATCTTCATTGTTCGCAACCTCAAAATATGATTAAAGGGAAGTCCATTATCACTACTGTAGGCCTACTGATTTGATCGCTTCTAGTTTATTTTCTACAGACACTATATAGTTAACAGACATTGTATATTTACCTACACTATAGTCCTACTACTTCTACCGCTACTGACATGACTGATATCACTGCAACAATAATGCTTTAACTTTGTCTTCTACTACTACTACTACTACTACTACTACTACTACTACTACTACTACTACTACTACTACTACTACTACTTCTACTTCTACTACTACTACTACTACTACTACTACTACTACTACTACTACTTCTGTAAGAGAGGTGAATTTTAACATCCACTACTTTTTTTTCCTTTCATTTCATTCTAAATCCAATTTACACCTTAAGATATATCTCTATCATTATAAACATTAAGTTACTTCCCGATCTGTGTTCATTATATTGCATTATGCTATACTTTCTCTATGTTAAATTTCATTACGTCAATTCTCTTTGTATATAGATGCATATAAAAATCAGTTAGAAATCTATGGAAAATGTATAAATGTATTACTGATTTATACGATATACTGTCATAAATATTTTTGTTTATGTTATCACTGTCTGTATTGTAAAACAATGTTAATGCCAAGTGAATGAAGTTTGTTAATAAATTCAAATTAAAACGTTCATGAGGTTCTTGCTAATCAGCAGACTTCCTCTATACCTTTTCATTTTCTTTGCCATAATAATTTCGAATTATGCTTTCAAATCCAATAAGCTATTAATTTTCTTGAATTATCTTTTTTTTTCATTCATATAACTTTTAGCACTGAATATTCCTTTAAGGAAATGAAAATAAAAAAATTGTTATCCCAAGCAAGGAGATTTGCTATATTTTAATGTAAATAGATGCTTTTATAAGTCTTATTTTTTGAATGCCACTTAACAATATTATCCCTAGAAAATTGTTACGAGAAATTTTTGTATATACTGACCCCAAACAGGGACATTTTAAGGACTATATTTTAGGAATCCATTAAGAGTATACATAACTTACCATAGTCATCTAATACGAGTGCCAAGCGCTTGTTGATTTTGTTAGAATTACCTCGAAACACAGTCATAGTAATCATAATTAACATATACGCGTCTCACTAGTCAAATATTGCGAGCTAGCTGAAAATTCAGGAAATTCAGACCTGAACATGCTGAAGATGGGTATCTTTACAGGAATTCACGAAGACCTTACGTATTTGACTTACCAAACGATGCGAACGCGAAGCGCGAGCTTAATTTTTTGTATGTTTTGACCCCGAACAGGGAAATATTAAGGATCCATTAGGAATATACATATCTCACCATAGTTGGCTAATGCGAGTGCCAAGCGCTTGCTGATTTTGTTAGAATTACATCTAAACACATGAAGCACTTTTTGCAGTCATTGTTATCCTGATAATCATACGCATCTCACTAATCAAATATTGCGAGCGCGAAGCGCGAGCTGAAAATTTAGGTTATTCAGACCTAAAAAAGAGGGGCATTCTAAGGCTTGTTTGTATGAATTCACTAAGACCATACGTATTTCACTAACCAAATGATGCGAGCGCGAAGCGCGAGCTGAACATTTTTGAAATATTGACATTTTAAGGACTAAGTTTATGAATTCGTGAAGAACAGATTGTCTCACCAATCCACTAATGCGAACGTAAGCACGGACAGGAAATGTTTTATATTAAGACCTTAAAATGGGGCAATCACTTTAAGTAGTCATGAAAAAGAAGCATATGTCACTACATAAAACAATATTAACTCGAAGTGCGAGGAAATATATTGAGTTGAAAACGGGAGGTTTCAGTACAACAGGGTTATTTATCTCTGCCGAGTAGATTTTGGCGCATTTACAAATCATATATATTATTATTATTATCATTATCTCGTAAAACATACAATGCGAGCACCAGGAACAATGACATAGGCCCTGAGCAAATTATGTTTCTTAAAGTTATCCACTAATGCGAACGATGGCACGGACAGGAAAAGTTTTATAAGACCTTAAAATGGGGCAATCATGCACTTTAAGTAGTCATGAAAAAGAAGCATATGTCACTACATAAAACAATAATAACTCGAAGTGCGAGGAAATATATTGGGTGTATATTGACTTGAATACGGGAGGTTTTAGTACAACAGGGTTATTTATCTCTGCCGAGTGGATTTTGGCGCATTACAAATCACATATATTATTATTATTATCATTATTATTATCTCGTTTATCAGACAATGCGAGCACCAGGAACAATTAAGACAGGCCCTGAGCAAATTATTTATTTATTTTGTTTTATTTATTTTATACTGCAGGGTAGGCCTGTTCAGTTCTTAAAACTGCTTTACAAAGGCGCCCTGCAGTTTAAAATACATGTCAAGATAACTATGAACAACAACAACAAACAACATCAAAAATACAAAATACAAAATATCTAAAAAACATCAGAAACAATTAACACCAAAATATAGAGTGGGAAGTGACAATTTAAACATACATAGCATTGTAAATCAAAGGAATATCATTTCGCTCTTTATCAATTCGTATGAAAGGCTTTGCATAATTTTTTAAAAACTAACAAGGAGGTACAAACTTGTAAATTTGAAGGAAGTGCATTAAATAATTTGGGTCCGACATATGCGAAAGATTTTCTTTTATGTTCAATTCTAGCTTTGGGAAGCTGAAGGGGGCATCGTAAAGAATACCGTGTCCTGTATTTCACGGGCCGTTTACATACTAAAGGTTTTAAATAATTTGGAACTAAATCATTCATTATTTTATATACAAGAACACAATACTGATATTTTATACGCTGATCTACTGATTGCCACTTCAGTGACTGCAACAAAGAAATTTGTGATGTATTATAATCTTTTTTCAAAAGCATTCTGGCATATTTATTTTGAAGTTTTTGTATCTTATCTAAATGTATTTTTGCACTGCTTCCCCAAGATGTAATACAGTAATCAATGTAAGGTAAAACCATAGAAAAGTACAGCTTCTTCATAATATCAAAGGACAGTAAGTGCTTAATCCGCCTTACACAACCTATTGCCCGAGATATTTTACAAACGATATTAGTAATATGTTCGCACCAAGTCAAGCCCGGATCGAGCATGACACCTAAGTATTTAATCTTTTTTACATTTTCTAATTGTATGTTCCTGAATTTCACTGACAAATGAGCACCCCTCAACTTTTTCTTTTGACCAAATACCATGGCTTTTGTTTTTTGCGGGTGTAAATGCATATTATTTAAGTCTAGCCATTTACTTATTGAATCAAAATCATCTTGCAAATACTTTTGTACCTCCTTAATTGATTCACCGTGATTAAAAATGGCGGTATCATCAGCATAAAGAGACATTTTAGAATGTACATGCAATTTCAAATTACACATGTCATTAATAAAAATACAAAATATCAATGGACCCAGTATAGATCCTTGTGGGACAAATAATATTTAATTCTTAAAGTTGTGAAAAAATGTTTATGTAATATAACATACATCATTATAAGGTAATATAACATATTATAATGAACAATAAGTTATTCTTTCCCACTACGTTTCTCGTCCTTTCTCCCTTTCCTTCGTTTTTTTTTTTTGGGGGGGAGCACGTGCCTCCCCCCCCCCCCCCCCCCGTAGTTACGCCACTGGTTATGGTGACTTTGAAAAACATGAATCCTATTGTCAAGGGGACATCGATTCCTTGAACAAGTGTGTGCTCGACACCCAGACGAGTGGATACCATGCGCGTCTATGGGATTTCGAAAAGCACCCTAACGTGAAAATGTGCAAACCTACCATCGCACACCTACTACAGTAATACTGATCGCGATCCGATTTTGGAACAAATCGCATTTTGCTCATTTTCTGAAAATGTGAATGGAACATATATTTTTATTTGAGGTTAGTATTAATTGAAAGAATATTAATAAACCATTTTGAAAGATTGCAAGCCTTTATTTTGGAGGAAAGGCCAAATTAGTTTTAAATCGTAGCCAATCGTACGACTGCTATGACGTCATTACGACTAGATATTAAATTTGCTTTTATTCTAAGGATGATAGCATAGTCACAGATTTTAACATAGGTGTTCGTACGATGATTTCGAACATTACACAGTAAGACATTCCAAGTCTCAATAGGAGCATCAAATTCTACTACGTTTTATTCCAAAATTGAGTCGCAGACCAATCGTTAGGTGTGCGGTCGCCTTCAGAAGCCCTGGCCCATGGAAAAAACATTTTTCTTACTCTCTTTTCTTTCATTTCTACTTATCCATATTTAATTATTCAATTTCAAATTGTATTTTTGTAATTACATTGTACAATTGTTGTATGTTATTTATGGCCAAATAAATAGTAATAATAATAAAATGGATTGAAGCTAGCCTGTGTCAAAATTATGTTCATTTTGATTGAGAGGAATTTGTGTAGTGCGCTTGTGAAGTTTGACAAGTTTCTTTTGGGACCCAGTTTATATTGCACAACACAATATGAGGCGAGTGCGTGAAACACTTTTTTTTTCAAACAATAACACTTTCTGTACAGCAGTAGCTGTCGAAATTTGTAAGGTTTTGGTGCATTATGTAATATGCTCTCATACTTTCATCCCTTTTCAATCAATCTTTCAATCCAGCTATTCACTGATCAATCAATCATTGCCCATCCCTCTATTAATCTGCTCACCTACATATCACTCTCTACAAACTTGGATGTACCAATACTTGAAAACCAAATAATATTCTCAAAGCAAATAACTTTGAAAAAGAGTCAGCAGATGAGGTGCAATTCCATCATATAAAACTTATGCTTTATTCTGAACTGGAATACACACAAACATATAATAAAACAAATAATGCAGACAGCTTTTCAACAGTGGGAGTAAAAACATTCTTTTTTTTCCTTTCTCAATGCTTTGCTCATATTCAGACAAATTCATTCCTGAAAATTCTGTACAACTATCTCCATCCAAAATATGATCCATAAATTACATTTTTAAATGTTTTGCTTTTTTTTTCTAAAAATGTACAGGCTGCCTGTATGCATTCAACTTGGCACACAGCACACACTAATCAGTGACCATATACCCACTCACTTTCTTTCTGTCATAATATAATATCTTATATATGCAATATTATTTTGGATGAATGAGAAAAAACCCAATGACAGAAGATTGTGTGAAATAAATCAATGACTTTTAGTCAGCACCACAGTTCCGATAAGGAATGATAAAATGGAGAAAAAAATATCTACAATATTAAGGTAAATGATCAATGGTTTTCTAGAGCTATCGGCATGCATGATATTGCAAAATGCACTGTCATACAAAGGTTCTATGTTATACTGAGAGACCACAAGGCATGAATAGATATTTGATGAACGTCATTGTCAACAGCCAATCTCATAAAAAGAAATGTAAACTATTCATTACAATGAAATCTCATACAAAGATGGGTTCGGTTTCACAAAGCTTCAAACCAAAAAAAAATTTGATAGGCTGAAAGCAAGTTACCAAGGAGGCATTTCGTCAACACAGAGATCCGACAACTTTCCTTGATGTTGATTGGCTGAGAAGCACAGATGTCTGTTACTATGGTAACAATCAGATAATGAAAACTTTCGTGAAATGGGTTCTCAGGCCTTAAATCTCTTCATTTTCAGGGGATGGGGGGGGGGGGAAGGATTGAGATCTTTGCCCTTAATAGCTCATTCATGACATACACATCACTCTCAAAAGATTGAATAATCAGTCTTGGTGTGAGATCAGTCCAAGCTCTATTCGGGTGAAGAGGAGGAAAGCCAGCAATGACAGATGTGTGGGTTAAAGTATACGGCATGTTTGCAATAGAAGAATGAAAGAATGAAAATAAGAGGCAAGATTGTGAAGTTCTAATCAAACAGGATCTAAGGTTTTAAATATTACTGGCAGAACAAACATAATTTTCAAGCAGGATTTTTTTTTATACCCCAATTGACTCGATGCAGATGAACTGATCATAAGCAGTTATCACCCAATTAGAAGTTATGAAATTTGGATAAAAATTTTCTGCTTGAAAACGGTATTTGCCATCCGACAGGAACCAGTCATAATAGTGACGGAATGACAAGAAATATACATAAATTATGTTCCATTATGAATTATAAATCACATTTGTGCATTCAAACACTTGTATAGTAAATACTCTGGTGCAAAATAACAACCATCTATTTACCACAACACATAATATGTAAAGTGTGTGAAGTGAAGTGATCCTTGTAAAACATATGCGACAACACTATGTTAGAAGTAGAACAGATCATTTGAAACAATTGGGTACAAAGACAATACTGCGTGTGAAAGAACAATGTTGCATTATGGACTATGGTTTTATCTAAATAACAATAAAACCCTGAAATATATTTCATTCAAAATAGAGCTGACATCACTTGGTTTTCCACTTGTAACCTATACTAACCTAACCTAACCTGAATCACTTTTTTTGATATAATTTTATTTTCTAATAAATGAATAATGACACAAACTCAAGCTCTCATCTATGTTCAAAAGATCAATGAAAAAGATAAAAAGATAGACCCCTCTCACAAACAGTAGTATACAAACATCTCTTGTATACACTTGCACTGGTACTCTGATAAAAACTAAGTCTACAGAGTCCCCTTAGCCTGATAAGAAAAAAAAAATAGCCAAGTATTGTGCATGTATACCAAATTAGGACCTCCAAGTTTTTCTGAAAGTTCTTCTATGAAAGTACTCTACAATAGAGAGTGAAATGTGGGCCTTTGAATGAACTTATTGAATCTTTTTTTATCTTTTCCCGACATACCAAGTTGACTGGTTCCTGCTGCAGAAAAGATAACTTCATGGTGTCTATCATGGAATCCTTGATTTTGATTGGCTGTTGAGCATTGTTACCATGGTAATTACCATGAATAGTAAAGACGACAGAACCCTAATATGCTGTCACACCTAAATGATTTAATGATTTATACACATGACAAGCCCATTTCTTCATATCAAGATATCACTTTGTGTTGTTAAAAAAAAAACAATTCTTGATCAAAACAAATTGAATTTGTGATATTCATAAATAGGATAAAATGACTTGACAAATGTACGTTGCTGGATATAGACTAAATAGTCCACCTGGGGTCCGTTGCAGAAAGAGTTGCGTTTAAACGCAGGTCCCAAATGCACGCTGTTGATTGGTTGAAAATCAAGTTGCGCAAGATTTTTAGAGTTGCGATAGATTGCAGCTCTTTCTGCAACGGGCCCCAGGAGTGACAACTCTTTTACGTAGCAGTGATTTATGTGGAATGTTACTTAGTGGTAATAGTGACAACAAAAAATATATATTATTTTCAACATTTCATTTTATTTTATTAAATAAGGGTGACAAATCATTTCATGACACTAAACGAGATTCATATCACATTTCATGGTTCAGAGAATCAATGAAATAGATGTGATATAAATATCTGAAGAAAAAAATACAAAGAAAATAATATGTAGATATTTCATACCCAACATGCACACATAAAGGAAAAAGAGTAAAGTTTTAGCCTATGATCAAACTGATTCAAAAGTCTGCTTGCTTTTGCTCAATATAAAAACTTTTTTTTTCTCAAAAATTTACAGAGTTAATCTCTAATACACAAACATTTCCAATTTCAGTAACTAAATTCATTAGAATACAATTTACGTCTTTACAAAAGAAAATATGTCCAAATACATTAGTATTTACATGCTAGAACTGCAGGAAAACCGTGGTGGTGTTGCACAAATTTGCTTTAAAAATCAAGATTAAACACAACTCTGAAATGATTTTTAAGAGCCTCTCTAGTCTTATATTACATGTGGTTAAAATTCAAGCAGGAATACTAAATTCAATCTACAGCTTTGGTCCTTGTGATTAAATAATATAGGACATTTCTTTTATTAGGCCAAGCTGTAACACTGTAGTGGATGGGGATATTCCAGGGCTGTTTTGAGAACTTTTTGGGGTGAAATCGCCCAGAGCCATCATGTAATTTTTTCCCTGCCATCTGGTATATTAACTATTTTGATCAAGCAATCAGTCCAGAGTACTAGTAATCAAATCAAGGACACATAATTGTATTTAGTAACTAGTAAGGATGGTTAAATGAATAGCTCAAACCTTAAAATATCAACAATGGCCTTACAGGAAACATGGGATTCTTGGACCACTTAAAAGAATATCAACATGTATCTGTATCAAATGACCTGAAATCAATACGTCCTATGATGTCTTTAAAAACAAATAATAAAAGACTAAGCCACATGAATGTTGTGAAATTTGGTCAACTCAGTCTACTGAAGAAATACATATCCGACAGATCTTGGCCAGAGTTACGATTGATCCAATTAATTGTAACTACATGGAAATCCATCAGTGTCATACTTTTTTTTCTACAGAAAATTTGCACAATGTCCTGAGTAAACTTTGTAAACAAAGAGAAGCAAAGCGAATTTTCAAGAAAAAATGAATGCATGAATATACATCATAGCTAGAAAATATTTTGAAAAAGCATGCATAATAGATGTCGGCGTTGCTGGTCATCCATAGTCGTGATTGATCGGATCAATCGCAACTCTTTGTAAGACGGGGCCCTTAGAGGTGTAAAGCAGTAAAACATAATAATCAACTGGACTGCTTTAGATGATTTAGAATTGAAATACAGGAAATACAACTGTATGAAGCATAAACGGTTAAGAATAATAAGTATTGTGAGACACCTACTAGCATGTTCCAAGTAAAATACACATCCTCTGGAGTTTAAGGTAATATGATTCACTTCACTTCCTACAAATCATCAATTGACAAGCTACCAGGGTTGGCAATTTTTTTTTCAATAAAAAAAAAATGGATTTATTTGATTTAAATCAGATTAAAAAAATTCTAGATCAGATTTTTTCCTTAAAACAATATTTTCTAAAACAAAGTGGGTACACCAAAAATATAACCCTTACACTGAAATTATTTTCAAAATCATACATTTCACAACTAAAATTATTATCAACTTCTATGCTATTTCATAATCAAATCCAGTCAAAATAGAATTTATATAGAATACGCAAGTCATGATGAAGATGCTGTTTCTGCATCCTCTCGTGTAGGGTATTTAGCTCCTACTGACTGGTTTGGTCCAAGTTGAGGAACTGCCTTGGTACAGCTAATACTGCAAAGTTAGTGTTCCTATTCAAACATGAAATGAGGATCAGTTTCTTTGGAAGAATTCCAAGACTCAGAGACTCACATTTTCGAAAGAGAAACATTCTTGATTTTCAAGCCAAGGACTGAAAATCATGTGTTTAATAAAGAAAACTACATTTCTTTTTGTTTGTTTAAACCTTCTTTGGTATTTGAGCCATGGTTGGAGCTTTTTGATTGTTTAAATCAATTATAAAAAAAAAAAATCATAGTGAAAGTGGAGTAGGGGCCTGAGTGTTAAACCGTTTATAGGCTACATTGCAAGATCAACCTGATTTTATTGACATGATCTCAATTGTTTTTAGTGAATATGAAGCATTTATTTATGTTTTTATGATATAAAATTGATATCTTTCTATTTTGAGTGAAAAAATAAAACTGCCACAAATAAAAAACTGTCATTCATTTGCACACATTTCAATGGAAGTGATTTAAATCAATGATTTAAAATAAACATAGTGATTTAAATCATCGTTATTTAAATCAGCCAACCCTGCAAGCTACCAAATGATTAACCATCAAGAAACATAGTTTGACTGTCGCAAAAAAACAGAGTGCTGGATGTGAAGGTACACATGGTTGAAAAAGAAAGGGTACAGACTCACTAAAAGTACTACAACAACTGAATCTAAAATTGACTTGAAGCCCATGTCACATGAATAAGAACTGTCATGCCTCGGTGCCAAGTGATGAACAAGAACCAGTAACAGTAAAAACGGCTGGCATCTGGAGCAAGGCGTTATGGCCATAAAAGCTTCGAGTCACAAATTTGCAGAAAAACCGTTGGATATGGGACATAATGTTCAACAGAACTTGAAAGCATTCTTTACAGGTGACCACAAAGACAGCCCGTGATTGATGATAAAGTCAGGTGATGGCAGAGTGAGTCATGTGATCAGTGCATCGGTGACATTGGAAAGAGGTGGCACCAATATTCAAAGGGGGTCTTGATGAATCAATGGTGCTAATGGAATGAATGAATGTTCAGAGTCTTATCAAAGGAATATCAATCTGAGCACCAAACAGATTGATACGAGCATCAGTCAGACTCCGACGAGTCTTCCTCTACTTCTTCCTCCTCTTCCTCTTCTTCTTCCTCCTCCTCCTCTTCTTCCTCCTCCTCTTCTTCTTCCTCCGATTCCGATTCTTCCGAGCTGCTGGCATTCCCCTGGGCGTTCTCTCCATCCTCGTCCTCCTCCTCTTCTTCCTCATCATCATCGTCGTCGTCCTCCTCGTCGTTATCATCGTCGTCATCATCGTCGGTCTCCTCCTCCTCTGATTCAGACTCGGACTCCTCTTCTTCCTCCTCGTCATCATCTGTTTCCTCTTCACTTTCAACCTCCACCTTGACTGTCTTCTTGGCTAGAGCAGTCTGTAGACAGAAAGGAATGCACATAGAATAAAGTAACACTTGTATACAATTAAGTGTCTGGGACACTTTTGAGATCATAAACAGCATAAAATATATCCATTTGGACCAGCAAAACTAAAAACAATTATTTATGATTTTTGGTTGAAACACAATTTGCATTGAGTTTGTAAACGAAATCACATTTTGAAGCAATTTTGGGTCAGACATGCACTTACAAAATGTTGCGTAATTTCGGAACTGAGTACCCGGTCGTCGCAAACTTGGTCTCAAAAGATATGCAAGACTTAAAAGTAAAAATTCCGCGAGTGGCATGGTCAAAAATTTGCGCAGCGAAAATATTGCATGAATTGTTACCCCCCTCGTCATTTTCTGCGATGAACCTGTAACGCAAAAAGTTCATGCTGCTAAGTTTCATGACATATTTCTTTAAGTCTCGTGCAACTTTTAAGACCAAATTCGCGACATGGGAGTACGCGGTTCTGAAGTTGTTACATTTTGTAAGTGCATGTCAGACCCAAAATTAATCAAAAACATGATTTCATGTACAAATCCGATGCAAATTATGTAAGTAGCCAGAATTCATAAATGTATCAAATTTTATTCGTATTGATTTGAAGCAAAAATATTTCATGTTATTTCTGAATGAAATAGTGTTGCCGATGATTTCTATTGAAAAAACGACGAAAAACATTAAGTCGAAAAACAAATAAAAAAGAAATGAATAAAAATAAGTGGAATGCCTCTAGCAGTCTCACCTGCATCACCCGATTCAATATAGCAGCAGTGCTGACTTTGAAAACTACTATAACTTGCACAAGATGTTCAGTGATACTTGGTTACTCTTATGTACACGTTTTATGAACTAGACCAATACACTTACAGAGATATGATGGTAATTCAACAAATACCCCCAACATGGCCAAAGTTCATTGATCTTACATGACCTTTGACCTTGAACATGTGACCTAAAACTCGCACAGGATGTTCAGTGATACTTGATTACTCTTATGTCCAAGTTTCATGAGTCAGATCCATAAACTTTCAAAGTTATAATGGTAATTCAACCGATACCCCCAATTCGGCCAAAGTTCATTGACCCTAAATGACCTTTGACCTTGGTCATGTGACGTGAAACTAGTGCAGGATGTTAGTGATACTTGATTAACCTTATGTCCAAGTTTCATGAACTAGGTCCATATATTTTCTAAGTTATGATGACATTTAAAAAACTTAACCTTAGGTTAAGTTTTTGATGTTGATTCCCCCAACATGGTCTAAGTTCATTGACCCTAAATGACCTTTGACCTTGGTCATGTGACATGAAACTCAGGCAGGATGTTCAGTAATACTTGATTAACCTTATGGCCAAGTTTCATAAACTAGGTCATTTCAAAAACTTAACCTTCGGTTAAGATTTGGTGTTGACGCCGCCGCCACCGTCAGAAAAGCGGCGCCTATAGTCTCACTCTGCTATGCAGGTGAGACAAAAAACCAATAAAATACATAAGAAAAAAAAGTTGATACTGCCATTTTTATATATTTGATAATAATCTTAAGAAGAGTGTCCAGACCAAAAACTAGCAGATTTGGGGCTGTATGTAAGGATTTTATGCATTAATTAGCATAATCAATAAAAAATAAATTTGAATAATTTTGGTACAACAACAATTGAATTGTGGAGATTACATCACTGGTGACGCCAATTTTTGTTGTGATCGCATGATCAACGACCGAGATTTGAGGGGAAGGGTCTATTTCTGCTAGTCTATGGAAAGCCACAGAAATGTACCTTGAAACAATACAATCAATTTTACAATTGAACTTATCTGCAAGTCTATGGGAAAGCCACAGATCTGTGCCTTGAAACAATACAATCAATTGTACAATTGAACTTATCTGCAAGTCTATGGGAAAGCCACAGATCTGTGCCTTGAAACAATACAATCAATTGTACAATTGAACTTATCTGCAAGTCTATGGGAAAGCCACAGATCTGTGCCTTGAAACAATACAATCAATTGTATAACAGAACCTATCTGCTAGTCTATGGAAAGCCACAGATCTGTGCCTTGAAACAATACAATCAATTGTACAATTGAACTTATCTGCAAGTCTATGGGAAAGCCACAGATCTGTGCCTTGAAACAATACAATCAATTGTATAACAGAACCTATCTGCTAGTCTATGGAAAGCCACAGATCTGTGCCTTGAAACAATACAATCAATTGTACAATTGAACTTATCTGCAAGTCTATGGGAAAGCCACAGATCTGTGCCTTGAAACAATACAATCAATTGTACAACAGAACCTATCTGCTAATCTATGGAAAGCCACAGATCTGTGCCTTGAAACAATACAATCAATTGTACAACAGAACTTATCTGCTAGTCTATGGAAAGCTACAGATCTGTGCCTTGAAACAATACATCTGCAAATCTAAGGAAAGCTTTGAACAAAAAAAATAAGTTACAATCAATTTGTGTTACCCCCTCCCCTCCCTTCTAGTCCACAGTTTAATCCTGATTACATACCCTTGGTGCTTTCTTGAGGAGTTTCTGCCTCATGGCTGGCTTGGTCTCCATCTCAATAAACCTGGCTCTGTCTTCTTCATTTAGAGTCTGTTCATAAAATGGGTAGGTCAAGTTCATTATCTGATACATACACCACAAATACATAGCACAGACAATCATCAATGGACAATTCCACAAAGTCATAAATAATGACAATATTTCATTTTTATATAGCACTTATCACATGGGAACAGCATCTATATTAAAGTGTATTCTGGCTTGCCAGTATCTTTATTCCCTTGGCAGAATGTAATGCTATTAAAGTACCATGGCTTCAGTAGTTGAAATTAAGAAAGAAAGAAAAAAAAAACCAGAGAAAAATGGCGGTCAGACATACAAAAAGGTTGACTATTTCATGAAGTTTCCCTATCCCGAAAATGTTATTTTTGGAAAATAAAATCCTTTTTTAAATGTTTTAATATGATTTAAAACATGTCTTTAAAAAAAAAAGAATTTTAGGTGCTACACCTGTCTACTGAAATTACCTTCTTGTATTTCTCTAAGAGCTTCTTATATTCTTTGATTGCCTTCTCTTTCTTAGCTTCATATTTCTTCTTTTCCATTGCACTGATGGTTTTCCACCTCTTGGCAACTTCCTTGAACCTCTCCTTCTGATCAATCCCCTTCAGTTCAGGGGCCTTCAGCATGGCACATGAAAAGTACCTGTATGCACTCCTGTCATGTAAAAACAAGAATAATCTCAATTTATTCAACACTAACAACAATTGCCATATGTATTCAAAAGCTCACTGCCATTGCTCTTCTCTCATGGAAACGGATAAGATTTGATCGTTGATTTGTGAAGAGTTAACATCAACATAAAATTGGCAGCGTAAATTTGTCTGTTTTTCAAATGAAAGTTGATGCATGGAGCAAGTAAGTCTTGGTGAGCGCTTCGAGAACTTTACAAGAAAATAACAGCGAATTCTGAAGCTCTTGTTAAACTTATCTCCCTAAGACTAACAATGTCAAATACCAAACTTTAATAAGTTTGAGAGCATAATGTGCAAAACTGGGATTGATTATTGATTTTGCATTTTAAGGTAAATATTCTTGATCATCACTTATTACAGCTTCTGAATTTGACATCTTTGTAACCAGAAAATGTTACCAATAAACATTGATTAGAAATAAAGTATGAAGAGTAAATAACTAAATTATAGATATAAGAACTTACTCAAATGGCTTCTTTGGTGCATTTAACCATAGCTGCCGAAGTCTGTCATTTTGCTGTTAAATGGAAATTGTAATAAAATGATAAATTAAATTAAATATTTGGCCACACGACAATACTTGAAAATGAATACTGACAAAACCAATATACATAAAATTCTATTATTTCTCAGGATAATCATTTGTTTCATTTTGTTATATTTCGACAAGAAGCAATGCGTGATATTTGTGAAAATAAGACAAGTGAATTTTTATGTCATTACTTTGTTCATTGCATGTTTGCACAGTCGACAATAAGATCAACTTGCAAACTCCTTAAGATGACACAGGATACCATTGTAAATTTGAGTAAAATAAATATCATTGGCCACGATATTATCACTGTTGATTGGTTATCTTGTACGAGCTATTACATCAAGCTGTAAGATGTATTGTTTGGTCCAATATATTTCATAGATAGTCCCATACATACCTCAATTTGTTTGTTTAGCGTTGTTGATTGCTTGACCCAAGTTGATTTCATTCCTTTGTCTAGTAGATCCCACTGAGTCCTCAGCTGAGCAAGCGCTTTTGACTTGGACATCTAGGAGTGAAAAAATATACTTGAAATAAAACAAGGGAAAGTGGAGAAAATCATGAATGATTAGTTCTTCTTAAATTTCTAGTTATGGAACAGGGATAATATGTGCAGACCTGCCAACCTTCTACAAAATAAAATTATCCTTAGAAGGAAAAAAAAAAAAAATTGACAAAAAAAAAGTATTAAAAAAAATTTGTCTCAACGTAACAATCGACAGCCTGTTGTAGTGAGATCGGTGTAAAAAAACCATGTGAAATGACTCTACTTGAAAACTTGATAATTCACCCTTTTAAACATATGCTCGTAGGCAAGAATTTACTTGTTCTTTTCATGCAACAAGTTACTGGCCCGACTGATTTTTACCAGCCTGGGACTGTGTCACGCACTGTGTATAATACATACATCATGATTGGAAATTCTAAAAAAAAGTAAATCATACAAAAAAAGTATTGGTGTATTCATAGCAAAAAAAGAGGAACAAATACTCTAAAAAGGGAACGGTTGGCATGTCTGAATATGAGAGTAGGACTTCAATACTTCAGGCAATTCCAGAAAATTATCTTTTTGTATATTGAACGCCAATTTACCTCATCTTTCCTTCACGCTGTGAACGAAGCAAGTCATGGTTATATCACAGCATCAAAACTTCAAATGAACTATCTACAAAACAGATGTAAAGAAGGGAAGGTCTCAATAGGAAGGGGGTTGGGCCTACTCTTTTCATGGAATTAATGATCCATTTCATTTCTATGATTCATGAAGAATTAATTGATAATCATGGAAATATTTCCAATGAAATACAATTTACAAATACAGGCAATCAATGAGGGGGGGGGGGGGTTATCAATCATTAAAGCGAGTATAGCAGACCTGCAAACCTCTGGGAATGAAAAACTGTATTCTGTGATTAAAAAAACTGTATTTTACCCCAAAAAAGTGTATTTCATAATAAAATGCTTGGCGCACTCGCTCATCGCGGCGCTCAAGCTGCATGCAAGCTAAAATGCGCACTGCTCTTACAGATGAAAAAAAAAAACATTAAAACATGTGTATATCTTCACCCTGGTTTGAACAAAATGATTGAAAAAAAAAAAAAGTTACCTGAAATTACATTGATCTAATAACCATATTTGTGCACGTTTTATGAAATAGAGACATAAAGAGATTATTTTTCTCAATAAATTACGATTTAGTTATAAAAAAAAACACGTATTTTTCAAAGAAAAAACGTACTGCCGTATTTTGGTTGCAAAAACGTACTAAATACGGCTAAAACGTACTGGTTGGCAGGTCTGGTATAGCAATCACATCAAACCCAGACTTACTTCTTTGATGTAGGCTGGTAGTTTATCAGCAATCCACAAATCTTTTCCTGTTGTCTTTCCATTCAGATTTAGCTCAAATTTCTCAGCACTGTAAATAAATCAAGAAATACATTCGTAAAGCGATAAAATTCTACTCGATTCATCAATAACTCAATCAGTTTCGAACTAAATCAGTAAGGTACAAACCAATTCTATCCTGCACTCACTCAGTCAAGAATTTATTTGATTGACCTGCTGACCAACCATTCACTCACTCACTCTCACTCACCCACCCACCCACCCACCCACTCACTCACTCACCCACCCACCCACTCACTCACTCACCCACCCAATCACTCACCACACTCACCCACTCACTCACCACACCCACCCACCCACTCACACTCACCCACCCACCCACCCACCCACCCACTCACTCACTCACTCACTCACTCACTCACTCACTCACTCACTCTCACTCACCCACCCACTCACTCACCCACCCACCCACTCACTCACTCATCCACCATTCACTCAGTATCATCATAATCTATAGTGATACCTTGCAGGGCTCTTGGCTGCTTTCTCTGAAGCAAGCTTAGCCTTCTTGGAACTTGGCATTCTACGAATACTGTTTAATTCTGCAAGACACTTCTCCTTTTCACCTGGTGGTAGTTTCTGGAGAAAACAAAACAAAACATGATGTTGTTCAAGAAAACCTGATGATGGTAACACTAAGCCTTTTCCAGAAACAAATGAATTCAGATTATAACTATTAATTTTGTGTTAGAAACTGGTTTCTTTTTCATGCTTTCTCAATAGCAATGAGGAGACTATTTCATGAAAGTTGTCAGCACTAACAAGTTGCCTTTGTATGACAGAAATACATGAGAAATTAAAAAAGTAAAAAATAAAATTTTTTTTTTTTAGTACATTTGATAAAAACCTACGAAGAGTCTGTGAATAAAAACTTGGCCTTTTTGAGTCTTTATTTAGTCAATCAAAGCAAACCTTTGATTTTAGGCATAAATTAGCATAATAAATTAGTCACAAATTTTTTCAAAGAAGTTGATTCAGCGGTTTGGTAGATTATGCCATGGGTAATGTACGTGCCCATCATGCGAGTGACAATCGAGATGAGTCTTCTTAGGTGTAAAAACATCCCAGTACTTATAAGAAACTATAAAAAATAGTTCTGTAAGTGTAAATTTATTCACATACCGTAGAATGTGAATATACAATACAAAAGTATTGTAGTGAGGGACTGGTAATATAAGTTATTACAGGGGAAGACACTGGTATGTATATTTACCTCAATATATTTCTCAAGTTCTCTTTCATAATGCTCCTTCATCTGTTGATCATGGAATAAAAATAATACAAATTACTCATTTATGACAAACAATCCACCATTGCATTCATGAACTACCTACAGCCTTATTGCGTATTCAAACCCTTGTGCCAAGGGATTTTTACACACATGTCACAAACATAAATTCACATGCATATCACTTGAAGTTCAACCTATCTTTTCACACCGACTATGAATTAAATAAATTCATCTTCCCCATCAACTCACACCTCAAGATATGCTTCAGTAAAGCAACTGTTTCTTCAGTCATTAAAACTAAGTGTCATCCCAATCTCCCCCAAACACTTTCTTCTGTAAGTTGCCAATTTGAATTTAAATGATCTGTAAGTTGCCAATTTGAATTCAAATGATCAACCCCAATACAGACAAATCTCAGGGAGAGCACCATCTATAAGCCTGTTCAGGGTTGTAAACTGCGCACGAGCAGAAAAAGGTCATTGGAGACAACCATGAAGGTGGCTTTCAAATTCACTGACATAGGCATTTGTGATTTGATTATTATTCATGTATTCCTTTCAAAATATTTATCACATCAAAGCTGAAGAGTAATAAATAGAGCTTTCATAATCACTGGTATTTGACAGTAGCCTAAACAATAGTCAAATGTGTCAAAGGCAGACAATGAAACAGATTTCCAAACTTTATCCCTGATGTACTATTCTAGTCACCTGGTCTATACAATGCCTTTTGTTCTTAGAATTTGAATACTCTACCGGTAAAGCTTACGCAACATGTACATTTGAAAATGATAGTGCTTATCCTAATGAAAAATCTCAAAGGTCATTTGAGAAAAGTTGATCATGAGCTAACCGTGAACTGGCTTATTGTCCACAGGCAAAGATTTCAACATTAAGGTGCTGTTTGTGAAGTAGGGGGTATGAAGAGTGTAGAGTAATCCTTCAAACTGACAACATGGCCCCGCCTTACAAAGAGTTCCGAATGTACAATCAATCATAACTCTATGGAAATCCATCAGAGCCATCATTTTTTCTACAGGAACAGGAAATTTGCAAAATATCCTTTGTAAACAATGGAGAACACACCAAATTGTCAAGAAATCAATGAATTAATGGACATACATTCATATCAAGATTTTTTTTTAAACGAACATGCATTTTATATGTTGACTTTGCTGGCTTTCCATAGTTACGATTGATTGGATCAATCGCAACTCTTTGTCAGACGGGACCTTGGTCTGTCTGGTGTAAGATTTGTCCATGTGACTATGGCATTGTTTACTTACCCTAGCTGCCTTCATCTTATATTCTGCTTTACCCTTGTCACTAAGCTGGCTCCATCTTGTGCTACACTGCAACATCTTTTCCTTTGGAGAGACATCTTCCATCTGTTTGAGCATCTCGGAACAAAATAAACTGTATGCAGTCCTGCCAAAAAACACAAAATTTAACTCTTTGTTTAATAATATTGATGAAATGTAATACAAAAAAAAAAAAAACAGACTCAAGTTTGGGTAAATCCCCCACCCCAACAGGAAATGTCACTTTTTCAATTCATTACTAGATTTATATGAAAGTGAGTGCCTTAAGACAGTTATAAACTGTATGCAGTCCTGTCACAAACACAAAATGTAACTCTTTGTTAAATAATATTGATGGAATGTTATACAACAAATACCGTGTTTACACGTGCATCGCCTTTTGGTTCAGAACCAAAAGCCGATGCAGAATTGGCGTTTGGTTTATCTTGCACCTCGTTTACACGCTGTCACAGCTCGCGGTGCAGAATTGACTCGCCTGGCAAAAACCTGAAATGATCCGCGCACCATCAATATACGTCATAATAAAGACGCTAGATCCGTGCGCTTACAAGTACGTCATAATGGTAAAGTAAATGAAATGCGCGCTAATTGCCGATGCAGAATTGGCTTTCTGTTTACATGTTTTAAAAAAGCCGATTCTGCATCGGCTCGCGGTTCTGAACCTACTACTTTGGTGGTGCAAAATTGCCGATTCTGCACCGAAAGCCGATGCAAGTTAATCGCGTTTACATGAAAAAAAAAAGGTTCTGAACCACAAGCCGATGCAGCGTGTAAACACAGTAAAACAGACTCAAGTTTGGGTAAAATCCCCCACCCCAACAGCGAATGTCACTTTTTCAATTCATTACTAGATTTATATGAAAGTGAGTGCCTTAAGACGGTTATAATGCAAAGGGTATGAAATTTCTAAAGCATGGAATTGACTGAAATTTAATGTTATAATCTTCATAGCATTCTGATATATCCAATCCCTACAATTGTAAGATGAACGCTCAAAGGCCATTTTGAAAGAAAAATAACAACATTACAGAGAGGGTCTCTCATGCCTTAAATTGAGGATTCCAATCTCCATGAAGTTGTCCGTTGAAAAAAATTTAATTGCCATTAAACTTGTAAGATTGGTCTTAGATACTCTATGATGATTTACACAAATGACCATTCACTAAAGATGGGTTTTACAAAATGGATAAAAAAACTAGTTTTCTTACATGGGTGGTTTAGATGGCCTGCCCTCTTGATGTTCTTTGATACCAAGCTCTTTTTTGGTGAGAAGAGGTTTCTGATTTGTAGGGACCTTGAAAGCAGGATGGTTCTCTATAAATGTCACCATCGCTTTCTGTAAAATAAAAAACATCAATTCATTTATCGACAATGATGCTAAATGTAGATATTACAGTTTCATTCAACATTGCAGGTAACATTATATATCAGGTGAAGAAAATTTTTCTAACGACTGTTAGAAAGGTTCATAAAACATAGGATCCTCCAATAAGATGAGAAAAATGATTAGAGAGAAGAGTGTCTTTGCAATTGTTTCTGTCAAAACAAAGCAAAGAAGTATTATGCCTTTATTAAAAGAGAGATTTTCATATTTGTTTGATGGACAAATGCTTTAAGTTACAGAACAGATTTTTTCATTTAGGTATAAATGATTCAATAAATAATTCAAGACATTTTTCAAACAAGTTGGAATAAAAAAGCAATCAAATAATTCAACTGATCTAATGACACAACCAAAATGACTGACAGATTTCACATAGGGAAATGTACGAAAGGGAAAGTGAAACATTTTCTCCTCTAAATAGATCAAATGTAACAATGAGAGTAATGACCAAGCTGAAGTTGGTTAAGAGTGAACAAATATCTCAACTCTACAGAAAAATAACAAGAACAAACTGATAACACCATAATCTAAATATTCTGACAATTTTTTTTTCACTCTTCAGAAATGATTTGAATCCTTGTGCAATATAGCATCGCTGGGCTGTTAATAACATCTCAACATCTGTAAAGTTTGAGGTCATCTCAGAAAAAGGTAGAAATATGTCAATGATGGCAACCTCATAATGTATGAAAACAGACTCATATAAACTCCTGTAGAGAAACAAGCTTGCTACTTGTGTCATTACTCTCATATCAACTTTTTCTAGCTCTTTTTTATTTATTTTTATTTTGAGATACAAGTTTTTTTTTAACCAGCCCAGCAATGTAAGAATTTTCCCCTGTACTCACATCGTAGTTTGGTTTCTCTGCAATGGAGGCAAGGATCCATTTCATTCTCTTTCGTTCAGAGAGAGCATTCCATTCTTGTCTCATCTTTGATTCAGCTTCTCCTTTGGTCACCTAGTTAAATGAATGTATAATACAGTTGCTTTGCATCATTTTTTCGTACGAAAAGCAACAGTGTTAAAAATAACAATACAGATACATTTTATATAAGGTATAAGAAAAGAGAGCCTAGGACATGATCATAATACACACAAAGGACAGATTAAGCCAAAATAAAGAAATAAATAAGAAATGCACTGTCGCCAAAGACTATGAATTATCAGCCACTTTTCAGGCCTGTATTTCCTTTATCTAGATTTGTATATTGAAACTTTCATATATTTCCAAACCTTAAATTTAGTTTAGTTCAGTTCATTTATTTTCCATTAAAAACTGAATCAAAATAAACACATACAAAATTCATGAATAGAAATCGGAAGGACCCAAAAAAGCATAGCTTGCGAGGATGGGGCCCTGTACAATAATTGACAAAACAAAACAGATCTTAACCCTAAAAGGACTGGGCTATTTGAGGTGTTGAGGACGGGGGGGGGGGGCCATGATGGCCCCCCTTCTGATCTCGGCCGCCGTTCGTGCGATCGCGCCGAAATTTGGCACGCACATTCTTTACCACATAAACTACAAGATAGTATAAAAAAAGTCTGAAAATAATTATTTTTTATTATTATGAATAAAATATGCAAATTTATTAATGTAGGGACAGTGATTTTCCGTTTCAAACAAGTGGAACCCCTCTGGCAGTCTCGCCTGCATTACGCGATTTATACCAGCAGTGCTGACTTTGAAAACAGCTATAAAATAATTACTCATAAAAGAAAACACTCATATGATAACAAGATACTATGTCCATTTACCCAACATGACCTTTGAACATGATCATGTGACCTCAGACATGTGCAAAACAACTCGATTACCCTTATGTCTATGTTTCATGAACTACATGTGTAGATCCATAAACTTTCTAAGTTATGATGTCAATTCAACAATTCCCCCCAACACGGCCAAAGTTCATTGACCCTAAATGACCTTTGATTTTGGTCATGTGACCTGAAAAAAGCACAGGATGTTTAGGAATACATAATTGCTCTTATGTCTAAGTTTAATCAACTAGATCCATAAAATTTCAAAGTTATGATGACGATTACACAAATACCCCCAACATGGTCAAAGTTCGTTGACCCTAAGTGACCTTTGACCTTGGTCATGTGACCTGAAACTTAAGCAGGATCTTCAATGATACAATATCACCCTTATGTCCAAGTTTCATGAACTAGGGCCATATGCTTTCTAAGTTTTGACGACATTTCAAAAACTTAACCTTGGTTAAGATTTCGATATTGATTCCCCCAACATGGTCTAAGTTCATGTGATTGTAAACAAACCATCCAAAATGCCGATTGAGAGCTGTGCAACACGTGCATCTACTCTTTCGGCCAAGGCGAGTAAGCAATGTGTGTTTGTGAAGGTTTGTTTACAATCACATACGAGCTACGCATGTTGGGGATGATATTTCACATCTAATTCAAATTTACCTCAACGTTTTGCTTCAAAAAAGGTTTTATCGTAATTTAAAAATAGTACGAGGTGTTACTATATTTTTATATAGATATATAATTCCCCGAGTTTCGTAATTTTGTCAAAATAATGAGATAGAAATCATATCTCACAGAACGAGTGACAATTTATGCCAGCCACGTGAAGTTTATCGTCGGTAAAATATCGTCTGCTGCTAATCGTTGAGTTGATTTGCCTTCAGATTCGGATATATTCACTTGTTTGTAAGTACAGTTATATCATTATTTTCCTTCTTTAGAGCCTTGACAGAGGGAAGAGACTCTGTATGGATGGTCAGGCTGGAATTTTCATGGATTTATTTTGGCCCACGTGCAGCTAGCACTAGCAGCTGCATGAGTTGGTAGCTAATCGGCATGCAAGTTGAATTGTTCGACTCATCATCATAGACGTAATTCCCCTAATTTACCTCCATCCACGTCACTAGAGCTAAAAACTTCATCATCATTCTCTTCATCTTCAAAATCATCAATTTGAAAATCCAAAATCTGGATAAACTTCTGGGTTTTCTTTCATTTTGTGATCGAAGTATTCAGTGACAGTTTGGGGAAAACGTACTCTCGCAACAGGTTTTGCATGCAAGTGAAGCTTGACGTGGGAGAGCCAATCACGTCTCTCGTACACTCATACATGTCATCAAATTCGAGTCAATTCAGAGACCGATGGGAGGCGTATTTCGGAGAGGCATTTTAGCGCTTTTTAATTGGCGATTTCCACCTTATGTATTACATTTGTTATTTTTGAATGACCAAATGATAAACCCCACATCATGACCTTTCCACTGATATATAATAAGGCCATATTCATAATCAATATATTTCTCCTTTAAATTCTGTAAAAGTCATTTTGAGATCGTCCCCACAACTGGAATTTATCTTTAATGAAAAACATTATTTGCATATTTAACACCCTATTTCACTTCAAATTTTCTTCTTTTTTTGTGCAGATTTCATCTTTGTAATCTAATTTAAAGGTTTCCACAAAGAAAAATTGCGAAACGTAATTTTTTCCACATGTATTTCTTTGTTTTTAGAATTTCTTATGTATTTCCCTGTTTTTTCATCTTTTGTTTTTCATTGTTTTTTTCAATGGAAATTATTACAGACCATTTAACAAGTAAATTAAACCCTAAATTAATTAAGCAGACCAATTAGAACTAAAAATAATCCCCCTTTTATGAATTTCATCTCCCATAGACTTTGTACACAAAGTATAAAAATGAGCCATTTTTTAGCATGACACTGCCTCATAAAAAGTCACATGACGTCGCGATGGTATACCCGTATGTCGCGAGTTCGGTCTCAAAAGTTGCGCGAGACTTCAAAGAAAAAAGTCATAACATTTTGCGGCGCTATCTTTTTGCGTTTCGGAAATATCGCGCGAAGCGTCGAGGGGGGGCCAGCATGGCCCCCCCAGTCCTATTAGGGTTAACCATTAAGAGCTATGAAAATAATAGTACCAAGGAGTATTTCTCAATTTTCTTGCTTAAATTTTTGGACCAAACAGTATAATCACAGCTGCAATGCATCCATTTTGTTCTGTTTTGTTTACTCCACTACAGAATTGCCGCGATGGCAAACAGAACGAAATGGTTGCACCCGTGCACAGGGATTTTAACTTATCATTACGATTAAGAGATTTGGATTACCTGTGGATTATCTGTAAGCAATTGTGCATGTCTCTTCACTGAGTATAACTTGTATGGGGTGGGCAGGGGAGGGGGCTTAGATGCCCCTTTGCTTGCCTTCAACTGGGCTTTGTAATCCGGATGGTCGTCACTAAAAAAAAAAACCAGAGGAAATAATTGTTATAACACTGGCTAGTATGGCTAGGATACGAGGCATATTAGTAGCAATATTAATAGAAGTTGAATGAATTTGAAATACATATCACCAGTATCCAAATCAAAAGAGCGAGATTCCTTGTTAAAAGGATTTTTGCGATACAGTCAAAACTGTATGTGTGTAAATATATATCTATGTCAATCTCAATAAGAGAAATAAGGCTGATATATGATCTATATTCCTAAGTCATAATTGACAAGACCCCTCTCTAAATCAATTATTTCTTAACCCTATCCACTAAGCGTGGACCAGTGATTTACAGAAATTTGTGTATATATCAGAGTGTATCAATTATTGATAGCCAAATTGAATTGGGGCAAATTTCACTTAACACCAATTCACAGAGTATCTAATTTTTCATTGTGTTACCATTTTAGCTGAAACTTTTAGATCAAAATCACTTGAATTTTCAGAATCATTAGAGGGTAATACTCACTAAAACTTCTCCATAGCTTGCTCATATGCCCTCGTCTCGATCTCATACCTCTGAAAATATTTATTCTGTGGATGCAAGGGACAACAGAGAGATAAATATTTATCAGAATAGTAATTCTGCAGGAAACTGTAGTTTGAAATACTAGCTTCAATCTACTAAATTCCTCAAATTTCTGTTCCCATATGCTCAGTACCTAATATGGACAAAGAACTGCTGGCTTTTCATAGGTGTGATTGATGGGATCAATTGCACTACTTTGTAAGACGGGGACAAGATGTTAACTAAATTAAACAACTAACACAGCTCTGAAAATTTACACGACAGCCAGTGTCATGAATAATTACAAGTCACTCAAAACCCAGAGGAAACATCACGTTGCACAAACAGCAGGGGCCCGTAACACAAAACTTGGCAATGATCGTAGAAATCAAGCTTACGATCAATTGCTAACCTTTGTATTACGGAACCCAGATCAATGCATTGTCACCTCTATTTTATGCCATGATCCTATCACAGCCCTTCAGAGAAACGACATTGACCAATTATCTGGGCTATGTTAAAAGAGCTTGATCATCAGGCTGGTTTGATTACATTGATCATTATGTGCAATCAAACATACAAATCACATGTACGATCAACCACCAAGTGCTTTGTGTTACAGCCCTCTCTCGTGACTACCCCAGAGCTGCCAACCTTGTGCAAGCAAAAAAAGGAATCATTATGGCCAAAAAAAGGAATTTCCAACCAAAAAAAAGGAATGTGTTAAAACGAACTTTAAAACCACACGCGACAAATATCCAATGCAAAAAGTATGTATGCAGTGAACAATTAAAAAAAATTGAATCTCTAGGCCTAGTCTGGGCCAAGTAACCGAGTGTTACAAATTGGACCCTTAGTCTTGGGCCTGTTTTGACAAAATCTACCAACTTTAATAAAGTCAGTAGCAGGGCAAGAATTGAGAGGGGCAAGGCCATTTTTAGAAGGACACTTTCAGCTTGGGGCAACCGGCAAAGTGGCCTTGGATGCCCCAACATTTCAAGGGGCATCAACACCATTCTAAAGGGCATGAAGGCCACTTTTATTCTAGTCAAAAGGGCACCAAGGCAAATTTTTCAAAAAAAGACAAGTAGGACTTTAATTTTGTAGTGCAACCTACTCCGGCACTTCCTTATCAGAGTAAAGATCTGTCTAGAAAAAATTCTTTCAGGGGCACCAAAATCAGTTCTGGTGAACATTTTTAGGGCTCCATTTTTCTGGGGCTACCTTTCCACTTTTAAAATAATACATTGTTTTGTGTTGACTTTCCTCACAAACTACCAAACTGTAGACTAAGAGAAATAAAAAAAAAGTTCACATCAATTCAGCCTTCTCTTCCCAAGTAACATTGTTTTTGCCAAACAGTACCCTTTAAAATTAAAGTGTCATAAAATGGAAGAACATGTTACATTCCACAAATATAAAAAAATTATTCATAAATCAATCTAATCTAAAATTCAATAAATCTAGAAGTTGAAATCATTCCACAAAAGTACCATCGTAGATCACTTCACGATGTACACAGCTCAGCCTCAATCACACTGCACGCACACTCAATCATCCCCAACAGTGACAGCACTATAGAGCAGACATCTAGGCCGCCAGAACCGGGGAAGAAATCTTCCCATTCCTGCTAAACTGAATGCTACAGTGCCGACTTTTTAAAAAGAATTCCAAAAGCAGTAGGACATCTCTCTAGTATAAACCATGTGAAACTATCAATATCATCCAGAATTAGTACTTCAGGGGACAATGAAGAGCTTTCAAGGTCTTTTCAAAGCCGAATTTCTCGTATTTGTTTGATACGAGTTGATGAAAATTAACCAGACAGTACCATTATCCGAAGGGAATTTATGTTAATCAATTCAAGAAAATAGCCTCAAAATTTCATTTCTTTATCACAATTAATTTAAAAGTATATGAAAAATATCTTTAGATGATTCCATCTTTTAATATATATATGATGAGTATTTTTGTAAAATTTTGCAAATGGAATAATAATTTTCCCTCAAACCTCCAAATCCCCCTCCATTATAAATGGACTCTTCTCTTACTACATTTGGGGAACTACCCTACCCAATTCATCGTACTCCTCGCTCTGCGCTGCAGAAAGAACGTACAACGTATTAGCAGTAGCGTTAGATCTATCATTCGGCGGAAATCCGATTTTCGGATCGTTTTTTTGTACATAAAACATCACTTTATAGGAAAGAAATTACATGCAAATTTAAGATAAGATATATAAACTTCATAAATATCGTACCTTAGACCGCAGTTACTGCTATTTCCTTTCAAATGATGATCAAAACATAATCATCCTCGATCCTTTCGTTGGTCAACGTAAGTTGCCATCTTGAATGACGTCATCATCCTTACAGACGTATTTACCAGTCGCTATACATCGCGATTCGTGCCATGCATGCCGCTTGCATGTTCAACTATAAACGTATATGTACGCGCGCTATCAAATTATTAAAGTGCGTTGGAAAACCGGCCGGCGGGCGACTACGCACGCGCAAGTACCAGGCTCATCTCGGGCTCAACACGCACTACACATACATACAATTATGTACACACATTATCAAAATTGTCAAAAAACGTAATTTGAAAAGAAAAAACATAATGCCGTAAATTGAATGAAAAAAAGTTATGATTACGGCATAAACGTAATGGTTGGCAGCTCTGCTACCCACCCTCTTCTTCTCTTGCAATTCTTTGAACTTGATGGACAGCATCTGTGTGATCTGGACTTGAGACATGGTGGAATGTTTCTCCTTCATCTTCTTGTTCTTCTCCTTGTAGAACATGAAGAACGGCGTCAAGGGCTTCTTTGGCATGTCTGGATGGACCTGTAAATTCAAGTACAGTAGACTATGTTAAGTTCATCTTCCATTACAATTATGCAAACTTGTGTTCATTACATCATCAAAATTGAATTTTGGCTTAGCCAAAAAGATTTCAGAGGATGAGAGGTTCCCAAGAGATTCAACATAAGTAGATTAAACTATTTGTATATTCTTTGTAAAAGCTTTAATAGTTGGAGGGAACACACTTAGGAAACTAGCTGCTTGTGTGCAAAAGTGTTTTGAAAACTGATCAAGGGTATTCCTACTTTAATCATTGTCACCTGACACCATCATCTTGGCTAATCACCATTGTAAGCATCATCCCAATCGCTATTATAATTATGACCAGCACCATAATCATCACAACCACCACCACCACCACCACAGTCATCATCATCATCATCATCCTCATTTATATCGATGATTGAGAGAGTATAGTGGATGAAATCTTACCAGTTTTTTAATAATGTAGTTTGGAGTTTGGACCAGGGCTGCTGCTTCATTAGCAACATCTGCCAAGGTTTTGTACTTACGGATCTGGAAGATGTGAGAAAAATACAGGATATAAGTAGGAATAGACAATACTGAAGTCAAAATAACCTGTCATCATTTTACTTTGGGAACAGTTTTTATCAAGTGACAATTTTCTTTCTTTGGTCCGGCAAAAAAATGTGCTGGCCGGAAATCCAAGATGTTCGCCACTCACCCAGAAAATCACGTTTTTGGTCAAAACATTGACATTTTGTGGAATTTTCACATGCTTTTTATGCATACAGGAAGTGTCACAGATGATTAGAAGTTGACTCTATACAATGATTTACGAAATTTCATAATTTTTCTTGCAGATATATTGCATTGACGATCGTGAATACATGGTCATGGTTTGATCCAAAGTTTTGATCCCACGTACACACCACATGCACAAGCCAGAAGAAAATATTAGGATCACTAGACGGTGTTGGGGGTACTTTTTCATCTTATTCGGAGTGTGTTGAATGATGGGGAAATACTAGTATGTGGAGCGCATACATGTTCTTTTTATTATTTTTTTAAATTTAAAAACCTGGAGGTCTTCTGAGAATTTTTTTAAATCTGGTTTCCGCACAATAATGTGGTGTGATAAATCACTAAAAAACACAAAAGAGAAAAATATTGGTGAAGCAAAAATTTAGAATGTTGTTACTTTCTTATTTTGCATCCTATTTTAATGAAATTTTCAGCGTTATGCTCGTTTAATTTTTCTCTATTGTGATTCAAATCAACATTTTTCTGGGGTGGACGTGACCTTCAATTTTTGCCTGCCCTAAATGACCTTTGACCTTGGTCATGTAACCTGAAACTCAAGCAGGATATTTGCTTATTTTCATTTCATGAACTAGATCCATATACTTTAAATGATGGCATTTCAAAAACTTAACCTTAGATAACCCTAACAAGGCAAAAGTGATTTTGTGTCTCGCCCACTTATGAAAATAACCAGAAATATCGTGATTTGCGAGGGCACGCAACAGACTTGTATGATAACTTGATTGTGAAATGACTGGGATGGAATAACACTTGTCATAAGAGTCTTGCACATAAACTTCAATGTTACCCTCAAATGAACTTTGACCATACCATGTGACCTCCCAACACAATAGCATGCAGGTCCCCTAAGTACATCTACCATCCAAGTTTGGTTGAAAAGTGATTTACGGTTGCATAGTTGTGTCATAAGAGTCTTGCATGTAAACTTTAACGTTGACCTGAAAATGACCTTTGACCTTACCATGTGACATCTGAATGCAGCCTAACATGCAGGTCCCCAAAGTCCATCTACCATCCAAGTTTGGTTGAAAAGTGACTTACGGTTGTGAAGTTAGGTGTCATAAGAGAGTCTTGCATGCAAACTTTAACGTTGACCTAAAAATGACCTTTGACCTTACCATGTGACCTCCGACTGCAGCATAACATGCAGGTTCCCAAAGTCCATCTACCATCCAAGTTTGGTTGAAAAGTGACTTAGAGTTGCAGAGTTAGGTGTCATAAGAGAGTCTTGCATGTAAACTTTAACGTTGACCTGAAAATGACCTTTGACCTTACCATGTGAACTCCGACTGCAGCACGACATGCAGGTTCCCAAAGTCCATCTACCATCCAAGTTTGGTTGAAAAGTGACTTACGGTTGTGGAGTTATGTGTCATTAGGTTTGTGACGGACGGACGTCATTTGGATCCCTAAGTCTCGCCTTCACCTCTGGTGGGCGAGACAATATAACTGTGGGAGGGCTGATTCAGCCCCCCTCGACATTTCTCATGATCCACTGTGCGAATTTTTTGACTGCGTCGCTTACTGACCTTTTACTTTCAAGTCTAACGCAACTTTTGAGACCAGGATTGTGACCTCCGCGTACCCGGTTCCGAAATTACTCAACATTTCATAACCCTAAGTTGTTCAAAATATAAATTTGTGAACAATCAAATGCAAATAGTGTTTTTAGACAAAATTCATAAATGTATGATTATTTCTCATTTTATTGATCTTTTTATGGTCAAAATAAAGTCCTTAACAATTTCCATTAAAATAAAAATAAAAAAACAAAAAGTCTAAATACAGAGAAATACAAAAAACTTAATTTAGTAAGCAATAAAATACATAAGAAAATAATTGTGATATTGAATTTTTTTCAGGGTACATTTGATAAGAATCCAAATAAGAGTCGAACACAAAAATAGCATCTTAAGAGCCTTATTTAGTTAATTAGAACTAACTTTTGATTTTACGCATAAATTAGCATAATTTATTAGAAATGAAATTTTATGAAGAATTTGATCTTACGGTTTTTAGATTATGCCATGGGCAACAGGTGTGCCAATTTTTGTCAAGATTGCGCAATTATGGCAGAGATCAGGGGGGGAGCTGATTCAGCCCCTCCAGTAATCTTAGGCATCGAAATAGTTTTATTAGGGCTAAGAATTTAAGATTTTGATGTTGATTCCCCCAACATGGCCTAAGTTCATTGACCCAATATGACCCTTATGGCCAAGTTTCAGGAATTAGGTCCATATACTTTCTAAGTTATGATGATATTTCAAAAACTTAACCTTAAGTTAGGTTAAGATTTCAATGTTGACAACACCACCATCACCATCAGGAAGTAGCACCTATAGTCTCGCTATGCTATTCAGGCGAGACAAAAACCAGACATAACTGGCCAATGGGTGGTACTGAACTTATATGCTTTCAAGACTTTTTTCACCATGCAAACCCAATAAATACAAGTTGAATAATATTGGTATTAAAGGTACATGCAAGAAAGTGATCTACCTCTGCCTGTATGCTGTTCCATTCATTCTTACAGTCCTCTGCAGTGTAGGTACCAAATTGGACTAAGTTCCAGTCTAACTTTGAGACCCTGGACTTGTAGGACTGGTTATCCTTCTTTGGAGCCTGTTTCTTGATGCTTGCTATCAAGGTCAGTCTATCCTGAAGCAAGAATTTCAGACCTACATGTTGAGTAGACACAATGGGAGGAAATGAGAATGGAAATGGGTACAATGAAGAAATCCCGAAATATGTCACTTGAAGTCTCTACGAGTCACCTTGCATTTCTATGTCATGATTGTCATCATTATTCCAATACTTAACATCATTTGGCTCTTCTTTCTTTAGACGAATACAAAACATACACATTTTCATTTGTTTCACTAAACAATGAAGTGGTTGTTGATTCTTAATACAACATGTTTTAAGTCAGCACCATCATCATCTTCATTTTTATTTCCAAATTTGTTATCAGTGGTCTTTTGTTGATAATGATGGTATTAATATTGTAATTTTTGTTAATGACTTTATTCTCTCCATAATAACATCCTTGTCATTATTCATTATGCTGATTATGCTGTCCAGTAGTGAACACCATGCCTACGAAGTATCCATACTTACCTATTCCCTTAAATGCCATCCGATGGCCACGCTCAAATACACGGGAAAAATCAAACTTCTCCTATAAAAGGAGAAAAGTTTGCGATGCAGACTAGACTCTTCTCCTTTTATAGAAGTTTGTATTTTCCGGTTTATGCGAGCGTGGCGATCGAATGGCATTTAAGGGAATAGGTAAGTGCGGCGCATCTGAAGTAGATTGAAGATGATGCTGAATACAGTCAAATTTATATGATCAAAAACATCTTACCATTTTCTGTTTTGATCTTCTTCACCCCCGTTTCTCCTCCCTCTGTTCCCTCCTCCTCTTCCATTTTGCGTTTGGGACTTGCAACTGGAGATACAGAAGAAAAAAATAAGACAGTTTTGATTACTTACTTATTAAACTACCGGTATACTGATTATGGAAGGGAAGAAAAAAGATATTTAACTTCCATAGTGATTTGGATGTTGGTATTTTTATGGAGTGAAGCTGAGGAAAGACAACATATTACCAGGGTAGTATGTAGTAATACATGTAAAATTTGGTCATCATACCAGAATTCAGAAGGTTAATATTTGTTATACATCACAGAATTGTTTTCTTTATAAAATGCACATAGCAGTTTTGCATATCAGATTTGATTGTTAATTTGTAATATTGTGAAAATATCTCGGTCAATCCATGTCAAATCAACCAATTTTCAGACAATTTGTCACCCGACCACTCAATTTTTTTTTAAAACTCACAACAAATATTCTCCCAAGTGTCTGACAGAAAATTCCAAAATATTTCGCCCCAAGGTCAAATGGTTGCTGAGATGCAGCCTCCCTTAGCATGGTCAAAGAACTGACCAAGCAAGTGGAACAGATATTGAATAAATATTCACAAAAGAAAACACTCATATGAAAATAAAATACTCTGTCCATTGACCAAAATGACAATTTACCATGATCTTGTGACCTAAAATGTTTGCAAAACAATCATTCATACTTGATTGTCCTTATGTCTATGTTTCATGAACTACATGTGTAGATCCAATTCTAAGTTATGATGCCATTCAACAAATACCCCGAACACGGCCAAAGTTCATTGACCTTAAATGACCTTTAATCTTGGTCATGTGACCTGAAATGCGCACAGGATGTTCAGGGATACATGGCTACTCTTATGTTCAAGTTTCATGAACTAGATCCATAAACTTTTAAAGTTATGATGACAATTTCAAAAATACCCCAACATTATCAAAGTTCTTTGACCCTAAATGACCATTGACCTTGGTCATGTGACCTAAAACGTACATAGGATATTCAGGGATACACGGTTAATCTTATGTCTAAGTTTCATGAACTAGATCCAAAAAACTTTTTAAGGTATGATGACAATTCCCCAACATTATCAAAGTTAATTGACCCTAAATGACCTTTGACCTTGGTCATGTGACCTGAAACTCGCCCAGGATGTTCAGGGATACATAATTGCTCTTATGTCTAAGTTTCATGAACTAGAATTCAAATATTAAAGTTATGATGACCATTCCACAATTCCCCCAACATGGACAAAGTTCATTGACCCTTTGACCTTGGTAATGTGACCTTAAACTAAGGCAGGATCTTCAGTGATACACTATTACCCTTATGTATAAGTTTTATGAACGAGGTCCATATACAGTCCGACCTCTCCTATTTTACTGACTGTAGGCTCAAACATGATAGATGGCGCTGTCCGTATTGGACCTAGCGCTAGCTAGCGAGACATGTGTTATTTTTTACCAGGGGAAAAAAGAGAATGTGATGAAATGTTTGCGCTGCGCCCTGATTTACTGGAAAATTATCCTGTCTAATTTATTTTGGTGATTTGGGTGAGATTTTTTCATGGAAAATAATGTGGTTGTAAGTAGACTATTGAAAAATATAAGTAATCAAAGTGAGTTTGCGTAGGATTGAGTTAAGATTGAAATCTCATTTCCACATGCATTAGATTGAATTGAAAACAAAAATCTCAGCAAGTGAGCGTCCGGAAAATAGAGAGATCCGGATAAGGGGAGGCCGGATAAGAGAGGTCGGACTGTAATATCAAAGTTATGACAACATTTCAAAATTTTAAGCCTCGGTTAAAGAATTCGATATTGATTACCCCAACATGGTCTAAGTTCATTGACCCTAAATGACCTTTGACCTTGGTTCAGTAATACTTGATTTCTCTTATCAGGGGTGTGAGTGGTCGCAAATAAAAAGATCTGAAAAAAGCTGAGGAGTGTTGAAAAAGTCTGAAATAGAAAGAGCTCCCATACTTTTTGTACAGAGGAAGGCCAAAAATAAGCCGAAATTAAGCTGAAAATCAAAACAACAAAAATCTGAAATCAGATACAAATCTGAACTCTCACACCCCTGTCTTATGTCCAAGTTTCATGAACGAGGTCCATCTACTTTCTAAGTTATGATTACATTTCAAAAACTTAACCTTGGTTAAGATTTCAATGTTGACGATGCCGCCTCCGCTGAAAAAGCGGCGCCTATAGTCTCGCTCTGCTATGCAGGCAAGACGATAAAACCCCTGCGAAAATAACACCTTCTACAGCACCCCAACATGGCCAAAGTACATTAACCTTCAACTTATGCAGGATGTTCGCTGATACTTGATTACTCCTATGTCCAAGTTTCATGAACTAGATCCATTTAATTTTAATGTTATATTTCAAAATCTTAACTTTGATTTTGTTTTGATTCCCCATACATAATCTACGTTCATTGACCCTAAATGACCGTTGACCTTGGTCATGTGACCTTAGATCACACAGATTCAGTGATGCTTGACTACTCTTATTTCCAAGTTTTCTGAACTACAGTAGATCCATAAACTTTAAGAGCTATGATGAAAATTAAGTCTAATACGACTCAAAATGACCTTTGACCTTGGTCATGTGACCTAAAACTCTGGCAGGATGTTAAGTAATTACCCTTACATCCTAGTTTCATAGGTCCATATACTTATGACAACATTTCAAAAACTGAACCTTACAACTGTAGGTTAAGATTTCAATGTTGACAAAGCCAAAAATAACAATAAACAAAATACAAAGAGGTTCATAAACAATAGTGGGTGATTTTGCGATCAATGAAACGCAATATCCTTTTTTTTACCCATAGATGATCATGACCGCTGATGTAACCTTTGTAGTTATCAAGATAATTTGTTCCAATTAATAATAAACCCTTTTTTAAAACCAAGGTTAGCCAATTAAGTTACAACAAGAGTGTCGCTAAGGCGAGCACATGGGCAGTTCCACGGTTACGGAGTGACATTCAGAAACAAGTTTTTAGCACTCAAACAAAGATATCACCCATATTTAAATAGTTCTTTGCAAAGAAATGGTGCCTACATGTAACAGTAGTTGCTGAAACCCACTTTTCAAAATAATAGCATTTGTTATTTTGATCCACTGAATTAATGAGATATGAATATTCATAAACATGGTTACGGAGTGACGTAAAATGGACATGCATATTTGAGGAGAAAACATATTGCTCAAACTCTGTGAACTTTAAATGGCTATCACAATGTTGAGTTATTGATTGGATTTTATGTTGTTCTAGCTTTAAAGATCCAGACCGGACCCGAAAATGAAATTGATAAATTATATACCAATCGAAAGCTTATAAGCTACTAAATACAGCAAGGTATGCTTTATGCATTTTCACCGCTTCCCAGCTGAGTATTTTGCTTGTGAATATTCCAATTATCGGGCTTCGAACCCCGCTTAGAAAATAGGCTTTATTGTGCTTTTCACCTGCCTCGAGACCGTGACGTCACGTTGTGTAAGAAGCGTCGTGATTCCATAGGTTTGTACACAGAAAAACTGGGTGATTTTTTTGCTTTCCAGATAACGCATTTCATTCTCTTCACTTCTACCACAGAGGGATATCACATATATTTTTACCCACAAGCTTGAATTTATGAAATCTACAGTTTTGAACTAGTTTTTGCCATATTTTATTTCCTGCTTATTTGGCGCAGATTTCAATTCTATCTGCATTTAGATTATGTATAACAACTTTTCCTGACATAGCAATTTAGGCCCAATAAGAGCCAAACAAAGAAATCACAAAAAAGGTAGTGAATAGTTGTAGGTTTACAACAATTTGAACAGTGAATAATTTTGAGTGCCATTTTCATCTGAAAACGAAAACAAAATATGGATTCATAACATGGAAATGGAAGGAAATACCCAATGCTTTTGTACACAAACCTATGGAATCACAACCCTCCTGACACAACGTGACGTCATCATTTCCAGGCGACGTGGGGGTGCTCAATCGAAGCGTACTTTGGAGGAGCAGTTTCTTTGATTTTTATTTAATATTTGTCAGAAATGGAAGGATATATATGTAATATTTTTGGTATATTTGTATTGTATGAATCATTACCTTTATTTTGATATATGACTGTTTTTACACCGGTCAGGGTCTTTAATATGCTGCATTACATTAAAAAATTTGTGTATTTTTTCATTAATTACAACTTAAAACATAAACCCATACCCGGTTACGGAGTGACATCTGAAATATTCACACACAGGCAACGTAAAATGAACTTATATTTTAAAATTTTCTTTTGATATGATGTAAAATGATGACCTTCAGATTATCCAAAAGAAGATTTTACAAAACAAGCAATAGTTTTCTGTTAAATTGAAATTAAGTAAAAAACAATATGTAGTCCCATGTATAGATTTTTTGTATGGTTTGGATTCTCCTATAAAGAGATACGTAAGAAAAAAATTTGTAGCTAATTATGTTCCCCTTTTGTATTTATGAAATCCCATATGAGTTTTGATAGAAAAATTTGATCCAGATTTGAAATAGAGCCAATATGGAATTTTGGAAAATGTCCCCTTTTGCTTGGAATTGCCCACATAATACGCCTGCCTGTAACGTGGAAAATTGAGTTATTGGTCAAGCAAGAAAAGTGGACGGTGGCAACTTCACATTTGACCTTCTGACCTCAAAATCAATAAAATGGCTAAAATCTATGCTAGTATCATACACACCAAATAATATGAGCCTAGGTTAAGTTAAACTAAAGTTATTGCATTTACAAGGACTTCAGAAGAGTAAGATGAAAACATGTCAGTGTGACCTTGACCTTTTGACCTCAAAATGAATAGACTTCCTGGGATACATGCTAGTATCATACACACCAAATTATATGAGCCTAGGTTAAGTTTAACTGAAGTTATCACGTTAACAAGGACTGCAGGGTATTGATAAAAACATGTCAGTGTGACCTTTGAACTTTTGACCTCAAAATCATTGGCTTCCTGATATCCATGCTAGTATCATACACACCAAATTATATGAGCCTAGGTTAAGTTAAACTGAAGTTATCGTGTTTACAAGGACTGCAGAAGGGTAAGATGAAAACATGTCACTGTGAGCTTGACCTTTGACCTCAAAATCAATAGGCTTCCTGGGATCCATGCTAGTATCATACACACCAAATTATTTGAGCCTAGGTTAAGTCAAACTAAAGTTATCGCGTTTACAAGGAAAAGTTAACGGACGGACAGCGAGCATGATACCATAATACGTCCCTCTAGGACGGGCATATAAAAAAAAGTTCAGGAAAAGTTATATTACTAGGTATGAAGCTTAGATTAGGCGGGAGATTAGAACATTATTTTTCAAACATTGTTATGATTTTAAAATGATAAAAAAATCCCCTAAAATAACAATACAGTCTACATCTACCTTTAGCTTAAAACATTTTATTTGTAGTAACATCTTTAAAAATCAATTTCAGAACAAAACTAGAAATTTGATGTGTCCAGAGGACACAGATGCCCCTGCTTAACATGATCAGAAATTCATTCAATATGATTGAACTTAATATTGTGCAAAAAAAAAATTGGAAAAAAATAATGAACAAATTTAGACCTTTGACCTGAAGACTCACCCTTTCCATAATAATCTCTCACAGAAGATATGACAGTCAGGTCATTTGATGTGACCTATCTTTTGGTGTCATCTACCCAGACACGTAACATTTTTAATATCTGGTGAATATTTCCAAAGTTATCATGAGGAAACCAACTCGCATATATAATGAGCTGTGACCTATTGAATTGAATTGGTATGGTTTATTGAAAGAAAAAAAATCAAACAGGCAGCTCACAGGCTGAAAATGTTCAATTTACAAGCAAAAAATCAACAGATATAGTATAATTATACAACGGTAGAGATAAAACATAAATTGAATTAACATTGATAAAATGTCAAATGCAATTGATAGAAATGACAATAAATTGATTCGAACATAGCCTGTATTTTGGTGTCATCTACCTACACACCCTAATTTTTTAAAAATCTGTTGAATACTTCATAAGGTGGAAACAAACTTGCATATTTAATGAGCTGTGACCTTTGACCTGCGGACTCAGAATTCAAACTTAGCCTGGCTGTATTTTGGTGTCATCTACCTACACACCAAATTTTTTAAAAATCCATTAAATACTTTTTGAGTTATTGCGCAGAAACCAAGTGGGGGACGGACGGACGGGGGCAATGCTTAATGCCCCTCCAGACTTCGTCTGCGGGGGCATAAAAAAGTAAAGGAAAAGTGATATTACTAGGTCTCTGCCAAACTTTGTTCAGGTGAGACAAAAAATGAAGCTTAGATTAGGCAGGAGATTAGAACATTATTTTTCAAACATCGTTATGATTTTACAATGAAAAAAAATCCCCCAAAATAACAATACAGTCTACATTTACCTTTAGCTTAAAAGCAACATCTTTAAAAATAAATTTCTAAAACAAAACCACAAAAGACAAAGTAAATTGGACATGTTGAATGAATTATTTTATTCTAGACTAAGCCTAGATCTTTATTTCAATTATTATGACATAATTTAACCCCCCCCCAAAAAAAAAACATCAAGTTTATATATCATGATGATGATCTGTATTTAAAAAAGGGGGAGGCCAAAATTCAAGTAGATCTAATGATCACTCCAGTGATGCATTTGAAGTTTGAATTGAAGCAAAGCAATAGAATTGAAGTTGATTGTAGTTTCTACCTCAGTTAGACCCTGCTCAAAGAATAAATAATGGTTTTGCCCACAAAACGGGGGGTTGACTGCCAGAACGGTACCACAACGCACCGCCCGACGACGGAGGAGGAGCCGATGAATGAATGGGCAGTACAGGGTCTACTGACCACAAAATATTTCTTACTGGTCACTTCCAACAAACAATGTCAAAACCTAACGAATAGAGCACTACAAAATCGCTCCAACAATACCTAAAATCTTAACTAGCGATAGTATTCGAGAGTCAAAGGCAAAGCTGAAAGTAAACATTCTGAAAATGAGAACATTCGCGAACAACGTCACGTACCGGTATGAGAAAATACCACACGACATTCACAAGGATATTCTGTTCACGTCATAGCCGCGCCATCGCACGAGAGTAAGCCCCGCCCGCCCGGGGGCTGCTACTCCCTGGCATTGAAAATAAGAACGGCAGCGACATGGCTGACAAACAAGCTCGTTCGATAATGCGGCGACCATGCCGCAGCACTGCGGGCTTTTCAGCTCAGCCCGTTACACAGGGATGCCCGGGAATTTGATCAAGTCACGGGTTTCACGACTCGCCAGCGTGGGGCGACGTCCGCGCCGCTACACACGCGGCGTGCGTCAATCAAACTTGCTGGCTCATTAACAAATTCATGGAAGAACATCAATATTTGCAAGTCTTAATCTCAACATGCTCAAAATATTAAGAAACAGCAACAATTACTGATGGATACATAACTACCATAGATATGATTAGAATATAAACAAATTGTAATTTCTGATAAAATTAACAGAAAACGGTCTATTTCCATACCGGAACTTCGACGCACAAAAGCTGATGAGCGGATTCCTATGCTAACATACCCGAGACTTACCCGGCCATCTTGATTGCTGAATCGGCTAATAAAATCGCATATAACATAAAAATGACGAAATATTTCTAAGAGGGAATGTAGCGAAAATGACCTCACAAATATGAACTACAATCTGGTAATAATGAAGTAAATATATTTCACAAACACACGCAAAAATACGGAATTAAAATGTCCACTTACTTTCAGCGTCCATGATGGCTGTCTCTAGAACTTCTTGATTCGCCCCAACGCTCTCGGGTCCCGACCCGCTTCCTCCGCGCCCGCTATCCAGCGCGGTGTCTATCGGCTGCATAGGCGCCAGGATCATCACGGTACGCACCGAGAACAAAAAATAGTACCCTTGAAAAAATTATATAATAACAAATCTAATGAGTGTTTATGACTTTGGGTAGTTATTGACTTAATTAATTCCACATCACTGATTTCACACACAAAGATCTTCGGCTGGCAGAGTTCAATATTTAATTTTGATCCCCTCGGCTAGCTTTACTCACGTGGACTATATTAATTAGGCCGCTATCTACAACCTCGTTCACGAATATTGTTTTGATTTATATTTAAAACACGGCATGCACAACGCAGCCCGTCAACTAATGTTTCAATCGGAGTGACCAAGGATGACACTCTTGTTTACGAAATCGATCAGTAAACACGCAACGACCAATAGAATCTCAAAGATTTACATAAATTATCATAAATCATTCAAGCGAATGTGACGTACACAAGATCGCGCATTTACATCGTTTGTCGTTGATAAGCAGCCGCACCACCGCCTAACCATCAGGCAGGCGTCAGGCTAGGCCAGGCGGGCAAACCATGAGACTCGTGATATCTGCCCGCCTCAACTGCCCGCGCCAAAAATCGAGGGAGTGCGATAAGAGGTCAACCAACGTCATGTCATACGAGCAGCAGGGTCGTCTGCTACGCACCCTAAATGGAAAACGTTGTCAGAATTTACCGTAGAGATCTAACTTACTATATGCTTAACGTTAGTTATTTCTAAATCCTACGTAGGACGGTCTGGTACATGTTTAACTTTTTTCAGTTCTGAAATAAAACATGCTAATTCCCTTACATAAAAAAAACCTCCATTCAGTTGAGCTGCGCTTGTGAGGAGCGCATCGCATCATGCAGCTAGCCTGCACTGTCGATGTCGAGCTGTCCCACTCCCAGCTGGTGCCTACTTCAGTACTGTACGTATACAGGCATGCAGCTGCAGTGACAGTGCAGAACCAACAATACACTAACAGTTCGAGCACTGTACGGTATCCCCTGACCCTTGGACAGGAGCGCGAGCGAGCAGGGAGCGCCCTTGGACTTGTTGTAGTGGCGAAAGGGAGGAGGGACCCATCTTAGCTTTCCTGGGAATGGGCACGGCTTGGCCTTGCCAGGCGGACCGCCTGGCCCTGGACGTCGGACTGACTGATGATCGCCGGCCTAAGCCGAGGCTAAGTAAGGGCTTAAGCAGAAGAAGGCAAGACATTTCACGATAACTGCCTGGATAATAAATAAGATAAGATATCTAAATTGTGAAGTGTGATCTAAAAACTTCTGGAGTTTTGCTGGACAAGGACATGAAGAACTCTGGAACTGGAAGTGAGATGAAGGAGGTTAACTTCTCTTTGTTGAAGCAGGATGAGGATTCTGATGATCTCCTTTATGACTCTGTCAATTCTCTTGAAATTGATCAACTGAATCTATCAGGTATGCTCTAACTTTTTTCAAGAATATGTTAACAATAACATTTTTTATGCTACATCTGAATGGCTTGTGCCATCACACTGGGTTATCGCGTCGGGTCGGGCAATCGCGAAACATGACCATGCGAGGAAACTGCCCCATTCGAGAAAAGGGCCCCCTAACTTTCCGAAAGGTTCGGTCCAATTTACCCGATGTTTTGTGAAAACTGAAAACTTTTTGAATGGTTGGGTATTTATATGTACTTGGGTTTAAACTGACCCGACATTTCAGGAATTTAAGGGGGCCTTTATTGAATGGTTGGGTATACTTGATTGCCTGACCCGATGCGATAACCCAATGTGATGGCCCCAGGGGACCGGGGGACCACTTCCATTGACAAGTGGATACCCCTTCCATTGACAAGTGGATACCCTGCGCGACCATGTCCATGGTGTCTCGAAAAGCACCCTATAGAAGTTTTAGAAGTTGTGATTAGCTTTGCAATTGATACCATTGGAAAGAGGAACTCTTCCAGCTCTCAGAAAACTTTGAATTTTGAAAATTGACCCAATGATTTGTTAGTTATGCCCAATTATGTTTCGGCAATTGGACATGATATACCAAAGGTCAAAGGTCAAAGGTCATTCTTTTATTTTACTTTGTTGTGAGAATGGCACCATGAAAAACATGACATGTTTTCAAACTTGTGTTATTCCCATGTTTTTTGTATTACAGGTATGAAACTTGGCAGGATGCTAGTAGATTTTGCTTTGATGTATTTTTTTGCATGCCCAGGTCAAAAAACCAGTTAAGGACCAGTTCATCCAACTGGTACTGGTACCAGTTGATTCCAGTTAGCGAACTGGATTCAATATGGAAATTGGAATACTGGAATCAACTGGAATCCAGTTGACAAATTGTAACTGGTACCAGTTGGAAATACCAGTTGGCAACTGGTCCTAACTGGTACCAGTTAGCAACTGGTACCAGTTGACAACTGGTCCTAACTGGTACCAGTTAGGACCAGTTGGAAACATGAGTTGTCAACTGGTGCCAGTTAAAACCAGTTGGAAACACCAATTGTAAACTGGTGCCAGTTAGGACCAGTTGGAAACATGAGTTGTCAACTGGTGCCAGTTAAAACCAGTTGGAAACACAAATTGTCAACTGGTGCCAGTTAGAAACATGAGGTGTCAACTGGTGCCAGTTAAAACCAGTTGGAAACACCAATTGTCAACTGGTGCCAGTTAGGACCAGTTGGAAACATGAGTTGTCAACTGGTGCCAGTTAAAACCAGTTGGAAACACCAGTTGTCAACTGGTGCCAGTTAGAACAAGTTGGAAGCACCAGTTAGGACCAGTTGGAAACATAAATTGTCAAGTGGTACCAGTTAGAAACACCCTGCAATGTATAGCATAAACAAAAATGAATCATGTGGATATGTACATTCCCGATCTTTTACTCTTCTCATATAATCACTCCTTCGTTTTCCTTGCGCACACACACATTAGAATATTGGTACCAACACCCCCCCCCCCCCTCTCAGGCGGTTATTTCAATTATAAATTATCTTCAATTATCTTTACATTGAATGTCCACTCCTGTTATAACAATGTGCATGGACAAGTGAAATAATTATTCTTGCACATAGGACTGATGAAATGAATCAAGGTAAATTTGTAGCATTGTATTGAAACCTTGTTAATTTCCACATGCACAATATAACAGGATTGGACTGTAAACTTGCTCTGGTAAATCAATCCCTCAGTCTCTTGAAATCTGTACCAAAAATCATCAGAGAATGACAAAAGTCACAAAAAACATATATATGGTATTTAAACTAGGAATTTAATGAAAGAAAATTATGTTACAAACTGTAACATGCTGTGTATAATTCTTGTATTATGTGTCAACAAAGATCATTAACTTACACAGTAAATATGTAGTCAATCCAATTTTTACATGCTAGCTTGGAGACAAAATTTGAATATAATGCATCTAAGCATTTACCTTCAATAAATAATATGTACTATTTTTAAAGGAATGATAAAGGAGTCTTTTTTTAATTATTATTTATTGAGATCTTGGGGCCCTCACTGGCTCTGAAGAGGAAACGTGAAACAGGTACCTTCCTTTCCTGTAGTGGCACTTGATCTTTGCTGGTAGATGCGATGTATCTGAAGATTAGAAAAAAAAACAATGGAATGAAAAATAATAAGTACAGTGAATACCGTAATACAAAATTTCAGTGGTGTAAAATTATATCTGCACATAAAGAAAATACATGGGATAGTGAAACTTCTCTAAGTTCCATATTTCAATGATTCAATTATAAATGATAGACAGCACATCATCATTTTTATTACAACATGTATAGTAAGTTCACATGGTCTTGGGAATACTTCTGAAATTGACATCGCAGAGATGAAATTGCCTCGACCTTATACCTATACATTTATTTTAATAATAAAGACTTAGACTATGTATGTTTGCATATATGTATCTAGGAGTCTATGTTGCACATTATCTGCTAACATCTGATGGGTATTTCATGATTGTCAGTGCCGACTATTTCAGTGAAATCATTGCTTTTGATTGGCTGAGAAGCACTGGCCTCTGACTGTTACTATGGTAACTGTCGGAAAAAGACAACTTGTTAATGCTGACAACTTTCAAAAAGCAGTTCCCAGAACAAGTTTAAAAAGCAAAATGATGAAAATTTCATCAAAATAGGATAACAAGAAGTTATTGAATTTTAAAGTTTATCAATATTTTGTGAAAACAGTTGTATGCACTTCGTCATGAATATTCATTAGGTGGGCTGATGTCACATCTCCACTTTCCTTTTTTTTATGTTACTAGATGAAATCATAAATGTTTGATTTTTTCATACATGTGTAAATGATGCGTCTCCATTGTAATGAAATAAGTTGCGTCAATAACTAATGCACCTTATCAGTTGTCAATCCAATTGTCAATAGTTCTTGGTTAAAAATATCTTAATAAACCTAATCTCATATAATAAAATACAAAAGGGCAATTGGGATATGACATCATCAGCCAACCTAATGAATATTCATAAACATGATAAAGACATGCCTAGAACTATTTCACCGGAATAATGCAAATCTTTAAAATTCAAAACCTTAATTAGTTATCAAATTTTGATCAAGTTTTCAGCATTTTGCTCTGTGAATTTTACTCTATTTATTGAGATATGTTTCCAGCCTGGACCATCCCTTTAATTCTACTTCTACGGTACCCCCACACATACTGGTAAGTCAGAGGTAAAAAACAACGAGAACCAATTTAATTTCAAAGATAAAAAAATACTTCGGCCTCCAGATTTAAGAAAAAATTCAGGAAATGTTATTTTAGTTCAGACTAATTGTGCACGTTTCATTTTGGAGGTCAATCTGAAATTATACTTCCAGTTCCAAATTCACGCCATTTGGTTATGCAAAAGCATGAATTAAAATTGATGGGCATGGGCCCATGTCACTGGCTAGCCTAGAGGACTCCATGAAGATAATTTTATCATTTTTACATTGTATTTTCATCACGGAGCCTAGACAAGCCTCCTATAAGGTTGCTCGTACAACTGTGTAAACAAAGATAGATTTCCCTCGGAAATCCACCTTTCCCATAATGATTTTTGGGCAAACATTAAATTTTTACATTTTGTAAGCCTTGATACTCTAAATGTGTACAAAGGCTTAAAAAAAAATTAATTGTAAAATGTACAAATTGGAAATTTTCTTACAAAAAGGATCACTTGCTTGCAGATCTTGTCCTCACTGCCTCTGAAGAGTTCACGTGCGACAGGTACATTCCTTTCCTCTACTGGCACACATTCTTTGCTGGTAGATGCGATGTATCTGAAGAATTTTTTTCAAAAACAATGGAGAGAAAAATAATCAGTACAGTGAACAACAGCGAATAACAAATACGTATATATTACAGTGAATAGCAATACATGTCTACACCTAAGGCGGGCAAGGGTTACTACAGAGTGTTGTAAAATTCAATTTGCACTTTAAGAAAAATACATGGGATTGTGAATCAATTTTTACATTGTATTTTCATCACGGAGCCTAGACAAGCCTCCTATAAGGTTGCTCGTACAACTGTGTAAACAAAGATAGATTTGATTTTTCCTCGGAAATCCACCTTTCCCATAATGATTTTTGGGCAAACATTTAATTTTTACATTTTGTAAGCCTTGATACTCTAAATGTGTACAAAGGCTTTAAAAAAAATTAATTGTGAAATGTACAAATTGGAAATTTTCTTACAAAAAGGATCACTTGCTTGCAGATCTTGTTGTCCTCACTGCCTCTGAAGAGTTCACGTGCGACAGGTACATTCCTTCCCTGTACTGGCACACGTTCTTTGCTGGTAGATGCGATGTATCTGAATAATTTTTTTTTAAACAATGGAGAGAAAAATAATCAGTACAGTGAACAGTGAATAAAAATACGTCTATATTACAGTGAATAGCAATACATGTCTACACCTAAGGCGGGCAAGGGTTACTACAGAGTGTTGTAACATTCCATTTGCACATTAAGAAAAATACATGGGATTGTGAATCAATGATTCAACTATAATGATAAACAGCACATCATCATATTTATTAAAAAAATGAGTAAGTTCACTTGGTCTTGGGAATACTTCTGAAATCGATGTCGCAGAGATCAGTCCTTCATGTTTATAATTCCATGGAGCTCAATAAATGGCTCTCCTTATGCCTCCGAATTTGCTTTCCTAGACACACTCAATTTTATAAAATGCTCAATTGTTGTAGATTGTTATTAAAATTGTAAATGCAACAGATGTGTAGCTATTAATTAATCTGTGGTGAAACTAGGCTTGGGTCATGTAAAAAAAGATCGCGCTCCTCAAAAAAAAATTATAAGTAGGGTGTCCGAACTCATATTAGGCCTAAAAAAAGTGCTAGAATTTCATATTTTACATCTTTAAAACCATTAAATCACCATCTCTTTTCCATAATTCTCATAATAGAAGATACACAAAGACCCCAAAAGAAAACTTGACATCTGAATTACCTAACTTACAGCCTCCTCATATGGAGGGCAGCAACGAAGCATTCGGATCTCCACTCCTGAGTCCTGGCGGTTCTGAGCTGGGCCTTCTTCTGGAAACTACCGGTACCCCAGGTCATGTTCACTGACTTCATCTCCTCCTCGAGGCTCAGTATGACTCCAGGTGGTTTTGGGTCTCCCTCTCTCCTGAAATACACAGTCAAAAAGTGATAAACAGCTATTCATGAAAAAATCACTCTTAAAATGGTGGAAAAAATAATGAATTTCGATTTTCGGCATTTCAAAATCTCATCAAAATCCTCAAATCGTGTGTAAAGTGATTGGTGCGCAGACACGAGGCGCTGGCCACTATCATAATGTTAAATCTGAAATTGAAAATCATAACTGGCTGAGTCTCACTCTCACTCTCAGATTTTTTCCAAGACCAAGAAAATCAGTTTCACATTCGATCACATATCTCTCTCATTTACTTATAACAATATATGGAACAATATCAACTGAAAGATTTTGTGAAATAAAAAGAAATTCATGTTAAATCTTAACACAAATCGTAAGGTCAATGTGATGTATGTGCGCAGACTTGCACCGGCATGGCAGCCACACATCCACGCCCGGCTAGTCGCGGCCGGCAGGCAGCGCTGAGGGGCAGTAACAGGATGTCCTGACGAACTAACGTTACAGCTAGCCCCGCAGCTAGCTGCGAGCCGCGCCATTTAACAAACTACGAAAAGAAAATCATAGAAAATTGTTAACTTACCTGTAGAGCCTACTGCGAATGTCTTAGCTTTCAAGTCATTGTCCAAATCTGGTCCGTGTGATTTCAGTGGTTGAATTATTATTAAAACGGCCTTCTTTACCCTTCTTTATTGCACTAGCACTCGATAAAAGTGCGGTGCAAATTAACGGCGCGGCGAAGATGGCTCTTTCAAATTCAAATTAGATTGGCGGTTTGCGTTTGGCGGCGCTGGTTAATTTGCATAATTATACGGACGATATAGATAGCGATCAGTGGCACTCAGTGCGCATGCGCAGGCCCGCCCGCGCCCGGTGATTGAAGGAAGATCTGCTGAGTCAGGAATAACGAAGGGGGGGGGGGGGGGGGTCTAAAGCAAGAAAGAAGTTTTAAAATAGAAATACGAACTTCTTAACATACAAATTTCTTCTTGTTTGGTTTTGGTTGGCAACCAGTCAAGAAATGACGATTTTCGCCTCTGCTTTTGGAGCTTTTTTTTTTTTCTTTGAAAGTTTAAGAATGAATTAGCTTAATATTTGTTCTTTATTTCTATTTTATTTATTTTCTTTTTATTTGAAAGATAAAGATAGCCTTGCTTAACATGGCAAGGTTGTAAACTAGCAATAAATATGCGCGTTATAAATAGAAAAAAATAGCTATTCTATTCACCTTCAAAAATATTTTTAAAATATCAGTGAGTTAAAAAAAGAAAAATACATTAATTTTTATGTGATTTGTAAAAATAGTGTAAAATAGTCCTCTTTAACTTAAATTAGAAAAAAGGGATTAAATAGGAAGAAATTTTTTTCTCGCAACAAATATCTAGGATAACAATTTTTTTAATGTAAACTAGAAAATTTCACTGAGAATAACATGTTTCGATTTAAGTTATATGGTAATATCGAACCACATACTTTAATGAAACTTTTCAAGGTGGAAATATTAAAATTAACATAAAGAATAATTAAGTTAGTTATTATGTAGATATTTTTTTCCTCTTATCCTCAATCGAGCTGTGTATAGGATGGATAAATGCATGGCATTTATTGTGGTAAAAGGCTGAATTACATGAATTTGTACAGAGCAAAATTTCAGTAAACAAATAAGCAACGAAAAAATAACAAAGTATACTAATGTATAATATTGGAAAGGGGATACAAAAAGAAAAGTATACAGGGAGGGGGGGGGGGGGAGTAATGTCAAAAGCAGGAACAGGCAAAGGTTTGGAGTAGGCTTAATGTATATACCTTTAACATAATGAACATTTTCACATAAATATATATTTAACCAATGTTGAATGAATAACAATACATGTAGATTAAAGAGTGGATTGTATGAAATAATACTTGCTTTTTTTTTTAGAAAAGTAACGCTTTGTTGATGGTAACAATAATAATAGTTATAGGAAACACATTCATGAATGATAATCATAAAGAATTATCTCAAAAGGAATTAAAAACAAAGATAAGAGGACTTTGAAGTAATATGATCTGTACAAAAAATATAAATATTAATGTAAAGTTGGTTACAGCTATATTGAGCCAGTGACTTGTCGGATAAGAAATTTGAATGATTACTGCAGATATCAACAATTACAAAAATATTTCAAAAGTCAGTTTAAGAGAAGCGACAAATAAAACAACAAAGGTATGAAAACATAGTTCTTATATAATATATATATATATATATATATAAACTCTGTTGGAAATAAGTACAATGCATTACCACTATGCCTCTAATATACATATATATATATGTATATATTATATATGTATATACTGGTTCTTACTAGAATCAACTGGTAAGTCCTATTGGTTCTAACTGGTATCATTTGGTTTGATATTCCAGTATGGTTAATGGGTTTCAAGTGGGTTATGGGTGGCCTATGGGTTCCAACTGGTATAATCTGTTCCAGTTTGGTTTATGGGTTTAACTGAAATCAGCTGGTAGATATATACTGGTAATGCCTATTGGTTCTAACTGGTATCAATTGGTTTGATATTCCAGTATGGTAAATGGGTTTCAAGTGGGTTATGGGAGGTCTATATTCCAGTATGGTAAATGGGTTTCAAGTGGGTTATGGGAGGTCTATGGGTTCCAACTGGTAAAATATGTCCCAGTTTAATTGATTTATGGGTTTTAACTGGAATCAACTGGTAGTATACCAGTAATGTATGTTGATTTTAACTGGTATCAATTGGTTTGATATTCCAGTATGGTTAATGGGTTTCAAGTGGGTTATGGGAGGTCTATGGGTTCCAACTGGTAAAATATGTTCCAGTTTGGTTTATGGGTTTTAACTGGAATCAACTGGTAGTATACCAGTAATGTATGCTGGTTTAACTGGTATCAATTGGTTTGAAATTCCAGTATGGTTAATGGGTTTCAAGTGGGTTATGGGAGGTCTATGGGTTCCAACTGGTATAATCTGCTCCAGTATGGTTTATGGCTTTTAACTGGAATCAGCTGGTAGATATGCCAGTAATGCCTATATTGGTTCTAACTGGTATCCATTGGTTTGATATTCCAGTATGGTTAATGGGTTTCAAGTGGGGTTATGGGAGGTCTATGGGTTCCAACTGGAACACTCTGATCCAGTTTGGTTTATGGGTTTTAACTGGAATCAACTGGTAGGTATACCAGTAATGCATGTTGGTTCTAACTGGTATCAATTGGTTTAATGATATACCAGTATGGTTTATGGGTTTAAGGTGGCATTAACTGGTATATACACCCATTGGGTTTCTATGGGTTCCAACTGGCATCATATGGTCCAGTTTGGATAATGGGTTTTAAACTGGAATCTATTGGTAGATAAACCAGAAAGGCCTATTGGTTTTAACTGGTATTAACTGGTGTACTAATTTATACCAGTATAGTTAATTGGTTTCAACTGGAATAAACTTGTATGTTTTCAGCATGTCCAGTTGAGACAATGGGTTTCAACTGGAATATACTGGCATGGTGGGAGTTTACCAGTTGTGCCAATTGGTTTCAACTGGTACCAGTTGACTCCAGTTGAAACCAGTTAAAATTTCAACTGGTTTCAACTGGTTTTTTTACCTGGGTGGTCAAGGTCATTAGTAATAAATATTAAATCATAATTTTTGCATATTTTTCAATATTTTTGCCTTTCTGGTCAATTAAAGTGGAAATGTTTAGTTGAATATGATGTGTAATGCTATTAAAAAGTATGGAAATATATTTCATATATATATATCTCTTTTTATTCAAATCAACTTTTGTTGGGGTAGACTTGTTTGTACAATTTGCTTGAACTGGTATAAATTTGATGGAACTGGTTTCCAGTTGATTTTTACTGGTCCAGTTAGAAATCAACTGGCCCAGTAGAAATGTACTGGAAACCAGATACTGGTCATACTGGTCCATCGTACCATGCAGTTTGATGAAAAACAATTTAACTGGTATTAATACTTTGCTTGAACTGGTATACATTATGATCAAATGGCATTGTGCATAGAAGCATGAAAATTGCAAAAGTTGTGCCAATTTTTAAGAAAGGCAACCCTGAATTGTTGACCAATTATCGTCCAATTTCTTTGTTGACATCTTTTTAAAAAATCCTTGAAAAACTCATATATGCAAGGGTCATACATTTCTTTAAAAAGTCAAATATCTTTTCGAATGTTCAATTTGGGTTTCGTGAGAAGCATACAACTACACATGCCATTTTGCACTTTGTTGATAAGGTTGCCACTGCCTTGGATAATTACTTGAGCACAATTGGTATATTCTTGGATCTTTCCAAGGCTTTTGATACAGTTGATCATAGAATTTTGCTACACAAGTTATCCCATTATGGAGTGAGAGGTGTTGCCCTTGAGTGGTTTAGGAGTTATCTCACTGACAGGAGACAATTTGTATCTTTGAATAGAATTAATTCCAGCTTGCAAACTGTTACATGTGGTGTACCTCAGGGGTCTCTTCTAGGACCTCTCTTATTCATACTGTATATAAATGATTTTCAAAATTCATCAAACAAATTATCCTTTATTATCTTTGCTGATGATTCTAGTGTATTTTTTTCACATAGGAATCCTCTAACCCTGATAGAAACAGTGAATTGAAGAATGTTATCTTGTGGGTTCAAGCCAATAAATTATCACTTAATTTTCAAAAGACAAATTATATGCTTTTTAGCAATTCCTTAAAAATGTTGCCTGGCAATGTAATGTTTAATAATGTCTGTCTTGAAAGAGTAACCTTTACTAAATTTCTTGGGTTATTTATTGATGAGAAATTGAACTGGAAACTTTATGTAAATCATCTCTGCAAACTGTTGTAAAAAAATACTGGTGTTATACAAGTTGAGATCAGTTTCCCCTAAAGAAATTTTATTTATATTATATTCCTCATTAATAGTTCCTTACTTAAATTACGGTGTGCTTGCCTGGGGCAACTCACTTAAAACGCAATTGCAAAAATTATTCATTGTTCAGAAGAGAGCTATTAGAAGTATATGTAATGTCAGTTATCGTGCCCAACTGCCCATACAAATATTTTATTTTTCAAAATTCAAATTCATTTATTTCACATCTGTAAAAAACATACAAGATACAATATATCGAGATCAATCAAAATGATTCCATAGTAAAGGAGTAATGAATATTGTAAAATGACAAATTAACAAAAATAACAAAATACATAGGGTAATGAATGCGATGTGGGGGAATAGCAAAAGCCAAATAGACCTATCTAGGCTACTCCCTGATTAACATTCATTACCGAAAAAAGACCATCCTGCAATTAATTGATTAGATTGCAAGAAACACACATTTCAAAATAAATGAAAAAAAATAGAAAAAAAATAACAACTATATTACAAAAAAATATGTTTAAAAAACATACACATAAAAGCAAGCAAGCTTATTCACTGAGAACATGGTGAAGTATACATATTTAGAAGGTAAGACTTACATCTTACTTTAAATGAATTTAGCGAAGGACTTTCTTTTATTTCAGGGGGCAAACTGTTCCATATGAGTGGTCCACTATAACTTATGACTGTTCTTGAGAAAGAAAAGCGGTAAAAAGGAATGTATAAATTATCAGAATTTCTTGTATTATATTTGTTTACACTGCGATTTGTTTTAAAATAACTGTTGAATGTGTCAGGCAACTGATTCTTGTAGTATGAAAACATAAAACTTGCAGTGTGAAGGGTATGTATATCATAAATTTTCAGAATCTTTAATTTACGGAATAATTGATGAGAGTGAGCTAAATATGGGGAATTTGTTATTATTCTTATTGCCCGTTTTTGTAAGCGAAATAATTGTAGCATTAAATAATTTGCACAGTCCCCCCATACGATATTGCAATAGCTGAGATGCGTGAGTATCATTGTATTGTATAATTGAACACGAATATGCAATGGTAAGTCACCTTTATTTCTATTAAGTAAACCAATGGTTTGAGAAATCTTCATAGAAATATTATTTACATGTTGTTTCCAACTCATGCTATCGTCAATTGTGACACCTAGGAATTTCGTATATTGCACTTTCTGAATTTCAAAAATCATTAATATATAATTTTATGGAGTTTTCTTCAATTTTCTTATTTTTAGGCTTAAAAATCATAAAAGATGTCTTCTTAGTGTTAATTTGTAGTCTGTTGGCTTGGAACCACATGTGAACTTTTTCCATTTCAGAATTTAAAATATTATTTAATTGAATGGGATCCTTACCAGATAAAAATAAACTTGTATCGTCTGCAAATAAGGTAGTACTTAGTTAAAATATTACTTACATGTTGCAGGTCATTGATGTACAATATAAAAAGAAGAGGGCCTAGGTTAGACCCCTGGGGTACCCCTACTCTAATGTCCTGAAAGTCTGAATGAATTTTGTTGATGCATACACATTGTTTTCGATTTCTTAAGTAACTGATTAACCACTTCAATACTGTCCCTCTAAACCCGTATGATGATAGCTTATCAATTAAAATATTATGGTCTATACAATCGAATGCTTTAGATAAGTCTAAAAATACACCAATCATTATTGCTTTGTTTTCATATTCCTTAGCTATTTTTTTCGGTTAAATCATGACAATCACTTATTGAAAGTGGAAGATATTTACTTTATGCAGCTAGGATCTCTTATGTATGATTTTGATTCAAGAAGTCTCCCTTCAGCCCTGGCACTGATATTTAAGAAAAATAGTCAAGTACACAATTACAATACTAGACAATCTTCCACTCTCCATATATCTCGTGCAAGAACAAAGTTCACTTTGGGCACTCTAGTTTGCACTGGACCCAGGTTTTGGAATGCACTTGACCCTGACATTACACATGCTGTCAGTTCTACAGTGTTTAAAAGAAAATTGAACTATGGAAGTGATTCGTAAAGCCTATTTTTCGTGTGTTATTTATCAGTTAATGCTAAATTATCAATACGTTTCATCCCCCCCTTTCCCGAGCCTGGCTGGTCTCTGTCCTCATGTCCCCTTTTTTGTCCCTTTTGTACGTAAATGTGTCCCTCTTCTCTCCCCGCCTCTCTCTTTAGTTATCATTTTATATTATATTGCCATTTCTGTGTTGTTTATCCAATGTTCTTTGAATTCGTAATGAGGAACCTTAATTTACAAGCATTGCTTCACTTAGGTCTCCTCGTCTTCCTTTGAAATTATTTCTTTTCTGTATAATGTATTAAAAAACAATGTTTTCTGCATACTCTGTTTTATGTATACCTGTTTGTTTTATCATGTACTCTGCTTATTGTTTCATACACACTTGTATGTTTGTCATGTATTCAAACTCAAAGTTGGAAGACAAATAAAATGAACTTATAATCGAACTGGTTTCCAGTTGATGGTTACTAATCCAGTTAAAACTCAACTGGACAGTAAAAATATAGGGGTGATTGGGGAAATAAGGCCACCTTTTTTATAATTCCAATTATTATCTTTTTAATGTAAAACAAGAGAAACATGATTAGATGTCTATTACTAGGTCTAGAGACTAGAGTAGACAGACATTATCCATTAGTTAAATGTTAGAATGAATCAGCCTAAGTTGCATATTGATGAGCCGTGAATGTTTTTGTCTGGCGGCCTTATTTGCCCCACCGAAATGGGCAAATGAGGATGCCTGATCAAAACCTACATGTATGTTATGTTGCTGTATTGAAAGTAAAAATAGTTCAGTTTTTTTTAATACAATCACCTACAAGTATAGTATTAACAATTAGTTATTAACCAAAACACCCCCATTTTAGGATTAATATTAATCCTATCCAATATTACGGGAAAAAGGATTCTCGGATTATGTTTTCTACTGTCACAATTATATTATGGTGTATCTATGTGTTTTATTGGTAGTGGACACATATATTATATACCATAATAAAGTGTGGTAATGTCTACACTGCATTGTAAATTTTTAACAGATGTAACCATAGAGTTTTTAATTATGTATTAATCCGGGGGGCCTTACTTGCCCCATCGGACATGTTGAGTTCATAGGCATCCAGTCAGAAAAATACGAAAAGTGGTGAAATTTAGTAATTTACTACAGTTCTGACATGCACAATAATACCTTACACAAGTAAACTAAGATAAAAGTTAATACACATTACTGGGTAGGTAAAGTGGTAAATTGCCAATTCGACTACTGCCAACCTGTTTACCCGAGGGGGGGGGGCAGTCAAATGTATTGCTGTACACACGCATGGCCAAACACCTCCTAAACGACTTTTTCTCTGTATGCAAAATAACCCCCTAAACAAGTTTTTCGCAGGCTGTATTTACACATTTTGGCCCCTAAACAAGTTATCGCCAGAATATGACCCCAGGGAAAAAGCTTGAGGAAAAAAAACATACCCTAAACACGTTTGGCTAGTCTTAAAAAAAAGCTTCGGAAAAAAAATACCCTAAATCGTTTGACCCTGCGATTGACCATTGACCAGTCTTTCAAAACTACCCCTTTTTTGGAAAATCAGTGTTTTTGATTCCCTTAACGAGTGCATGCGCATGCAGCCCGCGTCCAAACTGAATAAACACCCCTTCAAACGTGATTTTTTTTTTGGTCATGCGTGTGTACAGCAATATATTTGACTGCCCCCCCCCCCAGGCTACTCACCACATGGTCTACTTTCATTTAGTCTAATGGCATTCCATTTATAAACATTTCATCTTAAAACCATTTGGTTCGCACCTGTTATCCACTCGTCAATGGAAGTGCCCCCCCCCCCCCCTTCCCGTGGCAATGCTACTTTAAAAATTTTGATTTTGAGGTGCTGCTGAGTTTGTGCTCCTCCTGGCCATGTGCACTGTGCTGTGAGATGTTCTCTATGCTCAAAATCTGTGCTAGCACTATTAAAGGAACTGTCTCAAATACTACACTAACAGTAATCCATTTGACCCTCCGATTTTTTAGCCAAACCCACTCTCCCCTTCTTGAAACCAGTAAATAAAGATTTGGACTTAAGTCTGGTTTTTCCTTCTGGGTAATCTTGGTTCAGGCTGGATGCACTTTCAGCACAAGAACTGACTGGAGCATGGAGTTGCTGAAACTACAAAAGAAACTATGCAGCTCTAACAACTCATATTCGAGGAGATGTATTTTATAGCACAAAATGTCCATTGACTGGAATTCTTGCAGTGGAAACATTTAAAGCTTTACACTGGCTTTACGTCTTCAAAATTTGGTGTGATCGTCAATTCAAACACTTTCACTATTTTCTAAATGAGACATGCAACCACCTCTTGTCTTTGTGTCTCCATGGCCTATTTAATGACCATCAACTTATACTGACAACTATTTAATTTGGAAACCTGACTGCTTCTGTTCCTATGGGTATTTTCAGGAAAGCAGGTAAATTATGTTTATATACAGTATGTAGTTTGTATGTGTGAGTTGTGCCTTTGTTTGCCTCCCAGCTTGATAGTTTGAACAATCAAAATTCCTGGATTATCAGAAATCACAAATTGACCAGTGGTCACACATAGTGTAACTCGTAACTTTGACAAGTACCTACTATTCAGTGGTATTTTCTTTTGGGAATATTGCAGTACTTAATTTGCTTCCACACTGCCAAAATTACTTGGTATTTTTTGATAGGAAATTTACCCTGATCTATCTGTACCCCTGATCAGAAAAAAACCCAGGAACTGACAAAGGTAGTTTGAAAACACTGATTGACTGAAACAACCAGAAAAAAGATTTGGCCTAGTTTTGGAGTGGTTGAGACGTACGGTATATGTGTGTGGTACATGAAGAGTTTAAAATAAGCTATTTTTAATAAGAGCAGAAAAATTTAAGTAAAATATTAGTGAAGATTTAATGAAAGTTCATCAAAGAATAACAGAGTTATGAATTGTGAATTTTTCTATTTTGTTACGTCTCAGAAGAGCAGCTCCTCCAAATGTCATGTGATATAAATTCCCCCAAATAACATTTTCCCAAAAGTTTGAAGTGATTATGTTTGTCCAGTGGATATATCATCAGACACATTAGTTCACTACTACCCCTTTTATATAAGGAAGAAAATAATTGAAATGAATTTAGATATGGGATAGCTGCCCACATGATTATGACATCACTATTTAAGCATTCTTATTCCTAAATGGATTTTCATTTGTTATGTATAAGAATTGTAAAGAGCAATTACATTCATTAGTTATATCCTCTATAAGGATATTCATAACATATAATGATTAATAATATTCCAGAATGTCTCAGTAAAGCTTTGTTAGGCATTCCTATTTAATGAGGTTGAGTAGTTTTTGTTATTTCTGGAATGTACATAGACAATGTAGAAATAGATACCCTTCTTTCATTATTTTTGTGTTTTTTGACACCCTTATCACGTTACGTATGTAACGTGCCCTATCGTGAAAAAGACATCCTTTTTACGTGTTTTTTTGGTCGCGCATGGTATCCACTCGTCAATGTAAGTGGCCCCCCCGGGACCTGAGTACATGAAAGGGTAGTCCTTGCCTTACATCACTATGACATCCCATATGCGGCCAATTTGAAGTCTCCATGGTTATAGTGATTACCAATATTTACAACTTTTAAAAATTCATACCTTTCTTGTTGTTTGTCCAATATTGTTCAAACTTTCACCTATCAACTTGTCCGATTTTTCTTTTCCTTATAAAAACAAGTTTTCATTTGGGTTGGATTCCCCTTTAATTTCACTGAGGTCATTGAAGAGTCTTCTAGAATGCTCTAGAAAGAAGGAGAATGTTCTTTTTAAAGACAAATACTTGAAGCTTCCAGAATAGTGGAAATTTATCTATATAAGCTGCCAGTTAGTATCATATGAGATCAGAACTGGGTTTTGAAATTTTGCCTGTCCGCTGTATCCGTTAAAAGTACGTTTTGTGTCCGTCAGCCTTTGGGTTCAGGCCTGTAGTGAGCTACCATCATATCATCAGATGAAATGTACAAATTTTTGCTTGAACAGCCCCTTCATTTTTTTTTGGGAGGGGGAATTTTAGACATTTAACAGTGAAATTTTCCAAACCATTTATTGTACATATGTACTGCATAACTTTAACAGAGACCAGACACATAGAAATGTTAAATTGCATGGGTAACAGCTGTTGACAATATTGATCCAGGGACTCAGTGCAGCTTTAGCCCTGTGATATATTGATTTGTATTATGGTTCAATTCTCTCAAATAATTACAAGCCATGTAATATCTCCGGATTTCACCACTGTCCAACTGCTTGTTGCATTGAAACCCCCGGCATCTTGCATTGTTTATTTTGCATGTACAGTATACAAGATGAGTTCGCCATAGAGCTTTCCTATTAGCATAAATTTACACAAATTTAATTAAGGTATATAGGAGATTGATAATGAGAGGGGAGGTTCACTTTTGTTTCAGCAGTCATTACATCAGGATTTCCTTTAGTTGATAACACTTGTGTTCTGCTTCGTGTACCCTAGTTGGGATGCCCTATATTTTCAGAGTACCTTGTATTGAGAAGAAAAAGGATATTAAGTTTTTGGGAATCATTTGATTTCTTGAGCAATATGGCCAATGTTCAAGGGGGAGTGGAACAGTCGAATGGTAAGATCTGTTGCATGCAGAATTGTTTTGTTGGGGTACATGTACCTCCGGGCTGAAATATCTATAAAGCAAATAGAGTGAAGTTCACCAAGAAAAGTGCTAAAAATTTCATCAAAATCTCATAAATAATGGTTACCCGTATTGAATTGTAAACTTAAGCAATATTTTGTGAAAAATTACAAGGTAATTGATCAATACTGTATGTAATTAATTACATTTTTTGAGTAATTGTAATGTTTTGAAAAAGAAAGTAATTGTAATTTTAATTGAAAAAAAATGTAATTGACTTCAATTACTGTCAATTACTTTTAATTACATTCAATTACTTTACAATAAACTTACTTATTTATTATTTAATTTTTGTTTTCATACACAGATGTATGACATGTCTCTCATAACAAAATAGGAAGCAGCAATGAATACAGTATCTAATGCATCATATTAGTTATCAAACGTTTTAGTCTCGATGCTTGCCTGCATCGCAGAGTGAGACTGCTACATGTACATGTAGGCAAAGCCGTGCCGACGGTGTTGTCATCAACATTGAAATCTTAGCCTAATCTGCAATATTGGATTTAAGTTATTTAGAAAGTTTATGGACCTAGTTCATGAATTTTGGACACAAGGGTAATCAAGCATTACTGATCAATATGCATGAATTTCAGGTCACATGATGTCAAAGGTCATTTTGGTTCAATAAACGTAGAACTTTATTATCATAGGAATTTTTGTTGTAAATAATCATATTCATCTCAGTTTTTTTCAATGTGTGCACTGCTGCAGTCTTGAATCGTGTATGAGTTGTACTTCTCATATTATAAGATTTCATATTTTTCTGACAAGATATTCTCTGTTTGGGGTATCATTGTATTAGTTTTTTCATGTTTTTTTTTTTTTTTAATTGATTTATTTATTATTATTATTATTATTATTATTATTTTTTTTTTTGGGGGGGGGGGCGGGGGGCTACTTTTCACGACGTACATGCACGCCTTTTTTGCCTAAATCTTCAACATTGGATAACAATGAAGGAATGGGGTTTGTCCAGACTCCAGGGCCCCATCTTACAAAGAGTTGCGATTGATCCGATCAATCACAACTATGGACGGCCAGCAACATCAACATCTATTATGCATGTTTGTTCAAAATATTTTTCTAGCTATGATGTAAATTCATGCATTCATTGTTTTCTTGAAAATTCACTGTGACTCTCTTTGATTACAAAGCACATTGTGCAAATTTCCTGTAGAAAAAATTATGACACTGATGGATTTCCATAGAGTTTCGATTGGTTGGATCAATCGTAACTCTTTGTAAGACGGGGTCCTGGGCTCCTTTTTTTTTTTTATAGTTTCCAGGGTTCTTTTTTATTATTATGGGGGCAAAATTACCTGAGCCCCTGTCCCTGTGTAATTTTCCCTGATATATATCCTTATTTTTCATTCCCAGTTCAATACAATATTACAGTACATAAAGGATGCTCTCTCCGATATCCATCTATTCACTACATTCTATTTGGTCAATCCTTGGAGGCACACGTCAACTATGAAAAAGAAAGGAAAAGAAAACAGAAATGGGAAACAACATAATCAATGTTGAGTTTTTTAGTACTCCTTTGGCTTTAGTGGTGCGTTGGCCCATGGCATCTATTGTGGTCTTTCTATTCTTCCCACAGCTTACCGGGCATGTTGATTATATTGACTCCTACAGTGACACCTTCACAGAGTGAGCGGTTCAAAACACGTATTATTACGTCTACTGTAGTGGGGAGTAAGAGAAAGAGATAGAGGCAAGTGTGTTTTGGGGTATTTTCCAGGCTGTCGCACCCGAGATGTTTCAGAAATGGAAGTTTGATTTAGTGTATGGTATATCAAGCCTTGATGCAGACATTCAAGTTAGCTGATGGCATGCATTACATTATGCTTTACGGATGTTTTATGGGAATTCTCATGTCTACGCACCAATCATTGGAACCTTGTCAGTGAATATGTTTTGTGGATTCTCTGTGGTATGTGGAGTATATTATGTATCACCTGCAAGCTTATGGACTATTTTGATTTGCACTGTAGTGGAACACTACCTGTACTGAACTTGAGAACCTTTTTTGCAAAGGAGATTCTGTTTGGTTTCTAAATGGGACATTGTATTGTAGTAGGGTAAATATCATGTGAAGGTAACCTGAACTTGTCTTTAATAAAAGCATTCCACAGCTTGGTAGAATGACCCAACCTTTTTTACCTGGGAAGATCTTCTAAACGTCGTAAGAGACAGAAGTCTTCAAGCCGGTTGTCTTGATCTTGGTTGGCTACCAAAAGGGTTCTAATAGCACCATTTTCATATAGTCATATAAAAAAATATAGACCCCTGGGAATTTGATGACTAAATACATTTTCTCAGTAAATCTTTCCGACAGAATTACTCCATATCAATATCATGTCCCTTTTATGCTGGTACGGAGTAGAATTACTCAATATTTAAGTGTTGCTTCACACACTGTCTTTAAAACCCTAGCTACTGTACTGACCCTGGTGCACTGATCACACACAACACACCTGCAACGCCACTGATTGCATTACCATCTCTCTGTACAGCTTCCTTGAATAATTTTAATCAATTGCTGCACTCGGCATAGTGCATGCAATACATCTATGGGATACAACACATTCAAGATCAGCATCTCTTAAGCCGAGTGAGACATTGTGGAGGCATGCTGTGGACACCACAAAGCAAAATTCTGTGATACCACAACATTATTTGACCCTTTAAGGGAACGTTGGACATCTTCTAGCGGTATTTCTCTTTAAAAAATCGAAGAAATCACCCTGCTCCAAGATTGTTAATTTGTCTGCAATCTCTGTTGCATCATCAGTGATCGACAAACGTGTGGGGAAGGAAGAAGAGAGATACAAAGCATTGATGGTCTTACATGTATAGCAGTAAATTCAGTCTTTGTAATATTTGAAGGAATCTTTGAGCACAAACCAATAATGGCAAGTGGAGATCTAGGAATCCCATCATCTTCTTCCCTTAACGCAGAAGGTTTGGAAATACGCATAGCACCTCCAAAACAAGGTACATAGTATGCGTGTGGTGTATTTCATTGGGGTGATTTCAAGTTCAGTGTTGCATGGTGTTGGTGTTGTGAGCGAGAAAGGGCTCTTTAAGGGAGAAAAATGGGCTGGGTTTTGAATTACGCGATACTGATCGCATTATCAATAGATTGTGATGTCACGCCTCTGCCCCGCCAATCAGCTCAATTTTACACGGAAAGTCCGGAGAAGTCTCGACGACGAAAGAGAATTGGAGGAGAAATTAATTGAAGTAAAATCTTATTAAAAAGTACAGACTGCAAAGGTTGAAATCACTGCAAGACTCAGAAAGAGTGAATATTATTCATTAAAATGTATAAAGATCTGATGATTTACACACGTCTTAACTTAAAAGCAAATTTTTATGAGAATGTTTCATCCTGTAATGCTGAAAATTTCACCGAAATCAGATGTAAAATAAGAAAGTTACACTTTAACTTTTTGCTTATTTTTCACCTAGTACAGGTATATATGCACAACTCAGTGATATTTTTTACAGATCTGACAATAAGTATGAACTTGACTGAATCACAAATTGTTGAAACAATGGTAATTCCACATGTTCAGGGAGGAGTAAAAAAATAGGACTTTCACATGACATTGAGGAGAAAATTAAAATATTTCATATCATAAAATATAAAAGAGATAGTGAGTGGATAATGTCATTACTCGCCTCATTTTCATACCAACTGTTCAAGATGTGCATATAGCCGTTTTGATGAAAATTTCAGTGATTTATGCTTTTTGGATTTTCCCTTTTTATTCAAATCAACTTTTTGTTAGAGGTAAACTTGTCCTTAAAAAATGTTACATCTCTCAAACAAAAAATTATCAATGCATAATTGCTTTTGTTTCTATTGAGTTTATAATGAAAAAAAAACATGTTGGCAAAATAGGATTTTTAACCCCAAATCAAATAGAGATTTAAAAACATATCATCTGCATAGTGCATGTTTTTTTTTCTCTTCTTTTATTAAGTGGCTTTAATGACATGTAACATTGGCGGTCATCAAAACCATTTGTATCACGGTACGACCCATTTCTGAGAAAACCGACATAATGTATGGAACCTATGACACATTGAATAGTATAATTCAGTTGTATGATAAAACCATCTTCATCAGATGTGAATACACTGTATAATATAAGCTGCATGTGAAGTCCAAGAGATTTTGGGTCTCACTCTCAAAAGAGGGCCAAACAAATATAGAGGCTGTTCTCACTACGTTCCTAAAACTTGTTTACTGGAAACTACATGTAGTTTAGTGGAAACTAGTTTAACGCGTAGTGAGAACGGTCAAAGCGGTCTTGGAAGCGATCTTCCAAACCAGTTTGGAAAACCACCTCGCGATGTAGTTTTCAAGATCGCTTTGCCTCGTTAAACTGGTTTTAGCGTAAGTGAGGACACAACCGTTCTTCGGGAAGTGATCTTCGCACATTTTGAGCGCGCTACTCCACACGACAGGTGTAGAATGCCTATGCTGCGGTTTCAAATTTCGCGCGAAACGTGTCACCCCACTGAGAGCGTTTCCATAGCAACAAGAGCGCTTTACGTGAAGTGATTTTGAAAACCACTTTCGTGTGATCAAGTGGGAACGCTAGCAAAGCGATCTTCCAAAGTGGTTTCCTGAATCGGTTTCCAGTAAACTAGTTTAAAAAAGCGTAATGAGAACGGCCTCTATAGTTGAACTAGACTGTTAGATGCCTATAAACTTTTTACAGTCTTGCACCCGATTCCAATATATGATGGTATCAGAGACATTTTACGTTTATCGACAGGTCCAAGTTATTTGACTAAGTTTCAATATTAGTTTGATGATTTTTTAAATCGGCTGCTCACAAATTGAAACGATCCCTTTAAGTCATACTTAGCTCTTTGTGAAACACCTCCCTAGTCCTCTACCTTTCATGAATGTGAACTGTCTGCACCCAGTTGGATCCACATCCATGAATTTAAGCCTGCCACTCATGGTAAAAAAAGTACTTTGCCACCTGCCACAAATTCCCCCTAAACTGCTTGAGAAACATTCACACAAATGAGCTCAATCAGGTCATTTAATGATACAGGATTCTCAAGAATTGGGTTCTTCAATTGATTACAGAATTCACCCCTCAATTTGAAGATTGTAAGGCACTAATAATCCTGAAACCCTGCCCCTAACTCTTCGCCATGGGGTGAGCGCTTCATTTCCTTTGCTCATGCCACTTTGCGGTTTACACTTTGCCCGGCACTAAAAATGGTCTAGCTACAACACTCTCTGCGTCCTTGAATTATTAAAATAGATATCAATGCTTAGAATGCTCATAGGTATCATAGCTTTAACAGGATGCTCCAATGCAAAATGCTCTCTCCTGTCTTGGTGTATCAACTCTGATATCCTTGAAGGAACAGAAATCAAGAGGGGATGGAGGATATTATTATTTTTTATTTGAATCAGTATCTATGGAAATTTGAAGCTCTTATGATTACATCCATCCCTTCTCCCAGTTTTATATCTGTCAATTGGTAAGCATCTCATCAATTTAGACAGGTTGATGGGGAGAGTGAGAGGGTGTATACTTTAGTGTAAAAGGAGAGATGAATGGATGAGGGGGGATTTATTTTGTTGAAATTTCAGTTCTCCAAAGTCAATAATATACCAGACATCAAGATTTTAAACTTAGCAATCAGGGGGTTAAGGCATTGCCCACAAGCTCAGATCATATCAATTTTGTTAATTTTTTAAAATTATTTCTTGACAGATAAACATGCCCTCATCAATCCAAAGGAAAGAGCACCATTGAAAGAAAATGTAATTGTCCAACAGGAGTTGATATGTGGTTATGATGGCCTGCGATTCATCATCGTGACATCTCTGGTGTTTGCTTTGGCCGTGACTATTGGCATGGTCATATCTATCATTGCTGGAATTAGACAGGTAAGGGATCATAGCTACAATATAAATTTTAGTGACGAAAATCCAGATTATTGACATCCAGAAATGATGGAAAGATACCTGTAAGGGACTGAAATACAACAAAATGTGCAAATATTTTGTGAGACTATGCATGTTTCATCTGAAAATTTACCATATACATGTAGGAACTATGATTGTCAGTCAATCAAAATCAAGGAAAGTTGTAGGATTTGCCAACTTGTAGGAAAATAAATGTTGATGAAATGCTCCCCCGAACAGAGCTTAGAATCCTTTGATGAAATTTTGTTTCAAAGTTAACAAAAATGGCTTTTGCAGTGAGCAGGGTGGTAGATATGGTTTCTTACTGCAACAACCGACATTCATCTGTCATCAATTATTCTTGTCAAATCATATACTCTCAAATGAGACCGATATATTTTGTTTCTAAACTATGTGTAATGTCTGTTTGGTAAACAACTGTGGCTTCTCTTTGATTGAAAATCATGTTGCGTCTGATGTAATATTTGGTTTTATTAAACAACCTATGAGAAGTGGTGTTGATTCTTTCTTGAAACCAACAAATGCATGTTGAAGTTGATTTGCAATAATAGCAGATCCAACTGCTCTGTTCATACTTAGATAGACCCGCATGGTGCGATAGCTACTGATGTTGAAGTGTGTTCGGACATCGGAGCAGACGTGCTGAAGCGTGGAGGGCATGCAGTCGATGCAGCGGTTGCAGCAGCGTTTTGTCTTGGAGTAGTACATGGTCATTACTCAGGATTAGGAGGGTAAGAATTCTCTTAAATTCTTATGTTATCAACATTAATGCTAATAATATTCATGTTAATAATTCTTGCCTCTTTTATTACACATAACTCCTGAGCTGATGGGCTCCATCACAGCCTAGGTTATGCCCCTGTATTTTGGTTCATGTATTTTTTTATTTTACTGTTACTACATTAATACAGAAACCCTTACTTTACAAATACTGTCATGTTTATCAAGGCCACTATTTCAACTTAGACAGATTTCATTATCTGTATAAAACTCTTCACTGATTAGGTGAACCCCCAACACAAATTCAGATATATTTTACACATTATGGCTTTCTTTGGCTTTACATGATTATTTTGAAAAGTTTTATTTCATCCAGGGACCTGTTACATAAAATTTTATTTACACTTATCACTACTATAAAATCTGTGATACAGTTTAGTGTTCACTTAAAGGAGAATGAAACTCTTGGAGCAAGTTAGCTTTTGTGAAAGCAGAAAAATCAAAGAATAAGATCAACAAAAGTTTGAGTAAAATAGGACTAGCAATAGAAGAGTTATGAGCATTTGAATGTCGAGATCACTAATGCTATGGAGATCCTCCCATTGGCAATGCGACCAAGATCTATGATGTCACAGATGAACAACTCTCCCCTTTTGGACACTGAAAATATACCCCAAAACATCTTCTTTTACTCATTCTAATCATATGACAAACGATTCATCAATGATATAATGTTGTGAAACCTCTGTACTTGTCCTCTCATAAAGAGAACACCTCACCTTGTGAAATACTCTATAAAAGTGAGAATATAAGTGAAATAAGTACTAAAGTAATGAGGGAGTTGTACGTCTGTGACATCACAGATCTTGGTCGCATTGCCAATGGGAGGATCTACATGGCATTAGTGATCTCAATATTCAAATGCTCATAACTTTCTTATTATTCATTCAATCTTCCTCAAACTTTCAACAATATGTTTCTTTGATTTTTTTCTTTGATATGGATTCAGCTGGTTTCAAGGGTTTCATTCTCCTTTAAGTCAACATCCTAGAGGTAAAAAAATTATACCCCAATTCAAAGGAATCTTTCAGACCAATGCAGATTATGCAAGACATGTTTTATTTGCCTCTCTCGTACTGTCTTCACACTGGCCTCAAACACCACTACAGTCCCGGGACTGTCCCGAGACTGTAGCGGTGTTGCCTTCAGTGTTAATTCTCAGACCCGCAATAAACCACCCTGAGATAACCTTGCCTTGCTATAACTCTGCAACAAACTTTTGCGCTCAAACTATAGTCATAGCAGCGAGGCAGTCCTGCGATTGTCCCGCTCTGCTTTTAGTGTGAAGGCACACTACTACAACACTGGGATAAACCAATCGTGATTGGTTAAGCTGACCAATGTTTTCTCTACAATGGGTGTATAAAGTGAAATAGAACAAAAAAAGCAACCAATGGATTCAAGTCGATCTTATTTGTGAATGTTAAATTTGATGAAATTATAATATTTTGCACTTCAAATAATAATGCAATTCTGACTCGGAGCCAATAAATAAATAATGATTGAAATAATAAATGACCATTTTTAAAAGTTAAGATCGAGGATCCAGCGAGCAGAGATGTGTTTCTGGCGCTGATCTGTATAAAAGATCAGCGGTTTCCTCATTTTCCTGTCATATCGGGATCGCTCATGTGGTCACAAGCTTATGTGATTTTGCAGAGACGATTAAAATCACCCCCTGCAGTGTGAATGGGCACATAGAATGTATCCCGGAACTGTATCCGGATAACTCTTCTTCATTTATAGCTGGTTTATAGTGGTGGACATTGCTGTCCTGTGACAGCACTCACTGGGAAAAGTTTGAAACCCACTGTGAAGATGGTATAAGTTAAACTTCGCCAAGGTCCATGCAGATTATTCCAACGTACAGTACAGTGTACATGTATGTGAGCAATCGATCATTTGGGATGATCCATTCAAATCAAACATACACAAAGTGATAGTCAAGATGTAATAGTAAAAACATTGGTTATTTTTGTAAATATATAAACATTTTTAACTGCATGGTAATTCATTAATATGACTCTTTGTATTCACTTGTATAAAAAAAAAATCATATCTGCTTGTATTAAGGGAAATTAAATACTGCTCTGCAAAAATAAGCCCGGAGTATGAGGCCTTCAAAAGTGCATATTGTGTTTGTGGTTGACATTGCTTTTACTGATCATTAACTCTAGGATCAATATCAAATCCTGACTCACATGACATTGTACTGCATGTGAAGGTCAAATTCATATCCTGAGCACTGTTTCACAAAATTTCAAAGGAATGGCTGTCGTTTTATTTTACTGAAATTGTGTCATCTGGTTGGCCAAACCGCCAAAGGCCTGTTTGTCATTGGAATCTGGTATCTCTTTAAATGTTAAGTTTTATGAAACAAGCGCCAATCAACCTCACCAACGCTATACACTATGCATTATTTGAACTGGCAATAGGCCTATAGTATGATGTAGGCATACAATTAGTTTTATGTCAGTGTTTTTATAAATATGTACAGTATATCAGTAATGTAGAACTGATTGGATTTGTTCAAGGATATTCTATTCAAATAGAATCTCCCTGGCTCGTTCAGATAAGAAGATAACATCGCTTTATAATTTTGTTCAAATCTTGAAGCCCCCTTTATACAGAGACAAACTGCTTCTGGTAGCGGGGGGGGGGGGGGGGGGGGGGAGGTATGGCACATTTCACCAAAGAAATTATGTGATAGTACAAAATTTAACCTGGGAAAAATAACCCTAATTACACTGTAGAAACAATTTTTTCTGACGATCATCCGCTCTAAAGACACCTTTGGTTTAAAATTTAAATATGTGATTTATGATCAGATTAACTGGCTTTTTCCTCTTTTTAAAGGAAAAAAAAGTGTTATTACAAAAATTCAACTTGGAAAAATAACTCTTAAACAGTAATAACATATTTATAAAGACCATCCGCAGTCCTACATGTTTTATTGTGTCCTCTGAGTATAGGCCTGGCTATTGGCCTCTATACGTAGGTTTCTGTGATTTAAATCAAATTAAGAATTTTCTTTATTTCTTTTGTGCAGTGGTGGTTTTCTGCTGGTAGGTAACCCTATTACCAATGACCTGAATGGGTTTGATTTCAGGGAGACAGCACCAGCTGGTAGCAGTGCTAACATGTTTGAAAACAATCCACAAGCAGCTCTACAGGTGAGATATCTTGTGTAGCATTTCATTTAGAAGAAATTCATTCAATGTACATGTATACAAAGAAGTTGTTTATTTTCAAATGTGTCCTGGTTCTACGTCTCATGAGGCTGTTACATTTACATCGTTGCGTTTACGAAAACGTCACCAGGCACGAAACATGTGTGGCATCTAGGGTATCAAAATATGAGACATTTGGAAAAAAATGGAAAGAGGATATAAAGGGAAGCATTTTGAGTGACAAAACTGTTTTCCACAAGGGCCCTAGCTGTCCGCATAACATACAATTTGTTATAATTAAATCAGTATTTACACAATAAAGAGCACAATTTTTTGGATAAAGAATCAGAAAAAAACCTACAAATATATCTGCTGATAGTTAGATAACACTTTCAGCTTTTTCACACATGATGTACATGTACGGAAAAGTGATCTGTTTAAACCTGTCATCTGTCCCTATGATGTTGGGCAGATACAAACTTGCTTTCTGCAAACTAGTCGGAGCAGTCTGCAGGTATGAAGTTCATTTGGAGAGACTATCCGCCCTTCACACGGGGAAAAGATTGTAATTTGAATGATGATTCCAGTGAAAAATAAGGCTAATGACAAATTCTAGCACGTGTGAAACCAAACAAGAACATGATTAGAATCATGAATGCTATAAATCACAATCACGAATTCAAATTCTACTCTGGAGGGGCATTCCAGTTAAGTTTCACTCAAATTATGGTACGAATTTGCGTGTGAAAGGCTTGACCTCCAAAACATCTTTTGGTGGGCGGGGCTTACGTGAACTTTCAAGCACTTCCGTAGATAATACTATTGTTATGTACTCATCGTAGTTTGTATTTGCGATGCAGTTCTTTGATTGACAAGTCACCAAGGACACATACCGCCTTCGCTCAGGAATTCGAATTCAAATCACAGTTTTCGAGTGAGCGTGTGAAAGGTCCGATGATTCTAAAGACGAGTTGCAATCATCTTTACAATGATTCAAGATTCATGTGTGAAAAGGCCCTATGAGTTTTCATGTATGAAAGGATATTTGTCTTAAATACCTCGGTCACGTTTGCTCTACGGTGGCTGTACGGCGATTCAAAACAGCTGTTTTAACAATTTTTGTACCAGCTATACATAGGTGGTTTGAATAAAAATGAATAAAACGGCTGTTTTTGACTCGCCGTACGGCCGCCGTAGAGCAAATGTGACCAAGGTATAACTGCGCAGAGCTTTGACTAGTGGACGATCTTCACTCAAAATAAGTGCACACACCAATCTGTCTGCTTGTAAACACAATGCACATTGTACTTACTGCGCATAATATCTTTAGACTAATCTGCTTGAAGGAATTATACGAATGTGTGAAGCAGAACTAGTATTTATGTGGAAAACAACTTAAATTATTTTATTTGTTTCAAAGGGAGGCTTAGCTGTTGCAACACCTGGTGAGCTGAAAGGATTAGAAGCAGCGTGGAAACAATATGGAAAGTGAGTGGTATAAACCGTGTACATAGCTTCCTATGACAGTCAACATTAATTCATGTTTGCTCCTCAAATTTGGCAACAATCATTAATTTTCCATTCATATTTTTGGTTTGTAGAAATTAAGTATTGATAAAACGTGAGTAATAAATAATTATTGAAATTACTGACTGCACTTTTCCAAGGGCACATTTCTTTATTACATCACAAAAGGATAATGTGAAAAATTTCACACAAAGAAATAGATATACTATACAAAGCAACACATTAATAAAGATATATATGCATTAGGGCCTAATATGCATAAGTTCGAATTAGTTATGTCGTGAGTTTGATGAGTCAACACTCCAAGAAAGCCTCTTCTTTCTTAAGTATGGGTATTTCTACTTTATTTGGTCATCATTCAATGTCTTGTCATCAAAAGAGAGAGAGAGAGAGAGTGAAGCGAAGCAAAGCCTTGCAAATGCAAAGAAAGCATAAAAAAAGAAAGAGTAAGATCCCAAATTAATCACAGATATTCTAAAGAGAATCAAAATATAATTTTCCTCCCCATAATCAATGAATGAACCATTATTTTACATCATTTAGAACCTTGATTAGGATCATTAGAAATTAATATTATATTCATTTCAACATTAAAAGTTCCATTTCTCCATACTACAGATTATAATGAAATAGATTAGCAATTATTGCAATTCTATTCAATTATAATAATATTGATATTTGTCCCGTAGGTTGAAATGGTCAGAGTTGGTAGAACCATCAATCGAACTGGCTGAAAATGGATTTCAAATCACTCAACAGCTTGGTAAGACATTTTAAACATCTTTATGTTACTAGACTTTGCTCTATTTTGTCACTGTTTTTTTTTTCTGTAAGTCCTTCTGTCGTTTTTTTTATATTTTCACCTCACATCATGGAACTACATTCTCTTCCTCCTTTTGAATTCTGGTATATGACCTTAACTGAAGTGATGGTTTGCACTTGCTTTTAAAATTTTCTATCCTTGGCCCTGTTGCATAAGATTTTCTAAAAAATTGTAACTTTGCCAATTGCCTTTCAATGATAACATCATTTGCATGTACTGTTCTAATTGTATTCATTAGGAACTATTCTTAAATCTTCATTTTTATTTATTGTGTTTTTCAGTCCCCCCCCTCTTTTTCATGGATTAAATTCAATTGTCCTTCTTGTATTTCTATCCTTGTCAATATTATGAATTATCCAACTGAACGTGGTTGCGATGAATGACTCGGAATAAATAAACATGTCCATATTCTTTTTATGCTATTTCCTAGCTGCTGACATCAGCGAGACAGATTTCTCTTGGATGTCGGAGTCATTACGTGAGCTCTTTGAAAAGAAGAAATTCAATGATACCATCCACAGACCATCTCTTGCCAATCTCTTGAGGTTAATCGCTAAACAGGGATCAGATGTACTCTACAACAACGATACCATTGCACAACAGATCATAGATACGGTAAGGTATATCATTTTAGATGACACCTAGATAGATCCTTGTCACTTGATTGGTTGGTCGATATCGATCATTCAGCCCATTTTACAATGACGTCGCCAAACCGTGCAATTTTGGATCCATACGATTTTGTCCATTGCACGCACCCACCCACCCAGACTGCAGGCACCACTCGTGTTTGCAGCGCACATAATCAACAGACTGAGCTCGCACTGCATGAGCATTTTTTGCATCGAAATTCACAAAAGTTGGAGGTGCAGGAGGCATCCTAAAATGAACCCAGTACCCTGTGGTAAAAAATTTCTTGAGGGATCTAGTCCGTAACACCTCCTTTTTATTCTTGATGCACCATCAAGTGGTGCCTGCAGTCTGGGTGGGTGGGTGCGTGCAATGGACAAAATCGTATGGATCCAAAATTGCACGGTTTGGCGACGTCATTGTAAAGAACAAGAATCCTTTTTAGCATCTTAACCTTATTATATATCTATTTTTTTTTTCTCTCCTTTTGTTTCTTGTAGATTAGTATATCCTATGTTTTATGTTAATAATCATAAGTATTCCAGGGCACTATTCACAAGCTTTGCTTTTAAAGGGGTCCTAAAACCAATTCGTCTATGCTATAATCTAATCGATGTATGTTCATGTACTCATTTACGTTGTATGTATATCTATTTTGATTATGATGTGATTTTTTTGGTTTTGAATAAATAAACTTGAAACTTGGGTTTTTTTTTATCCAGGTTGGAGGTGCGGGAGGCATCCTGAGTCTTGAAGACATACACAAGTACACCAGCCAGCCAGCCACGCCCATCCAGTCTTCCTACAAACTCCATCATATCTTCAGCATGCCAGCCCCCAGCTCAGGGGCATCCATCCTCTCTTCCCTACATACCATGTCTGCTCTCAACCTATCCATCTCGAGCGACACGCCCGCATCGAGCTACCATCAAGTCATTGAAATATCCAAATTCATCGCCGCCATGGCACGCCAACTCGGTGACCCTCGGCAGACACCCACGACGGCAAATTTGACAGATTCTATGCTGAGCGACAATACCACAGAGCGAGTCCGAGATATGGTGAACGATACAGCAACGTACGATTATACATATTACTTTCAAGGGGACGTCTTCCAGCAGCTATATGCAACTCGAGCCACATCTTTGGTGTCTGTTGCTGATGGGAATAACAACCTTGTGTCACTTACAAGGTAAGATTTACACCCTTTATAGTATTTTAGCAGTAAAAACAAAAAAGAAGGCATGGACAAAGTTGCCAACTAATACGCTTTAACGATATTTGGTATGTTTCTTCTTAATCAAAAGTGACAAAATATGATTTTTTTATTGCAAAATGTGGTTTTTTGTTAAATTTGATTGGCATGCTTCATATGTGTAATTTTTCAATTTTTTGTACCAAAATGTGTTTTTTGGCAGCTCTGCATGGATAATATAAGAGACTTCCTTGTCCCTCAGCATACATATATACTCAAATTCATATTATTGATTAATCTGTACCAAAGCTTTATACATGATTTAATATGAGCTACCATATGGTACCAAGGCTGCAGCAGATATTGTACTTTCATTTCTACAAGGTTCCCATATATAAAGAAAACATGTGTACATACGTGCTTATGAATAATGGTAAAATTTACTCTTGGATAGATTTGTAATACTTGATACATGTCTATCAATATACAATTTTCCCATGTAATTAATGTTAACTTTGTATGTGCCTTGTTTTGTTTTTTATGATGAATGGAATAAATGATATCAAATAAAAAAATATATTGTTATCTTTGACATCATCAACATAATTTTGTGCATTTTAGTTAATTGAGTGTTTTGTGGTGAAAAGAACTATTTTGGAATTGATGTTAGACCAAATGTAGTGTAGCTCATTTAGCAATTAGACAGTATTGATAGTAGTACAGGTGGGAGTTTCATAAAGCTGTTCGTAAGTTAAGAGCGACTTTAAGAACGACTGTGAACCTTTCTTACGTGCTAAATAATCACCAATGGACATTTAACGGTGAATATCATTTACCACAAGAAAGGATCACTAGTCGTTCTGAAAGTCTTTCTTAACTTAAGATCGGATTTATGAAACGGGCCCCGGATAGTAGAAGACCAAGTGGATATCTATAGCAATGAGTAGATTTTGATTTGATATTACTTTATTGAAATCACAGTAAAGGAAAGAAATTTACAAAGTCAATACAAAACATAATAAATATTAAGATAGGCCCAGGTCATGACGCATTACTGCCGATGTAGGGCAGTAGTGTAAAACTTAATGTACAATTTTGATGTAACAGGTACATAACATATACATATCTTTAAAAAATGAGTATGTGAAATAATAATAACAGACAAAGTTGGGGGCCAATCACCACAGCGTAGGCAAATATCGGGAATGATTGCGACCACAATACTAAATCTGATGGGACTACCATTGAAATAAAAGTTATTATTCTGACTGGGATTAAACTTGATGGAAACATTGGACATTTGATTAGTTTAATCCAGTAGGATGGGTTCTGTTGTCTGGTCATTAAAGGAAACCAAAACCCAAGAAGAGAAGCAATCTTATTAGAAAGAGTAATATGAGAGGAACAATTTAAAACAAGTTTCATCAAAATCGGTTATGAAATAAGCAAGTTATGGACGTTTAAAAAGTCTTGTTGTACTTTCTATGGGGATCCTCAAATTGGCAAACATGCTTCAAAATGGCTGATTTTGTGGACAACTCACCATTTGTTTTGTACACAAATTTTCAGATTTTTTTCCTTTATTTTACATATTTCACATTATCTCCTCCTGACCTTGACATATGTGGTGTGAAGCATATTTTCCCATGACATGTTGTGCTCAGAAGGAGGCACGATGCAATTTGAAAGATAATGAGGAATATCTGAAAATTTGTGTACAAAACGAAATGAGAGTTGTCCACAAAATCAGCCATTTTGAAGCACGTTTTGCCAATTTGAGGATCCCTATAGAAAGTACAACAAGAGTTTTCAAACTTCCATAACTCGCTTATTCTATAACCGATTTTGATAAAACAGGTTTTAAATTGCTCCTCTCATTTTACTCTTTCCAATAAGATTGCTTCTCTTCTTGGGTTTTGGTTTCCTTAAAATATATGAAGATATATCTTGCTCTGGGTTTTCTCAACACACGTGCCATACATGGAGTAGAACTATGAAGGTTTCATATTTCGTCTTTTTTTCTATCAGTACTCTCAACTCTCCGTTTGGTTCTGGTTTGATGACACCTGATGGGATTATTCTAAACAATGCAATGAACAGCTTCAATTGGGATGGGAAATACTTGACACCAAATACAGTCGTTCCTCAGGTGAGGTTTATTTCCACCATTCGGTCATTTCAGTGTTAGTGTTTCAGTATAGTATTGTTGGTGTTGAGAGCACAAATAAGACCTCCACCACCTAACACTAAAACCAGTTGTTCTTGGTGAGGTTTATCAGTTTCAGTTTCGTTTATTTTTTCAATTATCTCACATAATATAACATTCAACAAGAAAGAATAAAGCAATGATAGAATACTACAATACAATCAATAATTGTATTTTGATGAAATTTTCAGTGTAAGGCTTGTTGGATTTTTCTCTATTTATTCAAATCAACATTTTTCTGGGGTGGACATGTCCATTAAGTCACTAGTGGATGATTTCAATGTTAGTGTGAACCCTAACTTACCCACACCAAATACAGTCTTCCATGAGGTGAGGTTTATGGGATGATTTCGGTGTTAATGCTGGTGTTGGTGTTAAGAGCACAGAAGTGTTGAGAGCACAGAAGTGTTGAGAGCACAAATGATTCCATAGCTCCCACACCAAATACAGTCTTTCCTGAGGTGAGGTTTGTGGGATGATTTCAGTGTTAATACTGGTGTTATTGTTAAGAGCACAGAAGTGTTGAGAGCACAAATGATTCCATAGCTCCCACACCAAATACAGTCTTTCCTGAGGTGAGGTTTATGGGATGACTTCAGTGTTAATACTGGTGTTATTGTTAAGAGCACAGAAGTGTTGGTAGCACAAATGATTCCATAGCTCCCACACCAAATACAGTCTTTCCTGAGGTGTGGTTTATGGGATGATGTCAGTGTTAATGGTGGTGTTGGTGTTACAAGCACAGATAGGTTACTGGATTCTGCCCTTGATATATACATGTAGCACCAGTGGTGGTTCTAACATGCTCATTTACCTTATTCCATACATGTAGGCTAACGCAATATCACCAGGTCGACGACCAATGTCCAACATGGCTCCATTGCTCACATGGAGTGAAGAGAGTCCTTGCCTCGCTCGGTATGCCATCACCGGAATAGGACCAACATCCATTCAGTCAGCACCAATAGATGTAGCTCTAAAGCTCTTATCATTAAATGTGTCTCTCTCGAACGATGTCGAACGCGACAACAGGATATTTCCCTCGCTTTACCAAAACCTAGTGAATGTTGAAGGTAAGACAGTTCAACAAACTTTTTTTGAAAATTGCATTCTATCTGTCGTCTTATTTAAATCTGTATGACCATAGTGTTCGAACTGTACTTCATTTTGTAAGTCTGTATTTATCCTTTATATTGCTCAAATATATGTTCATGTGAAAAATGTTCATTATGTTAAAATGATATACATAACTTCAGTCTACTCCTAATCCCTTCCCATTTTTCGTTCTGACATTACTTCTTTTTTTTGGTATACATTTCTCTCTGTATCCGCTTCACTATATCTGTTGTATACTGAATTTTACCACACTACACTATACATGCCCGCCTGCCCCCCCCCCCCCCACCCGTCTGTATGTCTGTCTGTCTATCTATCTCTATCCATCCATAAATTGAGGAAAAAATAATAATCATTGCTTGATTGCTAACTTACACGACCTTGTTTGTATCAGCCTAATGAACTGGTTTTAAATACTTTTAATGTAAGCAATTTTTGAATGCTCAAAAAAGAATCCTGTATATTCTATCATCTACTTAATGTTGTACATGATAAAACTGCATTTGGAAAATTAATAATTTCTGTTTCCTTCTTCCATTCTTTCATCTAGATGGTCTAAGTCCTTCGATACAGGAAGGTTTAGAAGAGCTAGGACATGTAGTGCAATCAAAAAGATATCGTCTAGGTGTTGTCAATGTTGCTTCTGAAGCCAAAGATAAACTCACAGCTCACTCTGATACCAGAAGATTAGGTGCCAAAGCATCAGATTTTTAGGTTAGCTTAGTTAATAATAATATTTTTTATTCATCCATACATGTAAAGTTACACAGGTTTTGTCTTCTTTTGCTACTCAATGTGGCAAAAATTGTTGATTTTTTATTCATTGTCATAATTTTAAAATTCAAAATGAATAGTAATATGTGGAATTAAAAAATGTAAACTGAATCACATTTTGAATGTGTGTAATGATACTAATGATTAGCTTATTAAAGTTAAATGTGTTTTTTTAGACAAGGGTTACTCCAATTGAAAAGGGTTTTGTTGTGTTTTCTTTTTGTTTGTTTTTGTTTTTGTTTTTGTTTTAATCATATTCCTTGTGTGATTGCCAACATTAATAAAACTTAGACATAAGGGAGCATCCTGCTAAAGTTTCAGGTCACATGACCAAGGTCAAAGGTCATTTAGGGTCAATAAACTTTGACCATGTTGGGGGTATTTATTGAATTGCCATCATAACTTTGAAAGTTTATGGATTTAGTTCATTAAACTTGGACAAGTCTTAGGTCACATGATCGATGTCAAAGATCATTTATGGTCAATGAACATGTTATCATATGAATGGTGTTTTTCTTAATAGTTATTCTTCAGGACTAGTTGATTTCAAAGTCAGCACTGCTGCTATATTGAATTGCCTTATGCAGGCAAGACTGCCAAAGGCATTCCACTTGTCTAAAAATAAATGGTAGGGATACATAAATTTGAAGAACAAACATAAACACACACACAAAATGGAATTATGGAAGTATTCATTGTACTAAGTGTAATGAAGTCATGAAATTTGCAATTTACATGAAATTATTGAGTTAAAATTTTAAAAAAAGTTAATACGTATATGAAAAATTTGATTGGGCTATTATATTTGTTGTGTGCAGTTAACGCAATTTTTTTTGAAAACTTACACACAAGCCAAAATCGTATTTTTTAATAGAAAAACTGAATTGTTAATAATATGGTAATAATTTAATATTCATACTTTTCTATTAATTTGATAGAAATTATGGGTAGAGAATTGGATCCAGTCACTGAGATATTCAAGAATGTGTAGCAGTACATATAGTGCAATCTGTGGAAACCATTCAGTTATGCACTTTTCTGCAAAATTAGTAATATTACACTTATTCTCAATTTCTATGGTAATTAGTCCTGCTTGAGTGAACACAATAAATCACTTCAGTTATCAGGCAGTTGCCACTGTTAGTCTCTTACAACAGGAGTTTTTACAACATGAAAGACTATTTAATTACAACTGTTAACTGCCTTTATTCGAATCAATCTGAAACTATCAAGAATCAGAAAATTTGCTTTATAAACATTACAAGTACGCCCTTTTTTTTCTTGAAAATATGATTATCTTCTTTAATCAAATATGATTTTCCCACTAGAATCTTTTTAGAATTATCCTTTGTGAAACCAAAGAGCCATCAGGCTATGAGTAGTTTCAGAGGGCTGATTATTTGATACAACCCAGAAATTTATGACTGAGTGAAACAAGCAAGCTGAAACAATTATATTTCTTTAATAGGTAATGATTTTTTTAATGAAATATATAGTGAAATCACCCTTTCAGACATTCAAGGTAAATTCAACGAGAAAAATGAATGACTGCAATTACTTATTGCCTTTTTTTTAATTTGGGGGCAGCTCGAGGGAGTTGTTTCTTCAAACAATCTTTGTGGAATTCTTGACCCCTTCAGTATACCAATGTAGATGATTTAACAATTTACATGTATTATGATGCAATAACGGTGAAATAGCAGTGAAAATGCAGCAAGTGTACACATAATGAAATACCTCATGTGCTATCATTTTATCCAGGTATTATGTTTTGAAAACTAGAGGTCTTTATTGTATTCAATTAGTAATTTTCTCTTTGCCATAACTCTGAGGTATTTGAAACATCCGAATGATGCATAATATGGGGTAAAAGATATCTCCCAGTATGCGTCACTAAAAATACTGCACAAATTCATGTTTTTACTGCATTGAATATACTTACTGAAATCTTAATATTTTTATTTTACAGAAACTGTCACATTTATTATTCATGTGCAATTTGTTTAGGATTATTGAAGATATTGGGTAGCGATCATTTTTATGTGAATAAAGATAAATTAAGATTGCACTTATATAAGATACACAATATTTTATTTTGTCTTCGCAACATGACAATTACAAAGAAAGTTGTTCTATTTTCTTTGTAATCCTATGCATATATATTGCAGTTTAAAACCTGTGTGTGATAGAAGGAAAGATAGGCATCTGTGGACCTAAAACACAAACTTGATGGTAGGCCTGATTAACATTGATTGTTTAATCAAGTGTAATAGAAACTAGTTTAACACAATCGTATTAGCGGTCTTCCAAAACAGTTTGGAAAACCACCTTGCGATGTGGTTTTTCTAGACCGCTTTACCTCCTTAAACTAGTTCAAGCATAGGTGAGGACACAACTGTTCTTCGGGAAGCGATGTTCACACGTGTTGGGCGTGCTATTCCACAATTAATTTCTTATGGATTTTATTGTTTTTTGAATTCTTATGCATTTCTTTGTTTTTTCAAACCTTTGTTTTTCTGATGATTTTTGTCAGGGACCCTTTTGCGATCATAAATAGCATAAAATGAATACATTTAAACCAACAAAAGTAAAAATAATCATACATTTATGATTTTTGGTTGAAAAACACAATGTGCATTGACTTTGTACACGGAATCACGTCTTTTGAGCAGAAAATGCAATATTTCAAATATACCACTTAAGCATAATTTTACACTTAGTGAAACACCCCCCCCCCTTGTCTAATCTTTGCCAATCAAATCACAACCAACATCAGCATCTAATAACATACAATGCAACTTGTTATTGATGTCAAGTTTAGTGAAACCATGAAGCTATAGCTTCATGGTGAAACATTGCCTACATGTACCAAAATTGTTGCACTTTGAGAATGGGGCATTATTTATAGTGTGTACTTAAAACTAGGACAATTATATATCTATATGTCTCTCATTATTTTTCTGGAAATTTAACTTAGTAGCTCTCAGTCTCAGATAGAGTGATTGCCATGATGGTGTTGTGTATTGTTTTATACCCCAATATATTCTATATTGTCATTGAAAACAACTTGCTACATGTATGTTATGTTTCTGTGGGTTTTTTTTATGTGTGATTCATAAATTTGTATTTCTCCCTTATCACAAACTGATCATTGTATTCTGTGAAAATGCTTGGCTTGTCCTTTCATAGGTTTTTAGTTTTATATTACTGCCTTGGATAGTTTCATTAACTATACCATACATTAGAATTAATAATTGTTTTTATTTTATATTGATGTTTTTTATGTACATATCAACAATATGAAACAATCAAGAAGTGATGATATGTATGTATTTCAGTTGGAAAATGAAAATATTTCATGGAAAAGGTTATTTAGAAAATTTCATTCATTGAGAAATCACTGTGTGATATTTGAAACAACAAGTACTCTACCCCCCTTTAACAGTTTTGAGCAAACTTCTACTACTACTCCTAGTTCCTACTACTACTATTGATAATAAAGTAATATCAATAATAATGAAAATCTATATTTTATTGTTCGAAATAGAAATCTTCCAAAAAGTAATTTTGGCCAGTTGATCGTGGGCCTGGCAGCCACTGAGCCATTAATGCTACATTAAGTTGTTCTTTCCCCTAATGTAAAATCGTTGAACGCCAAACCGGGAAGCAGCAACTCCCATCTTTAAATATCTTTCGGTCTGACGAAGCCAGGGCTTGACTGCCCGACCTCCCGGCTCTGAGAAGGATACTCTACCAACTGAGCCCAACTTACCTGTAAAGAAAATATTCAAATTAATTATACCCCTGCAGAAGGAAGTTTGAAGGGGGTAATGTAGAATCAGCGTTTGGTTTGGTGCATGGGCGGTGGGTCGGTCCATCCATTGCAAATCTTGCGGGTCAAACTACTTTCTGATTCTTATAAATGAAATTTGAAATACTAATTTGTCTTGGGGTAAAGATGTGTGAGACACATTTTTCGCATATGTCAGAAATTGTGTTGCCATGGTAATGGTACACTTTATTACTGCAAAATCTTGCATTTCAAACTACGGTACTTATTTTTTTACCAATTCTCATGAAATTTGGCACACACATTGGTTTTGAGGTGAAGATGTGCAGGACATATATTTTGCTAGTGTTGGAAATTGTGTTGCCATGGTAACGGTATATTAAATGGTGAAAATTAGGTAAAAATTTTGTGGTTCAAACTAGTTTATCAGTTTTCAACCCTTTTCTCATAAAATTTGGCTCACACATTTATTTTGAGGTGAAGATTTGCGAGACACATTTTTGTGTGTGTCTTAAATTGTATTGCAATAGTAACAACATATGGAAAAAATTAGGTGAAAATCTTGCAGTTCCAAGAACTTCATCAGTTTTCAACCAGTTCTCATAAAGTTTGAATCGCACATTAGTCTTGAGGTAAAGATGTGCAAGACACACATTTGTCAGAAATTTTGCCATGGCAACCACATATTATGGCAAAAAAAACTAAGAAAACTCAATGTGGATCAAACTGCTTCCCCAGTTTTTATCCAGTGCTCATGGAGGTTGGCACAAATATTCATCTTGGGGTAAAGACATGCAGGATTCATGTTCTAAATATGTTGGAAACTGTATTACCGTGGTAACGGCACAGGGCAGGGATATTAATCACCTTCAGTGATATTTCTAGTTTTATGCTAATAGTACAAGAGACCTGGCAAGATAAGACAAATTGAATATTTAAATTTCAGGTTATTGAGGTATGAAAGTTAACTAAAAAAATGTGTATGTTTGTATTTCAAAAAATGGATAATTGCAAAATATATTGTAATTCATTGGATGATATTGATAATAAAGTATGAAATTTATTTACATTTGCTTTATGTGTATTCGGTTTCATTTTGTAAACCAAAATATGTATTTATTATGTTTTAAAAATTTGTATAAGCCAGCCTTAAAATCAAGTTTATTAGAATAAAGGCAATACAAATAGGGCACCATTGCTGTGTGAGAAGAAAGCCCATATAAATAGTTTAGTTTTAGCTTGTTGACACCAAGTACAGGCATGACACGATTGGAGTGTCAAAAATGAAAAAAAAAATATGGGAAAGCATAGGCCCAAGTTTCTGGAGTTAAAGACCCTGAGGCAGAAAATGATATGTTTTTAATACCAAATTTAATTTATGTTTTCTTTTTTACTTCTCATATTGGTCTTGATTTTCAAATTAGCTATAATTCCTGATTAGTGGAAAGAACACATGTAGAAAAAAATCTAAATATGGTGTAAATTTCACCAGTTGCCAAAACTTTTGAGATAACTTTTCAAGATTTTTCAGTGTGTTTAGAACAAAAGTTAAAAATTTCCTAATTTTGGAAACCTCAATAAATTTAGTTGATTCTCCCCGAGATTCCCTATCCCTTTTCATTTTTTTTTGGGGGGGTCAAATTTTATTTCAAAGTCATTGTGTTCTCTCCGGGAATGAGGAGCCCTTTTTTTTCCATTCCTAAGAATTCGACTCACTATTTCACCTCTTCTGTCCCCCCCCCCCTTCCTGACATTTTTTTTTACCCTTGCAATTTTACCTTCTGCCTCCCCCCCCCCCCCCTGTAACTTTTTCTCTGCCATCCCTGCTGTTTTTACCTCAGTTTGCCATTTTAAAACCTGCCATTTTTGGTGAGATTATAGGCGCCGCTTTTCCGACGGCGGCGGCGGCGTCAACATCAAAATCTTAACCTAAGGTTAAGTTTTTGAAATGACAGCATAACTTAGAAAGTATATGGACCTAGTTCATGAAAATCGGCCATAAGCTTAATCAAGTATTACTGAACATCCTGCCTGAGTTTCACGTCACATGACCAAGGTCAAAGGTCATTTAGGGTCAACGAACTTTGGCCAAATTGGGGGTATTTGTTGAATTACCATCATATCTCTGTAAGTGTAATGGTCTAGTTCATAAAACGTGGACATAAGAGTAACCAAGTATCACTGAACATCTTGTGCGAGTTATAGTAGGTTTTAAAGTCAGCACTGCTGCTATATTGAATCGCGTGATGCAGGTGAGACCGCCAGAGGCATTCCACTTGTTGTTCTTATGTTTATTTTTTTTTTAGATGGGACACTTCTCTAATTATTAAATAACTATAAAAGAAAAATCATGGTGGTCCGGGGATGGTGATCACTCTGCTTAGCTCGTACATGGAAATCGGTGACGATTAAAATTGGCAGAGGTGAACATGTGCATTGTGGGTATTGATCGGTGTTCATGATGAGGGAGGGGGTGGTGACTGACACCAATATCGTTCTCACCGAGGGATTTTTTTTTCTTAGTTTAAGGGGGGGATTTATCGGCGTAATGAGTCTAAATCTAAATTTTTAGGTGACCAGATGGCGTAAACGGCTACTGTAAGCATATTAAAGGGATGGTCCGGGCTGGAAGTATTTATAGCTTAATAAATAGAGTAGAAGTCACTGAGCAAAATGCCGAAAATTTCATCAAAATCGGATAACAAATAAAGTTATTGAATTTTAAAGTTTAGCAATATTTTGTGAAAAAATCGTCATGAATATTCATAAGGTGGGCTGATGATGTCACATTCCCACTTGTTCTTTTGTATTTTACTATATGAAATAAGGTTTATTCAATTTTTTTCCTCCAAGAACTAGAAAAAAAGTGGGGATGTGGCATTATCAGCCCACCTAATGAATATTCATGACAACTGTTTTCACAAAATATTGCTAAACTTTAAACTTCAATAACTTTGCATTTTGCTCAGTGAATTCCACTCTATGACTGTATACCATCCTTTTAAGAATTTGGACCTTTACCAAAAACCAATTTTTATAATAGACTTTGACAGGATATTTAGAAAATTATTACACCTTTTTAAAAATTTTCTTCCTTTTCTCCTTTCTTGGTCGTGGAACTTTTTTTGGAGGGTCCATGTCCCCTATTAGTCCCATCTGTACGCCAGCGGGGTAGGGGGTCCATGTCCCCTATAAGTCCCACATCTGTATGCCAGCGGGGTAGGGTGTCCATGTCCCCTGTAACTCCCATATCTCTACGCCAGCGGGGTAGGGTAAGGGTCCTTGTCCGCTATAGTCCCACATGAAATTTTTGGATATTTTATATATTTAGCCCGTAAAATTGAACATTGTGAGCAGCTTTTGTTATCATCATATGGGAGTATCTAACCAAACGATCCATGCGAGCGCAAAGCGCGAGCTAAAATTTTAAATATACTGGCCAGAAAAAAAGACCTGTTTAAAGGAGAATGAAACTCTTGGAGCAAGTTAGCTTTTGTGAAAGCAGAAAAATCAAAGAATAAGATCAACAAAACTTTGAGTAAAATAGGACTAGCAATAAAAGAGTTATGAGCATTTGAATGTCGAGATCACTAATGCTATGGAGATCCCCCATTGGCAATGCGACCAAGATCTGTGATGTCACACACGTACAACTCTCCCATTCGGACACTGAAAATATACCCCAAAATATCTCTTTTTGCTCATTCTAATCATATGACAAACGATTCATCAATGATATAATGTTGTGAAACCTCTGTACTTGTCATCTCATAAAGAAAACACATAACCTTGTGATAGACTCTATAAAAGTGAGAATATAAGTGAAATAAGTACTAAAGTAATGAGGGAGTTGTACGTGTGTGATATCACAGATCTTGGTCGCATTGCCGATGGGAGGATCTACATGGCACTAGTGATCTCAATATTCAAATGCTCATAACTTTCTTATTATTCATTCAATCTTCCTCAAACTTTCAACAATATGTTTCTTTGATTTTTCTCTTTGATATGGATTCAGCTAGTTTCAAGGGTTTCATTCTCCTTTAAGACTGTTCGCAGTGATCCATGATTTCTCTCCAATCCAAAAGTGCGAGCGCGAAGCGCTGGCTAAATCATTTTACATTTCGATCTGAAAACTCGATTGTAGCCTAACCATGAAGAGGATGGATATATTAACCAAACAATAATTGATGCGCGCGCGAAGCACGAGCTGAACAGAAAGTTTTTCATGCACTGTTGGTAGAGAAGTGCGAGCTGACAACTCTTAATGTTTTTACTTGAAAACTTAACATCTCCACAGTTTTTGTGGAAAGAACAAACTTGGATTCCGCATATTTGATTGAACAAGTTGTATATATGTCAATAAACATGATGCGAGTGCAAAGCGCGAGCTGAAATTTTTGGTATAGTACTGACCCGACATGGAATTTTAAGCACTGTCCAACATGAAGAAAAATTGTGGACAGAATATTGATCTCACTGAAAAGGCCTATGATGCGAGCGCGAAGCGCGAACTGATTTTTTTTTTAGATTTAGACTTTAAACCGGAACATTCTTATCACCAGCTGTTGGTACAAAAGCGCATGCTGAAACTTTTGAATCATCTTTTAACTTGAAAACTTAACATTTCACACGTTTTTATATAAAGAACAAACTCAGACGCGGCATATGCAATTTAACAATCTGTGTATCTTAATGCGTGCAAAATTTTTACTAAATATATGATGTGAGCAAGAAGCGAGAGATGATTTTTTTTTTAGATTTAGACCTCAAAACGGAATTGCCGGTAGCCTACAGAGAGCTTGATCCCCACGATTCCATAGCGAAAAAATCCCAAAATAATGATAATAGTATGCAATTTGACATTATTTTACCGACAAAGATTGTCAAACTCAAATACCGAGCAAGAACAAGGTACAGAAGCAGTTGGAACAGCCCTGCGTGACCCGACAGTTTGCTATTTTCCCGACAAACGTCACTCCAACATCCCTGCGCTCGCGTAACAGACAATTTATAATTTTTCCAACATCTCAGACTCCCCACCTTTAATTACACCGACACACAGGTCTACCTATAATCAAAACCTTATTCATCCCATTATCTTCTCTTTCTGATTTTTCTCCTTCCTTTTGTTTTCACTTCCTCTGTACGTGCCCCTCTTTTTCTTTCTTTCTTTTTATTCTTAATTTATTTTCCTCTTTCTCTTCTCTCCCTTTTTCTTTCCTTTCTCTCTTTTTTTTTCTTCTCGCCCTTTTCTTCTCTTTCCCGACGGCAGCGCTGATTTACCGACTATATCGAAAAAAAGGGGGGGGGGGGGGAGTGTCACACCCCCACACATCCACCTTTTTTGCGACGGCGCCCTGCTTGGGACCCCTGCAGGGACCGTAAAAATAATACCAGGCATTTTATGAATAACGGGGTCTACGGAACGGGATCGCGGTACTGGGAAAGGAGTCCAAAGGGGTCTTTTGTCATTTGGAGTATTATTGACTTTGACCTTGAAAACCCCCAAACCACTTTCCCCACCCCGCATTCCTCGTAACTTTTTGGGGTAAATGTTAATGACATCCATACAAACTGAAATCAATTAAAAAACCATTTCCAATAAATTTATTCCAGATTGGCTATAATAGGGTATTTAGGGATCTTAAAATTAGGTCTGAAGGCCCCCCCCCCCGGGAGGGAGGGGGGGGGGGTCAGCAAAGCGGCACGTCCTCATACCCAGGGTCGCATCTAGTTTTTTTTTCCAAGGCGGGGGTTCGACTGAGAAATCTGACAAGCAAAAAAAATGTTCACTATATAAATAATGAAGGTAATTTGGTCCCGAATAGTTGAAAATCACACAAAAAAAGGGCTGGCTCCGAAATATATAGGTCATATTAGACAGCTGGCAGCCGTCGTTTCGAGGAGTTTTTTAACTTTTTTTATTTTTTTTATTTCTCCTCGTACACAGACGGCTCGCTAGCGTGCAGCCACCATTAGGGGACTTGCAATGCAAAATCCCCCCGTCGGGGCTCTTCAATTTTTGTCTTTAATGAATAAAAATTTTGAAAATTAACGCGACCAAAATGCAAATTAATATTCCCTCTTGGCATTAATTGCCAAAAAACTGAGAAAAATCAAGTTAAAAGGAACAAAAACAGTGACTTACCTCGGCTGTCGCGCAAATTCACTTCCCCGTTTTATCCGATCTTAAGTACATAAACATATGGCCATTGAGTCCCCTGTACAGATCGCGCTAGAACTTCGGTCTCTGTATTTGGTGAGTGATGAAGCCAACGGAGTTCAGCTGAAAAACCAACATAACAGAGACCGAAGCTTTTGGTCTAAGGTCATATGTGAGCCCCCCCCCCCCCCCCCTCCGGATACAACTGTGAGAAATTATGCAACAGCTTTAGCAACTTTTTTAATTTTTGATATGTTGTGAAAGAAATGAGTATAGAGAATTTAAGCTCCTACCATTGTTCTCTATCTTCTCTCTATTTATTTCACAAAACTATATACATTATTATACTAGGAAGATGAAACAGGCCAGAGACAGAGAAAACCCGGCGAGAAAAAGACCTTCGGGAAGACCTTCCATCCTTCCCGTAGGACGCCATCTGCGGACGTTCGTTGTGTCGATTGTATAACGGTACCTTGTATAACTCCGGCGCAGCTACGGTATGCTGCACTGCACTGCACTGCGTAAATACGGTTTATGTGCAGTGGTGCAGCTGGTGCCGGTGTTTTGTAACATAGACACAGCTACAGTACAGGCGTCGATCGGATGCGATGTTCTCAATCTTATAACTGGCAAAGAAGTGTATTAATTCATGCAAAACGTATGAAAATCAGATTGACTGGAACACAAGAAGACGTAACAAGATAAGATGGCACTTTCAAGCAGAGGGATATCATTTTTGAGGGCAGGAGTTGGTAAGGAATCAAGATCTAGCAGTAGCATTGAAAACCATTGAAAACGAACGCTTGTTCAATGTTATTGACTATAGTTGAGTATTGTTGTTTGTTATACCGCCTTACCGGCAATTATATACCGCATCTACTGGAAAAATGTAACAGTTGTTCCTGCAGTCAAGTTTCCAGGTCTATCTTGTTGTCTTCCTAGCTTGGATAAGTTCGAAAAGTGAGTCTGTGCTTTTTGTGCAATGTGCTGTGCCAATGACTGTGAATGTATTGAAATGAAAAAGGCACTATCATGACTATTCCCATGCGTGAACATAATTAATGCCACGCAGACCAGAACTTGTCTAACTTTGTCTTGAAGCCATGTTGCCATGTTTCATGTTCAAATTGTTGTTAATGTTATGTTAATCACTCATGTTGTTAAATTGAAAGCAAAATTCAAGTTTTAACGTTAGGCCTTAGAGTTAGACAGCTGGCAGCCGTCTGTTTCGAGGAGTTTTTAAACATTTTTCAATATTGTTTTTCTCCTCAAGCATGATTAGCCATGGCATTGATTAGGGGGTTAACAATCATACAATGCAAAATCCCACCGACACAACGAGCAGTATGATGGTGGTCCCCAGGCCAAGGGCCCATGCAAGCTAAGTCTGCATCTAACGATTTGAGTAAAGATTTAACATGAACTTTTATTTCACAAAATCTTTCTGTTAATAATGTTCCCTATATTATCATGAGTAAGTGTACCAAATATCTCATTAAAATTTGAAAGAAATATAGGATTTTCTTTGAAAAGACGTCGGGCAGTCATTTTCAGATTGAAAAAAAATGGTACCCCATGTCTGCGCACCCATTCACTTTGCACACGATTCGGGTATTTTGATGAGAAAGGCTGCATTTGAGGCCGTCACATGAAATGCCCAAAATTCATTATTTTTCCATCATTTTGAGTCAGATTTTTTAATGAATATCTGTCTATGTGGTGCATGCGTGCATGTGTAAAGTTTGTGTTCGTTGCGTATCTTCTTTTACTAGAATCGCGCAGATACGCGTGTGCGCAGACAAGGGGGACTGCGCAGACTTGGGGAAACTTGCCATAAAGCGTGTACGTATGTGTGTGTGTCCTAATTCTAGTCTGGAGTAGACAGCTGGCAGCCGTCTATTTCGAGGAGTTGTTTAACATTATAATTTTTTTTTCTCCTCGTACACAGACGGCTCGCTATCGTGCAGCCACCATTAGGGGATTAACAATGCAAAATCCCCTGTCGGGGCTCATAGATTTTTGTCTTTATTTCATAGAAATATGTAAAAAGAATTTGTCCAATAAAGATTATTGATATTCCGTTTTGGCCTGAAATGCACCAAAATGGGGAAGAAAAAAAAAAAAGGGGAAAAAAGTGACTTCAGCTGTCGCGCAACTCCCACTTCCTTGGTTTATCCGAACTTATATGGCCATTGAGTCCCTGTACAGTTCGAGTTAGAACTTTGGTCTCTTAACTTAGTGAGTGGAGCCAACAGAGTTCAGCAAAACGACCAACATAACAGAGACCGAAGCTTTTGGTCTACGGTACCAGTCACAATTCTTTGACTACCTGTTTACCTGTTCCAACCAGAGAACAATAGATTCAGTGGATCAAATCTATTGTTCTCTGGTTGAAACAAGGTAAATTGAGACTGGTACTGTATCTTACCATCACCACTGCTCCTTGCATCACATTGACTACCCTATTCAAACTGAGAATGAGATTTATTGGTGCTTTATCATGTAACGTCCATCTTAAATATGTTTGACATTCAATTAATGTAAAGCTTAGAGTCTCCTCGTCTATCTTGCATTAATAGTTATATGATACATATTTCTCACGTGAGTGAGTAAAATAATATTAAGACAGTTTATAAAAAATTGGTTGGCAGATGATATCTGAATTAAAAAAAAATAATATGTTTAATAAAATAGTAAATATATCTGCTCTTTAATGTGGTACCTTATTCCAAGGAAATGGTCTAGGAATACCAAATTTGATTTTCTTTAATGTAACACCTAAATTTCCATAATTTTCATTATTTAACAAAGAAGTTTTGCAGCCTACATGTAGCTGACAGACTTGATCATCATTTAGATTTCTGCACTGTTGACAATTGGCCATGCATGAGTCTGTTGTTAACTATGCCATTGCTTTGGTAGCCCATTCTGTGAAAATGCAAACTGAAGTTGCCTGCCTGTATGTGTGGAACAGGGGAGATTCATTGTCACTGTCACATGGGAACAACCAAATAAAAACAATATTCACATCAGCCATGCCTTTAACTCAGATTCTTTATTTCTAAAGAATAATACCTCCTATCTCTCTCCAAGTAACAATATTTCTCAAACAATATTTCCACGTTTCACAACCGTACCTGCCTCTCGGGCTAACATGTACAAAGCAGATCCTGTACTGACCTGATCGTAACCTCTCCAAATCTTAAACCTATACCAACACATTTACTTAATATCTATTAGCCTCTTACATCGGTATTCCCTCTACTATCCACTCTCTAATTCTGAACCATTTCTTTGCTAAATTAAATGCACTCTCTACGATAATCACTGGAAAATAAGCGCATATACTGTATATGCAACTGTTCTTAGAATCCCATCACGCTCATTTGTTTCAGTTCCATACATCACCATTCTGTTCATTCTTTGATGAATAGTTCATACTCCGAAGAATCAATGCTATAACGACAAAGTCCCGCTGTCGCAAATCTTGCTAAACAGCACTCCATCGGTGTTTAAGTCGCATACGTTGGAGTTAAGGATGGGACGGGGGTGCATCCTGCCCCAGACTACGTGCCATCTAAAATTGAATAACGGCCAGAAAACACTCTCTACTACATGTATATGGTTCAGATTCTATGAATAGTTATAATCATAATTAAAGCACTAGAGCATCTTACTAAATAATTACTAACTAATTCAGAGTCTATGATATCCTTCCATATTCCATTTAAAGTCCAATGACTCCCTATAAATAAACAATCCGTCTTGAAATGCTGACATAAATGGGTTTTCTAAAAGTTCAAACAACAATAAAGGATAAAAATCAAACAATTCTATTATAGGGTTTACTCAAATACTTTATAAGTAGGCCATAAAGAATCATCCATTTACTATAATAAAGTATCCTTTATCATAAGTCAGTATTGTTTCTTTCACATACATTATTTCTTTTACTTTTAAAACATACAAAAGCTCATAAGTCAACTCACCGGTGGTGCTGAATGAACCAAGTGTATACAGAATCGATGAAATACCCTGTCAAAACAGGTTCTTCTCCTGTTCTCAAACTTGGAGAATTAGAAGACTAAACCAAAAATTATTGAAGAAATTAAATGAACAAAATCTCCCGAGGATCCATGCCCAGGCTTGGCATGTCCTCCTTCTCTAACTGGCTGGGTGTGTCTGCCCCAAATGTACCTTTCCACATGTTCAGTACAAGGAACATGTCCAAAGTTAATTTGCACATTGGCACCTGAAAATTCTTAAACACAAAAGCCTATCCTGGGCTGAATAAAATAAGGCATGCAGTTCAATTATCTCTTGCATTGAAGACTACAGACTAGACCCTTTCACACTAAGAAATCAAACCTCTTTCAGCAAATCTACTCACGGACATTTCAATGACCTCTGGCATATTAGGACCTCTTTCACATTAGAAAATTAATTCAATTTCATCACTAATCTCATTTAATCATCTTTCTCTATCATTCACCACATTTCACCACCAATGGCACAAGAACTTCAAGAAGCACGTTCTTTCGCTCTCTATCTCACCTCTCTCTTATTCTGTATCATCTTAAGATACGCACAAGTAAATGCAATTCTAATTCCTCTGTGACAGTCACTTCCCCCCCATACAAAGTCTTCACCGTTGCACTCGCCTAATTCTACTATTCAGACAGAATTTGTGCTGGTAAGGATCAGTGAATATGATATTTTTAGAACTATGTTAATATCTTGATTGCTGTGTTGGTTTTAACTATAAATTTTAACTCCTTAATAAAGTATTCTTAATTTTCTATAGTTTAAATTGAAAAGAAACTGATACGTTAATGAAGGTAAATTGATGTATCTCATTTTCTTTAACTGTAGGACGACTTCAAACTCAGGCAACGTGCAGTTTAGCTACATCATCTCGACACAATGCAAGTGCGGATAAAGTGAGTTTATAATCATACAAAGGAAATATACCTTGCTTTTGTTCTTGCCCTCAAAGGTGTATGACCACAAGAATATGATTTTTTTAGACATGTAGTTTTGTTCACAAAGACATTTGTCATGTGGGAGAACAATAATGTGCACTTTCACATAGTGTCATTGAAACTGAGCTAGGCCCAATCAGCTTGATGAGTATACCTACCAGTATTCGGCTTGGATTCTCTTCTTAGTACATGTACAGCATATGGTGATACATGTATCTAAGAAGGAAATAAGGTTGACCTAAAATTTTCTCTTGTAAGAACAAGTCATGTCTTTATTTATATCCCTTACTGAAAATTTGTTTCTGTTTGATTGGTGGAGAGCCCTTGACATGACGAATAAATTAAATTCATCGAGATCAATATAGTTTGTGATGTTAGAGTAGGATAGAATTTATTCTATTTTGCGTCCGACTGAAAAACCATGCAGTCGGGCTGCCTCCATTAGGCAAGTCGAGTGATGTGTGAAGTTGCATGAATTAGAGCTAAGCCAATCTAGATTTTGTCCAGATCATGGAGATGGGGTTAATTGGGACTAGATAACAAATATATTTCGTTAAAACTTAATATGGACGGGGTATGAAACAAATATACCAGGCGTTTCTTTTTAAAGTATAGTGGAAGTATTCATCCTCGGTCGGTACGGCAATGTTACTATGAATTATGAAATATGAATTACATTATGGACTGTTTATTTGTTATTGATAGAATGATCCTCTGAAGGATGAAGATAGGATATTTACCAATCTCTATGGCAGACATGACTGGAAGCTGAAAGGAGCAATGTCAAGGGTGAGTAAATGTGTGCTCGTCTACTCCTCTCTTCACCTTACAATTATGACATACGCTACTTGCCAACATGGAAGCCTGCAAAAGCGGTCGACATGGCGAGGGAGGGTCTGGGAGGAGGTCTTTGGAGACATCTGAAATTTTGAAATCTGTTTGATGCATTTTAAAACGCTTTCAATTCTTAAAATAATGTGAAAGTATAACCATGATAATTAACCCCCACTAATTCACAACACTTCTGGCAAGCATTCAAAGGAAACTGAATCGTGTTATTTGGTTAGATTATCAGTCTTATTATAGTCGTCTTTCAAAATAAAAACAATTATTTGTGGCATTTTGAAGAAGAAATGTCTTTTAGATTTTAGGCCTTCATTGATATATTATGCTTCAAAATGAAACCTTTCAAATTACATGTATATCAACATTAGTCACATGCGGTGACAAAATTCCATTCCGAGGAGTGGGGGGGGGGGGGGAATAGGATGATAGCAATATATTGACCTTAAATTAAAACTATTTTGGGGCACTCCCACATCAAGGGCTATATATTGGGGTACATGAATCATACCATCTATCACATTAGGTGATGACATTTATTGGTTAAAAGACTTTAGATGACTATTGTTATGGTTTTGTTGTGATGTTTACGTTTAATATCAATTTGCGAGAGAGCAAAGGGAGTGAGAAAATTATCCTGAATGGTGTCCAAAAACATCTTACAAGGAATGTGTAATTATAGGAGGGACTGAAAGCCTGGGATAAAAGTTGCTTCTGTTGTTTGAAAATACAGAGACAAATGGGGCCAAACGTCTATCAATAACGAAATGGAACTTTAAAAGAAAAGGAAAGAGAAATATAAAGTTGTTCACATTGAAAATGAGAAAATTCCACTATTCACTGGTTACAAAGAGGTGAAATGAGAAAGAAAATGGGATCATGAGTATTTGGAATAAGGTTGCCTTAGAAGTGAATTATATGAATTTATTCCGCTCGCTATACAGGGAGACTGGTACAAGACAAAGGAGATTCTGCTGAAAGGACATGAATGGATATTAAAAGAGATAAGAGACTCTGGTCTAAGAGGAAGAGGTGGTGCAGGCTTCCCAACCGGTATGAAGTGGGGTTTCATGAACAAGCCATCGGATGGAAGGTAATTATAACATTGACAATCAAATAAGTGGGTAATTTGCTTGTGTTCAATCTTTTGGGACAGAAGAGTAATAAAACACATAATCTTGCCTGAAATGTCTGCTCTTACTTGGGCGAATATTGACTTACGGAAGTTTGACTTTAGGCAAGCTTAATACCTGTACTAGGCCACATAAGGTAAAGCTTAGTTCTTGATTGTAATGACTGATTTTGATGATAGATTATATTGATCATTATGTAAATCAATTGTACATGTCAGCTGTACAATCAATTATTAAGTTGTATGCTGCTGCCCCAAGATCTTCTGTGTTATTTTGTATGGTATATTGAATTAATGTAAAAAGAAGAGATGGGGAGCATTTCATCAACCTGTATTGTTTGACAATTAGTAAGATCTGACATTTACTATGGTTAATGTCAGGTACAACAAGACTATCTGAAATGTAGATGGGTATATATCAGGGGTTTCTTAGTCTGTAGATACAGACCCTTGTTTTGGTTTTTTTTTTTGCATAGTGCATAATGCAGAGTATGACGCAGTTCCCTCTAACAAATTTTTTTTTTTTTTGGGTACAGACCAAAATATCTGGTAGTGAATGCTGATGAAGGAGAACCAGGTACATGTAAAGACAGAGAGATAATGAGGCATGACCCCCACAAGCTAGTAGAAGGCTGTCTGGTTGCTGGCAGAGCCATGGGAGCTAGAGCAGGTAAGAATTAAGAATTATTATTATTATTATTATTATTGTTGTTGGTAGAGCCATGGGAGCTAGAGCAGGTAAGAATTATTATTATTATTATTATTATTGTTGTTGTTGTTATTATCATCATCATCATTATTATTATTATTATTATCATCATCATTGTTATTATTAATATTATTATTTGTTTGGCGTCACCTGTGCCTGGGAGGCGAAAAGCGAACTGAATCTCTATGACCCGCAGGTCTCTCCTCCCGATATAACTGATTTAGGGGAGTTCAGTTCCCTATATCCAGAGCTCTTGTAATTTGTTATCATCTCAGTAAAATCCCCACACTCTAAGATAATTCCTGTGTGAAAGTTCTACTATTGAACAGTACCTACATGTAACCTGTGGTTATTTTCTTTGGGATAGTGCAAGTAATTTGCAGTCATGTGCACTGGCTAAGTACTTGGAATTCTCTGATTGTGTAGAATTACAGATGAGGAAATACCTGGTATATTATGTTATTGGGTTGGTATGAAAGCAACCATTGAGGGAGAGGGGAGCTAACTGGAAGTTGGAATTGGGAAATGGGATAGGGAAATAATCAAATGGACAAGGGGCATTTGCACTTTTTTTATTGTGCAAAAAGCCTTCGAAAATTGGCGATGGATGAATTGACTTAAGCTCTTTTGAAGAAAATGATGTATAATATCCTGACAAAACAGTGAGACCAGTTTTAATTTAGTATTCTCCAAGTAGTCAGAAGATACTGAGCTATCTTGAATATCGTCCCTGGAAATTTCGTTTTAAATAAGAAACATGAAATATTATCAAACATCCCTGACATGGCTAATGATAAGGATTTGAGACTTTTGATTCTCATACCTTTGTGTAGCGGGTAAGTATCAAGTAGACTTTAATTTTATGGATCATTGCATTTTGTAATTTTGTTCAAAGGATTTCTTGATTTTTATTTTCTATTGTAGCTTACATCTACATCCGTGGAGAGTTCTACAATGAGGCCTCTAACATGCAGCTTGCTATTAAAGAGGTACTACTTGTCTTCCTAAACAAGTCTTTGATTCCTTTCTCTATTTCACTATCTCTTAATCTAAGTTGAAAACTAATACATTTTCTATCCTTCTTGATATATCTCTGTTTTTTATCTCTTCCTCCCCATAAGTTACCCTAAGAAAGATTCAATAGATTATTTCCATCAGTTAATTTCTATTTTAAGTTGTATTTAGTACTTTAGTAGTTTATGTTCTTAGTTATCAGTATTGATTGAATTAAGCACATTGATCTTTGTATTTGAGCTGTATATATTATTCTAAATATTTCTATACTACATTTTATTTCTAATTAAGTATAGTAATGATGTTTTGTTCTTCATATTATTTGTTTTTATTCTAAATATCTTGCACTATTCATACTTCCATCCTTTTATTTTCTTAGCTCTTTGAAACATATGTATAAAGTGCTTTAAAAATTTTGTGTGTATTATAAATTATTGTACATTTGATATATTTGCCATAAAAAATTACTGCTGTTCAATATTTTATTTCACTGTTAGTTGATTATTGTCAACAAAATGTCGCAGATAACAATACATGTATATTGCAGAGTCTGAAATTGCATATTCATTGTTAGCTGTAATTCTGTGAGACGAGGGAAGGGATAAATAAACTTACGGCTTTCATTGGTGCATGTCTATGTAAAGAGGTCATTTGGGTACCAACCTATGAAATAATGGGTTGGTTTAAAAGTAATACAGAACAGCATTTTGGTCAATAAATAGTGATTGATTTTTCTTCATCGACAATATTTTGGTCATATCCTGTTAACGGGTATGTCAACATGATCATAAAACCATTATCGAATATTCATTATTTTTTTCAAAATCTCAAAATATTGCTTGTAATGTAAATATAGAAAGTCAAATATAATAAAATTGGTCCATCTATGCTTACCTTAGCATGGCATGGCTTCAATTAAAGTAGACTTTATATGGATTTTTTATATATGTACAGGTATATCATATTTTACAAAATTTATACAAAAAATGATGTAACCCAATAGTTTATAACTTGTAATTTGAATAACCAGGAGATATGACAATGCCTGATAATTCCTCCACTCTGTCTTTCACACTCATATGGAGATAAGCACACCAGCTATGATCCTCAATGTTAATTGTTTTATAAGATGGTTTGAATAATTACTGGGATAAGTTAAGGCATTGTTGTATTGGTAGGTCTCTTTATTTGGGAAACAGGTGTTATTAAATTTATGCATAGAAAACAGCCTTCTAGTAGAAATACCTGTATTAAGCACCTGACATGTCACTAAAATAATGCTATTTTTGGTGTTTTTTTGTTCTGTTTTCAGGCTTATGAAGCAGGTTTTCTTGGAAAGAATGCATGTGGATCTGGGTATGACTTTGATGTCTACATGCATAGGGGAGCTGGAGCTTATATCTGTGGAGAAGAAACCGTAAGTAGTGTTAACATCGTCAATTCATGGTACTTGGGTTTAATGCCAATCAGAACCGCAATGCGGTATGGGATCGAAAAGGGGGGCAATCAAGCTAGCTCCGCGCATGCGCACTACGAACAGTCCGCAGTGCGCAGAGCTAGCTAACGGCCCCCTTTTCGATCCCATGATGCATTGTGGTTCTGATTAGGGATAAACCTTATTCTATACTAAATTTATGAATGAAGAGAAAATGTTTGAATGGATTGTTCATTTAAGTCAGAAGACGAGGGCAAGTTCATGAAACAAATTGTGACTTTCACTGACAATTTTTATAAGCTACTGAAATCCTTGCATCTGATTGGCTAAGAACAAATTAGTCATTGAAGGCACTGACTGTCGAAACACTCCCCTGTTGACACTGACCGTTGAATGCAGGGAAATGTTTGATTTGTATGATTGCTCTGTTAATCTACAGGCCCTGATTGAAAGTCTAGAAGGCAAACAAGGCAAGCCCCGTCTTAAGCCTCCTTTTCCTGCCGACGTTGGTGTCTTTGGTTGCCCTACCACTGTGGCTAATGTAGAGACAGTCGCTGTTGCACCAGTAAGTTTAAACTGCATGGAGATAGATACACATTTGTATGGAAATTAGTGAAGAGAGTGCAGAGAAAGAGAGGTGGAGAGAGATGGCTACTGTATCATGCATGCTTCCTCAAATCTCAATGGACTTTAACATTGAAAAAGAAGCAGTATTTATAAAGTGGCTGCGCTATACAAATTCATCTTATCATTATGTTGTTATCATTTTGTATTGTTGATGACATTTTATTTCACTTTGAATGTGATGGCTTTTATTGTAAGAGGTGGTTTTGTAAAAAATAAGATTATGCATACTTTTTACACAAGTTGTTTGTCGTGATTTTGTCTTTTTTTTATATTCAAAATACTTTCAACAAAATTATGATAGGCTGGTATGCTTACCTATCTTAAGATTATGCATACTATGTACACAAGTTGTTTATAGTGATTTTGTCTATTAAAAAATTCAAAATAATTTCAACAAAATTACGCTATAGGCTGGTATGCTTACCTATTTTTAAATTATGCATACATTTTAAAGAAGTTATTTGTAGTGATTTTGAATAAGTTTATGCCAATCCATGTATGAGGCTTGTATTGCTTTATGTTACAACTTTCAGATCATCTGTAGGAGGGGAGCTCCGTGGTTCGCCGGCTTTGGACGTGAACGCAACCAGGGCACCAAACTCTTCAACATCTCAGGCAATGTGAACACTCCCTGTACAGTGGAGGAATCCATGTCTATTCCTCTGAAGGTCTTGATCGAGAAGCATGCTGGTGGTGTAGAAGGTGGATGGGATAACCTGTTGGCTGTCATACCCGGTGGCTCATCTACCCCTCTAATCCCTAAAGAGTAAGCATTGAAATCTTAAGACGAGAAGTGGTAGATGATGCAGGGTAATTGTCATAAAAGCGATTCAAAATAATCTCAAATTGTTTAGATCCAATGTCAATATCCATCATTGATATTCTACTCATATACCCCGTAACTTGAAAATTCTACTTTTCTTTTTCTGTAGTAAATCTCATCTTTGTTTGGTTCTTCATGTTATTGTTATATCATGTACATTTTCCATGCTTGAGCCACTGATATGTCTAAGTTTCTTTATCGTTCAATAAAGTGATTAAAAATAATTATTCTTTTCAGTGTGTGTGAAGATGTGTTGATGGATTTTGATGCCCTGGTTGCCGCTCAGACTGGTCTTGGTACTGCTGCCGTCATTGTGATGAACAAACAGGCCGATGTTGTCCGATCTATTGCAAGGCTCATGGAGTTTTACCAGCATGAGAGCTGTGGACAGGTAAGGATCATGACCACAATGTGGTTTGATCGTTCATTTCAGACTTGGCTCGAGTTGTTACGTTTATTTGGAAAAACTTTCAATTGCTATTGATAATCAGGGGTGGTATTCTGGAACACTGTCATAACTTTTGAAATTTCTCTCCGAGATGTGACACCGCTATGATTGTCATAAATTGGTATTCTGAAAATTGTCTTTTCCCTGTCATATCTCTCTAAGTTCCCACCCATCTTTTCTGAAGCAAACCAATCAAAATCATCGTTGTTTCCCAGTGGGAGCACTTCTAGCCAATAGGAAGTCCCCGTGGCAAGTAGGGCGTATCCCCAATACAGTTGCTGGCATCACGCAACTGTGTGTATATTGATGCGCCTAATTACAAAGAGAGACAGGGAGCTGTGAAGGAATTTAAAAGAGAAGTAGAAAAATAAGGAAAACAGAGGAAAAAGGAGGAATTAATATGTAGGGCCTAATTAATTATAGCATGAAGAAATATTTTTGAAAATTGTCATGGATGATGAGTTAAACTAATACCGCAATCTAATCTAAATATAATTATATGCTTGATATTTTGTCGGCAGGGTATCGAGATATTTGGTACTAAAAGACATGACAAAATTTATGACTGCTATCCCCGTCATAAATTATGTCATATCTTTTACTTGTATTAAATGATTAAGTGCATTTAAAGTCGCATATTTTTGGTGCGTGCTATAGACAAGAGACAAAACTTATGACAAGATTTTTTTTTTTTTTTTTTAATCAATGTTGAAATAATGCGGGTATTTACAAGACCTTAGTTAATCAGAAATACATAAATAGATATTTACTTTAGTCAATTACATTCATAGGCTGGATGTTCAATTTTGATCTTACTTCACAGTGCACACCATGCAGAGAAGGAACTGGCTGGATGACCAAGATTACTAACAGATTTGGTAAGTTTTATTTAAAATTTTCACTGTGATCATATGGTCAGTGGACATGTTCGGGAGGGGGGCATCAAAATTGACAATTTTTTCATGATTGACAGGCTTATCTGGTACGACTCGTTAATGCTGTATTTTCTTTTTATCACTATGATTTCAGAAGAAAGAAATACCACATGGTCAACATGAAATTGTCATGGGGATTGTTATCATGATGATGGTGGTGGTGATGATGAATGTTGTAGTGATGATGATGGTGAAGTTGGATGATATGATGATGGTTATGATAGTGAATTTGATATGATGATGATGATGGTGAAGTTGATATGATGGTGGTGGTGGTGATGGTGACGATGATGGTGAAGTTGATATGATGCTGATGGTGGTGGTGATGATGAATAATTGTAGTGATGATGATGGTGAAGTTGGATGATATGATGATGGTTATGATGTACAACATTGCTTATTGTGGAGGTGTGGTTACAGTATTGGTGGTGATGTTGATGCCACTTTTGTTTGTGATCATAATTGCGAAAAATTGTGATGTTGATGATGATTCTGGTGATGATGAGGTTGAAGATAATGATACTGAAAAATTATCATGGCTTATTTGGTAACCAACATTTGAAAATATCCCACCCCCACAAACAAACAGATTCATTGGGGTTATGCAAATCTGTTCAAACTAAGGTGCAATTCAATAATAAAGTGAATAACACTGCAAAATTGGTCATAAAATTTTGCTTCAGTGAGGTGATTGAGAAGTGATTATTCAACTCATTGAATGTAGATTTATGCAGATGAAAATGTTGTTATTGTGGACCCACCCATAATGATTTTTGTCTCTTGTGTACTTTTCCAGTGGAAGGCAATGCCAAGCCAGATGAGATTGATATGTTGTATGAGCTGAGTAAGCAGATTGAAGGTCATACTATCTGTGCACTCGGGGATGGTGCAGCATGGCCTGTACAGGTAAAAAATATCATTTTTAAGATCAAGTTCACCCCAGCAAGTTTAATGAATACTGGTATAGAAAAATCAAGCAAGGATGCCACTGGAAGTTTATTAAATTTGGATGTAAAAAGGAATTTCACTAAGTAGTTACATTCACAATCACATTACAGTTAGTATGCACATTCTGGTATCACACACAGTCATTTATCATATATTGCTGGGGGTATGAAATATATTTTCATTTTTGGTCCCACGTGCATAGCAGACTATAGGCGCCGCTTTTCCAACAGCGGCGGCTTCGTCAATGAAATCTTAACCAAGGTTCAATTTTTGAATTTTCATCATAACTTTGGAAGTATATGGACCTAGTTTCTGAAACCCAGATATAAGAGTAATCCAATATCACTGATCATCTTGCAAGAGTTTCAGGTCACATGACCAATGTTAAAGGTCATTTAGGTTCAATGAAATTTGACCATGTTCTGGGTATCAGCATTGAAATCTTTAATAATCAAGGTATGAAGGTCCTGTACTTATTTTAACATCCATTTATCCACCATTTATCTTTTTTTTTTACACAGGGTCTTATTCGTCACTTCCGCCCAGAGCTAGAAGCTAGGATGAAACGGTTCCACGAGGCCAAGCAGAAAGCGTCGGCCACTGCATAAAGCCTACCAATGTACACAAAGTGGTATCAACCTATCTATTAAAATCAGATATGATATTGAATCTATGGAATTAAAATAGGTCAAGTCTTTGTATAGCAATGCCTTAAATTATCAGGGTATGTTTCACGAAGAATAGAAGATCCAAGGCTGACTACAGGTGGGCGTTTCATAAAAGTTGCCAGCACTGACTAAATTGTCAGTGCTAACAATTTCAGTGAAATCCTTGGTTTTGATTGGCTGAAAGGCACTGGCCTCTGACTGTTACTATGGTAACTGTCAGAGAAAGACAACTTGTCAAAGCTGACAACTTTCATGAAACGGTCCCCTGGTCACACTCAATTCCACCTCCCATGGGCTTAGACCAATGCAGTGGTGTGTGATATACCATATGTAACTGCAAAAAGTGTGATTCATAGATCTTTGTGAAACATCTTTACTTTCAAACTGTTGAATGATACCGAGATTTATTTATAATTCATCAATATCCATGTGTCACAGTGGATAAGAGGGGGAGAAAAAGGGGAAGGGAATATATTCGTTTACAGAATTATCAATTTGGTTTAACTATTTCTTCTGGTTTACCTAGTACAAACCTGTTAAATACATTGTAAAAAGACACAAATGTAACTGTGGATGATATATTCTTATTGTATTATATATTATGTCTTCATCAACATAGTGATCTATACTGTAATTTCCTGTTATTTTATATAAAAGATCTAGTAATTTCAGAAAAGGCATTATTGAAGCTGATAATCCTAACTACTGTATTCATCACAAGATGACCAAACTAGCTCAGTCTTTGGCATAATATCTAATACATTTCTGCAATACTGTATTAGACTGGAATACTTTCAGCACTTTTGACAATGGGAGACAATACAATGTTCTATTGGTGCCGGAAAGTCTTGAATTTGAGTCGAAAGTCAATATATATCATGTATATATTTAAATAAGTGTCATTGCACGTTTGCTGTCTTTTACCGGGTTTGAAGACATTTACTTATATTGTAAAGAAATGAAATGACCTGTGAACTGGACAGGTGTAATAAAGTGAATATTGTTCGAAACAAGTTATTTTGAATGGTGTGGTTTATTATCATCATGACTTTGTAATATAAGCCTTTCCTCAGCTCACATTGAATTGTGGGAAGTTGATGTCATATCCCCACTTTCCTTTTTCGTGTTATTACATGAAATCATTATTTCATTTTTTCATACATGTGTAAATGTGTGTCTCCATTATGATGAAATAAGTTGCAGCAATAAATAGCTAATGCATTTAATCAGTTGGCAATCCAAGTGTTTTAGTTCTTGGTAGAAAAATTTTGAATAAACCTAATTTCATATAATAAAAAAGTGGATATGACATCATCAGCCCACCTAATGAATATTCATAAAGACATGCCTAGAACTGTTTCACCAGAATAATGCAAATCTTGAAAATTTAATAACTTCATTACGGTATTTATTATCCGATTTTGATCAAAAATCTCCAGCCTGGACCATCTCTTTAACCATTACATCTAAGCACATTTTGTCCAACAAGTATATAGTCTAACAGTGGTTTGGTATATTTGGGCTATCAAAGATTTTTTTGTGAAGAAGATACATGAAAGGCAATCATACAGTGGTATATAGACTAGATTGCCATTATGATTGAGTACCAAATAATTGTAAAGCTTCATAGTGGAAACAAAGGGCTTGTACCATCACATCAGATTGTCACATATACCTGGCCATTCGAGAAAAGGGCCCCCTAAATTCCTGAAACGTTGGGTCAAGTTTAATAATAAATAATAATAGACAGTTCTTGTATAGCGCATATCACGATATGAAAAATGTCTTAATGTGCTTCCAAAGGATTGGATATTATTACCCCGGCATTTCAAGGAATGAATTCCTGCCAGGTACCCATTCACCTCACCTGGGTTGAGTGCAGCACAATGTGGATAAATTTCTTGCTGAAGGAAACTACGCCATGGCTGGGATTTGAACCCACCACCCTCCGTTTCAAAGTCCGGAGACTAATCCACTGAGCCACAAACAACGCTCTACTTAACCCTAAATCTCCCGGGGTATTTTGATTCTTGTCATTCCTGGGGGGGGGGGGGGGCCATTATTTAAGATCTCAGCCGCGGATTGCGCGATCACAACAAAAATTGGTAAAGAAAAAAAAATGGTAGAGAATGACGTAATCTATGCAGTTGCATTGGTAAATTTCACTGAATTCATATATTTTTATTTTATATGAATTAATTATGCTAATTTATTCATGAAATCATACTTTTTGCTCTGATTCACTAAAGAAAGCTCCCAGAATGCTATTTTTTGTTGAAAATATTCTTTATAGCATTCCTAACAATTGTGAATGAAAAAAATTATGTTACCATGACCGATTTCTTATGTATTTCTTTGTTTTTTTATTGTTTTTTCGATGGAAATCGTTCCAGACTTAATTCTGATCATAAACAAGGCAAAATTAATTAAGTTTAATCAATAAAAGTAGAAATAATGATACATTTATGAATTTTGGCTAATACACAATCTGCATTGGATTTGTACATGAAATCACGTTTATGAGCAATTTGGGGTCCGACATGCACTTACATAATGTTACGTAATGTCGTAACCGCGTACCCGGGCATCACAAATTTGGTCTCAAAATTTGCGCGAGACTTGAAAAAAAAAGTCAGTGAGCGGCGAGGTCAAAAAATTGAAACATGAAATCACGTTTATGAGCAATTTGGGGTCTGACATGCACTTACATAATGTTGCGTAATGTCGTAACCGCGTACCGGGCGTCACAAATTTGGTCTCAAAATTTGCGCGAGACTTGAAAGTAAAAAATCAGTGAGCGGCGAGGTCAAAAAAATTTGCGCAGCAGATATATCGCGAAAATTGTCGAGGGGGGGGGCCATTATGCCCCCCCCCCCCCCGGAGAATTAGGGTTAAGTTTACACAACCATTCAAGAAAATGGCACCCTTAATTCCGAAAAGGTCGGGTTCAGTTTACCCATTGTCTTTCAAAAATAATAGCAAAATTCTTGGATGGTCGGAAAACTGCCCCAGACGTTTCAGGAATTTAGGGGGCCCTTTTCTCGAAAGGTTGGGTATACGCGATTGCCGGACCCAACGCAATAACCCGATGTGATGGCCTAAGCCAAACAAAGTCTGTGTATAAGAGAGACCATAAGAATCGCCTTGTTATAACAGGGATTTCATTAAAACCAATAATACAATAGGAAATAAGAAAAGTACTAGCTTCTTTAGTAATAATTTTTCAACATAAATCTCTTTACGCTGACCGCAAGGTTTCGACCCAAATGCATATCAAGATGTGAACGTAAAGAACAACAAAGTCCACTGCAATAAATTACATTTGCTCATTATATCATCTTAAAACAGCGCCAGCTACGATGAAGGTCTGACGAAGCTTGCAGCCTAGCAAGCAAAAGCTTTACCCCCCCCAAAAAAAAAAAGGTTATGATAGGTTTTGTGATTTTGAAATAAACAAAATATTTCTAATGTCTAGACATCAATCAGATCAACCTTTTCAGTACTGAATATTTCATGTGAGGCAGTTTGATTAGTCATTAAATCATGTGCTACGATTTTTTAAAAATTGTATTTCATAATTATGCCAATATTCAAAAGATGGTCATTGACTTCATTGTACATGCATTCAATAATTCAACTATTCAAGTAAACTTCACACACGTACACACACACAAAGAAAATCTACATTGACTGAACTTGCAAGCCGGTGACCTACAGTATCACTGTTTTGCTGTTTGCTTTATTCTTGGCAGGATATTTATTTTTCATTACAGCAAAATTGAATTCATGTATGATACAAATAGATCTATGTAAAATATAATTGACATATGTACATATTAAACCTACCATAAGATCCTGACATTTCACGGAAAAACTAAACAGTTAGGGCATTATTTTTATCATTGTCTTTTTTCAGAGATATATGAGAATCAGTATTCTGGTAGATGTCATATCATTTGTCATCACAACTGTTGTAAACTTTGTCTCTCCTCAAAGGCACAACCCCAAAAATATGCCAATTCATAAACACGCATAATCCTATTACAAGCAAAAAATTAATGACTGGGTCTAGCAGTTCATATAATATTGCAATATCAAAATACCATGCTGATATTGTTGTTTTAGTTTCACTCATTATCCATGACTACTAAATATTTTTTTCATGCTTCAAGTCTTTAGGCTCTGCATACATACTAATTCCTGGGGGTTTTTCCTCCGTTTTTCTCTCTCTTCTAAAAATCCTTCTCAACTTTCTGTCTCTCTGTATATTAAATTAAGCACATTAAAACATGTGCAGTCGTAGTGTCAGCTACTGTATTGAGGATATGCCCCCACGTTTCCTCAATCTTCCTACTGGTTAGAAGGGCTCAGAACTAACAGTGATTTCGAGATGATGGGCAGGAACTTTCAGAGATTATGACAGAGAAAAGACAATGTTCAGAATACCAATTTGTGACAATCATAGTATGGTAATGTCCCGGGGAGGGGGGGGGGGGGGCTCACATATATTGGTGGTATGGGGACATGCTGCTTTGATGACCCCCTTTTTCAGACCTAGATACTCCGAATGTTCCATTCAAAAGCCGCCCGCCCCGCTCGCAAGACCCCCGTTACAAAACATCTTAGTTCCCTTGCCCTGCCAAAATAGCTGCACACACAACTCCCTCTGCTAGCAGCTCCATGCACCGCTAGCGCCCCAAAAGACATGCACAGAATGTCTTTTGTCAAAAGACATGCACAGCGCTAGCATGCACCGTACTTACTGTACCGTGATCCCATTCCGTAGACCCTGAATTTCACACCGCCCGGTATATATTTAGTTCCCAAGACCCCATATTTTACCCTTGTCAGTTCCTTAGACCCCAATTTCAGTGTTTTTGTGAGGCACACCCCCATCAGAAAATAATTTGAGTGAATTCCTTCTCTGTTCTGAGATTACCCTTGATTTCCCCATGATTTATCGATGGAAGGTTGCTTTAATATGAGTGAATGCAAGTACCACATTCCAACAAAATAGGTGGTGCTGCACCATCCCGAGTTTGCTCAATCTCGAGATTTTAGCCCGATCGGCCCACTTCGCGATTAATCTCGAGATTCAAGAAACCCCGTCTCCACCATCGCAAGAAGAGCGATTCCTGCTCGAGCGAGGCAACAAGCCCGATGTTACGAGCATGCGCACTTTCGGATCTTGGAGTTTCAACGGCCCGCGCTTTTGAATAACTTCCCGCGATATGCAAGCAATGTACTCCTTTCACTAGCACTTTCGCCGAATTCGACCGGTGTTATGCAACAATCCTCTCAGCTCAGCGAGTGAAGAAGTGATGTATTCTTCGTTAAATATGATGGCGGAGTAGGAGGCAACGACAGAGAGAGAGAGAGAGGGAGAGAAGGAGGAAAGAAATGCTATTTGCTCACATTTTGTGAAGGAATAAGACAACACTGCTGTCAGTGTTGTTATTGAATATGACCATCGTCGATGAGCGCCTCCCCCTTCGGTCTGGTCTCTCCCAAAATCCATTCACTGGTGGGACACCATCGTTGCTTATTAGGCAATTGATGAACGCTATTCGCATGTATAAAGTTGACTTTCGCACGTGTTTATGTTTTGACCAAGGCGGAAGTGGAACGCGAATTGCATTATGGACTGACGTCATGAATAAATTACCCCGAGTCCAATCTCGAGTGCATCTGCACCGACGAATTAGCGGGATAATTCGTAAAATAGCGCGCTATTTTGCAAATAAACCCGAGTTGACTTGGGATTGCAATCTCGAGATTAATCCTACGAACTAGCGCGATAATTGCGTCTCCACCGCCAACTATCTCGAGATTTTTCAGATCGGGATAATTTGCCGGATCAGAAATAGCGCGCTAATTTGAAAACTCGGGATGGTGCAGACGGCCCTAATGTCATGTAAAAAAATATATCCAATATATATCAGATAATAGGAAGAGATTCAAACTCCCCTACTTTTCCACCAAACCAAGCCAAGCAATTTTTGCTGTAGGTGCAAGTAACATTCATAGGACTACGGCAATGACAATGAGTAGAAAAATGATTTGTCTTTATTCCATCAGTTTACTTTTTTTTCCTTTTAGATCATATGCTCTCATTTTGAGGATGACATTTTCTTGCATATTGAGCCGTGCTCTTGTCCTCCACAATTCCATATACACCCACATGAGGCAGCCATTTTCACTTCTGTCTGTGCCACAATGGCAATCTTTCTCCAGTATCTCTTCTATGCCACTGAAAAGTTTCAACTCTCTTTCATAGGGGCGCTCGACTACATACTCTCGGAGTTTCTTCTCCAGTTTTAGTCTTGTTTCTTTATGCTTGAAGGGACTGCAGTAGATATCCTGGCGTTCTTCGAGCATGTTGGATATCGCATCCAGGTCCCGATTCATCTGAATGTGCTTTTGGTATTCTTTTTGCTGTGTGTCGGTGATATGGCCATGGAAGTTTTCAATTTCAAATTTTAACCTCCTGATTTCAGCTTGCAATGATGAAATCTTGTCGTTTGGATCAACATGAAGACCTCTCGAAACTTTCCAGCCTGGATGGAAAATACAAATATAAAATAAACCTATGTAAGTAATTGTGAGGGCAAAGTCATTTAAAATCTCTATGTAATAGATAACATCAGAACACCTTTTGTACAAGTCAGAAATAAATCAGAAAGAAACACTTTGTAAAATATTCACATAACTTTACATTTTGCATTTACAACATTGCTTCTATTTCTTTGATTTGGGGCACTGACACTGTTATGATAATATTCAAATTTTGTAATCAAGACTGCATATTTATTAAAAATGCACCTGAATAATTTCATGATGACATGATCTACATATCACCCCCCCCCCACTGAATCCTAGCATGATTGACATTGCTTTGAAATAAAATTGCAGAAATTTTAAAGACCCCAACCCGACCCAAAAGAGATTGACAAATCATTCATCAATTGAAAACTTACAAACTGCAAAACACAGCAATATATACATTGTCACCATTTCCCAGAAGGGTATTTTGCTTAAAGGTCAAGTATACCCCAATGAAAAGTTGATTTGAATAAAAAGATAACAAGAGTGTTGCTAAGGCGAGCACATAATACACCCGCCTGTAACGCGAAAAATTGAGTTATTGGTCAAGCAAGAAAAGTGGAAGGTGGCGACTTCACCTTTGACCTAAAAATCAGTAGGCTTTCTTGGATTCATGCTAGTATCATACACACCAAATTATATGAGCCTAGGTTAAAGAGAAATTCCAGTAGTTGCAGTAAACACTGATTTCATGAGAAAGTCTGTAAAACCAGGCTTAATTGTCAGTATATCATCGAGGATCTAGTTCTGGTACAGTTACATAAACTGAACTTTGTGAAATCTTGAAATCTACGCTGAAAAATGTTCAGACTGAACTTCCCCGACACAGATAAGCGCACGTGGGACAGTGTATAATTATTGCTTTGAGCGTCGGGCCCGACGCTCTACCCGAATCCTGTGCTTATTTGCTGATTTCTCAGCAATTACACAATTTCTTCCAGAATCCTTTGGCACATGCGTTTTATTTATACAAACAGACACTTTGGTGGTCATTTCATTGGATTCTGTACGAACTCATTTTGATATCGTTACCAAAACTAGCATTTACCTTTAACTTAAACTGAAGTTATCACGTTTACAAGGACTGCAGAAGGGTAAGATGAAAACATGTCACTGTGACCTTGACCTTTGGACCTCAAATTTCTGGGATCCATGCTAGTATCATACGTACCAAATAATATGAGCCTAGGTCAAGTTAAACTAAAGTTATCACGTTTACAAGCAAAAGTGAACGGACGGACACCGAGCGTGATACCATAATACGTCCCGTAGGATGGGCGTATAAAAATCAAACAAGCATAACCCTGAAAATTTCATCAAAATCGGGTGTAAAATAAGAAAGTTATGACATTTTTAAAATTCACTTATTTTTGACAAAAGTTATATGCACAATTCAGTGATATGCAAATGAGAGAGTCGATGATGTCCCCCACAGTGACACTATTTTTTATTGTTTGAATTATACAATATTTCATTTTTCACAGATTTGACAATAAGGACTCTCGTGTTTAAACCACAAAAAACAATAATTACACATGTTAACATAGGAATAAAACTTTGTTTCATATGACAATGAGGAGAAAATTTGAATTTCCATATCCATGTAATGAAATACAAAAGAAATAGTGAGGTGATGATGTCATCAGTCTCCTCAATTGCATATCAACCAGAATATGAATATAACTATATTGTGAAATTTAAGCAAATCTTAATGTCATAAATTTGTTGGGCTTCGAAATAAGCTATATTGTACTCAGAATTGCATTCAGATCAGATTATATGTATCAACTTTTCCTAACATAAGAATTTAAACAACAAATTGAACAGTTGTACATGTAGGTTTCCATTAAAAAAAACAATTGAAAAATTGTAATCGTAATCAGCATATTCTCTATAATATTGGCTTACACTACGGCTTACAATTTTTTTTAATGGCTGTTTGAATTTGATTGTCTGGATACACGACCTGTCCGGAGGACAACAACTGAGACTAAGTGTCATTTTCCTCTGTAAATTGCAACAAGAGTGTCGCTAAGGCGAGCACATAATACGCCCGTCTGTAACACAGAAAATGGAGTTATTGGTCAAGCAAGAAAAGTAGAAGGTGGTGTCTTCATCTTTGACCTTCTGGCCTCAAAATCAATAGGCTTCATGGGATCAATGCTAGTATCATACACATCAAATTATATGAGCCTAGGTTAAGTTAAACTAAAGTTATCGCGTTTACAAGGACTGCAGAAGGGTACGATGAAAACATGTCACTGTGAACTTGACCTTTGACCTTTTGACCGCAAAGTCAATGGGCTTCCTGGGATCCATGCTAGTATCATACACACCAAATTATATGAGCCTAGGAACTTAAGTTAAACTGAAGTTATCGCGTTTACAAGGAAAAGTTAACGGACGGACGGTCAGACAGACAGATGGACGGACACCGAGCGTGATACCATAATTCGTCCCGTCGAGACGGGCGTATAAAATATCTAAAACAATCTGGAAAAAAAAAGAGTCATCTTTTTGACATACAAACCTATGGATTCACGTCACAGAATTCAGGCTGTGAAGAAGCTTTATCAAGCCTTTTTCACAAAACCAATAGAGTCTTTTTAATTTGACGCAAAACAGTCAGCTCTCAAGTGGAGAGTATGCATAAAACTCACATTGTTATACTATGTAGCTTATATCTTTTCCATTTGTCGATTTCACTTTTAGCTCTAGTCTGGGTCTTTAGGGTCCAAAATTTAGCTTTCAGAAAAAATGGGAAATTGCAATGTTCGTATATCTTGGAGGTAATGCAAAGCAGTCATTGCTTGAAGTTGAAGCCAATATTTATTCCGTAGCACAATAGATATTCTTCAAACAATTCAATTAACTAGGAGTAATGTATACCATAGATAAAATCTTAGAGAAGAAGAAAGGCTTAGAAGATGCAAGAAATTCTCACTTAGAAAAGCTGGAATGACGTAAGGAACTGCATACGGAAGAAAAACATCTCGAACGAGCCTGCTGATCTTTGCTTGCCAGGTCTCCGGTGGATCAGGCAGGATATTTAGATCATTCATAATATTCATTTTTTTAATTTTAGCAGTGGAACCTAGAAGAGATTGAGCAAATGTGAGAAGAAAAATAAAACACAATGAAATAACAATCAAATATCAGAACTACTAACATTAAGATTTACCATTATGTAGAGTACCAAGGGATAAATTTAATCTCTCACTATAAATCTTTAAGTTTGAGCCACACAGTATTTTGGTACATATTCATATGGAACCTAATGTTACATTCATTTATTAAAATACCTTGTGATATAAGGGAATGTGGCATGTACTTGTCATTAATCCCCCCTCCAAAAAAAAAATTATCTCCATTAACATCTCAAAAAAATTGCTGTGGCAAGCACAATACATGCAATAAAAAGAGTTAGTCTTGAAATAAAAGGCATGCGACCCATCGCATGTGCATTACCTCAAGGTTCCCTTTTGCATCCCATGCTTTTTATTTCATATGTGAATGATTTCCCAAAATCTTCAAAATAGTGTATTCTGTTATAACAGAAACTTAGAAACTCTTAAACTTATAAAGAGTCATGTGTGCTGACCAAATAGATTCATGCAAATAAACTGTCGATTAATGCCTGCCTTTAGCTTTGGAAAATCAAGGGTCGATCATGTGAACTATATTTAGTTATCATCTAATATTTCAATCTTAAAAACTTGGATCAACTGTTTGATCTTGTTTTCAACTGGCGATTCTCTATGAAAATTCAAACATTCAAATCAAACATATCTTGCACCCTCTACATGTATTCGAGCATTTACAATTCAGGTCTTGGATATCAAGATGCTACAAAGATTACTGTATTTCCTGAAACTTTCAGGCCGGTCCATGCTTTGGAATAGGTTTCATATGGCCTTGTGTCTCCAACTCACTCCATTTGTGTCATGTCGCCCAAATCTAAAGCGCACCTGTCAACATCACAAGTGGAATGCCTCTGGCAGTCTTGCCTGCATTAAGCAATTCAATATAGCAGCAGTGCTGACTTTGAAAACAGCTATTAAATAATTATTCACAAAAGAAAACACTCATAATAAAATACCATGTCCATTTACCCAACATGACCTTTGACCATGATCATCGAGTTCCTCACACGTTTCAAAACATCGCATGCGCGAGGGTCTGAGCTCGGACCCTCATGCATGCGCATGCGATGTTTTGAAATCGGCAGCGAATTATTTATACGTGTGAGGAACTCGATGTTGGCTCTAAATCACAAATTTTGAGGCTAACCGGAGGATGGATATGGAGTGGAATTAGGATGAAAAAGTAAGAAATTAAGCTTCCTATTCTTTTTAAGCTAGTTTCAGTGTAGGATTTTTTACAACAAATATGCATTTTTCCCACCTCTGCCACTCGGAGTATCAGAGGGAGTTTTGGACCTTGATGTTCGGGTAGGTGTGGTGTAGCGGTAGTGAAGTGGAGTGGAGGCTGCACAATCATCACTTGAGGTAAGTCTAGACCAAAAGCTTCAGTCTCTCTACTTTGGTTATTCCGCTGAACTCCGTTGGCTCCACTCACCAATAACAAGAGACCGAAGTTCTAACTCGATTTGTACAGAGAGTCAGTGGCCATATGTTTATGTATTAAGTTCGGATAAACCAGGGAAGTGGGAGTTGCAGGACAGCCGAAGTAAGTCACTTGGTTTTTTTTTCTTTTAAGTTTATTTTTCCCCATTTTGGTGCATTTTAGGCTAAAATGGAATAATAATCTTTATTTTGGTCTAGTTCTTTTTATATATTTTTATGAAATAAAGACAAGAATCAAGAACCGTCAGGGGGATTTTGCATTAACCCCTAATGGCGGCTACTTGATCGCAAGCGAGGAGAAATTTAAAAAATTAAAAATGTTAAAAAAACTCCTTGAAACAGACGGCTGCCAGCTGTCTACATATAGTCTAGACCTATTTTTGTTAATAATTACCCAAATACACAGATACTCTACGACTACGAGACAACCTGCTTTATAATTATAGTTTATCATGCATTTTTTAATCCGTTTAAAAAAAAAAATCTTTGATACGTGTTTAGCAAGCCTTGCTTTTGTACAGACCATCCTTTCTAGATCTAGGTAAGTATGAATATAATCCTTTGAAGTTCGCGTTTGTTCATGAGCTTTAGATTTAAAATTCATACCTTGCAAATCATATTAGTATACTATAGATCTAGACTCTAGACTCGACTACACCTTAATGGAAGTAGACAATAAATATATTTTTTTAATCACTTCGTCTTAGTTAGAATAACAAACATTGACTCTTGGTCTACATGCAGTGGCGTAACAGGCGGGGGGGGGGGGGGGGGGCCAAGCTGCCCCCCCCCCAGCAGAGTTCACTGGGAAAATTAAAAAAATGGGAAAAAGAAAAAAAGGGGAGAAAGAAAGGGAAAAGAAAAAAGAGGGAGAAGGAAAGGGAAAAGAAAACTAACAAAAACATAAAAAGGGAAAACGGAAAGAAAACAGGAAAGGGAAGGAAAGAAGGACAAGTGAGAAAGAACAATTCTCCCTGATATACAAATACATTAGCATTAAAGTAAGACAGGGAAATAGATTAAAGATGACAAAAAAGCAAACAAAAGCGGGAAATGAAGGTAGAATGGAATGAGCCCAAATCTAAATTGGAAAATAAAGAAAAGGGACAAGATAAAACTACTGGGCTGCCGAAGATTGACGATAATGAGCGAGAAGGAAAGATGGATGGTATATTGAATGTCATATGAAAGTCCGTAATCTTTCTTAATCTCCAAAGCTACCGGGGGCTCTGTCCAAGACCCCGTGCAGTGGGGGCTCTTCATCTGTAACCTTTTAAGGGCTCTATAACGGCCCCTGTATGGACCCTTCCTGCATTAAACTTTGCGTTGAAGCACTGGCGTACCGGGGGGGGGGGGTGGTTACACAGCCAAGGGGGAATAAAAGAAAATAAAGGAGGCAGCGAAATGAGATGAATGAAAAAAAATATATATGACATATTTGCTATGATGTAAAAATCTATCACATAATTAGAATTCCATTTCAAAGGCCATTTTTCTTTCTCGCTCGCTTCGCTCGCTGGCGAATTTTTACAAATTTTCCCACATTTGCTATGGTGTGCCCTCGAAAAATATTTGGATGATTACGGTACACAACTGCATTGAATTTATGTGTTGTGTGAAAGCTACATAAATACACACGCAATTCGATTAAAATTAATAGCCATCTGTAAGGTTTATGGCTTTAATTAGGGTGTCTGGAGAAAAATATCACATTTTCTTTGTGAATTTGAAGAGAAATTACCTTCAGACTGACAGAAATGTAACATTTTTGAAAAAAATCCGATTATTGGCTGCAAAAAAGAAGAATGAAATTAGGTCAATTTTCAGCATTTCTCTGTGAGACTGTGTAGTTAAGAAATGGACACACACAAATCCAAGTTTTTAGCCTCCGAGAGCTGTTATAAATTTATTATTAATGCCAAAAACTTGTCCATAAAGAGTCCAATAGGATTTTTTATGCTCTTTCTGATGGTATGATTTTCATAAAGATTTGGAAACCAGATCACAATGAAAAATTGCGACAAAGTGAAGAAATTGTGCAAAACAGAAATTTCATTTCATGGGGAAATGGCAATCTCAACACACACACAAATAAGGGTTTGCAATTTATCTCTAAATCCTTATTTAAAATGATCATATAAACTTGTCCTTACTGTAAAAAGAAGCCCCTGAATTTTCTCTTTCCATACATGCCAAACACAAGTTAATAATCAATTCAGATCACATTTTTCTAGTAGCCTGAACTTCCCGAAAAAAATGTGCCATATTTTCCCCTAAATCAGCCTGTCTTATGCTGAGACTTTTCAGTGTGGCTTCAGACACCCTACTTTAATATCAAGAGGTTCCGGGGCTTTAAAACGGCTTTAATATCAAGAGGTTCCACTCACATAGCACTGTTGTATGGATGAGTTTGGACCATGGCCCCAAAAAGTTCTACAACCAAACAAAAAAAAAAAGGGAGGAAAGAAAGAAAAGCAAAGAAAAAGTGTATTATATTTTCCTGAATATCACGTCAAAATCTATCTTCATGTTAGATTCTCATGAAAAAGTGATTTTTTTATCTCACTCGCTCGGGGCTTAAGTTATTGTTAAGCTACTTCTTGCCACACGCGCCATGCCCCCTCGAGCATATAGAGCTTCGCCCTGATGCGCACAATAATAACAAAAATCCTATTCACCGTGGCATACCAGAAAAAGAGAGAAGGGTGAAATCTCTTTTTTTTTATTTCATGTTAAAATCTATCCCAAAATTAGATTTTTGTAATAAAAATGTCAAAATTTTTGCTCGCTCGCTCACATTTTTATTTTTTGCCGGATACATGTATCGCCCCCTCAAAATTTTTGCCTCATGATGCCATTGCTTGCCTGTTCCGTGATTGATATGACCGGGAAATTTTTGGCTCTTGTCCCTCCCCCGGCCACTGACCCCTGTTATGTTTCAAACTGTATTGTTCTTGGTTAATTTGCAGTGGAAAGAAATTTGTTGTTTACCGCACCTGTAGGGTCTACATGTATGCAGGCATCGCCAGCGTAGTTGTAGATGTTGGGCCTGAGTCACATCTCATGAAGATAGCAAGTTGTGCCTCGGCCGCAGCTGCGTGGAACTTCCACCGGCACCAGGGACAGATCCGACCCGTCCTCCGGCCAGCAGTCCTCACTCGGGATAGGTCGAAAGTCGAGACCGTCGGCGCCGCGTCGAGGACAATTTACAGTCTTACAGATGCTAAAGTTAGAACTCTAACTTAGATCTTTTCTACTAGTCCCTATATTCCAGAATCCTGATGCTATGGCTGCCATTTATTTGGAGATCCAGTGTATCCAGCTCGAGCTCCAGGCTTTCTCCGCGCCGCATTTTCCGGTCAGCGTCGCGTCTCGATAACAAGCACTCATCAGTCTCATCTACGTACGTGCATAGCGCCAACTTAATGTGTTCCGCCATCTTGCTTGTTGGTTGCCGATAAAATGCGCATTTTCAGATTTTTTAACGCTCAGTTATTATCCATGACTGAAACATTGACCAATCAAAAACTAGGATTCTACAAGAAATATGAATATTCATATACGAAAGTATAAACATAGATAATTCAGTTTTATGTGAAATTTAAACCCAATACTTCAAAATATGGTTAGTTTTATGTCTCTAAAATAACCCTTAAAACCTGAATTTTATTAGTAAAAAATAAAGGTTTTCCCAAGTTGCCATGGTAACGCGGTCTGAGATACAAAAGCTTAGCAAACACTTCATTTCAGTGATCGAGGATGTATTTGTTTACGGTATACGTCTACATAAATTATAACATTTTTTTCCAGACCATGGATGAACTTTCAAAAAGAGACATTTTAGGCAAGTTTTTACGATTTCCGGCAATTTTCTGACACAGGCACTTTGAAGAGGTAATTTTTACAGAATTAGAAGAAGACATCATGGATTTTCCTAATTATCACGACGGATATGCAACTTAATTACTTGTAAACAAATCAAACAAAGTCTATGATACATTTTCGATAATGCAAAAAGAGACATTCAAGTCTCTGATTGAGAGCCGCAGATTGAACATTCGCACGGCGCAATGGTAGCGTTTTCGCCGAATTCGTCGGGGCGAAAACTCCAAGAGAGCCGTACCACTCACCAGTCCCGAACGCTGCGCTGTATGTTTGATGATTTATCTGGTGCCATTTCGTGCTTATAAATTTGTTTTTTCTACAATGCCACTATCTCATTAAAATTGTTTGTCATGATAACATTGGAAATATTATCGTTTAATGGCCCAAAGGATCGACTGTAATAAAAGATACTTTGAAATATTGTCAGAGAGTGATTAGTTAGGTGATGTTTATGGTCAGAATTTAGTCATGGCTTCGGGTGAACTTACGCGAACGCGGTCACTTGCTCACGGGGCGAGTCGGCCTGGCCCTTTGGTGGAAGGCCGTTAGGCAACGTGCAGTGCAGCTAGAGCAGAGTTGGGGAGTTATAGGTATAAAAATACTTTGAAATAAGTAATCTGCAAATATTTTTGTCTTATCCCTTTGGATTACTTAGATAAGAAATTCAAATTCTCAAAGTTTAAATCAAATTTTAGACAGTGACAACAAAGAGTGGTGCTGTATGGGGGGGGGGGGGGGGGGTGGGGTCCCCAATTCACGAACAAGAAAAAAAAGGAAAAGGTAAGAGAATCTTGCGAAATTGTTCAATTGGATTTTTGTAACCAAAAGTCAAAATTATGCTTATGTCGCTTGCTTGCAACTATATATTTTATAAATTTTGCCTGATACGCCATATCGTAGTACCCTCAATTATTTTCACTTGTTACGCCACTGACATGACTGATATAACATCTACTAGTTTATGATAACATTATTTGGTTGCGGGATCAAAGCATCAGCTATATAGCTAAACATTTATACTTTATGCCTGTTCAACTTCCAATACAGGTTTAGGCCTGTATTTATGAGATGTTAAGATCTATGGGTGCCTTTATTATTTTCATTTTCAATTAAAACAATTATTAATTATGTATTAATTTAGTATTAACCTCGATGATACATTTTATTGTATTAAATCGTACAATTTCTGTTGTATTAAGCCCCTTATTAAGCCCTTTTAAAAACATGCTCAGTAGCAGACCCCCCCCCATATATAAAGACAATAGAAGTGTATATAGAATTAATTGAACCCCCCCCCCCTTATTGAGGACAAAATGAAAAAAAAATACTCAAAATAATCGACCGCCCCCCCCCCCCCTTTGACGAGGCAGCTGTCGGTGGCCCGATGTCTTCATTGACTTCTTTTTGCTTGTAAAAATAATATTAAAGAAATAGGGGCTACTCTAAGTGTCCCCTGTGAAAATTTATTTGGATCTGCAAGTGCATGAGGCTGCGCCCCCTCCAACGTCATAGCTACCCCATATCTTTAGGTTCTAGCTCTCATATTTTTCAGCTCCCTGGTTTTTTGGAAGAAAAAAAAACGAGGCGAAAGAAAAAAGTGAAATAAATGAAATACGATTAATCAAAATTTGAGTTGTTTGAAAGAATTATACTTATCAGAGAAACTAAATTAAATTCTACAACCATGAAGAATAACAGCAATCTTGATAAATTCTGTTTTTTTTTCAAAATCAGAACCAATCAACCTTTTTCTGATTATTCTGTCACTTTCCATATTTTGGAGAAAAAAATAAAAGTGTTCATCGACGCCCTGTACTGCATGATGAAACTGTATCCCCACTCGGCCCTCGTAACCCCCCCCCCCCCTCCCTCTCCCCCACCACAATGCCCCTTGCTCATTTCTCTTATCTCACCTTGACCTTAATTAATTAATCTTAACTATTTGGCGGTACAGTCAAACGTGACTGGTCGCCATCATAGTTTCATCCCCAACAAACAAGGAACAAACAATAACAATTCTGTTTTTCGACCCAACATCATTCCTTTCAATATGCGTAAGGCTATACGTGGGCATGCACAAACAACGTGGGTTAACAAAAACTGACCCGCGTTTGGACTAAAATTGTGATTAAAATAAAAATGTTATAAATATGAAAAAAATATGTGTATAATGAAGGATATCTGATAAACGGAAAAACATCAATCGCTAATTCATAAAAATGCTGGAAAAGATATGACAGAGGTTTTTAACAACGGTAATCAAGGGGAATTAGTGTATGGGTGAATGGCGTTCGAGCTTTAGCCGGAGAGGGCGCGGGCCAAATCTGCCTGAATCTGGCAATATGGCGTCGTCCATTAAGCTGACGTTAGCCAGCGGCGACTGCACGTACGTGTATATATCGCTAGCTCTGTGCAAAACTGTACTATCGTACATATGCATAGCCATAGGATTTTGGAATCGCTTCCGTATTTACAGTTTTACGTACGTACGTCCCCGCGGGAGTGAGTGGAATTCTTAACAGAGAATTTGATTAGTCATTAGTTCCACAAGGGCATCTTTTACGCCAATCAAAATGAGTTTCATGAACAGACTTGGGAGAAAAAAATGGTATAGCCTTTGTGCTAGACCGTTGTATTTTAATACATGTTTGTGATCTGGAAAGAGAAAATAATTTTAAAATTTTCAAAGTGACTCACATAATATGAACATTTAAAATTCAATGAAGTTATAAGAAGAAAAATTAAACTGAAATATAATAAAATTAAACGATAAATCAAACATTATATTTTGAAGATAAGTGAAATATTTTTATGAGGTATTGAAATACGACTAAAATTCGTCCAGTATATTATGTATACAATGTACGTACAGAGCCAACGTAACTGAACTGGAGATCTCCATCCAACCGGAGGATTCTAGAACCTGGAAGAAGAGTGAGACTGAGAAACTGCCCGATCACTCTGGAACGTAACTCCTTCTACTTTATTAACATGCTACTTACTGGGTTAACAGAAAGGAGTACATAATGGATCAACGCGATGGTTTTAGTCAGAAACCATCGAAAATTCGCCCGATTACCATCGACGATCCGCTTCCAGCAAATTGGGAAATGTTGACTGATCCGGGAACAGGTTGGCCGTTCTTCGTCAACCATGCAGCTCGTGCTACAACTTGGGAGGATCCAAGAGATGAAAAGGGTGTGAATACAACTTCAACTACAACAAGTTATGATAATGGAAATCATTCTCAAGCTGGATCTGATGTGCAGGTAGGCAAACAAGGCCAAGTCAAATCTAAGAGTTAGATTTTATTATCAATTGGTGAAAAGCTGAAAAGTTGACCATGTCCATGGCCACTGTTGACTCATAAAATCTTAATTCTTATTCTTATTAATCTTATGATTTAATTGTGCCAAAATTTTTAGATAAACTATCAACAGTTTCTTGGAAAAACCTCTGCCGTCATTTTCATATTGATTAATGGTGCCCCATTTAAAAATTCTGTGCACCCATTCACTTTAGAGTTTAGGCCCTACAGTACACATGATCATGATTAGGGGATTCTGATGAAGAGGCTGCATTTTGAGGCTGTCACGTGAAATGCCAAAAAACATTATTTTACCACCACCATTTTTAGTCAGATTTTTTATTGCATATCTTTGTACTAATTCATGTGTACTTAAGTCTATGGTTGTCGCGTATCTTCTTTTGCTAGAAATATGCACAGACACAGAGCCTTGCGCAGACAGGGACAGACCAGACCAGGGGACCTTTCCATTTCTATTCTAGATCTGGTGATCAATTCTAACGATGATGATTCCTGTCTAACTTAAGCCAGGTCTAGATCTATGTATCTATGCTGTGGCATATTGTCCCTATTTGGGTAACTTGTCTTGAGAGAAGGTTTTTCCTCAAACTGAAGTTAATACCCAGAATAAGATGTTGTGTTTCTGGACAAGAAAGGCAGTAACTTGCAATCAATATTTCATTTATCAATTGAAAGTAATATCAGACAGTATTACAGAGCACAAACATTCACAATTATTTTTGCTATTACATGACTTTTGAGAGAATACAGAGCAAAAGCTGATGTTTTTATCTGCTGAAGTGTCTGGACATCCAAACCCCACCCCACCCATCCTACATCATACATGTACCGTAATCATCATGATCATGGACAATTTGACTGCAATCGTGGGCCAAATTGCTGGTCGCTTACCTTTGCTGATTTAAAGTGACAAATTCATTGTCTTTTTAGGATGAAAACATTTTAACAAATATTTGGAAACAAAACTCCTTCAATTTTAAGGATAAATGTACAATATTAAAGGGGGCCACATGTCTGCACACCTACATGTAACTTTAATTTATTTTTTATTTCACAAATTTTTTCAGTTGACAATGTTCCTTATATTCTTATAAGTGCCAAAGATCTCACAAAAATGAGAAAAATTACGAGAATATAACTGAGAGCAAGTTTCCAATGAACTTTTATTAAAGTTGGATGACCCTAAGGCCTAGCCTGCATCATTGTCTAGTTCTAATAATAAAATATATATGAAACTAAGCATTTCTGTAAAACCTGGATTTGGCTTTATAATGGATTAACATTATGCTGTTGCTGTCCTAGGGAGAAATCCTGTAGACTGGTCTATAATATGAAATATATTTTCACACACTGTACATGATGTAGACAAAGAGGCTTTGCATGTACCAATCTCCCTTTGCAATTCATGTAGCAAGTAATTTTGCTGAAAATGATTTAACCATAATGATGTCAGAGAGTTGACCACAATTGAATATTGGATATTTTGGAATGGAAGTCTCACACAAATAAGACCATGTTCTCATCTACATGTACTTTCTTGAACTTGTTTCCCTTGAAATCAAGCTGTGTACATGTACCTCTACGTAACAACAAATGTCTATTATGTGTTTAAGCTGATCATTTTTGTTTGTGTACACATTTACTTATATACATGTAGTTCCAAAATTGCATGGACATACTCATGGCATGGTAATAATTTTGAGTTCTGTTTTTATTTTATAATTAAAGTTTTATTTAATGATATCTTTGTCATATTTTTCTGATGGGTGACAATTTGTTTTGTTTTAATTTGTGGATCTTAAACTTTTTGTCTTGCCTGCATCGCAGAGCGAGACTACTAGTCACAGAACCAAAGTCAAAGGTCATTTAGGGTCAATTAATAGGCCATGTTTGGGGAACCACCATCGAATTCGTAACCGAGGTTAAGTCAATTGCCATCATAATTGCATGAAAGTTTATGGATCTAGTTCATTGAACATCCTGTCTGAGTTTCAGGTCACGTGACCAAGGCCAATGTTATTTAAGGTCAATGAACTTTGCCCATATTATTTGTTGAATTGCCTTCATAACTTTTAAAATTTATGGATCTAGTTCATGGAACGTGGGCAGACATGTAAGGGTAATCAAGTATCACTGAGTCTTACATGTACAGGTCTCATGATCAAGGTCAAAGGTCATTTAGAACATAGTATTTTTCTTATCATATGAATGGTGTTTTTTGTGAATGATTACTTACATACATTCATTTTTTTTTAAAGTTAATTACTGCTGCTATATTGAATGGCCTAATTCAGGTGAGACTGCCAAAGGCGTTCTACTTGTCATATTATCTTATTAGTCTGCAATGATGCAATGTTATCATTTTTTATTTTACCACCTTGTTTTTATACATGCTCAAATGTTTTAATTAAAAGATGAATTTTTGCTACTTTAAATGAAGGTCGCTTGCTTGATGTTTACGAACACCTTTGCAACATTTTTTTACTGCCTCATATCTCATAATTTGTATACAAAATAGTTGCAGAGCTTTGTTGCTATGATTGTCATGCCCTGTTCCAAACTAAGTGGGTTTGTGTTCTCAAACACTTTGATCAAACCCCACTTCTCTTGTACATATACATGTACATGTATGCGTACATCAAGGGCGTAGGCCTGGGGGCGGGGGGGGGGGGAGGTGCATTGGGTGCACGTGCAGTTGTGCACCCTCCTGCTGAGGCAGAGGAGTTCCTACATGTACACTGAAAAGCAAAACAAAATTTGTACCCCTACTTCTGCTTTCGACAGCTGATTTTCCAAACTTTAGTTCCACCTCCCCAAGATATGTGTACATGTACACCAAGTTCCACCTTCCGATGTTCAAACCAGCCTACTGTATACGCCCTTGTACCCACAAATTTGTGCATGGATAATAGGCCCTATACATGTACATGTACCTGTATGTGTAGGCCAACATAAAGAGCAAAATGTCCAGATACACAATTAAAAATTTGTGATAGATAAGATGCAGAGTTACATGTAATTAGCAACATTTTCAATTCAATTCAATTCGGTTTATTAGATATAAAACAGAATACAATGCTGTAGTCCGAAGACTAATTGTGCAATGTTTACATTGATTATTACTTTAATACATTTGAAGATTGTATATACACTTAAAAAATTATTCACAATTCACATATAAATGAGAAACAGTTGGTTGATTGAGTCATGCATACATTTGTAAGTGAGATTTAGATTTTATGTTTGGTATTAAAGTGGGTGACCTATTTGTGTGTACATGTACACTACAACTACAATACAAGATATGTATCACACTGGAGGTGTCACAATTCATACAAAGCAAACACTGATTTCTGGTTCTGTCCCATGCAGGGAGGTGAAAAATATGTGAGTACAGGGGCAATTAAATGGAAACAATTTTGACCTTTATACAGCGCTCCACTCTACTTCATCGTTACATGTATTGTCCTGTGCCAGTGATCTGAATAACGAATGAAATTTGCAGGCTGGGGTCCAACTGTAGGCCTGTACACGTTTTATAGTGAGTACAGGTTTTATAGGCCTACGTACAAAATTATTCTTCATTCATACTTGTACATGATATACAGTTGTACATCACCACCAATCTCTGGGCTATTATAATGAAGACATACAGATACTGTACAATACATGTAGGCCTACAGCTACATACAGGGGCCTGTTGCAGTAAACATAATTTGCAAATGCTTGATAAATCAAGGGCAAGTCTCTGATATTGGTTGGAAATCAAGTTGTATTTTGTATAGATTGTTCGATTGTGCACTCTTTCTTCAATGGTTCCCAGTATGACATGTACATGTAGTAGCCTACAGTGTGCATCTGCATGAGAACATTTCTCTATTTCCATATTTTTCCTTGAAATTGATGAATAGAATAGGATAGGAAATAATTATGTGATACATATTGAGTAGATATCTGTATGATGATTATTTTAGGCTTTCACATATTGTAAATTCTCGTATTCTACCCACATACATTACATGGGTCTACAAACATCTTGCTTCATGTTCAAGAGAGACCAAATGAATACAACAATCACAATAACAAGTCAATTTTAAAGCAAAGCATCAACATCATTCAACAGAAACCCCATTTCATACAACTTACATGTAGGTGCATTCCAACAGGAGAGGAAAAAATAAATGAATATAATAATTAATACTGACAATTACATTGAAATGTGATGTAGAATATTTAGTTATGAGTTACATCTAAGTTGTGATTTAATAATGCGCATCAGTTCAAATCAGAAGAATTGATGCTACATGTATCTGACCTTATTATTATTATTTTTTTTTTACTTTGTAAATTTTAATATTTGAATTTTTGTAGATTTGATAATAAGCTCATGGATATACCTACATGTATTACTCACAAGACAGCAATTTTAATCAAATTATCTTAATTAAAAAAATTAAGCCCTGAATTGTATGACACAACAAATTTTGGCAAATGTCGATAGAAAATACCGGTAGTTAAAGGGTGCAGCTTATGTCAAATGAATAGCCCCCTCACTGATAATGACGTCCTGAGTTGTAGGACGAAGTGTGATTATTGTCTAATAATATGTAAATGTGCTGATAGTGATAGGGTCAGCGTGACCCTGGGCCACTCACATGAATATGCATTATTATGCAATGAATATTTTTTCATGTTTACTGTACATTTTACATGTAGATACGGGTCATGTTCTGTATACCCCCATTCTACAACACTGTATTTAGATTGCATAACATTGTTCCAACAAAGGAAACTTCTCAAGTAATTTTTTTTTCCGTTGGTGGATTGGGTATAATTGGTACATTTTATTGTACTTTTAAAGCACATTTTTTTAGACAATTGTTCTAATGAATAGTTTGGTATTTGTTTAAAAAAATTGGATGTCATTTGACATATAACACGTACATGTATTGTACTACTAGAATATGTACCATGTACATTACAGTGTATTACATTACAATACAGTACACGTTAGTGTACGTGTACATGCTGTTCAATCCAAGCCTCCCTGGTATGTTACATATTCTCCTTCATCAAGTAGGCCAACATCTACTGGTAGAATACCTTGCCAAGCTGAACAAGGGATTGATACCATCACCATTGCTCATCTTCAGGTCATGCCGTAGACTATTCACAGTTTAGTCCCTCGCATATCCTGTGAAGCAATGACCCTGACATTTGTCTCATACCACTATGCCCCTCCCTCTACACGTAGTCCCACCCCTTTCTCCTTGCGTTGCTAAATTGATTCCCCTTCCTGGCTTCCTGTTTTGGGGACAAATTTAGCCAGGTGGAAGCACCGTGAGCCTGTCACATGAGAAAAACACTAAGATCAAATGCTCCCCAGGGACTGAATCCTTGTTTTGAAGTCAGAAGGGAAAGCCCGTAGTCTCAGAGAATTGACTTTCAAATATGGATGTGGACCTACATTTTATGTATGAATGATGTATCTTTTAAGTTTTAATTATCTGTTTCTTCATAAATAAATGAAGGCGCGACAGCTCAGTCGGTAGAGCGGGGGACTCGTATTCCGGTGACCCGGGTTCGATTCCCACTTGGTGCGCTACTGCCCTTTGGTAAGGCATTAATCCTCAGTACCAGGTCCTTCGGAGGGGACCTTAAGCCGTCGGTCCTCTGGTTGCTTGCTTACAAGCATTCATGCTTTCTTAGCAATCAGGTAAAAAAAAAATCACCACCACCACCACCCTATTCATTGATGTGGATGAATAGAGGAAAATAAAACGAGCGTGATGCTGAAAATTTTATCAAAATATGATGTAAAATTATAAGAAAATTATGACATTTCAAAATGATGTTTATTTTAACAGGAATACATGTAACACAGGTGATATGTAGGCCCCCTATATGAAAGAGTAGATGCCAGTAGGGTAACCAGACGTCTTGGATTTCATGGGGCAGTCCCGTATGTCAGCAATTTGTCCCGTGTCCCATATGACCCTGCCCAGTCCACCGTTATGTCCCATATTTCACGATTTGGAACACAATATAATATTCAACATTACATGTACATTTTATCTCATATGCATAACAGGATAAAGATGAAATATGATATGACTGTCTAAAGATTAAGTAAAAATAGTTCACAATATTTTATTTTTATATTTAAAACTAAACTAATAGGCCAACTTTTTTTTTCACTGGTGTCGATCCGTGACATCATACTATTCGAGTGGGGGGATGATGCATTAGATCATCCCCCCTTGAACAATAGATTCACAACATCTACACCCATGGCCTAGCCCTTTACTGTACTTTACGATTTTTAGAATATTTCTTTTCATGCACTGGCAGTTATTTCAATACAAAATTATGAGAACAAGGCAGTATCAAAGACAAGCGATATAATAGAGGCTGTTCACATGGAAAATTTTGAACTACAGATTTGTACACAAACAAACCACTAAAGGTCTCTGCACCGGGGGGGGGGGGGGGGGGGGGGAGGCTTCCCTTTTATTTATGAGCAAAGAATCTCTGATCTAACCATTTGATGTGGAGCTCTAAGTTGTGAACTAAAAGTAATTCTAAACCATCAAAATACTTAATAAAGTATATTATATTGTATTTAGATTTTAGATCTACAGGACTATACACATACAAGCCATAGAAGGGAGAGGGTGGGATAGGCTTCATTTTTTTTACCCCCTCCTTTTTTCTGTGAGCAAAGAAATCACTGATCATTTTGGTATCCATCGATAAAATTTGTTACTAAAATTCTTTTAAACTGTAAAGTAAATACATTGACTGAAGAATACATCCTGACCTTAATTTGCTCATGTAGTACTATAGTGGGGGCACTGTTGTCTAGTGGTTACGACTATTGTCTTTCAAACTAAGGGACGTGGGTTCGATTCCCAACCATGGCGTGTTTTCCTTCAGTAAGAAATTCACCCACATGGTGCTGCATTCAACCCAGGTGAGGTGAATGGATACCCTGTCGGAAGAAATTCCTCAAATACTTGAGCGGCTCGGCTAAGTACTGCCAGGATAATAATATTATACCAAATGTAAAGTGCGATAGAGTATATTTTTAGTAGAGCTGCACTGTATAAATGGTCCAGTATTATAGCTTGTGATATTGAAACACAAGAAGAGGATGAACTTCAAAGAAATATGGTTCTGAAATGCACTTTGACCTAGGAGTTTTTAAGGTTTGAAATCAAACTTAAGCATGTGTAACCTGTAGGCCTACAGTATTGTTGAACAATTATGTAGCTTACAGTGTACCTGTATGTCATACATGTAAAATATTTTTATTCTTTTATGCACTCAAACTCAGTTGTGCCAAATTCAGATTTAATCTTACAGCTACCCCTAGTCTTGACAGGAAAAAAGAGCCTCAATTTGTGCATTCCAACCCACGTAAAGTGTGTGTACATGTACATGTAGCTTTGATGAGGATAGTGCCAGAGTGATTCAGTACTTTGGTGTCTAAGGAAGTCTGTTTGCGTAGACTAGTGGTGTCTTTGCCAAACCTGTTTTGGCAGGAAGCACCACAGATTACAGCACAACCTTGTGCTTATTAAGACTTGGCGTTCTTAAGTTCAAGCCAGTTTTAAGTTTGCAGCACTCGGACATCATATATATGTGTTTTGATCCACGCTGCTAGTTCACAAAGAGTTCTGTTCATGTTCTCTTGGTGTATTTAACTTGACTACATTCATTGCTTGGACCGACACAGAGTCTATCAAGTTTGTTGGAACACAGACTATTCAGTTTTTTTATTGTGATTCATACAGAAGTCTGGATACAGTTTGTTTTGAATGAGGATCATAGGCACAAATACTCAGCAGTTTTTGGTGTGTATTACATGTATCTGTCAAACTTGCTGAAAAGATATTTGTTTTCATTATGTTCGAGTGAGACATAGGCATGCTTGTCAGGAAAACGTTGTTGACTTCTCTCTTTTTTTTTACTTACTGTCTTTGAGAGCATGACGGTAAGATTTGCCGAGTAGAAAATGATTGATCTGTTGAACAGACTGGGAAATGGGAATTATTTAGTTGTACAATAGAATATTGAATATACAGTGTATTCCTTCACTTTAGGAGTTCAGCTTCTCAAGGTTGACCCTCCAAAACAATAATGTATTCTCTCAATTGTTTAGGTCTTTAAACTGGTGTAGACCTACATGCACATTATGTAATTGAGAAAATAGTTTATTTTCCTCATTTGTCTTCTTCAAGATTTTGACATTTTTATTTTATCACTAATTGAAAAAGATCAGATTCTTGTTGAAATTCTATTGATTTTAAGTATTATTCAAATTTTCTTTTTATCTTTCAGCCTTTGAATGACAGTTCCTTTGGCAATATGTATGTCCAGTCAGCCCCCCACCATGGTCATCCAACTCCTACCAGCCAACAGCAGTACTACTGGCAGAATAGACCCGTTCATGTAGAGCATGGAGGAAGTGCAAGCCCCAAGAACCACCATCGGGAGTTCCCTATCGTAGACGGCAAGTTCGTCAACCAGAGCATGGTCAGTCCACAGAGCAGCAGGAGAATGGGTTCCATGATCCAGAGGCCAGTCACGATGCATAGTCCACGCCAGAGCCGAAGAGGAGGAGCCCCCCTGCAGCCATCGGGGAGTGTCCTGCAACGGGGTGGAGCTGTCAGGTCCAATGCAAGACCGATGTCACCCCAGCAGCCACACCACCAACACCCAAGCAACGGAAGACCCAATGGAAGTCAAGCATATACTGTTCCAATCCATGTGCAGCAGCAGCAGCAGCATGATGGATCCTCTTCCGGAAGCAGCAGTCCAGAGCCGAGGAGCGGGATGACCAGTTCCATGAGGAATTTTAATGGTCACCAGACCCCGATCTCTATACCCATTCAGGTGCTACGTGGTGGGGGCAACCAACAGAATAGTGATTTTCCTCATGTGCCGCCTCCTGTTCCTCCTTACCCTCATGAGAGTCTGATTAGTCAAAGGGCATCTCAGGCTAATCACCGTGCCCATTCACAAGCTGGTACCAAACCGCAAAGGACCCCGACCGTTGCATCGCCTCAGCTACCGAATGTCAGTGTCTCTGGAGATCTTCCACAGTTCACCGAAGAAGGGTCATCATCATCATCATCCAGTCAAGAGCGTCACTCCCAGACTCCATCAAGGGGAGGGGGGCAGACGAGAACAGCGTTCCATGGTGCCCCTCGTAAAGCACATTCACCGCCCAGGACTCAACCGGCAACGCAGCACAAGACGACAAAGACGGCAACGTCAAAGACCATTGATATCGACCCAAAGCCAGCTACATCCAGTGAAAAAGAAGAGGCTTCACTGCAGCATCCAAAGGAACTAAGGGAAATATTTGACATCATGACCATCATTGCTCAGCTGGGAAATGAAGTGGATACCTTTCAAGGATCAAAGACTGACCAATCGTATCTGAAACTTGAAGAACTCCTCACTCGCCAAGTACTCCGTCTTGACAATATTGATGCACATGGAGATAGCACTGTACGGAATGAACGCAAGAAGGCAGTGCATAAAGCCCAGGGATATCTTGACTTCTTAGAAAAGAAATGCAGTGGCAATAGCTAGCCTAGCATTTCTTCATCTCTTTTATCAATTTGAATGTAATATATTCTCACATTGTAAATGTGTAAATTTGTTAGTGGCAGTAGTATTTGATTCTTCGAATTTGAAATTTCGTTCTCAGTTTATTCAGCATTTAGACTGTTTTTGAGTGGATCGGAACTAAGAATAACAATTTGATATTAATACTGAGGTCATCTCTGTTGTAAATTATTGTTTACATTTGGAAAGAAACCTACAAGTGTGCATGCACAGTCAATTGATGCAATGTGTGCTATGATAGATTGCATACAGACTTACTTTAATTACATGTTTATTTTCAACCGCTTTTGGCTTTGCTCCATTTTATTAATCACAGAAACTGCACAAGGGTTTTGGTTTGTACGTTGTAGTTGCTGTTTTGATTTACATGTGAGTACATAGAGGCTAGACTAGTGAATATGATACAGGTTTGCCAAATCATGGATTGCCTTGAATGTGTTTTGATTAGATGTAATGGAAACATATCCACGTCAAAGTTATGACATTTTTTAAAGCCTAAATATTGATACCTTAAAACTGCCAAGGAGATTTTATGCTGTCTTTAGAGAGATAGGCTAATGTATTCATTACAACATATTTATATATATATATATATATATATATATATATATCATATATATATGATTCTTTTTAATTACTTGACAATCAGTAGATGCCACTGAACTCAAGAGCAATATATTAATCTTGAAAGAATAAGAAACACAAATCCCTACCTATTCTAAATTTTCAAAGTTTTTATATTTTGCATCGCTAACTTTAAACTGCTTGGATTACATGCTGTCATTTGGGTACTTGACTTTGAAGTTCGCACAACTTTTATTTAGGCAGAAATGATGTATTCAACCTGTGTGCAGAGATCCTTTATATTATTAATCATAGTATTAAAGAAATGTATTCATTATTTATTTATTCTTTCTCTTCATGTACAATTTACAAAGTTATAAAAGAGAGGTTGTGGTGGCTTTGGGTAATGGATCTACATTTTCATTGAAACATAATAAAAATTGAAGGACTCCATTCAACTTATGACAAAGAAAATAAAGTGGTTCAGGTAAACAAAAATATGTATTTTTTTTAAAATGGTTCAGGGCTTTTTGAATATATTTTTATGTGCCAAAGTTGACCTTAAATGTCCTACAATTGCAGAGCTCGAAGTAATCCAATCCAATGCTATGGTTATAGATGGCCTTTTAATTGGCCTCAATGATCTCACATTGGCTTTGGAGATTTGTACTGCCCCTTTTTATTTGATTTGAGCTGTAACATGGAAATATGCCCTAAACAAAGGTGGCCTTAATTGCTTAAACGATATTTTAAATCAGAATATAAAGGCTTGTAATTAGAAGCATGATAGACCAAAACATGCAAAGCATGTATCTTCCGTCTTTCAAATTGAATTTCATCTTTAGAAGTCGGTGAGATTTCTGTGCTGCAAGGGTTATGCCTGTATTCAATTTAAACTTCAAAATGATACAGGCCAGTTTGTGTTCATGAACTTCTGTTAAATTTGGATCTTTAATTTGTAGATAATCAAAGTTTTAAGAAGGAATTTTGTTCTAAGGCTCAATCTGTAGTACAATATGTAGAGGAAGTAATTTATAAGAATGGTTAGCAAAGGAGCTAACAAGGTTATCATGTGTTTGTAAAATATCCGGATACCTTTAATGGTCAAGGTGTCACCCATGTGACCCTAATCATGTTTTAAGAGATTATACATCCCCTTATTATGGTAGACATGCTAATTGCGTAATTCCCAATACCCTGTGATAAACAAATTTCAGAGCTTGTACATCATGTCAGTTGTGTCGTAATTCACATAAAATAACACAACAGACATTAGTCTTAGGTGCAAACCTTGACTTTTATAAAATGATGTATCCATCATGAATCTACATTGTATTTCAATTGATGAGTTCACCGGGCCACCGAATGTCTGTACATGTGTGTTTGTGCAAGATGTTATCTCCATGAATTTTCATTGAATGTGTTGTTTTTTGCTTTGTCGTGGTCAGAGAGAATTAAAAAAAACACACCTTTCATGCAGTTAGGCGCATATCAGGTACTCATTTCAACAATCTAAAGAAATTTGTCATGGAAAGAGCTGATTAATTTTTTTTTAATAATAAAGAAATATCTGTCAGAATAAGTTATTAGCATGTCTCCTATTCCAACCTGATATTTTTTTAAAACATGAACTGCTAATTAGTTCCACATTGTGCACACATTGAAGGTCAGATGAGGACTATGTGAGTGATCAAGCCTGAAATTAAAGGTCAAGTCCACCCCAACAAAAAGTTGATTTGAATAAAAAGAGAACAATCCAACGAGCATACCACTGAAAATTTCATCAAAATCGGATGTAAAATAAGAAAGTTATGACATTTTAAAGTTTCACTCATAATTTCACAAAACAGTTATATGCACATCCTGTTCGGTATGCAAATGAGGAGACTGATGACATCATCCACTCACTATTTCTTTTGTATTTTATTTTATGAAATATGAAATCTTCTAAGTTTCTCCTCATTGTCAAGTGAAACAATGATTAATTCCTCCCTGAACATGTGGAACTAACATTATTTAATACTATATTGTTCAGTGAAGTTGGTCCTTATTGTCAAATCTGTAAAAAAATGAAATATTGTATAATTCAAACAATAAAAGACAAAAGAAATAGTGAGTGAGGGACATCAACGACTGTCTCATTTGCATATAACTGAATTGTACATATCACTGTTATGTGAAAAATAAGCGAGACTTTAAAATGTCATAACTTTCTTATTTTTCATCCGATTTTGATAACATTTTCAGCGTTTTGCTAGTTAGATTTTTCTCTATTTATTCAAATCAACAGTTTTCTGGGGTGGACTTGACCTTTAAATGAAATAAGGTTCAACTACAGTAGTTGTAGATTTGAAATGTAAAAGGAGAACTGTAAAAGAGGAGTGCAATGTAAAGCTATATCTGTCCATTTGATGGGTCTTTGACAGAATGATAATTGAATTGAGAATACAATCTAATTAAGTTAATTTGTTATTGACAATGTATACAACATGGTTGTTTGGCAAGTATTGAAATGAAGGAGTAAAAGACTGTATTTTTATTAGTTGTAAACATGTTTATGTTTGTGTCTTTCTCTTTTGTTTTGTTTCCTGTGTTTGTTCTTATTCGTATAACTGAATGTACCTCATGACATAATAGGCTATTTCAAATCAAGTTAATGACGGGCATTTAGAATTTGCAAGAAACTCAATTTCAAAATTTGACCCAAAATGGGTGTATGCCGGTTTGTAAAATCTCTTCTGCATACTTCAATGGGATACATGTAAAAAGGAAGCAAGTGACAAAATGGGATTTCTTGTAAGAAATATGTAAATGAAATACTAGTTCTCAAACAAAATGTTTTTCACCATTTATGCTTTTCCTGCCTTATCTAATGTCTCTGAAGTATTTCAAGAAATTTTCAAATGCTATTGTTGTTTTTGGAACCCATGATGTAGCTGGCAATGAGTGTAGTACTATAAAAAGGTTTTCTTTTCAGTTTTTATTGCATTTTCACTTTAGATTTATCCAACACTTGATAGAATTGTAACCCCCCCCAAAAAAAAAAAATGGCGAAGGATGCATCAGTAAATGCGTTACTTTTAGTTATCAATGAAATGTTTCTTACTTCCTTCTGTATGAAAGTAATGACAGTCATTGATCTTCATGTACATATTTGACATTTAAAAGGCAAGCTAGGCCTCGGTAGCATATACAGTCACACTCAGTGTACTGTATTGAGTATGTGGGTCATATGTGGGTGCCTTCACTGCCTAACCAAGGAAATTCTATTCATTATTCTGGGGCTATTGTTGTGTGTCAAAACAAGTGATGCACAAAAGTCATTGTCAATCACCAATATTCATGGCTATTATTATCTTTGACTTTCTGCTGTCACATTGCACCCCCAAAAATAGTACAAAATTGCAGGCAAGCATTTGGTTATAAGAACTAAATTCAAATTTTCAAGTTTAAGTCTCTTCATGTATTCATTTTGAATTGAGATATATATGATATGAGTCTTTTTTAGAAAGTGAGTCATTTGTTTTAGAATCCCAGGGTTCTCCACACCAAATTAGGGATTTTTGTAATCCTACACAATCTGAAATGATTGCATGTCAAACTTGGTCTGTTCACATTACCAGTTTATCATTACTTTGCTTTCCTTTTTATGCATAGTACAGGAAATGTGAACTGGTCCAAACTTGAATAAGGGAAGATAAACATGCAGTCAGGTTTATTCACATGTCCAGTTTCTCAGACTTTGTTTTCCTGATTATTCATCGTATAGGCAGTGATAATGTGTCTAACCATATTATTTAGTATTGGAAATCCACACCGCGTTTGGATTGTACACATAACGAGTTTCTCAGACTTTGTTTTCCTTATTTGGGGAGAGTAAAATGGTCCAAATACTCGATCATGTTTGCCTCTTCTAAGTTAAAATAGGGCTTGTATTCTATTCAATACTGAAATTTATGATAGACTTATTTAATGTGGAACTGACCATGTTGCTAAAAAAATGTACCCCCTCTCCTAACTTAAATGTATTTTGATCTGTATGCAGTTGCTTTCAGACGAGTGCTACATACATGTACATGTATATTCTTATAAACCCAGAGAGCTCTCTGGGTCAGTATATTCCCTTTTCCAAATTGTTTAAAAGCAGAGGGTCTAACAAAGCTTAATTTTACTGTAAACATCTGATCATATATGTACATTACATGCATTCTTGCAGGTCATGTCACATAGAATAAGAAAAGACTTTCAAGCTTAAATGTGCAAAAGATGGGCTACCCAAATGTACATCCTCTCCTCTGGCACTTGTATCTATTTATTTCTATAGGGGAAAATTGTGCCAATTTGTATAAAAAGGTTTGTAAGAAGATGTATAAAAAAAACAAAAGAAATATTATGTGTGTATAGTGGCACAACCAAAACTTGATTGTATAGTGTGAATATTTATTTTGTGGGATAGAGACTATATAATAAGTGTACTTCAAGTAAAATTGATATTAAATGAAATGAAATCTATATATCTTTGTTTGAAAATATATTTGTCTTGTTCTATGATAAAGTTCTTAGGAGTATTTGATATCGGATTTAAAAATTTGCATCCGTCTAAAGAATTTACCTGTAGATAACAAATATTAATCTACAAATAGCCTCCTTGTTATATGATGCTTCTCGAAAAAAAAATGGATTCAGTTTTTGGGCTTTAAATCTTTCAAAGGGTCTAAATTGAATCTGCAAAACAAATTTGTTGAATTTATGTATATTATATGGCGACTTGACATTTGAACTGGATGAAAACTTTAAAAAAAAATGTGAACAGTAGGCTTAGTGGCCTACATGTTACCCTTTTATAAAGATTTTAAAAAAATTGAGAAGAATGTGAGTCAGATTTTGGGTTTTTCCTGTTTCAGAGAAGAGCAGGGGTGGATCCAGCTTTTGCCAAGTGGGGGGGGGGGGGTGGTGGCAATATATTTCCCCCTACATTTCCCCCGATCGGCCGACTAAAAGCTGACTTTTGATGTTTTAGGTATTCCTAACTAAAGACTGAAGTTCTAAATAGCAATTATATCTTAGCTATGTATTTCATGTGCCCTATAATTAAATAATGCGAGCACAAACTGCAAGCTCAGTTTTTTTCTCGAAAATTTCACATATTTTGTCCAGAAAATTAAACGTTCTCAGCAAATTTTGTGATCATGAAGAACATGCTTATCTAACCAAATGCAAGTGCTTAGCATGAGGTGATTTTTTTTTTTTTTTAGATTTAGACCAAAAAAACTGGACACTATTCAACTTTGTAATCATGGATATGATAGGTATCTTCTTAAATTAATTGTTGAAGCGCAAGCTGAAGATTTGTGATATTCTGAAACTAGACATTTTAGGAACTTTTTTTATAAGCTGTGAATCTCAATAAACGATGCGAGCGCGAAGCACGAGCTAATTTTTCTTTTTTTTTAGAAGGGGGGGGGGGTTGAAAATCTGTGGTATTTGGTACTACAAACACGTAATTGGGTTGATTCCTTCCTCAGTTGGATCTTAAATTAAGATAAACCGTAATATCAGATCTATAGAACCCTATTTTTAACTTCACATAACTCTCATTGTGGCAGCATTTCCCCCATCTGGTATCCGCCCTTCAAAAACAAAACATCGGGCTAGATACGTCATGATAATGCCCTTCTATAGTTTGATATGCATCCGATATTAATTTCCTTCATACAATATTTCAATACCATGAATTCTTGCATGGGATATCAATATTATCCGAAATATATTTTTAGAGCATAAAGATCAAATGAAAATAAGAGAATAGAAAATAGATTTTCCCGATCTGTCCTTATCGTCCCAACTGATCGAGGGAGCTTATTATTTTCATCGACATTTTTTTTGCCAATCATAATAAGGATTTCTGTAGCTTCTACAAAATAGAAATACTCGCTGGAAATCGCTGATTATTTGTTTCATGAAATGCTCAGAACCTAGTAGTCAATTGTGGCCTAAATATACAACAACATCCATGAGTAAACTATGTAAACTGACCCAAAATTCTTAAAACTCTCTTATTGAGCAATTCACACGAAACTTCCTGCGGCAAGACACGGTTATTGTTAATAGAAGAGAGAGGAAATCACAAAATTAATATAGAAAGTATATAGTAAAGAAGGTCACTTTCAGACTGGAGGGTTGCGGTATGCGTGGTGAGACACCTTGATCGTCTCCCATGATCCCAGTCTTGTCTGTTGCCATAGCGATCAAAATAAGCTTTGGGTTTTTTTTATTACATTTACCTTTCTCAACAACAACAACAACAACATTGAATTATGAGGAATAATTTCATTTCCGTTCTTTCTCAACTCTTCCGAAATTTTTATAAGTTATTTCAATCTAAAGTGCGTGAAAGAAATTACTATATTTGTAATAAAATGGGATCTTAATAAATGAAATAGGTGTTCTCGAGCCCCACCCCTCCCCTGCATGTCACGTGGGCCATTTTGATTTTTACAAACCATTGCATGCATCTCACTATCCTTGTATATTGCATTCGGTGGGGAGGGGGGGGGGGGGTGTCAAGGGTGTATTGATATACGGGGGAGGGGCAATACAACTTAAAAATTTCTTCTCATTAGAATAACACAGGGTTACACGACCCATATACCTCTCTCCTTATATTCTTTTTTCTTCCTCCTCCCTCTCTCCTTCCACTACCACTGAGAAACATGAAAGGGGGCAAATTTGCACCCCTTGTAAGAACCGCCCCGGCTTCCATTGTCACCGTAAACATGCATGTTGTTTGTTTTTTATCTTATACGTTACCAGACCGTTCCTTGTCGGTCTAGAAATAGACAGCCCCAGAGTAGACCAGGAACACATTTATTTTAGGGAATTGCCAAGCGTCGGAAGAAAAATATATATACAGCTAGGAAGTTACATGGTTCTTGGCTGCACGTCCCCTGTTTTTTTTTTTCTTGTTTCAGCTCCACAAGGTCTTAAGATCTTGATATGAATATATTAGGCATACATCGTTTATTTGAATGGAAACTTTAATAAAAGAATTAACACAAAAGAACCATATATATCAACAATATTAAAATCCTGGTACAGATATTCCGTAATTTGTAACCAGGATCGGGATAAGTACGTAACCAAACAATAATATTGATGCAAACGCATGAAATCTTTGGCGACTTCGACCTAAAAAATTGTTAATTTTTGTTATGATATGGGTATAAACTATACGTGTGCGTGCAGCTCGAGCTGAGATTTTTTTAATATTCTGACCTGAAAACTTAACATTCTAAGCACTGTTTGTAACCATGATCAGGTGGGTGTTTCATAAAGCTGTTCGTAAGTTAAGAGCGACTTAAAGAACGACTGGTGAACCTTACTTACGCGCTAAACCATCGCCAGTGCAAATATCATTTACCACAAGAAAGGATCACCAGTCGTTCTTAAAGTCGCTCTTAACTTACGAACAGCTTTATGAAACGGCCCCCAGGATGGGTATTTAGCTAAACGATGCAAGCGCGAAGCGCGAGGTGAACAGTTTTGACATTCAGACAAAAAAATGGACAAGTTTATCACATTTTCAGTAAAGAACAAAGTCCTATACGAACGCTAAATACGAGGTGAAATTCTTGACGATTTGACCTAAAAATTGAACTTTCTAAGCACCTTTGTAATTTTGAACAGAAAATAGATATGCGAGCGCGAAGCGCGAGCTGAAATTTTTCATATTCCGATCTGAAAAATGGACAGTTTAAGCACTTAAAAAAAATAAAGAGAATGTGTCCAATAAACAATTATTGTGAGCTGATTTATTTTTAGGTTTAGAGCACTGGTGTACGGATGGGGATTGGGGGCTCTCGCCCCTCACCCCCCCCAAAAAAAAATCACGACCAAGCAAAAAAGAAAAAAGGAAAGAGAGAATGGTGAAATATAATATCATTTTCTGAACTTTATGACAAAACTTATCACAAAATTGGATTTTTGCAATAAAAATGTCAAACATTTTTGCTCGCTCGCTTCGCTCGATCGCTTGCAACTTTTCATAAATTTTACACGATAGCCCCCTGATTTTTTGTGTTGCTCATTACGCCAATGGTTAATTTAGACCAAAAAATGGGACATTTAATTCGTTCTATTAAAACAGCAGCAGCAGCAGCAACAGCAACACAACAACTTTCCTTATGAAAACATCAAAACCTGCCAGACAACCTCCAAATGTTCTAATCATATATGCCACAGAATGATAAGGTTAGAAGTGTATGGTTATTTTTCTGATGAGAGACATCTCCTTGAAAACTGTTCTTAATCCCTTCTGGAATTAGCTACACCACCCTTCTCCTCTCGCAAGCTCATGGATCCCTATTAATAGCGGATTAACTTTCCCTCCAGCATTTTAGTGCATATTTTTAATCTTGGGTTGAGGAAGAGCGTGGCGGCTAAATTTAGCGCGACGCCCAGATCCTGGCTTGGCATGTCGGGTTCGGGTTGGGATCTTTCAAGGTTGATAGGAGATTTGAAAATGTCAAAGTTCTTGTATACCGCCATGCTTGCAAGCATGTGTCATCGCATGGTGTATCACTCGAGGCTGATGATCAATGCAACATCACGTGAGGGAATATGGAATTCGGAAGGGGAATATACACTCCCCCAAAAAAAGAAAACAAAGGGAGAAAACACAAAGTATATGATCATGTAGAGATGCTACTTAATATTGTTCAGTCAAAATTAAAGACCATGATAAAATATTTCATAATCAATTGGAATTCCAAGAAGAAAAAAAGAAAAAAAAAGAGAAGAAAAAAAAAAGAAAGTAAGAAAGTAAGAAAGAAAGAAAGAAAGAAATAAAAGAAAGAAAGAACGAAAGAAAAGAAAGAAAAGAAGAAAGAAAGGAAAGAAAAAAAGAAACAAAGAAAGAAAGAAATGGGAGGGGTGCCGATATCGCATCCACCCTAATTCCTGTCCAATAATTCAATTCAATTCAATTTGCATTTATTTCATTTTCGATAAAAACAATTATAAAGCAAGGTATGAGAAACAATATATTTACAAGCAAGAGTAAACATGAAAATGAAATGGGGAACTGCATAAATAAAGCCAAGTGGCCTTGTGTAAGCGCAGTTCCCAAAACATTAATAACATGACATGGTATAGAGAAACAATAAGATAAAGAATTAAACATGATATATAAACAAGAAAAAAATACATTTAAAAAAAACATAAAAAGGTGTCAATCTACAAGACAAAAATAACTATAGATATTTAAGATATAGGAACTGCTTCAATCTTTTTTTGAATGACCTAACCGACTTGCTTTCAATTACATTTCTAGGGGTGGAGTTCCAAATTACAGGGAAATTATGTCTTACACATTTCATTACGTTATTAGTTTTAACTGGCCATAGGTGGAATGAATCTTTAAAACGAGTATTGTGATTTTGTATCCGGTGATTAAGGGTAAACATTTTATGGATATTAAGAGGTAGTTTATTCTGGAAATAAAAGAAACCAATTAATGCAATAGAAAAATAATACAAATCATAAATGTTAAGAGACTTTATTTTTCGAAACAGTAATAAAACCTGGTTTATCACATTTTATGTACTCAATTTTGTTCTGTTGTTTTATTAATGCAAAGTTATACAGAAGATAATAAGTGATATTTGAATAACAAAATGAAATTAAAATTCCTGATTACAATTATCCGGAATTGAACAGAGAGTATTTATTTCGTTGGTTACAAAAGTAGCACCCTTATAAAGGAAAGAACAATAACGATAAATAAGAATAATTGCTAACGATGATGAAAGTTTTGAATATTAGATAAAGACCAGTTAATTTGACCTTGACCTCGCAGTATGTACTTGTTATACAGTCATGTATACACACACATATTTTAGGTTTGTCAAATTTTTCCTGAGCCAAACAACCCTCATTTTGGAGTGAAAAAAAAACAACCCAACTCTCTGTGCAAATCTTTATGAATATTCAATGAGCAAGCTGATGATGTCATATCCCCATTTATTCGTTTGAAATTTATTACATGAAATTATATTTATTCAAATTTCATCCACCAAGAATGATAAAAATTGTCAACTGATTCCTTGCTGCAGCTTATAAAGGGAGACATATACACACTAATTATGATTTCATGTATAAAGGAAAGTGGGGACATGACATCATCAGCACATCACCTAATGAATATTCATGATGACGTGCATAATTATGCATGTAACTGTTTTCACAAAATATCGCTAAAATTTTAATTGAATAACTTCGTTATTTGTTATCAGATTTTGATGAAACTTCCAGCGTTATACTCGGTAAATTCCACTCTATTCATTTAGGTATAATCATTTCAAACTCGGATAATCGCTTTGATAGGGTAAATTTGAGTTGTTCGAACAATCCATCTCTTTTCATTATTCTTTCTTCCCTTTCTTTGAATTATTTTCCTTTTCTTCTCTACTTGAAAAAGACATAGGGTGATCACCCCTACCCCGGCTCTAGCCTCGTCCCTGCATTTTTCAATAAAAGTTTATTTTCTATAACAACATATTATTCTTAATATAAGAATCCGACTAATATGTTGATCAACAGGTGCTTACGACTTCACTGGCGGATGTAATTGAAATTCCAACCAAAATCTACAAACCCTGGGCTACAAACCTACACAAACACTAGTTCACCTCTATGAATTCACGAACGGAATCAATAGGGGCAATGATCGCAGATTTGGCAAACCAGACTATATAATTCTGGCGCTTCGCCATTGCTTTGCAAAATAATATGACGTCAATAAATTTCAGAGCAAGTGGAATTAATTTCCTAGGGGAAAATAAACATAATAGCCATTAATGAAACCCACTATTGATGTATCGTTGGATATTCAATAATCTTATTAACACATACAAATGAAATGTAAAGCTAATTTAGTAAATTTTAATTCCTATAATACCACAATCTTAAGTTTAGCATTGACTGTAATACGGTTGTGGTTACCATTTAGATGATCTGTGAGAATAATATTGATGGAGGGCTTCAAAAGATTACTGTTGTCGCAAATTTCTTGCGAAAATAAAAGTCCAGTTTCCTGTCAAAACTGACACCATATGCCCAATGAAATAGATGTCATAGCAATAAACCTGAAAAGAAAACCATTTTTTTGGGGGGGGGGGGGTCGCCTCTACTAGTTTAATGAAATGTCTGTCGACAAAATTTTCCATGTACAGTATATTTAAGGGGTAGTCCGTGCTAAAAATAGTTCTATCTCAATAAAAAGAGGAAACTTTATTCATCAAAATTTTATAACCAGAACAAAGTTATTGAATTTTAAAGTCAATCAATATTTTGCGAAAACAATAATTTGCGATTATTTTGGGAACACGACATCATGAATATTCTTTGGGCTGAAAATGCCATGTCCCACTTTTCTTTACCCCATGTTATTAACATGATATCATAATTATTTGATATTTTCATACATGTCTGTATGATATGTCTCTCTTATAACAAAATAAATTTCATCAAAATCGGATGTAAAATTAGAAAGTTTTGACATTGAAATTTTGCTTATTTTTCACAAAAAATACGCAAATGATAGAGACGATGATGTCCCTCACTCACTTTTTTGTTTTATTGTTTGTATTATACAATATTTCAAATTACACATTTGATAATAATGACCAACTTGATTGAACCACAAAATTGTAAAAACATTGAAGAAGACTCGCTGACATGATGGACCTAAAAGGTCATACCCTCCATTTAAAGCAATTTCCCAGCCAAACGTAACTATGTATAGTGGTTTCAGAGGAGATTGAGATTTATGTTGCTGTCATCGTTGAATGGATGATCCATATCTTATCATATTGCTCCATAATTTAAGCGATGAGACAAGACAAGACACAAACCGGGTGTAATGCCTCATTCACATGCAGGGTGAAAGCGATTCCAGATCTATGCAGAGATCTCTTCTACGTTAAATCCGATGATGATGATGATGATGATGATGATGATGATGATGATGATGATGATGATGATGATGATGATGATGATGATGATGATGATGATGATGATGATGATGATGATGATGATGATGATGATGATGATGATGATGATGATGATGATAATAATGATAATGATAATAATAATAATAATGACAATAATAATAATAATAATAATAACAATAATGACAATAATAATAATAATTTTTCAATTTTAATTTCATTTCAGTCCGGAAGGAGGTCGTACTATATCCCCCGGAATAATAAGAATAAAGGAAATAATTATATAAGCCCCTCTATTTTGGGGAGTGATTGCATATAGGGGTAGGAACATAGGGAAAATTATCATGGTTATTGAAAAGAGACGACAAGAAGGCTTATCTGCAACTACGCAAATGTTAATACTAATAATAATAATGATGATAATGATAATAATAATAATGATAATAATAATAATAATGATGATAATGATAATAATAATAATAATGATGATAATGATAACAATAATAACAATAATAATAATAATAATAATAATATTAATAATAATAATATTAATAATTATGATAATAATAATAATAATAATAATGATGATAGGCATTTATATAGCGCCGTCTATCTAGAATATTATATTACGAGGCGCGTTGTTGTTATCATTATTACCCCCAGCTTTAGCTCGAGCTGCCTTTTAGCGCCTATATGCGTTCAAGGAAATAATCCCGCCAGGTACCCATTCACCTCACCTGGGTTGAGTGCAGCACAATGTAAAGTTTATGTTCAGTTCAGTTCGAACGTTTTTATTGCTCATGTATCAAATGAACAGTTAAAATATTATACACAGAGTGGTGCATAAATATTAAAGTAAATTGGCAATAAACCTTAGATACGTATACAAAATCAACAGCTTGATTACACGTGATGTATAAAACATGCGAGATATTGATATACCCAAACGATTATAACATAAAGCAAGTAATGTCAAACTGCTACAAAATATGCTCAAAGAGTAACGCTATGTAAACAAATCGGGAAATCCTCACTTTCTGAAGAAAAAAATTACTGTTAAACGGCGCAATAAAAACCACCACCACCACCACCATACACACCTGGCTCCGGACCTGGCTGCGTTCTCATGCAAATATATGGGGGTTTGGGGGTAAAACATTACTGTTTTTTTTCTCGAAACAATGATGATAAAATATACATGTAGTTTTTTATATATTTCTATTTCATCTTAAAATGTGAATCGAAATCAAATTTCACCTATTGGAGAATTTATTTTTATTTTTAAAAATGAAGGTAAGGAATGCTAACAAAAATGTAAACACAATTGCTAAAAGAGATAAAAAGGCAGTGTCGGTGGGAAGTAGATAGCCGTTTTAAATGGACCATCGACGAGAAGTCTTGATAACAAATTTTGATAAAGCTACACATCACTCAATATCTGTCTGAAAACACCTACAATGAAAGTGGGCGGTCTTATTCTCCACATTGCAGTTGGGTACCGTCGAAGAAAGATCGAAAACGTGAATAAGTTCCTTCCTAAATTTAGAAACGCCTAAAGCAATTTGAGATACGATCATCATTCTATATCCATTAAAATGTTCTATTTTTAATCATCTAAAAACGAATACGACACACCAATGTGGTATTTTGTTTTAAAGTTGGGAGTGGCTTCCAAAATAATATGAGAAAAAAATCTGACATATACAGTGGTGTGGATTATCCACTCTTTTCTATTTTCGATTACCCCCTCTTGCTCTACGTTCTCTTTCTTCCTCTTTCCCCCTCCCTTCTCTTTATAGAAAATAAAGAAAAAAAGTACATAATAATGAAACCGTACATATTCATAATGTATAACCATTAATTATGATCATAACAAAATATAATACTTTCAAAGAATTATAAATTTTATGTTCTTTGGTAGAGGTACCACTTTTCTCAAGAAGTATTCATCGCCCTTGTTTTATAGATATATGATTTCCACAATAAAACGGAACAAAAATATATCAAAATGATAGCAGCTGTAAATGAATTGCAAAGTTGTCATCACGGACAATCAAATCTGAATTATATTTCTGACCTTTTTGTTGTATAATTGTAAGTTTAAAACAAGTTTTTCCCCAATACACAATTATCAGAATCCCATGCTAGTAATATCTACTGAAATCTCACTTATGCATGACTCAATCAACCAACTGTTTCTCATTTATATGTGAATAATTTTTTAAGTGTATATACAATCTTCAAATGTAAGTAATAATCAATGTAAACATTGCACAATTAGTCTTCGGACTACAGCATTGTATTCTGTTTTTATATCTAATAAACCGAATTGAATTGAATTGAATAGTGATGATCATAATTGTTACACATATAATGATTATGATAAAGGTTGACTGAGATATTATATGGCTGCATCATAAAAGCGCCGTCTGAAAGTCACTTCAGCACAGTCTCCAAGCTGCCTGTTTTAATTTTGGAAAGAAAAATTATCTGATTCCCAGAAAGTGTGATCGCTTTGGATATCTGTCTAAATTTATCCCGAGTGGGAAGCAAAAATAAAATGTCCAGAGTCATTCTCGTATGTGTCACTTTCTGTTAGTTGAGGTTGGATAACTCCTTCAATTTCCCAGCCTTGATTTCAATCAAAATTGAAGACCGAATTTCTACAGTTGATTTTTTTCTCTCTCAAATTATGTTAGAACATTCGAACATTGACGCACATGTAAGAAGATTTGGTGTTTAGCCAACGAAAAACATTCATGTTTGCTTTGGTTGTATAGTAGGTTATTTTGGTGATTTACTTCGAGTCGATGGCAACAAAGAAAGTGACTTTTATCTGTATCCAAGCGAACTGCAAACATTATTTATTTGTTTGGATTTCAATGTGACATTATACTTTTACAGAAAGTTTTAGAAAGTTACTTTGCTTTCCAAAGTCTTTTGAAAGTGAAATAGGAACCCCCAGAGTATCACTATGATTGTGAAAAAAAAAAAAATAAAGTACAAAATTAATGATTACACTATCAGTGAAACATTTTGATAACCCCAATATATGCTGTTTGCTTGATAAAGAACTCTTCTTTCTCATGGTACAAAAAAGTTTTGAGATGTGATAGGTGTAATAAAATTGGAAATGCAATCCCTAGCACGTCCATATATTAATAAACCAGAATCTCAGTGACCAATATTCCTTGGTCTCTTAAAGTATGATGGAATAGGGGATGAGTACATCCTCATTATTATTTCCATCCTCAATCATCATGATTGAGAATAATGCCTAAAACTTTTGTAAGACGATGGCATTTTGTGTGTGAGTGTGAGGGGGGTGTCAGTGTGTGTGGGCCGTCGGGCACTCTTTCTTTCCCCTTCGCTATCCCTTTCCGTCATTTTCTTTGTTTAGACGATTCCCCCACGGGGGAAAACCCACATCTTTGCGTTACTATATACACCCCAGTACCCCATAATTCGCTCATCTCTTCTAAATTTTCTCTCATTACTTCAGAAATGTTGATGGGGGGAAATGGGGTGCAACTCTTTCACCACAAAAATAACAAGTGAGAATAAAAAAAGACACATGAGCTTTTGAGGTAGAAACCATAAAAACCAGTCGCATGACTTCAAATAACAAAGCTGAGATTTTCCCCATTTCCATATTCCTTATTGGCTTATGTTAATTTGAGGGGCGATTCTATTGATTTAATGACTTCCCCGTCCAACCAAAAGCACATATGATTTTGTTTTACAGTGAAGAAAGAAATGAAGCGGGAGGGCGCTTGGGAGTAGGGGAGATCGGACGGGACAAACTCTTAAAAGCATTATAGTTTAATCTTACCGATTATACTCATTCATGATAAGGACTACTTATTAAAAAGAAAGTAAAAAAAAAGAAGAATAATAATATTATAAACACTTACTGTTATCATTAGAATAATAGGATGAGAAGAGCAAAACGGGGAAAAGTTCATAAAAAAATAATGAAATTATTTAATTCTAAATTTCGGTAATATTTTGTGAAAATAGTTAAATTCATGTCGCCATGAATAGGTTGGCTGAATATGTAATTTCCCCATATTCCCCTTTCCTTGTGATCATAATTATATTACATGAAATCCTGATTATACCACATTTTTATACATTTGTGTAAAATACGTCTCTCTAGACTCTCTTGTAACAAAATGAGATTCATCAATGAGTAGTTTACATTGTAAATCAGTTGTCTTTTTTTTTACAACTTGAAGGCCAAAAATCTGAAAAAAAAGATGGGAGACGACACCGTCATATTCAAAAGAACATGCTTAGAAACGTTTCAACGAAATAATGCAAAACTTTATTTCGTAACTTTGTTATTATCAAATATCAGATGTTCAAGATAATACTAATACCACCACTAATAATAATTAGTGGTGGGTGTCAAAATTTGAGACGATTCAGATTTTACACTGAGGAGAGCATGGTTTTGAATGATGAAACTCACTATCTGACTGACGCTAAAACTAATACAATCTTCATAATCTTGTCGGAATATGCTTATAGCCATGCTGGTTTGAAGGACATTGCGTGGGAACATCAGGAAAGAAGTCCCTCTGTTAATGCACGAAACAGGAACTTTGAGAAGGCCCCAGTTCCTACAAATAGAGTTCGGTCAGGGGAAGAAAATCTGTGTAAAAGAGACATTGTGCCCAAGATCCCAATTAAACTTGACAATATTACCACACAAAATTAATGACATACACCCATATTAAAATTGACAATATTACCACACAACATAGATTACATATACAGTCATATCAAAATATTGCTACACGAATATTTGACGTCTTAGGAGCAGTTGCCATAGAGACTGTGCTTCTCAGCCAATCAAAACGAAGGAAAGTTCTCTTGATTTTTTTTCACATATCGTGTAATCTATTCGATGAGTTTTCCGTAATAATCGCGTATCTTTTCAGAATTCATTATCACAGAGAAAAGATGTTGTTGAAAATTTGTTTTTGTTTCAGATTGCCTTTGTGTTCCAAACTATTTCCTAATGTTTCTCATAGGATAGAAAAAATTAGGATAATACAGTGTATCGATCAATTTTTCCTTGACCTCCGTAAGATTTTAAAATGAAAAAAAAAAACAGTTAAACATAAAATAAAAATAAACTAGTGTAAACAAAGAAATACATGTAGGCCTACGTAAAATGTGTATTTTTACCCCCAAATTCGCATAATACATGAACGCATAACTATTACATTTTGATAAAATATTTTTAAATAAAGATATACTTTTTCTTAATAAATGTACGTTTTTATCTACTTTCAAAATTGAAGAAATTATTGAAAATTAGAAAAAAAACTCATTCAATCGACAGCGAAGCTCTGTATGTACCGATTAGTACCAAGGTAGTTTGATTTTTGCGATAAATTACTGGGATGGGCCGAGGCTGGAAAGAGAGGGGGGGGGGGGGTCTAGGCGTAAAAAAGAGTCATCATGGTCATGGGGTGGGGTATTGACGGCCCGGGCCCTTTCCTAGATAGCAGAGATCGATCCATGGTTTAACAATCTATAAGATGAAGAGCAAGAAGAAGACCTAAATAAGTTGACCTTTGAGACAGATATCTTCAGGAAGATCGGATGTGGCGATTGGAATGACCTTCATGACGTCATACTAAAGGTCTATGAGAAGGAGATCGACGGCCATGGAAATATTAACCTTAGCCTACTTTTTTCGATATCATACCATTATTACTATAAAACGTATTAGTTTAATGAAGAAAAAGAAATCCAACAAAATTAATGTAACATCAAGTGCAGCACACAAATGCAATATATTCTAAATATCTTTGAAGAGTTTTTTTTTTTTTTTTTTTTTGGGGGGGGGGAGGGGGGCAAATATTTTCATCCTCATTTTCCCGGATTGGCAGCTCAAAGGGATAAAAGCTAGACGGAGGGTGTAGTCATGAAGACTTAAATTTATGTAGGCCTACATTCTAACTTCATCTGTAATTTTACAGACTTTCAGGGATTCCGAAGGCGTCTACATGGATCCCTCCCCCTGATCAACCCGGACCTGATCCGAGGTGGTCCCGCGTTTAAGTATATATGTGACCGGGACTTATTAAAGGTTTCTTTTATTTTTCTTTACTTATCGAATTCAACCGGTTTTTAGGGTGTACTTTTCATTTATAAGTCTTCATCTATTGTCAGAAATGATGTAATATTATACAGATATTGCCTACCTAGAGTTTGAATATAACATTTCCTCTCCCCGACGGAGTTATATTTTTCCCAATGGATTATGTTATGCCCGAAGCGCGCAGCGCTGAGGGAAAATATTATCCCGAGGGAAAAATATAGCTTCGGAGGGGAGATGAAATGTTATTTATTAAAACGATAGACCAGGCAATATCTGTTATATTATATAGTCTATGTGGATTCGCCATCAGAAATTGCATTCATCATCTGGCTCAAACCCGAAATTCTTGCTACAGCTCTGATCCATCTACGTCATAATAGATTTTTTTATAAAAATACATCAAGCGCGTTCTTCATGCAATCGACGCGTTAACATTAGCGCGTACATCAAATAAACTGCCTTGTTACGCAACTTGTATGCAGCGAGTGACGTCACCTTAGTGAATATAACGCCGCAATTGACAATACAACGCAGTATATTCCCTGAGGTGACATCAAAACCTAGAATATAACAAACGCGATCCTCGCAGCTATGGTCACGTGATGACGTATTGACCTATCACTGATTCGAATCTACTTAACCTATGTAATATAAATGCATATTTCAAACTTCAGAACTTAGCATGCAGAAATAAGTACACATCAAAAATTGCAAACATAGCATAAAAATGTTACAAACATATGGGGCAAAAACAAATGAATGTGACAGAATATCTGTCTAAAAGCTTTATAATAAACAGTGATAACTAAAGTAATATTATTATTATTATTTGTTTGGCGTCACCTGTGCCTGGGAGGCGAAAAGCGAACTGATTCACTATGACCCGCAGGTCTCTCCTCCCGATATAACTGATTGGGGGGAGTGCAGGTGGACCACTACACCGGAGTTTCCCCCTACTCTTATACGAATAGTGCAGTGGGTTCATAAAGTGCAAAGGTGGTGACTCTCCTCTACACGGGGCCTCCATTTAACATCCTATCCGAGGGACGGAGAGTTTTCCATTGTAACATAGCCTGCATCTATGAAACATGGGAGAGACGTTTACACACAACGCACTGGCTTCAGTCATCCGCCTGGGGTGGACTTGAACCCATGATCTTTGTTCGACGGGCAGACGCGTTACTGACTGAGCCAACACCGCTCTCAAATTAATCATATCAATTACTTGCGATTGTAAATGACGAACACTTAATTATAACAAAAATAAAAAACCGATAAATTCAATCTAATTTCATTTCCCTCAAGAGGAGAATTTATTAGCTGAACAATTCAACTAAATCTGTATTTACAAAAGACAATAGGTAAATCTTTATTACTCTACATGTAACACCAAATATGATAGGTTTGTTAAAGAATCGTAATGTAGAATTCTATTAGGTAATACTACCACATCAGAAGTCAATAGTCTGGTCGGAAAGCACATTTATGCATTCAATGTGAATGAGGTCATTCAATATCAACCAAACCACCTTTGATCAATGTACAGTGTACATCCAACAATATATTGCCCTAGTTAAAGTATTTTTTTAAATTTGAAATGCATCAAGTCTAACAAGTCAAGTTGGAAGGGATTCCATTACGAGAGAAACTGTCTATCAGAATTCATATATTAAAGACATTTCACTGCCAACATCTCATTGGAAATCTTTTCAATATGTTAAGAAAAACAAAATCATGGATTCAAATAATTCACAAATTTCAGTACTTAAGCCCAAATATAATAATTTTACTATCTCTATTTCAGAATGCATTCACACTATCATGAAATTACCCAAAACTATTTAGAAGCATCAGAAAATGTATTCATCCACATTCTGGATAATTTAGTTAGAATTCATGATACAAGTGAATTTCATGGTGGTATGGGTGGATTGTATTGAATGTGAATTGTATGGTGAATTGTATGGTGCTATGCATAAATGCATCTTCAAGATTGTAATGCTTTTTCAACTAGCCTCTTGTCCTTCATTTACAATGGTGGCTAATTTTATGTGGTAACCATACTCCCTTCCGAGTGGTGTAACGACACAACCTACATGTTAACACTATCGCTATCCCCTTTCAACTTTATATGCCTTCATGATTACATCATTTGCACAATTGAAATAAAACTTTACCATTGCAGATACAGCCCCTCAAAGGTGTTATAACATGAAGCAGGATATAATGATAAAACCTGGGGGGGGGGGGGGGAGATTTCACAAATGTCACACTTAAATTCCCAGTAACTTGTGTGCGGTGTAAAAGACATCACTACATTGGTCAAACCATGCTAAGATAACATGCACTACTGCGTATTCATCAATAGGATTCCATGTTACACAATCATGTGCGCGTTGGCATTTAAGCATGACTCTAAGTCATTCTTTTTGTGAAACACCCCCCCCCCCTCTCTCTCTCTGGGGAGTTAAATCTGACTTAAAACTCCTGCTCAATGCTCATTCACAGAAATTTAAATTTGAAATCTCATGGATATATGAGTGGTGGTAGAGTGCATCCCATGAACGCATTCCGAGTTATGTGGTGATATGTTATACTAGTATACCACAGCAACTGAAAATATTAATAGGAGAGTGAGCAACAGTTACAACTTGAATCTTGTGCGTTGCATTCCATGGGGGAGATATTGTGACCATCAGGTGTACTTAATGAACAAAAAGTCACTTTCTTTGTCTCGCCTACAAAAAGAAAGTTTGTGCAATTATCTTCTTTCCTTTCTTACTTTTTTTCTGGATACAAAAGTGAACGAAGTAATTTAAGATTCTGGTAGCTCATCAAGTTGTATATGAATCTTGATGTGGTTATTAATAGCTGAATACCCCTAATGACAAATTGAAAACGTACATTGATAGCATATACATGTATATCTCATTTACAGGAAAAATATTAATATAAAAGGGGGGGGGGAATCTTCAAAATGATACAGCTCTCCATTAACTCACATCATGGGATTTCTTTCGTCTTAACTTATTTATAAATAAATTTTGAATCCCTGCAACACAGATTAAGAAATTCAAGTCTATAATTGATATCAGTCCTACATAATAACCCTCATTATCAATATTCAATACCAATTTTTTCATATAATAAATCATTTTATACAAAGAAAAGTGCAAAATTACAACCAATCCTTAAGTAAATTGAATCTATCTTGCATTTGTTACACATTATCAATCTAGGAAAACATATCATTAACATCTTAACTTCTAGATGTGTGAATTTAGAGGTAGAACAAAAACTTCTATCTTCTTTGCAATCAAACAGTAAATAAAATACATAATCATATAAGACATGGTTTATCATTTACCATGCTAGTCATATCATGCTTTACAAAACTGTTTGATTTCACTAACAGAGTGCAATATAATTGGGGATCACATCACATCATAGATAGCATATAAAATGGTTTTCATGTCAACATATGGAAGGATGTCCCTTAATGTCTCACTTTACCACAATTCTCAGCTTGATCTAAAACAAATCCAAAGGAGACCGCACTGGAAATAATTCAGTTTGGTATGCTGAGGCATAATAATTTTTATTCTACCAGATTATTCACTGACCAGACAATGTATGCTTGATTCATAGGGATGTATCTAGCTTCATTTAAATAATCAAGTATTTGAACAACATTTACTGGATGTATACTGCGCATAGGCGGCGGAAGCGGGGGGGACATGTCCCCCCCTAAATTTTTAGTTGATAACCTTTTTTTTTTTTTTTTTTTGCTTGTCAATTTTTTTTTCCTGCGTCCCCCCTAAAATTTTTGGTTGATAACTTTTTTATTTATTTATTTTTTTTGCTGGTCAAAATTTTTTTTCGGCTTCCGCCGCCAATGATACTGCGTACAACAAAATTCACACGATATCCACAACAGGAAACAACTGAACGATGGGCAAAACAAAGCCAGAAATAATGCATTTCTCGGGTAATACAAAGTGTGTATATATTTATTTCATAATGATGATGTAAATGGAGCGCACATGAACACCATTCATGAAATGATCTTAAAGAAACAAAACAAAACGGGAGATGGGTGATGGTAATAAACTAGGTTCATATTGCAGAAATATCTGAAACAAAAAACTCACTGGATAAACAATTTATATTCCACAATTTTCATACGCTCCCCATCGTTTCCAAATAAGCATTGTGAGAAGACTATAAGCCTTGAGGGCTTTCTTGGGTATCACAGTATTCAATGTAGCACACCCAAATTTAAATTAAGATAAGAGAGAACACAACATTCTACTTCGGCAGGAGCATTCAGAAATACACAGTTAACCCGGCACAACACACACATTCCCACTTTAAAGCAAAAGACATTAAAAAAATAAGCACTTATCATTGATGACGTGACAAAATTATCTTGTAACAATATGCTTTTCGGGAAGCAGTAGACATGACTTCATGGAATATGGTTTCATATTCACTGCAGAAGGGTGATGGCAACTTTATCTTTGTAGTTTAAAATATACAGGGCCAAACCTTAGACCCCTGTTACAAAATGATTGAAGTAGCCTCCATCTTTTACCATAATTTGAGTAATAATCAACTCACTGTTGATAGGAAAGTGACAACATTTATCAAACATCTTCGGTGAGACGACATTTATGAAATCTAATCCAGGGCCACATAGTTTTTATACTCACCATAGCTTCTGTGGTGTACTGTCAAACTTGCTTTAGAAACCAGCTGTGTAGAAAGACCGTCAATAAAGACCACAACCTGGTTTCCTTATGATAATATTCTCTATCAAAACATGGTTTGAAGGGACATGTCCGTCAATTAAACCTTTTGGACTCCCGACGGTGGTGGTTCTAGACAAGTTAAAATGTATATATGTATAATCCTTCGTGATGTTCTGATGGATGCTTGTTTAGTAAGACCGGACGGCCGGCGGCACAGAAGCACAGTCCTGTTGGTCTAGGGTCTCATCAATGACTGGTCTGTACTCCAGCTTGACCTGTTAGACGGGAGAGAGGAAGAGAGAGAGGTGTAAGGGAGAGCAAGAGAGGACACAGGGAGAGAGAAAGAGGTGGGAAGGTCAGGGAGAGAGATTATTATTCATATGGAAGTAACTTGCAGACACTTCTCATAATAACAACAAGTGGAACGCCTCTGGCAGTCTCGCCTGCATTACGCAATTTAATATAGAAGCAGTGCTAACTTTGAAAACTACTATAAAATAATCATTCACAAAAACATCATTCATATAATGACATAATACCACGTTCATTGACCATAAATGACATTTGAACGGAGACTTAAGACTGTCAACTACACCCATGTCCACATTTCATTCACTCTATCCATAAACTTTCAAAGTTATGATGGCACTTCAACAATTACCCCAACATGGCCTAAGTTTATTGACCTTAACTAACCTTTGACTTGGTTTTGTGACCTGAAACTCACAGGGGATGTTCAGTGATGCTTGATTACTCTTATATCCCAAGTTTTATGAACTAGATCCATAAACTTTCACAGTTAGGATGGTAATTCAACAAATACCCCCAACTTGACCAAAGATCATTGACCCTAAATGACCTTTGACCTTGGTCATGTGACATGAAACTCAGGCAGGATGTTCACTAATACTTGATTAACCTTATGTCCAAGTTTCATGGACTAGGTCCATATACTTTCTAAGTTATGATGTCATTTCAAAAACTTAACCTTCGGTTAAGATTTTGAAAATAATTTTCCCAACATGGTCTAAGTTCATTGACCCTAAATGACCTTTGACCTTAGTCATGTGACCTGAAACTCAGGCAGGATGTTCAGTAATACTTGATTAACCTTATGTCAAAGTTTCATGAACTAGGTCCATATACTTTCTAAGTTATGATGTCATTTCAAAAACTTAACCTTAGGTTAAGATTTGATGTTGACGCCGCCGCCGTCGGAAAAGCGGCGCCTATAGTCTCGCTCTGCTATGCAGGCGAGACAAAAATGATGAATAAATTGGGATGCCCCTTTTGTTATCTGTAGCTTTATAGACTTCCCATATCAGAGAGAGAGAGAGAAAAAAAACATATTTCATTTAGGTGCTTGTGATATCTTATGACCATCCTATACAAGTTTTATTGAATTTGAATATTCATTAAAGTTTAAAAACAAGAAAAGATCTTCAGCCTTAACCCAGTGACCTGAAGTAACATGAATGCTGATATATTTGATCATCGTGGCCTAATTTAGTGGGACAGAAACTCACGGATTTCAAAATATCATTAAATTTCAACGTCAAACTTTCATGAAGTGAAATAGGATATGAGAAACAAATCATGGGCAAATCAATACCATCTAAAAATACAAGACTAAATGTCCAATATCATTAGCTTCCCTGTGATTTAATTTTCAAAGTTTTCTCAGTCAATCCTTCAGAATTTCAACTTCAATAAGCCCATTATAAATATTGAATTATCCGGCAACTTCCCAAACTGGAATAACTTATGTAATTACGCATGATTCATTGTTAATAGAGGAATCAGAGCAACTAAAATGGATAAGTAGAACCAGATGCAAAGTTATTTGAAATGATTTATACGGTGAGTCAGGTGTTACATAAAATTGTTCTTGAAATTTCAACTGACTTTACGTACAACTTGAACACTTGTTGCTGCAAGCCAGCTGCATAGAGATGTATAATTTTTCAAAAGAAAGTGTCACCGGTCATGTGTAAAGCAATTGTAAATTACAGACAACTTTGTGAAACACCCACCTTCTCACAAAGTGGTAACATATTAAACATGCAAGTAAAACAAGTGGAACGCCTCTGGCAGTCTCGCCTGCATTACGCAATTCGATATAGCAGCAGTGCTGACTTTGAAAACAGGTATTGAATAATTATTAACAAAGGAAACATTCATTTGATAATAAAATACTATGTCCATTGACCCAAAATGACCTTTGACCATGATCATGTGATCTAAGATGTGTGCAAAACAATAATTTATACTTGATTACCCTTATGTATATGTTTCATGAACTAGATCCATAAACTTTTTAAGTTATTCAAAATCTGTATGTTTTTTAAAAATCCATATTTTACTGTTCGAAATAGACATTAGAAATGTAGAAATGGAATACTCCGAAAATTTGTTTCGCCCAATTGATTGTGAGCCTGGCAGGCCAGATCGATGAGGCTCTATCCCTTCAATTGTTGAATGCCAAAACAGGGTAGCAGCAACTCCTATCTTTTAATGTCTTTTGGTCTGACGCGGCCAGGGTTTCAACTCCCGACCTCCCAGTTGTGAGACAGATGCTCTACCAACTGAGTCAACACACCGGTCTAATTATGATGCCAATTCAACAAATACCCCCGACATGACCAAAGTTCATTGACCCTACATGACCTTTGTCATGTGACCTGAAACTCGCACAGGATGTTCAGTGATACTTGACCAAACTTACCTCCTAGTTTTATGAACTAGCTCCATAACAATTCAAAGTTACAATGAAATTCAACAAATACCCCTAACATGCCCAAAGTTCAATGACCCTAGATGATCTTTGACCTTAGTCATGTGACCTGAAACTCGGGCAGGATGTCCAGTAATACTTGATTACCCCTATGTGTAAGTTTCATGAACTAAGTCCATATACTTTCTAAGTTATGATGACATTTTAGAAACTAAACCTTGCTTAAGATTTCGATATCGATTCCCCCAACATGGTCTAAGTTCATTGACCGTAAATGACCTTTGACCTGAGTCATGTGACCTGAAACCAAGGCAGGATGTTCAGTAATACTTGACTGCCCTTATGTCCAAATTTCATGGACTAGGTCCATATACTTTCTAAGTTATGATGTCATTTCGAAAACTTAACCTTAGGTTAAGATTTGGTGTTGACGCCGCCGCCGCGGTCGGAAAAGTGGCGCCTATAGTCTCGCTCTGCTACCCAGGCGAGACAAAAACAAGACCTACCTCTCCGGTCTGTTCATCCATGTATGACATGGTATGTTTTCTCCAATGTTCTGAACTAGGTTTCTCCTCTTGACCTTCAAGGGGTTTCTTATAATCATACTCATCAATACGATCCTGTATGCAAAGAACAGAGAGAGAGAGAGAAATCAAGCATTCAATCATTGTTCATTTCAACTTAAAGGGATGAACTATCTTTATACGAAGTGGAACAAATCTGCTTCTGACAGAAATATTTTTTAATATCTTTATTTTTTATTTTTGGAAGGGGGAAAGGGTGGCAATACAATAAGCCAAGTTATGGATGAAATTTGAGCATGTGCAGATAAAACCAGCTGGTATTAGAATTGCTAGAGGATTGTTTGACATATCAACATGGAATATAAACTGGGTTCCAAAAGAAACTGATTGAACTTTACAAGGGCACTGCACTAATTCCACAGTCAAACTGAACTACATTTTTTACACAGGCTAGCTTCAATAATCTTTTCTAAGCACATGTCAATAATGAAGAGACTGGTTCAATCACAGAGAGGCTATAGCCCCTCACATCAACTGGTGTCAGAATCCAAAGTCGCAAAATGGCAAAAGAAAGATAAATGAAAATGAGATGGGTTTTAAATAAAGCTTGATCAGTCTCTTTTGGTACACAATTTATGAGAACTGGGTTGCAAGCATTGTGGCTCATTAAATATCAAAGGCAGGTTAATGGAATATGTCATCTCTATACGCATTCAGAGATTAAATGCGCACTTTGGGATAGATTACCATATTGTACATATATCTCCGGATATCTGAAGGTAACTGTGGACAAGAGTTAGCCATCAAGAGATTTAATCATAGAACAGTAAGTGTGGCTAATTGATTTCTAACCTTGAAATCCTCTCTAGCATGGGCTCCCCTACTCTCTTTCCGTGCATCAGCGCTGACCATGGTCTGGACCGAGTTCAACAAAAGATTCTGTAGTTCAAGAGCCTCAATCAGATCTGTGTTCCACACAATGCCACGATCAAAGAGCTAGGATAAGGAAAAAATATCAGATATTTTCTAAATTTTCTGATTTAATGTGCCCATCATTATCTATTCACTCATTTTGTGTGTATCCTTCAGTCAAACATGTCTATAATAATGACATGTCTTTAGTAGCCACTACATTTGTCTTCCATTTAGGAATATGTGTTATATAGGCCACATGTCTCCAGTTGATGCCTTTTCTCTTTCCTTTGTGTGGCCTTAAAGGGATGCTCCAGGCTGAAGATATTTTTATCTCAATAAATAAAGTAAAATTCAGAGAGCAAAATGCTGAATATAGAAAACTACATGCATCTCTCCACATCTCTTACATTTATTACTTAGGGTATCTTTAAAATTAATATTTACTATGAAATTAATCTTGTATATATTTCCAGATATCTAATTCAAATTATAAGACATGAATTGAATGAATAGTGATCATATATTTCATTAGGTTTCATATAGATATATGACATGAGTATGAGATCCAAAACCACTACTAGATATCATCAAGGCAAGACATAACCATATTGCAGTAGCATCAGTCTAAATGACAGATACACATGCTCTGTTATGGAAAATGTACATTCTTTCCCTTGCTGTATTTTGCGAGTGTAACACAACCTAGTCTGGATCTAGCCTGCCGACACAAACTCTTATTAGCAATTTTACTGACTGGTTGGTGAAACAAAAGTCTAGCACAAGTTCTAACTTGATTATCGGGTTTATCAGGCTACACAGTACATAATTCAATTCAGCCTTCGATAGTCTTAGTATTCAGACCTCTTATATGTGTGTAATGATAAATATAATGGCCTGTGCCTTTAAGCTAGTCTAGACCATGGGAGCATTTCATTAAAATAAATACAGATTTTCACTGACTATTGTTTGTTATAAGCTACCAAAATCCTTGCATCTGATTGGCTCAGGGCAAATTTGTCAGTGAAAATTCTTTCATGAAAATATGCCATGGCAGGTACTAAACTAACCTTGATGTTATCTAGGTTCTTGTAGACATCACTGATGAGCTCACAACCCTCTGATAATGTCTCTCCGGTCCTGAACACTGCTGCATTGTTCTGCATTGTCTGTCCACAAATAACATTCAGTTAAGAATTGGATAATGAAGGACACCGTCTCAACATAATTGTTAAAGGGTTGTTTCATATCGTAAGAACTACAAGCACACCCCTTAAAAAAACCCATTAATTAAATTGAAGGTCACATACATGCACAAAAATGAGCATGCATGAAACTAAACCCAAATTATTGGTGTAACTCCTCTGCAATGGAGTTTGTTTTCCATGATATACTTCAAAATTACCATGGACAGAATATGATGGATCACAATGGTTAGTCCATCTTCCCATTTTTTTATTTTAACGAGAGATAAATTATTACACATCGCATTTCTAAACGATATTAAAGCTTTACAGCAATGTCACATCCCATCTCCAAAAGTTGTATTAACTAAAAAACCAGTCAGGAGACTACTCATTTAATACTTCATATTCAATAAGAATTTCATGAATAATAAGCTACAACTTAATTTACCCTTTCGTTTTCATAAGTCCAAATACCAATACATACATAGATTGAATTGATGGCACGGGCAATTTCAAGGAAGTTTTGTTTCCAAGGATTTTATGACAATGGTGTAATTCAGTATTCAATGACCAAGAGACATCTACCGACACATTGCAGACAAGTTAATCATGCTTTAAAATACATTTCAATGGATCTCAGTCGGATATGCAGACTCAGTCACGAAGGGAATGGGTTCAGACATATCCAAACTTGCATATGCAACAAAGATGTTTCAGTACTATCATTATAAACGTTTTAACTGCAGAGTGGATTTGGTGCATAATAAATTATATTCATTCATTAGTTTACTGAGAAATTCAAAATAGTGATTGTGGTCTCCGATCACTTTTCAAGAGTTACTCTAAGCTCCTTGTGGAGATCAGCACCTCATAATTGCTGTATGGAGTCTATGGAAAATGCATTTAATAACATAACCACAATTAATTGGCAATACTTTGATAACATTGTTCTTACTTTTTGCATCTTGAGCCTGAGTTCAGCAGCCTTGATATCACCGTCGGCATACCTCAACTTATCAACATTGGCCACCGAAGCCTCACCGGCATTCTATAAAAAAACAAAAGGAGAATAAATCCAATAAATGACAAGCAATATACTATATTATCATCTATATAGAGTGTTTTAAAATGCGTATTTCGGTCAGCATCAACTGCCTGTGCAGTATCAGAGCGTATTCCTAAAAAGAACCAAAATCCGAAGAATATCCCATAGGCTCCTTTGCAAACTTTGCTATTGAATATGAGAGCATATTCAACAGTTTAGGGCACGTGCGCGAATGGATGAAATATACAATGTGTACAACAATGAAAGCAATGCGATGCCCAGCATAGAGCACAACTACGCTCGATGACGTCATAATGAACCACATGCAAGTCGCATGTTAACAACCAAAATTGATCCTATGAAGTGATCATGCCATAATAAGTGACATGACTTGTTAAATCAATTTGCTCCCTTTTTGGGGGGGATGGGGGTGGGATAGATGATAATGATTATATTGGATGGCTTTATTTCATGGAATACCAGACATATTCTTCTCGTTAGAGCCAATAAATATCCCACTCATCTGCGATTCGTGGAATATTTTCCTGAACTCTTGGAATATTTCTGGTATACCATTCTGAGCCATCCAATATAATATAAGTATTAACTTGTATTGTTTATAATATTCACTTGGTATACAAGAAGCAGTTGGTCTAGTTCTCAATGAGCTAAACCCAGCGGTGTGTTGGCTCAGTTGATAGAGCGTCCGTCTCACAACCGGGAGGTCGGGGGTTCAAACCCCGGCCGTGCCAGACCAAAAGACGTTAAAAGATAGGAGTTACTGCTACCCTATTTGGCGTTCAACGATTAAAGGGATAGAGCCTCGTCGATTTGGCGCTGCACAGTGGCTGCCGGGCCCACAATCAATTGGGCAAAGCAAATATTTGGAGTATTTCATTTCATGTCTATTTCGAACAATAAAATCTGGATTTTTTGGATTTGGTGTGAGACAACGATTCAGATGAAGAGTCAGAAAACACTAGCCAACCATTCATGAAAGTCCCAAGATTTTGCCCCTTCCAATGAATGCAATAAATATAATACTACACGAGAGAAAGTAAAATGGCATGTAACAACATAAATGTAAATGTAATTAATGTAAAATTGTAAATGTAATGACTTTTATGAAATGAGAACCTACTTTCCTGTTCAGCATTTTGTGAAATGAATAGTCAGATACTTTCACAATATGTTATCAACTCCTGATATATTTGTATCTGACTGGCTCAGAGCAAATTTCTCATTGGAAATCAGAGACAAGATGCTTATGAGACACACCAGACAACCCAACATTTGACTCCTGTCTTAATTTCTTCGAGAAAAAAAGGGGTCCGAAATAGGGAGATGAAAAGGTTTTATATTCACAATAATGTAGGAACAATGACTAGATTTAGGGTTTTGTTTACCCTTTATATTGAGCTGAATGAACAGATTTTTATAGGAACAGATTAGATAAAGGATCCAGGTCCGGAGACTTACAATTATGAAAACTACAATGGTGACAGGACTCAGCTGCCAATCACAATTAATGTTCTTCTGGTAGTTACAATAATGGTTACCAACATTGTTAAATCTTGATGAAACACACCCTTGGTGGTGAGCCTTACCGCTTTGATATCTGGGATCAGGTCTCCTGGTTTGTTCTCTTCCGTGATGGTGTGGGCACAAGCACGTCCAAAGACAACCAGATCCAGAAGTGAATTAGCTCCAAGTCTGTTGGCACCATGGACCGAGGCGCAGGCAGCCTCTCCGCAGGCATACAGACCAGGAACAACCGTGTCACCATTCTCATCACTGTATTCCAGGACCTATCATATATCATATGGAAGATGTGCATGAATGTGGTATTGTTACTCCACATTTAACTGACCAAATGCAATCTAGGGTAGGACCTTAACAAATAATGATTTCACTTTTGTGTGTTTAGCTGGTAAGCAGTAAGAAACAGGCAAAAGTCTGATCTAAACTGGCTTTACATCTTCTGCAAAGCACTTATCTGGTCAAAGATATTAAAATGTACATTTGCAAGACGAGGAGCAACTGTTCTGTGCAAGAACAAAATATTTTCTTCTTATAGATTACCGAGTCGTATGGTATATGGTATAATTTGCACATCAGTCGGTAAGGCATTGATTTCCATACTGGAGGTAAAAAGTGAGGTTTTGAGTTGCTTTGAACTTAACCCAACAAAACAAAACAATAGAGCAAAAATACTGTAAGTAGTAAATTTGCATATTCATAATTTATGCAAATTTGCTATACACATAATTAAAGATCAAAATTGATTTATTTTACATTTGGGAAACACTATTCTTCATTATTACTCTGTTTTCATGTATTTTTCCACTAAATGAACTAATTAAGAAAATATCCCTAAAAAGAATAAAATATGTTTTTATAAATAACTTATTACCTAATTATTTAAAAAAAAAATTCAAACTATCAGATTCAGCATATGAGGATCTATCATCATGCAAATTGTCAAGACTCTTATATCAATAGGGGGGTCTCTCAGGCCCACCCACCCGAAGTATTTCCATGGAGCAAATTAGCTCAGTTCAGAAAAGTTTAAAGAGAAATAATGTTCAGGGCTCCGTAACACAAAGATTAGCAATCAATTGCTAAAATAACTGACCAATCAAGATCAATATTGCATGTGCATTTGGCGCGAAATACCAGGAACCAATCAGAAGTGTCCTCTCATATTTGATATTCATTGCTAATCTTTGTGTTATGGAGCCCCTGTAGATAATTAAAATAACTATTAGAAGATGCATGTGCATCTGGTTTCATAGGCTAGCATCAAGGTTACCTTAATGATAAAGAATACTACCCATAATAATAAATGATGAATGATATGATTGCAACATGTGCTGTTCAATTTGGTATCTTAACAGTTTATTAATGTTTCACTTGGCTTTCCACAGCTAAACCACAACCTTGACCAGAGTTTAAATGAAATCAGAGCTATAATACAAGCATTTGTGTGTTCATGAGGTTGGAGTTAGAATGATGCTATTCATTTCTGAGAAGTTTTTTCATCTCGAGTCAAGTACTGACCTGTCCCTTGTAGTTGGTAGGCACACCGCCCATGTTGTAGTGGACAGTCGGGAGCACCGGGACTGGATCCCTGGTCACGTCCACACCAGCGAAGATCTGGGCAGTCTCCGAGATACCAGGCAGTCTGGTGGCGAGCTGCTGGGGTGGTAGATGGGACAGCTGCAGGTATACATGGTCCTTGTCCGGTCCACAGCCCCTAGCAAGTACAAGAAAGGATGGTGTACTAGTAAATCACTTTTAAAGGGGGAGTGAACTGTGTGTGGTCTCTCATCGACTGTGTGTTATAAATACATAGTCTAAATATATATAGTTTTCAGATATCTACTAATACTACGGAGAATAAATGGACCTATAATTGTATTTGTATAGAGAAACTAAAATGTTTTGAGAGGAAAAGTAATTGTTTTGCTACTTGGTAACATGAATACTGCGGTATAAATGTATTGAGTAGTTAATTAGCATGTTACTATTCAAGTGGGTCTACATTACGAGACTACACTAGCATTATGGGTCAGGAAACTGGCCAGGTATGAGTAGTTGAGGACTTGAGATGACGCTCTTGGTTCGTATCTGCTTTAAGACCTTGGTCTATTATAGACATCAAGTCATCTTAACAAAAAATACAGCTGCTGGATGGGACAGCAAAATGGTCCACAACCCCTGGAAAGTACAAGTATAATCTGGGGTGCATTTCATCAACATATTCATCCGAGAAGTTGTCAGAGGTGACATCTTTCCTTCCTTTTTATTGGCTGAGAAGCAGAGTTACTAAGGTAACGGTTGGATGAAATGGGACTTGCATGAAACACTCCCCATGAGTGTTTTGCAGGTGAGTCTGTTGAAATCAAATCTCAAATCAAATTAACCATGAATATCAATGGAGAAAAGGGGAACCAACCTCGTGGTCCTTATAAGTGTTTAATAAATAAAGCAGGTACTCACCTTCCTTCTCTGATTTCAATAGTCATCGACCTCGAGACAACGTCCCTTGATGCAAGATCCTTGGCGGTAGGAGCATACCTTTCCATAAACCTTTCGCCTTCACTATTGAGGAGGTATCCACCCTCTCCTCGACATCCCTCTGTAATCAGACATCCTGCTCCATAGATACCTAGTAAATACAAAATAACGTATTCAAAGCCTGTCTACGGACAATCACATGGATCTTGCTGATAAAATGATAATTTTCCTACATACCGGTACACTTGTCAATTTCATAGTTCGATAAAGTAAGCCAAACTTCATGAAAGAATCAAATTTCTGCAGCTCTTTTGACATGTATGAAATCAAATTAACCATGAATTGTCAGCAGTATCTTTTTCACCATGATATTGGCATGTCATGTGAAGCTACTTGAATTCTTAGCTACGACTGCTACAGTACAGTCATGATTTTTTCAACTTTTCATACAATATTTCTGAAATCATAAAATCGTTTAGAGTCCTATCCCATGTTTTGTTTTGTGTGTTAACAAGGCTTATTTAAACATGGCACCAATAAGCTAAGCACCAAAACTCAGCATCATTGATATGAGGCATCAACAAATGTTGGGCAGAGTTAAATGACTTTTATTTTGCTGCCCTTTTTTTCATATTGTGACATTTAGATATCATATTGTGACATTCAGATATCATATTGTGACATTCATCAGATATCATATTGAGACATTCATATATCATATTGTGACATTCAGATATCATATTGTGACATTCCGATATCATATTATGACATTCAAATGTCATATTATGACATTCAGATATCATATTGTGACATTCAAATATCATATTGTAACATTCAGATATCATACTGTGACATTCAGATATCATATTGTGACATTCATCAGATATCATATTGAGACATTCAGATATCATATTGTGACATTCAGATATAAAATTGACATTCAGATATCATATTGTGACATTCAGATATCATATTGTGACATTCAGATATCATATTGTGACATTCAGATATCATATTGTGACATTCAGATATCATATTGTGACATTCAGATATCATATTGTGACATTCAGATATCATATTGTGACATTCAGATATCATATTGTGACATTCAGATATCATATTGACATTCAGATATCATATTGTGACATTCAGATGTCATATTGACATTCAGATATCATATTGTGACATTCAGATGTCATATTGACATTCAGATGTCATATTGTGACATTCAGATATCCTATTGACATTCAGATATCACATTGTGACATTGAGGTGTCATATTGACATTCAGATGTCATATTGTGACATTCAGATATCCTATTGACATTCAGATAACATATTGTGACATTGAGATATCATATTGACATTCAGATATCATATTGTGCCATTCAGATGTCATATTGTGACATTCAGATATCATATTGTGCCATTCAGATGTCATATTGTGACATTCAGATGTCATATTGTGACATTCAAATATCATATTGTGACATTCAGATATCATATTGTGTGGCCCTTTTCATTACCTGTGGGGTGGAATTGGACAAACTCCATATCTTCATTTGCTAGCCCAGCCCTCGTAAGCATAGCTGTCCCATCCCCGGTGCAGGAATGAGCCGAGGTACAACTGAAGTATGCACGTCCATAGCCACTGAAAAAAAAAAAATAAATAAAACAAATCATGCATATATCAACTAGAAATCACATTGCTACTAAAGTTCTAATTTCTTAATAATTGAACATTTATACTATAAGAGAGAACAACACTAGAAGAGACATGTAAGTATTGATCAATTATGTCACAGATTACTTCATCAAATTTAAGAAAAATAGGGCTCAGTAACAGAGGATGGCAGTCAATGGCAATGACCAATCATAATCATCCTTGCAAACGCCTTTGTGTTCATAACACTGATGAGGAACCAATCAGAATGGTTCTCACAAACTTTGGTGTCCTAGATTGATTATCTTACCCTGTAGCAAGGACAGTGTTCTTGGCCCTGATCCTGTGGATTGAGCCATCTTCCATGCAGAGCGCCACCACACCGCGACACTCCCCTTCTTCCATAATCAGATCCAGTGCAAAGTACTCAATGAAGTATGATGTATCATACATCAGTGACTGTGGAAAGGAAAAGAAGATTCATGTTCACTTCATGTAAAGAACTGTCTTGGGGCAGGTTTCACAAAGAGCTACAACTAGTGTAACGCTGCCATGATGGTAACTACCATCAAAACATTTATGGTTGGATGCTGATCCTTGTTACCACAATGACATAGTTTCTATAGTAGTTAGTCCTCACAAAACAGGCCCCTGGTCTCTACTGTGAAACAATTGTTTAACCCTATTTCAACTGGGCTATTTCAGACCAGGATATATGGGGGGGGGGGTCAATTTGACTCCCACCCTGAGATTGGCAGTATACTTGCTATTCAGCTTAGATGTTACTATTTCATTAAGTTAGGTTTATGCAACTTATAAGATTTATGACAATATGGTAACCTTGAGTTTAAAGAGTTTCTCATAAAATTTTAGCATGAGCAACCTCTAAAATTTAGCTTTGATTGCGGAGGAACAGGAACTATTTAATAAAGCTTGAGTAGCATCAATTATTACCTGTCCATAGAGTGTATGTAGCAGTGAATGACCTGTCCTATCTGCCACAGCACAGCATCGATGTGCTTGACCTCCCTTACCATAGTCATAGCTCTGACCTCCAAATGCTCTCTGGTAGATCTTACCTTCTTCTGTTCGGCTGAAAGGCATACCATAGTTCTCAAGCTGGTGAATAGTAATGAATTGAAATGAATGAAATTGGATAAAGTTGGATAGATAATGAAAAGAATAGATAACAAACATGAAACAGAAATTTGTATAGCACAGCTTTTATATGAATATATTCAGCTGCACTAGTTCAGAGCTTTTTAAAAACTTAATTCTAATTGTACACAGAAATTGCTTGATTAAAGAGATATGTTTTAAATTTCATTTTTTTTTTTAATATCACCTTTATTCAAAAGAAAACAAAGGGAAGTTACAAACAATGAAAATAAGTCCAGGTTACTCATTTTTTTAGGACGAAGTACAGGACTAATAAAATAATTACAGATACACAATATATAACATATCACAATCAAATTTACATAAAACGATAATACATTGGTGATTGCAGAAAAGAAAATTGAAATAGATCAAGCACACACCCTTACAACTTAAATGAAGAGAGGATAGAGGGGAGATAAAAAAAAAAGATCGTAAGTGATGGAGAACTTCTTATGTCAATTGGCAGGCTATTCCAAAATTACGGGGCAGCAAGTGCGAATGCGCAATCGCCGAGTGTAACTCTTGTTTTGTGAAAGGGGATCTGGAACAATGATTTATCTGTGGAACTTCGCAGACTTCGACTATGCGATTGGGTTTTTTAAGTTTGAGTAATTCTGTTATGTAGTATGGGGCTTGACCGATTCATGATTGACATGCAATTAACAGAATTGTGAATGAAATTCTTTGACGCACTGGCAACCAGTAGAGCTCTCTCAGAGAAGGTGTAGTGGAACTTTCGTATGATGGTGGGCCCCAAGTCTGCGCACCTAACAATTTGAGTTAAGATTTAACATGAATTTCTTCTTATTTCACAAAATCTTTTGGTTAATAGTGTTCCTTATATTATTAAGAGTAAGTGTACCAAATTTCTCATTAAAAAATGAAAGAAAATATAAGATTTTCTTGAAAAAACCTTTGGGCAGTCATTTTCAGATTGAAAAAAAATGGTACCCCATGTCTGCGCACTCATTCACTTTGCACACGATTCAGGGATTTTGATGAAAAAGGCTGCATTTTGAGGCCGTCACATGAAATGCCCTGAATTAATTATTTTTCCATCATTTTGAGTCAGATTTTTATGAATACCTGTCTATGTATTGCATGTGTAAAGTTCGTGCTCGTTGCGTATCTTCTTTTACTAGAATCGTGCAGATACGCGGGTGCGCAGACTTGGGAGACCGCGCAGACATGGGGGAACTGACCATACACCATAGACAATTCTTGCACATGAATTTTGGACTCTTTGTCACTTAGAAATAATATTACGGAACAGATAATACTGATGTACCTGGGTCCTATGACATAGCAATTGACCATGGGGCTGGCTTTGATAATTGTTTGTACACAATGCAATCAATAATAGATATCAGACCCACAATCATTCATGCAGCTTCATGTTTCAGAGACACAGTTCCTATTCCATTCATTTAAAGGGCAAGTCCATCCACCCAACAAACAGTTGATTTGAATAAAAAGAGAAAATTCATTGAAATCTGGTTTAAAATATGAAAGGCATGACATTTTGATATTTTGCTTTTTTTTCTTAAGTTGCACTTACATGTACATCATAGTGATACAAGGAATATGAATGAAAGAGTCGATGCCACTCACTCCCAATTTCTTTTGTATTTAATTCTATGACTGATAGAATTTTCATTTTGTTTTGCAGATTTGACCACATGGAATGGCAATAAGTTTCATCCATTGCAATTCCCCCTTTTTCAGGAGAAAACAAATTCTGTTAGACATTTTAATGAGGGGAAAATTCAAATATTCCATATTTCACATTGAAAATACAAAATAAATAGTGAGGAACATCATCGGTTCACTCATTTGCATATGGACCAGGATGAGCAGATATCTATTTGGTAAAAAAAGTAAGTTTAAAAATGCCATATCTAATTTCTCACTATCAACACTAAATCCTTACAGTACTTGATTTATTATGTACTCAGTCGTGTCATAGGCCTAAATTGTTTTATGTTTGGATTCTGTTGTCATGTAAACATGTCTTATTTACGTATGTTTCCCTGTTATTTATATTTGCTGAAATAAAAGGATTACCTCGATAACAGCCTTGGGGGCTTCTTCCGTCATGTAATGAATAGCATCTTGATCTCCTAGCCAATCAGAGCCTTTGACGGTATCATACCTATGAAGAAAACACGCAGATAAGGAGGTCATCAATGACTGTGTTCTTTATACCTTTATTTTGTACAATTAATCCAATCATTGATCTAAAATATTCTTCTTATTTACAACCAATTGAGAAATTTGTTCCTGGTGTATTTCATGACATCCTATCGGTCTGAAATTCAACACTTTCTTAATTCTAATTATTTTCCAATTTTATTCAAACTTTCACCTATCTATATATAAGTTTTTTCTTGTTGCCTTATTAATTATTTTCCATATGATCTCCTCTTGAAATCCTACATTGACGACTCTCATTTTGATGATGACCATTGTTTTGAATTATGGACGAGGAATGATACTATGTAATATAGGCGTCTGTGTCTGATATTCGCCAAACATAGAATACAACTGAATGAGCCAACTTGCCCATTCATCAAACAATTCAAAAGGAAAAAAAATGTATTCAGAATGAACATACATGTGCCATCTCCAGTTATCTGGTTCCATGTTCCCCAGTGCAGCATTGATACCACCCTGTAAAAAAAAGAGGAATTAATAAATGACCTCAGGATATAAAATGAGTCACATCTGAACCGATGAATGAGTTCTGAACCTAGGTGGGTCACAGAAGAAACTTGCTACGTGTTGGTCTCAACTGAGCCACCCATTGAGTTATGTGAAATAATTAATGTGATATGAGACAGGGGTTTCAACCTTAAATATATTACAACTACACTGCAAAAACTCTGGTGTTGATTTAACACCAGCCTGGAATCTATATATGTCCACACCAGAGAAGTGTTAAAAAACACCAGTTTTGTTTTGGTCTAACACCAGAAGGTGTTTATACAACACCAATTAGTACTGAAACAGCATCGGTTTGATTCCAAACTGGTGTTGTTTCAATACTTCTCTGGTGTGGACATATATAGATTCTGGGCTGGTGTTAAATCAACACTGGAGTTTTTGAAGTGTAAAAGTAGAAACCATTCATTAAGTTGTGGATCAATAACACTAGGTAGGTCATAACTGCATCAATTAATGAGCTACTATATTTAAAGATAAATGCCAGTTGTGGTAACGATATCAAAATGACTTCGTACAGAATCCAATGAAATGACTACCAAAGTGTCTGTTTGTGTGAATAAAAAATATGTGCCAAAGGATTCAGGAAGAAATTGTGTAATTGCTGAGAAATTAGCAAATAAGCACGGGATTTGGGTCAAGCATCGGGCCGACATTCAAAGCAATAATAATACACTGTCCACGTGCGCTTATCTGTGTTGGTGATCTTCAGTGTGAACATTTTTCAGCGTAGATTTCAAGATTTCACGAAGTTCAGTTTATGTTACTGTACCAGATCTAGTTCCACGCTGATATAGTGACAATTAAGCCTGGTTTTACAGACTTTCTCGTGAAATCAGTGCTTACTGCAACTACTTTTATTTATCTTTAAGTGGGTTAAACTTGTACTAATCGATAGTAATAGGTTACAATGAGATTTTGAACAGGTGGGTCACAAATAAATGACTCAGTGAGAACAAACCTGTGCTGCTACTGTATGTGACCTGGTAGGGAAGAGTTTTGTGACACAGGCGGTCTTAAATCCTTCATGAGCCAGACCAAATGCCGCCCTAAGACCGGCACCGCCAGCACCGACCACAACAGCATCAAAGGTGTGATCAACAACAGGATAGTCTCTTGAAACCTACAGAAGATGACCAGAGGGAAATCATCAACAAATATGATATAGTTAAACGTATGTAACATTTAAATATAAACAGAATACCCCAAGAATGCTAACCTGCATTACCAAACTAAATATAAAAAAATAAACAAACAAACAAATGCAAGTGTTGACTTTGAGACAAATTATTTAATGTCAAACATTTGTTTCCATTTTGATTCCTCTTGAGTATTTACTTTATCAAATTTACATGCAAAAACATACATGAATACACACACTTGTACTTTATAAAAAAATCTAATCTCACTTTGTACATGAAGATGGACGTTTCTTCCAGGGTTCTGTTTCATAAAGACTTGTTATAATAACAAATGCACAATTTCTATAACAAATTTACCATCAGCCAATCAGAAAGAAGGATTTCAGTAACTGTTTAATATTGCAAAGTTGTTATTGTAACGAGTTTCATGAAACAGGCCCCGGTTTATATGAAGTGACCTTTAACCTACATTGTAAATCTTGTCATTTCTGTTTCCTGAATGACTGTATTTTACTACATGTACATCTGCAAATCCTTATTACAATGTGCAAGTTTCAAATAATATGTTGTTTCATGAAATGTGACCCATTGTCCGTTGCATGTCGAGGTTGCATTTACAGTTCCCTTGATGTTGAACTTCTTTTGATTTCAATGAAGCATGTTCAGTTGAATGATGAATGGGAGCCTGCCTATAAATGTTTATTGATTTTTCATAAATGGCAATAAATTCAACAAAACCTTGAATACTTCTACTTCTTCTCTCTTTTCCATCCTTCATCATCATGTTTCTTCTTCTGTATCTAATTTTATATGTACATGTAATTATTATTGCCATACTTTCTGCAGACAAGTGAAGAATTACATTAAAGGGATGGTCCGGGCTGAAAGTATTTATATCTTAATACATAGAGTAGAATTCACTGAGCAAAATGCCGAAAATTTCATCAAAATCGGATAACAAATGATAACGTTATTAAAGTTTAAAGTTAAGCAATATTTTGTGAAAACAGTCGTCATGAATATTCATTAGGTGGGCTGATGATGGCACATCTCCACTTTCCGTTTTCTTATGTTATTACATAAAATCATTATTTTTTTCATTATTTCATACTTGTGTGAATAATATGTCTCCCTTATAATGAAATAAGTTGCAGCAATAAATATCTAATGCACTAAATCAGTTGTCAATCCAATTTTTCTAGTTCTTGGAGGAAAAAATTTGAATAAACCTAATTTCATATAATAAAATACAAAAGAACAAGTGGAGATGTGACATCATCAGCCCACCTAATGAATATTCATGACGACTGTTTTCACAAAATATTGCTAAACTTTAAAATTCAATAACTTTGTTATTTGTTATCCGATTTTGATGAAATTTTCGGCATTTTGCTCAGTGAATTCTACTCTATTTATTAAGCCATACATACTTTCAGCCCGGACCACCCCTTTAAGTATGGTAATAATAATTACATGTACATATAAAATTAGATAAACAGAAGAAACATGATGATGAAGGATGAGAAAGAGAGAAGAAGTAGAAGTAAAAGAAGATGAATAAACTGGGAAAAGGAGAAAAACGTCTAATGATTTCTTATAACTAAAACGTAATTGCCCCAATTAAACATTAACATTTAAAGAGCAAACATGTACAAGGTTCAAGGTAAATGCATGCATTATTTGCAAATAATATATTTAATACAGAATGAGGCCTAAAATGATCCACACGATTCATCAATAAAAATTAACACATGCAATAAAGTTCAGGAATCGTAACTGTGAATATCAAGTAATAAACTTTGAGACTGTATTCGCTCAATGGATGCTCTAAAATCTTCATACATTGGGTGATTTTAAGTTTGGGTTAATGTAGCTGTTAGAGTGTGAAAAGGCTGCTGATCAGAGCTTCCAACACTGGAGTGGGTTTAGTAAGAAGAAACTGATCATGTCTTTGATAGCACATGGCAATCAAGTCTTACAACTGTACATGCGAAAACAGAATCAATGATGGAAGTAAAATGGGAGAGAAATTGTAGTAAACCTTGTCGTACAGAATGCAATGTCTAAAATCACTTCAAGAAACCAAGAGTCAGTGCTCCATACATTGCATGAAGCTTTGATGATTTTCACTCATAAATTCATAATCTTCTTTCATCAAATGAACAGCAGCATCGAGTCAAGCCTCATTTCAAGTGAGGTATTGTCACTGATGTTTAGCGTTGTCATAACAATAATACCAGTTTTCAACACTAGACCAAGGCTCACTTCAACGCTTTGCCACTGGTGTCGATGTTGCCAAACACCAATACCAGATTTCCATAATGTACTTGAAATGATGCTGGTGTCGGGTCGACCATGGAATGTGCATGTATAACATAGTTCTCAGAGCCGCTACACCAACACCATATTTAAACACTAATTGAAATAACATATTGATACCGTGGTATCAACACATTTTTGGTGTTAACTAACCTGACTTGTTTTGGTTCCATCTCCTGTTTGTCTTCCTTCTATTGAGAAATGAAAATTCCTGTTGCTGGTTGCTGCCGGTCTAACAAGATTACCTGCAGAAAGCTGGGAAAAGATCATGAAAATTGTCAATTATCATTGTGAGCTTTTAAATTATTTCCACAATATTTTGGAAGAACAACACAAAAGACTGATCCACTGCAGATGATACATGTAGCTCTTCAAAGTCCCCACATTCAAAATATATCAGTGAAAATAGTCAGGTTGACAATTTTGTCGCAACCCCAATCATGCAAATCTAGGTGCAGTGCATGACCTCCGTAATATTGATGTAAATTGTACACCTGTAAATTAGTCATTAAATTGGAATTCAAGCATTCTATATGGCTAATGGTGGGAGACAGGCCCGGGGGCCAGTCAAATATATTGCTGTACACACGCGTGACCAAAAAAGCGTTTAAAGCTGTGTTTTTTCAGTTTTGGATGAGGTCCGCGCATGGACTCGTTAAGGCAGGGCTCCACACTAACCCTTTTTTTCTACTGGTCCAACCTATTCATGTCGGACCAGTAGATACTCAGTTTTTCAATTTTTTACTGGTCCGAACCTAAAATCTACTGGTCCCAAAAAATAAAGAAAACATTAAAAAAAGGCGTGAGTTTATTTTGCTGTCCTTTCTTGTTACCCCCCCCCCAAAAAAAAAAATGAAGGAATGAATGAATGAAAGACAAAAAGAAAGAAAGGAAGAAAGAATAAAAGAAAGGAAGGAAGGAAGAAAAAAGCAAAGGTAAAGAAAGGATAGATGTGAAGGAAGGAAAAAAAGAAAGAACTAAAGAAAGAAAGAAGGAAAGGAAGGAAAGAAAGAACAAAAATAAGAAAGAAAGAACAAAAGAAAAAAAGGAAGGAAAGAAAGAAAGAAAGAAAGAAAGAAAGAAAGAAAGAAAGAAAGAAAGAAAGAAAGAAAGAGAAAGAAGGAAAGAAGCAATAAAACAAGAAAGAAAGGGTAAAAGGAGAGATGGAAAGAAGGAAAAAAGAAAGAATAAAAGAAACGAAGGAAGAAAAAAGTAAAGAAAAAATTTGAAGGAAAAAAAAAACCAAAGAAGGAAAGGAAGGAAAGAAAGAACAAAAGAAAAAAAGAATGAAGGAAAGAAGGAAAGAAATGAAGCAAGCAATATAGAAAGAAAGAACAAAAGACAAAGTAATGAAAGAAAGAAGGAAAGAAGGAATAAAAAAAGAAAGAAAGGGTAAAAGGAGAGATGGAAAGAAGGAAAACAGAAAGAAAGGATTGAAAGAAGGAAGAAATCAAGAAAAGGGAAAATGATAGAAGGAAAAAGGAATGTTGGGAAGGAATAAAGAAGGAAGGAAGCAAGCAAGCAATATGAAAAAAAAAAGAAAATGTAAAAGAATAAATGAAAGGAAGAACAAAAAAGAAAGACCAAACTTCAAAGAAAGAAAGGAAAGGAAGCAAGCAGTAAATAAAAGGAAGAAAGAAAAGGTAAAAGGATAGATGGAACAAAGGGGAAAAAGAAAGAACAAAAGACAAAGAAGAAAGGAAGGAATGAAAGAGAGAAAGGGCTGAAAGAAGGAATAAAAACAAGAAAGGGTAAAGAAAGGATGGATGGAATGAGGAAAGAAAGAAAGTAACAAAGAATGAAGGAAAGAAAGGGGAAAAGAAGGAAGGAAATGAAGAAAGAAAGAAGAGATAAATATAGGATGGATGGACTCAAGAATTAAAGAAAGAAGGAAATCAAAAAAGAAAGAAAAAGAAAGAGCATTAGAAATAGAGAAAAATATTAACAGGACAGAAAGAATGAAAGAACAAAAGACAAAGAAAAAGGGAAAATTAAAAAAGAAAGACAGTAAAAGAAGAGAGGGAAGAAACAAAGAAAGATTGAAAAGAAAGAAGGAAAGAAAGATTGAAAGAAAACAAAGGAAGAAAGCTAAAACTATCATCATAAATAAATTATCAGTTTCTTTTTGGCTCAATTAAAATATACTAGTACTAGCTACGAAAGAAACCAAGTGTATCAACACACACACAAATGCATATGTGGGGCTATCATGTATTCAGACGATATCACTCGAAACCCGATCTCTTTGAACTAAAACAGAAGTGAAAATTTCTCCTTTTACTGCTTACAAATGACAGAGTTACCCCAAATTTGGCAAATTTTTAGGAAATATGGACATTATAAGAGCTTTTCATTAGTGTGAAATGTGAATTTTGCCAGTTCTGTGAGAGATTTCTGCCAGAGGTTAGCCAAGCTTCGTTCGTGCAGCCAGTAGGAAATTTACCATGTGGGCTGTGTGGCTGGCTAGCCACGTGTACACTGTATGTTACCCTATCAAAAATTGCATGCGATTCATTCTGTGTGTGTTCTGTGTGTGAATGCCAGAATTTAACGGGAGGAAAATGGTTCGCAATTTGAGTCATGGAATATTTTTCATGTTTATGTTGGACTAGCGAATTTGACCATTTCTGAAAAAGTTACTGGCCCAACAATAGTTTTTATTACTGTTTATGTCGGACCAGTAAATCTTGCTATTTCTGAAAATCTACTGGTCCGACAGTGATTTTTACCGGTCTGGGACCGTCGGACCGGCGCTAGTGTCGAGCCCTGGTTAAGGGTATCGAAAACACAGATATTCAAGAAAAAGGGTGGTTTTGAAAGACTGGTCAATCGCGGGGTCAAACGTATTTAGGGTATGTTTTTTCCCCCAAAGCTTTTTTCTTTTAAAGACTAGCCAAACGTGTTTAGGGTAATTTTTTCCCTGAGGTCATATTTTGGCGACACTTGTTTAGGGGCCAAAATGTATTTAGCCTGCGAAAAACTTGTTTAGGGGGTCATTTTGCACACAGACACAGAGAAAAACTTGTTTAGGGGGTGTTTGGAAATTCCTTGGTCACGCGTGTGTACAGGAATATATTTGACTGCCCCAGTCACATATAGACATGGATCCTCACAGCAATGCCGGCATGAACCTTCAAAGGCCTAATGCATATGAAGGGGTTAAAAGTTTAAAAATAAATAAAATCAAAAATATTTACGTGATTTTTATCTTAAAAGATGGATTTCCTAGGGAAATCCACTTTGTTTACATGTGTCTCTATCATGACTATGATGGCAGGCGGTTCAAGGCTCCATGTCTGAAGAAGTATATGTCAAAATACTATTATTAAAAAATATCAGACATGGAGTCCTCAACTCAAGGCTAGATTTTATTATAACTCTGAACAGTCATGACAGTGGCGGACCGTTACCCGGAGTAGCCAGGCGGCTTCTAGAGAGTAAAAATCATTTATTAACGTAAGGTTACTCTCATACGAAGCCAGGCCTTCTATCTCATAGACCCACACAGAGCCAGCCAAAACCTGAAACTTTCACCCCCGAGATTTCTACTTTCCTTCTAAAAGATCTAGCTCTAAAACATGTACATGGGATAAAACTTAATTTCCGACATTTCTACGCTCTCGTTGTTATTTTTAAAACAAGAATTCATCAAAAAAATGAAAAAATATTGTGAAAAGACGGAAGAGACTTGCCCGATGTTTACGCCGCCATCTTGTTTCTTATTGTACTTCCCCAACGTTACGCGACATGTACATGATTTAGAGCTAGATCTTTTAGAAGGAAAGTAGAAATCTCGGGGGTGAAAGTTTCAGGTTTTGGCTGGCTCTGTGTGGGTCTATGAGATAGAAGGCCTGGCTTCGTATGAGTAACCTTACGTTAGTAAATGATTTTTACTCTCTAGAAGCCGCCTGGCTAACCCGGAGGAGACAAAATCACAAAGCATTGCCATTGGCACAACAGTAGAGGCGCACGGCCAATATGGGAGACTCTCTCCAATAGGGGAGACAATCTCCCATATTGGAGACTTGCTTTGCAAAAGAACAAAAGAAACACCAACAAAAGTCAAAAGCGTTATTTTTTCCACCCAAAATTTTGTCTCACTTGGGTCAGAAGCCCATTTGTTTTGTGTGTGGATGACAACAAAAATCCTTATCAAAACAAAAGTAGATGGTTAATTTTTTTAAGTAGATGGTGAAAAGGGGTAATTTTTCATGAGGAATCTGCCAATCACAGTTTTATTTGCCGCCGAGGTAAACCTTTTGCAGCAAATGTAAACAAAGGAAATTGGTCTCCCAAACTGGAGACTGTCTCTGAAATTGGATACCCAAATTATTTACAAAAGTCTCTGATATTGGAGATAATCCCTCTCTTGACTTGGGAGACAGTCTCCCATATTGGCCGTGCGCCTCCGGCTCTATACTGATTGGAGGGGTACAGCATGCAGCATTGTTCACAAAGAATACAGTGTCAGTGCCCCTCCAATCATTTGTCCCCTTGGCTTTGGGTCACGGTCCACCACTGACTCTGAAGATACGTCATTTTCAGAATTCGGCCACTGGCCTGAGCGCATCGACATGGCCACGGTCGAGCCGTTGCCAGCACTGTAGCAGTGGCAGTGTCAGTGAGTACGTACGTGTTGATCGCGTAGATCTACCTCGAGCGAAGTTCGTGCAGGCTCCACTCCACTTCACTACGCTCCACCTACCCGAACTTCGAGACCATGAACTCGATCAGATATTCCGAGTGACAAAAGGTGGGATTTTATGGGGAGAAAATACAAAATTCATGCAACATCACGATCTTTAAAAACAAGTAAAACTAATATTTTTACTTTACACAAAGTTTCACTTCTTTTCAATGCTTCTATCAGTCTCAAAATTGATGATTTAAAGCCAACATGAAGTTCCTCACACGTAATAATTCACTGCCGATTTCAGAACATCGCATGCGCGCGAGGGTCCGAGCTCGGACCAGACCCGGTACCTCCCGCATGCGATGTTTTGAAGTCGGCAGCGCATTAATATTATACGTGTGAGGAACTTCATGTTGGCTCTAAATCATCAATTTTGAGACTGATAAAAAGTGATAGAAGCATGGAAAAGAAGTGAAACTTTGTGTAAAGTAAGAATATTAGTTGCACTTGTTTTTAAAGATCGTAATGTTGCATGAATTTTGTATTTTCTTCCCATAAAATCCCACCTTTTGTCACTAGGAATATCCGATCGAGTTCATGGTCTCGAAGTTCGGGTAGGTGAAGCGTAGTGTAGCGGTAGTGAAGTGGAGTGGAGCCTGCACGAACTTCGCTCGAGGTAGCGTAGATCGTACCGCGGTACTTACAAGTTTTGGGAATATGTCGATTTTCTTTGCAGCTGACCATAATCTCACTCCAAGCTGACTTGCCATTGTCATTTATTGAAGGAGACAACACTGCAATCACTCAAATCTATTTTCCACAGATATTTAAATAGGTTTCTAATCTTTTCCTGTCGTCTTCGTCCCGGCTTCCCAATTTGCTCGGCTCAAATTTCTATTATGAAATATCCTGCATATCGGATTTCGCTTGTGTTCGTTCAGCGCTAGCGCTACACTAGCGGGTGTTCGTTTTGCGTATAAACTCGGTGATACTGGTGGAGTCAGCGAAAGCCACTTACGAAACTTGTCACAATTCTCGTTACATAATAATGCTTGAGGAATTGGGGCGGGGAAGGAGGCCCTTTTATTGGGTTTTTTTCCGGGTTTTTTGTCCCGTTTTTTTGTGTGCACAATATGCAAGGATGGGAAGGATGTGCGACGTAGGTTCCTGCGACATTTGCACAGGGTTAGAGTTAGGATCGCAATAGACTTATTGGTTCAGAAGAATGGGGCCCGAGCATTAGGGTGAAGCTCAATGCGTGATAAGCATGGGCGGAAATCCCAGGGGGGACGCGTCCCCCTACCAAAAATAGTAGGGGGACACAGTATCGAATGTCTGGCCCTACTATTTTTGTTCTGTTATGATGGTTAGAAATACGTCATTCTTCACAATCGAAATAATACATGTATTTGGACTAAATGACCTTGTATATATTTTGGGTGAAAACCTTTTTTTTTGCTTGTCAAATATTTTTGTTTAAATGACCTTACATTTTGGGTGAAAAACTTTTTTTTTTTTTTTTTTTTTTGCTTATCAAATTTTGCAGCCCTGGTCCCCCTACCTTTGGGGACAGATTTCCGTCCATGGTGATAAGTACAAAAAAAAAGAGAGGGCACAGCATGGCGCGCGGAGCAAAAATTTCAAAAAAGTCCCAAGCGAGCGTGAACAAAATAACCTTTTTATGAAAATCTAACTTTGAGATTGATTTTGACAAGGTATTCAGAAAATAACATCATATCTTACATCTTCCTTTCCTTTCCTTTATATTTTTCATCTTTTCTTATTTGTTCTCGGTTGCATAACTTTTGGGGCCAGTGCTATGCGGATCGGGTTCGGGGTAATGGCATTACAAGGAATTTTAACTCGGGGGAGGCAAAAGAACATTTGTGTGTGTGGGGGGGGGGGGGGGCAATACTCAAATATTTTGCCTATTTCTTAAAATCGAGCAAGAAGCGCGACCTATTTTTTTTATGTACACATGTAGACCCTATAACAGGAAAAGGGACTTGAAGCGAGCTGTTTGCACTGGGTCATGAAGGTGATATCTCACCAGATGAAATAATGCGAGCGCGAAGAGCGAGCTGAAATTTTTTGATATCCTGAGATGATGACTGGACTTTCTAAGCACTTTTTGTAGTCATTAACTGGATGGCTACCTAATTTATAAACAATTGATGCGAGCGCGTAGCGGGAGCTGAAAATAAAGTTTTGATTTATGAAAATTATGAATACGCAGGATGTGTATCTCGCTATAAAAGGAATAATGAAAACTCTAATCGCGAGAAGCATATTGACTTGAACATTGGATTTTTAAGCCCCATGTGAACAGATAATTTGCTTATCTCAGTCAACAGTTACATGCGAGCGCGTAGCGCGAGCGAATTTATAATTTTATATAATGACATGAAAGATTAAAAAAAATGTTGGGAGCTAACAGTGAATGGATGAGAATGTTTTAAAGAACGAAACAGCTGTTTTGGAGCACTTTGCAGCTTTAGTAGGATGCTTATGACAACATTTACGAAATAGTTTGAGGCAGAACAAGTAGCTAATGTGGAAATATTTGTAAAAGTCGCCAGCGAGCGAAGCGAGCCAGATTTTTTTTTGCCTTTTTAAATGATTTTGAAATGAAATTCTAATCATGTGATAGTAGATTTGGAAATTTAGCCAAACAAAAACAGGCTTTTTACGGTAAATCTTGCCAGCGAATGGCTTTACTTAGGTTAGGACATAACATACAATGATACAAAGGATATAACTAGCCCTTGGCTAAGGATTTTTGGGTCCTGATTGCGACCATTATCGCCTAAAATTTAGCAAGCTTATAACAAACGCCATCCACCTTTCTTCCCGTTCTTCATATTTTTCAATCCTCGGCAGCCCGATCGTGTTATTATAATAATTTTTTTTCTTGTCCATTTTCTTCATATTCTGGTTTTCCAATCTAGCTTTTAGCTCTACCCTCATTTCCAGTTTCTTTTTGCCTCTTTTCCCCCATTTTCCCGCCATTATTGCCCGTGCCATCGAGTCATATCTTTTGATTTCATATCCCTCTTTGCTAATCATGCTATTAGTATTTCAGGATATTTTGTACTGATCCTCACAAGTAATAAAGTTATTGAAGTTTAAAATTTAGCAATATTTTGTGAAAACAGTCTTCATGAATATTCATTAGGTGGGCTAATGATGTCACATCTCCACTTTCCGTTTTCTTATGTTATTGCATGAAATCATATTTTTTTCAATATTTCATACTTGTGCGAATAATATGTCTCCCTTATAATGAAATAAGTTGCAGCAATAAATATCTAATGCACTAAATCAGTTGTCAATCCAATTTTTCTAGTTCTTGGAGGAAAAAATGTGAATAAACCTAATTTCGTATAATAAAATACAAAAGAACAAGTGGGGATGTGACATCATCAGCCCACCTAATGAATATTCATGACGACTGTTTTCAGAAAATATTGCTAAACTTTAAAATTCAATAACTTTGTCATTTGTTATCCGATTTTGATGAAATTTTCGGCATTTTGCTTAGTGAATTTGACTCTATTTATTAAGCTATAAATACTTTCGGCCTGGACCATCCCTTTAAGGCCTACTTTTCAAAGCTTATTTGGCCTTGATGACTTTGAGCCTTGAAATTTCAAGGCTTTTTCAAAGCATTTTGTATTTTATACTTTTGCATTGCTTTTATATAAGTAATTATACATGTTTCAATCGTTCTGTATATCTAATGACACTATCCTAGTCAATAGTACCAGTCAGCAGTAGCAGTAGTAAGTGTACTATACAGCAGCTATAGTGCCATCAATAATTGTAATTATCACCAAGAAAACAGCAGTGATGAAAAATAACATTATTTATTGGTAACGTGTCATGAATGATTATGACAATATTAATAATAATGATGGTAATAATGATAATGATAAAGATTAAAGTGATTTGATGACAGGAATAATTTTGACAGATCTGACTGCAATTTTGACAACAATTTTCATACTTTGAAAATACATGTAACTAAACTCTAAAGAGTGATAACAAGGTTGATTTCTATTCCATTAGGATTTTCCTAGTATTATTTTCTTTAGCCAACAAGAATGTTTTCATTCTTAATGATATTTGGTAAACTTGAACACAATCTTCAATATCCAAATGGGCTATTTCAAAAATTTGAGGGGCCAAGCATGGCATATAGGCAAAATTTCTGCCCCCCAAAAAAAGTTGAAAGCGGTTGAAGCGAGCAGGCGAGCAAAAATGTTCAAATATTAATAAATCCTAAACGAATTGAAGCCATCAGCATATTAAAAAAAAACATAACCTCGGCCTCTTCAATCAGATTTATTCAATCCCAACAACAAACTCAGCCCTGGACCCTACCCCCCCCCCATCCTCCCTAAAACACCCCATCCCCTATCCGGAGGAGAACTGGCTCTGGGCTCCAGTTAGTGCATGGTCTAATGTTTAAGTATTCCCATTTAGAGAAATGGATTGTAACTCTTTGATCCCCCTAATACTATTTTTTATTTCATTCAATGAAGGAGGGTTTTTTTTTATTCTCGGTCTTTGTAAATAAGATATTTAACAAAATCAAAACATGATTAATTAATTGATATTTACCTTTACTTCTCTCCTGCTTCCCGAAAAGAATTTCCTACCAACTAAATTTATTTAGCCTGGCGTAAATCATCGATATCGATGGAATAGCGCCATCATCTCTAAAACCAACCAACCAACAACGCTTCCATGAAATAGGGATGAATAATTATATTACTCAGTGTAATGTCACGGAACATTGACTGCAATCAGTGTCCAAAATGTTGTTTTTCAAGATTTACTTAGGCATAAAAATTCCCTCTAGTTGGGACGGGTCCAAGATTTTCCAAAAGGGGAGTCACATTTTCCCTAGGAAAATTTGACAAGCCAAAAAAAAAAGCTTCACTAAAAAAATGAAGGTAATTTTGTCTCACATAAAATTGGACAAGCAAGAAAAAAAAATACCCACTTATTTATGAACGACATATTCCCATTAAAATGAATAATAATTGCTGTGACTCTCTCTCAAAAAAAGGGGGGGGGAACACATGCACCTTTGAATGAATTTATTAGAACATCATTGGCAGCTGTTAATATTCTTGCTGCAGGCGCCGCGGAACGGTTTTCAAAGTGGGGGGGGGGGGTGAGCCAAAAGTGGGGGGGGGGGGGGCTGACCATGATAAAAATCACAATCATATGGTCATTTTTACATTTTGGTACACGGTTTTGAAAAAAGTGGGGGCCCCCCAGCCCCCCCCCCCTGTTCCGCGGCCCCTGTGCTGGAAACAAAAATGCAAAGTAGTACAAACCAACATTTGTACAAGTTTTGAAACATAAACAAATAAACGAAAACTTGATAACAGTATTTCATCGAAACTTAATTCTACTTTCAGGAAATATCTCATGGCATAAATAATAGTAAAGACGGATACGCATGCAGCGAAGAAAGAGACAGGGAAAAAGAGAAAGTGTGTAAGTAACAGAGGGGGGGGGGGGACTGAGAGAACGGCGAAGGAAGATGAAGAGAGTGATGTGAAGAAAATAGACGAAAAAATAACATCGTCAATCATGATTCAATATTACATTGAAACATGAATACCTTATATAAAACACAAAGGTTGCACAATATAAACTGACCTGGGTTCCAAAAGAAATCAAACTTCAGCAGGGGCGGATCCAGGATTTTCCAAAAGAGGGGGCAAATTTTTCGGAGGAAAATTTTGACATGCAAAATTAAGGATACTTCGTTCCGAAAAAATTTGACAAGCAAAAAAAAGTCTTCAATTTCAAAAGAGGGGACATACCTCTGTTTTAATGGCATTTTTACATCACAAATTTTAATTTTGCTTCTCAAGGGGGGGGGGGCACGTGCCCCCCCCCCCCCTGGATCCGCGCCTGAACTTCAGAAGCAAACTACACAAAGTCCATTCAGTCAAAATGAGCAAAATGTTGACACAGGCTACAGCTTCAATGAGGAGGTTGTAGCCTCTCAAATCAATTCGTTCCGTGATCCTAAGTCACAAAATGGCAAAAGAAAGACCAGTGAAAATGACATGGGATCAAACTAAATCGTAGGCGGCGGAAGCGGGGGGGGGGGGGGGGACCTGCCCCCCCCCCCGTAAATTTGAGGTGGGGAGGGGGACGATCCACCCCAAAAATTTTAGTTGATAACCTTTTTTTCTTGCTTGTCCAAAAATTTAGGTGGTCCCCCCTAAAATTTGGGTTGATAACCTTTTTTTTTCTTGTCAAGTCAAACAATTTTGGTGGTCCCCCCTAATTTTTTGGCTTCCGCCGCCAATGAACCAAATAGTCATTCTTTGCTTGACTGCTATTGCAATTTTCCATCAGCACAGAATCTTACGACGATCAGCTGTATACGTTTCAGCTGTTATTGTGATTTGACGAGCATGCATGTTTTCAACAGATTGTTTGCCTGTTGTAGAATCCATCCCCGTCGCGTTTGCTGAAACTCGTTAACGATATACCAAGGCAAAAACATGCATCGTGCTTAAAAATAAATAAATAAATAAATAAATGAATAAATAATAAAATGAATGAATACATAAATAAATAAAATAGCATCGTTGCTGTACATGTTTATTGCAGTTCTAAAATCATTAATGAATGGAAGCGGCTGAATTGCATGAAAGTGAAACATCTGCCATGGAATGTCAAAATAATGAAGTTCTGAAGTAGATAATTTGTTTGTTTGCTTGTTGCCCGTCTGCGATTTTTCTCCTACCATGCCTACCAACTTTTATCCCTGGCGTCAAAATATCGAAAAGCTATATAAAACACAATTAACGGCCCGTGTAACTGGGATAATCCTTGCGCTTACAATCATGACAAGGTTTTGGGTTCGAATTAAAAAGATCTCCCTTTTTGATAAAGTTTGAGGCAAGACTTTGTACAAAATAAAAGTAACTTTGGTTACAATCGTACGTACAAAAAGTGAATTGAATGTCCCGGTTTTAGGTATTTTCCATTTTCTTGCCAGACCGTCGATATTCTCCCTTGGGTCAAGGAGGTAACTCCTTGCTTTTTTAATTCATCAGTGTTGGCAAGTATGTAAGTGTAGTCTGCTGTGCAAACCCTTCAATCAAGTTAAGGGTCTGAATTAGCAGCCTACAATGCCTGGTATTTTGGGAAACACCCGAGTTATCTAAAAATAAACGCCAAAATTCTTGTTAAAGGTCAAGTCCACCCCAGAAAAATGTTGATTTGAATAAATAGAGAAAAATCAAACTAGCATAACGCTGAAATTTCATCAAATTCGGATGTAAAATAAGAAAGTTATGGAATTTTAAAGTTTCACTTATTTTTCACAAAACTGTGATATGCACTATTAGGTGAGTCAGTCGATGATGTCACTCACTATTTCTTTTGGTTTTTTTATTGTTTGAATTATGCAATTTTTCATTTCTTACAGATTTGACAATAAGGACCAACTTGACTGAACCATAATAGTATAAAACAATGCTATCTACACATGTTCAGGGAGGAATTATTCATTGTTTCACTTGACAATGAGGAGAAAATTAGAATATCTCATATATCATATAACAAAATACAAAAGTAATAGTGAGTGGATGACGTCATCAGTCTCCTCATGTGCGTACCGACCACGATGAAGCCTGAGTGTAGTAGTTTGAGGATATGACACAGTACATTCTGGCCAATTGTATGAAATCAGAACTTGTATATCCAATATTGCGGAAAACAAAGCGCGAAATATATAAAATTGAAATAAACCAATGTCACAATCTACATTTAAGGAACACAATGCTTCAAATACTTTTTATATTTTAATATTTTTTTATTTATTAATTTTTTTTGCTCATGCATTGTAGCAACCAAGGGTAATGAATAGGGAAGGCAGGGTAACTTATGACATTTTTTGCATTTTGCATATCAAAGTTGATATGACTATATAATGTTGTTGAAATAAGTACCTTACCTTTAAATTTGATTCTTTGGAAATATTTTTACCTACATGATATATAACTTTCTACCCCCACAATGAAATTCATTGTGACCTTTGAAAAAAAAACGATGTCAAATGGCTCAACTTGCCTTGCCCCATCTGTGCAACCGCGTAGCCAGGAATTAATTTGGGAGGGGGCGGTAAATGCACGTGAAGCGTGCCAATACGGTATACATACAGAGCGCGCTCCCTAGGGAGGAGGGTGCAAGGAGGGGGAGTTCCCCTCTCCCGCGCGAATGCGACTACTTAGTTGTGCCACCTCTCGCATTAAGTCGTACAACATTGAAGAAAACTCGCACGATGATCGCCCGACCGATGGTACGATCTGATGCGAGTGAATCGGTCGTATTTGATCGCGTTTGAATGGACAACGGCACCTGAATGGAGGTCGAGTGGTCTAAGGCGCGCTGACTATACATGGAAAGTCCGGGGTTCGATCCCCGGCCGCGGCACCTATGCCCATGAGCAAGGCATTTAATGTATATACAATGCTCTTTTATCCTGATTTCAAATAAATGGAAAACTATATGCATTATTGGTAACTAGATGTGCACTTGAAAAAAAAGTTTGGAATTTGAACATGTTCAAAGTTCAGATGCGACCAGTCACGACCACCTCGAGTTCGTGCGATCGTCTACAACGACTGCGAGTGATCGCAAGACACCAAGAGATCGATCGTGCAACAACAAAAAAATTGAAGGATTGCGGAAAAACCATCAAAGATTAAGAAAGTTATTAGAAGTCTGATTTTTTTTGCCGTGGCCGAGTGGTCTAAGGCGCCTGACTATACATGAAAAAGTCCGGGATCGATCCCCGGCCGCGGCACCTATGCCCGTGAGCAAGGCATTTAATCTACAATGCTCTTTTATCCTGCTTTCAAATAAATGGAAATGCTATATGCATTAATGGTAACTAGGTGTGAACTTGTTTAAATAAAAAAATGAATAAAAAAAAACTGTTGCAGGCGGAGCGCGAAATTTTCGATATCTCATTAAATTCAAATCAAAATAAGGCGTCTCTTATGTTTATCAACTCGAATATTGACTTGCTGTGATTTTCGAAAGAAATAATTATGAGCGCCCCAAAAATGGGAAAAGATTGGAGAATTTGAAATAATTCCTCTTACCGTTTGAAACGTTTTATAAATAGAGAACAGAAATGATACAATTATGCCTACCTTGGTCACATGCATGAGATTTGAGTGTAAAAAGTTTGTCCCCATTTAATTTCGTTAATTTGTCGCAAAACAGAGTACATAGAAGACGGGTATACACAGCAAGTAAAGAGGCCCCATTCCTTCCCGCGAATGGCGTTGAAGCTCTGATTTTTAGACATTTATCTGAAACTTTAACCTGTTCTAATTTTGATATTTCTTAGATTATACCGTATATAACTCGATTAAGAAGAAAAAACGAGCTCAAAATGTGAAAGGGATGTTGCAAGCTAGAAGATGGAATTTTCCTTTCCCATGCTCGAGAAGCACGGGAACCTCTGTGATTTATTATGGAAGAAAAAAAAATCGCTCGTATTATTAAGCGCCTCTTTTTGGTTAAGAAAGTTCAGTAATATTCAAAATTTCAAATCAATGGCGCATAACAAGACAGGAGATGGATGTGCAGCGATATATAATAAAGTTTAATATCGTATATACTTTTGCATATAGCAAGGCACGAATTTAATTCCTTCCCCTTTGAGCAGATACTTTGCCAAAAATTACTTGCTGAAAAGTGGAAGAAATAGCATTTGGGGACTCGGGGGGGGGGGGGGGGGGGCGTGACGGTGCTGTTTACCCGCTCCGAACAGAAGAGCCAAAATTTTGTGTCAATACAATAAAAAAATACATTTCATACTCTTTGCACCCTTATATACTTTTTTTTTTCTGGCAATAATATACACGATTCCCACGGCCGGTAAAGGGAAAAACGGAGTAGAAAAAAAGGTATGGGAAACAAATGGGAATGGCAATTTTGATTTTCCGCGCAAAAAAATTAGCATGAAGAGAGGAGAACGTCTCGTTTAGGTTGTTATTATTTTGACCCCCCCCAAAAAAAGGAAAAAAATAGCAAAAGCTATATACCTTTCTTCCCTTTTCTGACGAGTGAGGGGAGTTGCCGTCTTGACTACTATTCAGCTGTAAAAATAATAAAAAGCTGTGTTGGTTGGAGACCTTGTAAGTGTCAACCTTTATGGAAGGATTGTACATGTCTGTCCGATGTATTGTCTGTGTATTTGTAGTCTTTGTATTGTAGATGTTTTTGTTCTAAATAATTATGTTTGTATAAGGAAAAAAAAAACAACCCATGTGTAACAACTGTAAGAAGACATGTCTTGAAGAAAACGTGTTATGTTTAGTTAAGCTATGGAGTGTTTGGTGTATGAAAACCAGCAAGTATAATTATGGCTGATGTCAGAGTAATAACATTGAACTGTAAGGTTACACTTCGTAATTCCGAAGGTTCTTTATTCCGACGGTTCGTAATTCCGAAACACGTAAATTGCCTATACCTCAATGTTCGTTAATCCGAAAACGTAAAAGGGTTCGTTAATCCGAACATTTGTGGCGTTATTGCGAAGGTTCGTTATTCCGAAGGTTCGATAATCCGAAAACGAAATAAGGTTCGATGTTCCGAAGGTTCGTCAATCCGAAAACGAAATAAGGTTCGTTGTTCCGAAGGTTCGTTAATCCGAAAACGAAATAAGGTTCGTTGTTCCGAAGGTTCGTTAGTCCGAAAACGAAATAAGGTTCGTTAATCATTAGTTTTCGGACTAACGAACCTTCGGAATTACGAACCTCATTTCGTTTTCGGATTAACGAACCTTCGGAATTACGAACCTTATTTCGTTTTCGGACTAACGAACCTTCGGAATTACGAACCTTCGGAAATACGAACCTTCGGAATAACGAACCTTCGGAATATCCGAACCTTCGGAATAACGAAGCTTCGGAATTACGAATGTTTGCGGAACTGGTTAGGACTGGGTGATAAGAGTTTTGATGCAGAATTAGCTGATAATCAAAGAAAAATGGAATGGGAAAGGATTTTTTTTTCAGTTTTCGAAATACACAATCCATTAAGGGAAACTGTCATTTTATTCAATCCTAAACTTGATCTTACAGTAAATAAAACAAATCCTGAAGGAAACTGGGTAATTTTGGATTTGGTAATGGTCACACTGAAATTTGCATTGATATACGAACCAAACGAAAATAATCTTCAGTGCTTTTTATGAAAATTAGGGAAAATTGTAACTGATTTCGATAATCCGCATATCATTTTATGTGGTGAATGGAACTTAACACAGGATAAAACTATGTAAACATAAACAATCCCAGAACTAAGGCAGTGGTTGAAGAATGAATTTGAATTAATTGATCCATGGAGACAATAAAATCCGATTATAAACGTCTTACATGGAGGAGAACATCCCCATCAATAAAACGATCCCGTTTGGATTTATTTTTTTGTATTCAAAAGAGCTTCCGTCTATTTCAAAAGAAACAGATATATTGCCCCGGTATGTTGCCTGGTTATCGAACACTGCAGATCACTCAATTGTCCCTTTAAGTCTAGATGTTCTGATTTTGAAAGAGGTATAGAGGATAGACTAGAAATTTTAAAATGATTCCCTCTTATAAGATCAAGCGTATATACAAACCATGGAGCTAGCTAGCTCAATGTTTAAACTTAGGGGTTGAAAGACCTACAGCTGACTGTAAATGACCACTTCAGTTGTTTATTAAATTCTTATTAATGGAAATAAGGGGTTTAACATCGTATTCTGTGAAAAAGAAGAAAGACATACTTGAGGAAGAGGTTGTGTTTGAAAAGAATATACAAATTTTAGAAAGCGAACTGATACCCCTTTCATAAACCCAATTATGCGGCTAATAGCAGCATAATTTGGTCGTAAAATCGGAGGAGGACCAGAGTTATCCGCATTATTTTGATGCTGCAATTATCTGCATAATAGCAGCATCGGGACAAGATTACGAGTTTATGAACGTATTTCCAAATAATGCGGATAATTGCCATGATGCGGTCACAAGGTCACCCTTTTCCAACACAACCGCATCGGAGGGGGCGTGTCCAGTTGTCATGACGATTATCCGCCTTTTTCAGGACGGGCGCTCGTAAAAAATAATGCGGATAATTTTCGGAGTTTGTGAACGCAATTTTTATTGAATAAAATTATCCGCATTACTATTAGGCGGCTAATTGGAGGATAGGTTTATGAAAGGGGTATGAGCTTTAATCCCAACAGTGATGTGAAGAGAGAAGTACCAGAAAACGTATATATTTACTTCAAAATATAAGAAATGTAGAATTGAAAGGTAAAATGATTAGAGCACGTGTAAACGCCATTTCATATGGAGAAAACCTCCCAAGTTCTTTTTAAATTTGGAGAAGAAAAATGTTCAGAAAACTATGTCAGATATTGAGCAATGGATTAGTTGTCGACAATCCAAAATAAATAACAGGCAAATGTAAAAACTTAAATTATTCAAGATTATTTTGTAACAAGGATCATGTTTTAGACATAGAAAATTTTCACGACAAATTAAAGAATTTGGAGATAAGCAAATTAAAAGACCATAACATGGAAAGACTATAGGTGGTCCTTTAACTTAGTGACTGAAAGTCGATGAAGAATGGGAAGGCCCCTGGTTCGAACGGTTTTACAATAGAATTCTTAAAGTGATTTTGGAAAGAATTGGTACATTCTTATTTTAGAGCAATTGGTTGTTCTTATAAGTCAAAGAAGCGTTAAAATTCGAATAGATTGGGAATTATTTCTTTGATACCCCAAGGAGAGAAACCAAAACAGTATTTACAGAACTGGAGACCTATAACTCTTTTAAACACGTCTTATAAAATGGCATCTTCTGCTATAGCTAATAGAATTAGAAAAAAGATATTGCACGTAATTATCCATGAAGACCTAAAAGGATTTATGGAAAACAGATATATATTAGAGAAAATATTCGTGTAATTTATGATACGAAACTGAAGAAATAAATATTCCCGGGATGTTGTTGCCTTCGGAAAGGCTTTCAATTCAGTTTCGCATATTTTTTTTATCCAAAGTCTTAGAAACATTTAACTCGGGGCCTTGCATTTATCAATGGATTCAAACCTCTTATAATGAAAATATGTCTTCAGTATGCATAAATGGTTATTTGTCAGAACGTTTCTCTTTAAATAGAGGCTGTAGGCAAGGCGACCCCCTTTCGTCATATTTATTTTTGCTGTGTACTGAAATGTTGGCAGTTATGTTTCGTCAAAATAATTGTATTGAAGGAATTGATATTGAAGGAAATATTCGAAAAATTACTCAGTATGCAGATGATACAGCCCTTTTCTAAGATGGTTCCAGTGAGTCTCTGAACAGTGTCCTTTCTGTGATCGAGATTTTCTATTCTCTTTCAGGACGGGAAATTAATGAAGGTAAAACTAAAATAGTTTGGATTGGATGAAAAAATATAGCCCCTACAGAATTGAAACAGAAATGAAACTCTTGTGGGTTGATGATGGCTGCTTGACATGTTTAGGTATAAACTTTTCTTTAAATTAAATGCCAGCCCTAAACAAGATGAAACGCCTATTTCAAGTTTGGTCGAACAGGAACGTAACCCCATTCGGTAAAGTAAAACCCCTTTTCTTTGACAATTCCATTGTCTAATTTTGTCTTTACCAAATCCGTCACCTGTGTTCATGAAAGAGCTGGACAGAGTTCTGCTCAGTTTTTTTGTTGTTGAATAAAAAACCTGATCATATCAAAAAAATTGCCACAGGGTAGATTCGAGCCTATTCCTTGTGGCTGCGATCTTATGAGTGCAGTATATGTTCCACGTATCCACAGACTTGTCTAAACTTGTTAACAGAATACCAATCACACAAATAATTAGGTTTAGAAAACCTTTATTAAAGCAAACTATTCTAACAAGGATTACAGGTTATAAACAAAGTATAGACATTTTAAGATATTAACAGATTTATACAATTCAATGATTAATGATGATGCTTAGCTATTTCTTCTACTTCTCTGATGCTTGGTTTCCTTGCTTGGGTGTACTGACGATGACTATCTGTCTGACGTCAGCTCCTGTTCTGGGTCCCGTAACACAAAGGTTAGCGATTGATCGTACGTTTGATTTTCACGATTGATTGTACATTGTAGTCAATGGAATCAATCGTAGAAAAATGTTCTACGATCATTGCTAAGCTTTGTGTTACGGTACGGGGCCCAGGTTAGACTTTAGACCAATGATTCCGTCTCGTCTCTTTAATTCCAGTTACAGATCATAACTCCTAAACACCCTGTCAAATTAAAGTCCAAGTTCAAGTTCAAGTTTATTCATTCAAAACTAAAAACATCACATTGTAATAAAAATAGATATACATACAACGTAAACTTAAATATAAATATGAATATTTGATATATATGAATATTTAATATATAAATATTAAATATAAATATGAACTTAAATATAAATATAACCAATCTAGTGATTTGTTCAAACCCCAAATATTTATAGATATATCAAGTTGAATTCTCTTGACATGTTAAACATCTCATTAAGCAGGTTAAGAATATATTCATTCTATTCTTTTCCAAAAGTATATGTTTCGTTACCTCCATCTCTATTACATAAATACACTTATTATTAGGGTGAAATGGATGATATATAAAATTAAATTGGCTGGAATTCGCCTTATGCCACAGAAAATCCTCAGAGGTAAAGAATTACCCTTTTTTCTGTTTTTATTATAACATATTGAAATAAATCACAAAATTTACAAATGATTATTAGGTGATTGCAAATCACATAAACACAAGTTAGTTACACAAAAAAGACAAAATAACCATGATAAAAAAAACCTACCCACTTATCCTCCCCCACCCCCCCAAAAAAGGAATGTGGCAAAGTGATGACTTAATATCAGTATTATCTAAACAAAGATAGGTGATTTGGTAAATAAAGTAGACAAAACAAAATATACAAGCTATGATTATGTACGAGAAAGCTATTTCATGTGAAAATCGGAAGCAAGTTTCTTTTTAAAAATGTCGGTAAGATTTCATTGATCTTTTCGACTAATGTCGAAAAGAGTTTTAATCGGTTTGTTAGATACGGTTTTGCATCTTTATCTCTGGTTCGTTACATAAATTGTAATCATGTTTTTTAATATTTTTTTTTGTAATGATAATGACTATTATCATGACAAGATTGTATATTATCAGTTATGTTGTACTATACTGTTAAACACTCATTAGCTGATTATTTGTTTACATTGACTATGAAAGCAAATGTAAACTAAGTGTGTTTATTGAATAAAACGCCCTACTGTGGGGTGAAAAAGAAATTGAAAAAATAAATCTTTAGCAAGCCAGATGAAGATGTATAGAAAAAGGGTCAAGCAAGCAGAAAAGGGTGGTAAAAATAGTATAGAATAGTTATAGACATAATGAAAGTGGCGGCGTCGTGGTCTAAGGGTTACGACTCTCTTTCAATTAATATGCTTTTCACACTGCACTTTTTCCCTTAACCCCGGGAAATTGGTGGGGCTAAGGGGGTCTTAGCCCCACCAATTTCCCGGGGTTAAGCTTAGCCCACTTCGTTTTCACACTACGTTTTAGCTATGTGGGCTATAGCACGGTAAAATAGTACGGTACTATCTGGCCCTGCAAAAAAGCAGGGTTAGCCGGCTAAGTTGTGGTGCTATTACCACATTGCGGTGCTAAGAGATGCAGTGTGAAACGAAAGTGGGCTAAAGAAAAGTGGGGCTAAGCATTAGCCAATCACAAAAGTCGAAATTGCACGTTAATCGTGCTCTATAATGGTTAAATCATCAATATTCATGAGCTGTGCAATATTCCGGGGTTAAGGCTTTAACACCGGCTAAGCAAATAGTATGGGGTTAAGAAAAACAGTGTGAAGCGAAAAAAGATAGTATGGGGTTAAGGATAGTATGGGGTTAAGGAAATGCAGTGTGAAAAGCGTGGGTTCGATTTCCAACCACGGCGTATTTTCCTTCAGCAACGAGTATTCGGTAGGAAGAAATTCCTCGAATGCTTGAGGGCCCATAATGGCGGCTCGGTTACAGCCGGGGTAATAATTATGATACCAAATATCAAGCGCATGCCCGCTATATATCAATAGTTCATAGTTATTAATATGGATGAAATCGAAGAAACAAGTGGAACGCCTCTGGCAGTCTCGCCTGCATTACGCGATTTACAACTTGTTTATGTTTTATGCTTCTCCTGTTTTGATAAATTTTTAAATGGCTGATACAAATAACTCATCTGTCAAATTTTATGATAATGATTCATCTGATAGAGAATCCAGTGACTTTATTACCTCTTCAGCCTCATATGATAGTAATTTTGCAGATAACTTTAATCTATCATCTGAGGAGTTTAATTATGCCAATGATTCTAATCAATGTTCACTTCCAATTCCCTCCTCGAAATATATAACCCAATTACAATTAAAAGAAGTAACAATTTTTTTTTTCTAAAAACTCATTTTCCTTACTGCATATGAACATCAGAAGCATAAGTAAACATTTTGAAGACCTTCAGATTCTTTTAGACAACCATAATAAACATTCTTTTTCAGTTATTGGCTTGACCGAAACTTGGCTTACAACTGACACAAATTTACCTTATGCATTAAATGGATATGATTTTATTGTTAATAACAGATTAAAAAAAGTCGGGTGGGGGCGTAGCACTTTATCTTTCCAATAATTTTGAATTCACTGCCCTAAACGATCTTAATTTTATGAATGAATTTATTGAGTCATTATTTGTTGAAATTTCTATTCCTCATAGCAAAAATATAATAGTTGGAATTATTTATAGACCCCCAAACTCAAATAATAATGATTTCTTTCAATTTATAACATCTATTCTGAGTAATGTTAATTTTATTAACAAAGATGTATTTGTAATGGGCGATTTTAATATCGATCTATTAAAACATGCTAGTAACAATTTCTCACATGACTTTCTTGAAACACTTTACTCAGCCTCGTTCTTGCCATTAATTTCTAAACCTACGCGTGTTAGCAATCACTCAGCCACTCTCCTTGACAATATTCTGTGTAACTCATTACCACCCCCAGAATCCTTAATAGTCCTTTCTGATATTACTGATCATTATCCAATTATGTCATTTTTTAATCTTAATTGTTCCTTAAATAAAGTATATCCCTTACCAGCAAGACGTAGGGCCACCCCAGAAAACTTAGCTAGTCTTGGTGTCAGTTTAGATAGAGTTGATTGGTCTAGTGTTTATAACACTGACGATTTCGATCTATCCTTAGGCAATTTTTTAAGTATATTTAAAAAACATCTAGATGATCATATTCCTAAAAAGAATGATAATCGAGTTGATGATAAAACATCACCCAGACTTCCATGGATTTCTAACTCCCTCTTGCGCTCAATTAATAAAAAAAACCGACTGTACTATAAATTCAAAATAAAAAAGAATGAACATTCAAAAATTAAGTATACTTCTTATAAAAATACATTAATAAAAATCTTGCGTGCAGAAAAAAAGAAATATTACTCAATTCAATTAGAACAATATAAACATGACATGAAAAACACATGGAAAGTTATTAAGCAAGCCCTGAATATTTCAAAAAAGAAATCAAATATTACTAAAATAAGATTTAATAATCGGAATATTGAAGATCCCACAGAAATCGCCGATGTTTTAAATTCATACTTTTCTACCATAGGGGAAAATCTGGCACAAAAAATTCCACAATCTAATAAGCATTTTTCTAAATTCTTGGGACAACCTAATGCCAATTCCATTTTCTTCTATCCGACTGCTATTTATGAAGTGACCGATATTGTTTCCTCCTTAAATAATAAACACAGTGCTGGTCATGATGACACAAGTAATTTTATATTAAAAGGTACCATTTCGTCTATTGTTGAGCCCTTGACACATATATTAAATAAATCTATTTTAAGTGGTATTTTTCCTAAGCAAATGAAAATTGCGAAAGTTATTCCCTTATTTAAAAAGGGAAACGAGCTTGATTATACCGTCCTATATCTTTACTCTCTTCTCTTTCTAAGATTTTAGAAAGATTAATTTTTATTAGAACAACTAAATTTCTTAAAGTCAATGATATATTTACTAACTTTCAATTTGGTTTTAGACAAAAACATAGCACTATCCACGCTCTTTTAAATTTTGTGCATAAAGTAGCCCATTCTTTGGATGATCATTCGCATCTAATTGGTATATTCCTGGACTTCTCCAAGGCATTCGACACTATTAACCATGACATTTTACTTTACAAACTTTATCATTATGGAATACGTGGAATTGCCTTGGAGTGGTTCAGGAATTACCTTAAAGAAAGAAAACAATATGTTTATTTAAATAATCACATCTCTGATCAACATGACATTAATTGTGGTGTCCCACAAGGTAGTATATTAGGGCCTCTTTTATTAATTATTTACATTAACGATTTTCACAGATCATCTGACATTCTTTCGTTTATTCTTTTTGCAGATGATTCCAATGTATTTTTTGCTCACAAAAACCCTCACACCCTAGTTCAGATTATGAATTTGGAATTGCTAAATTTGACTCAATGGATACGTGCCAATAAACTATCTCTTAATTCAAACAAAACCAAATATATGATATTTAGTAATTCTATTGAATCTTTACTTTCTGACATCATCTTTGATGATACACCTTTACAATGTGTTTCCCAAATTAAATTTTTAGGAATTATAGTTGATAATAAACTTTCTTGGAAACCCCACGTTCTTAATGTGAGCAAAATATTATCTCGTAATATTGGTGTAATTAATACGTTAAAACACTCTTTTCCTTCCGTCACATTACTCATGTTATACTCCTCTTTGATTTTACCTTACCTTAATTATGGAATATTAGCTTGGGGTAATACCCACAATTCTTTATTGGACAAAATATTAATTTTACAAAAGAAAACACTCCGAATTATATGTAATGCACCATTTCGTTCTCATACAGATCCATTGTTTCTGAAACATAAAATCATGAAAATAAAAAATGTATATTTGTTTCAATTAGGTCAATTCATGTTTAAATATAAAAATAATTCGTGGCCACGCATATTTGATTCCATGTTTCCCCGAAACCAATCCCTCCATAACTATCCCACCAGGCAGTCAAATGAATATCACTTGCCCCTTCTTAGAACGCTTCTAGCACAAAATACTTACTTATATACAGGTCCAAGATTTTGGAATTCCCTTGACGATGAGATTAAAGACGCCCGTTCTTTACTGTCCTTTAAAAACAAACTAAAACTTATGCTCCTAAAGTCTTAATGAATTATGTTTATTATTCTAAACTAAAATTTTGCCTTATTGCTAGTCTATTATCTATGTTTATACAAAACATGACATATTTTTTCCAATTAGACATACAAAAGTTATAGCTTGTCTATACATTATAATCTACTTTTTATATTGTATATGTGTTCGTGTGTATGTCCGTATGTATGTGTGTGTGTACGTGTGCGTGTGTATGTGTGTATATGTATATGTACATGATGTGTATGTATGTGTAGACATAATATATATGCAGCAGATTAGCTTTGCATCCTTCTCCCTATCTCTATTTTTCTTTCTATATTCTAGGCAGTTGTCATCGTACTATTGTCCACCCTCATGTACCGTCCTGTGTTGTGTTGTGTCGTGTATTGTCTTTTGTCTCTGAATTTCACAATCCTGTATATAAGATTTTTTTTGCCCCTTTCGTTATCTTCATGTATTCCTTTACGTATATTTCAATATTTTTTCTATCCTAACTTTTTGAGGAGTTCACATTTTACAAGCTTTGCTTTTCAGTGGACCCCTCCATTCTTCTCATGATATATGATTATATTGATTTTATTATATTTAATTATATTGATTATATTGATTTAAATTTGACATGCATGTTAATTTATATTTGAATCACTAATTGAATATGTATATTATTTATTCAATGTTGAATTTTGTTCATGCTTTTATTTGAATTGAATTGATTTATCATGTAATTATTTGTATTATATTGAAGAATGAAAATAAATTGAATTGAATTGAATTGAATTCAATATAGCAACAGTGCTGACTTTGAAAACAGCTATTGAATAATTATTCACACAAAAAACACTGATATGATAATAAATACTGTCCATTGACCCAACATGACCTTTGACCATAAACATGCGACTTAAAACGTGTGCAAAACATACTTGATAATCCTTATGTCTATGTTCCATGAACTCTGTAAGTAAATCCATAAACTTTCTAAGTCATGATGCCAATTATACAAATACTCACAACATGGCCAAAGTTCATTGACCTTGAATGACCTTTGATCTTGGTCAGGTGACCTGAAACACACACAAGATATTCAGGGATACATGGTTACCCTTATTTCAAAGTTTCCTGAACTAGATCCATAAACTTTTTAAGTTATGATGACAATTCCACAAATACCCCCAACATTATCAAAGTTTGTTGACCCAAAATGACCTTTGACCTTGGTCATGTGACCTGAAACTTAGGCATGATCTTCAGTGATACATTATTACCCTTACGTCTCAGTTTCATGAATTAGAGTGGGGGTAAATAAGGCCACCTGGTAGTTTTTAGCTCGCTGCTCGAGAATGGTAGGGTCAAATCGGTTACTGTTCGTGTAGTATTTGAGACAGTTCCTTAGCACAGATTTTGAGCATATAGAGAACGTCTCACAGCTCAGTGCACATGACCAGGAGGAGCACAAACCCAGCAGCACCTCAAAATCAACATTTTGAAAGTAGCATTGCCACTTTAGAGAGCCGAGTACTGTACCTGCCCAAAAATGTGTATTAACCTTTATCTTAGTTTACTTGTGTAAGGTATTATTGTGCATGCCAAAACTGTAGTAAATTTCACCATTTCCCCTCCTTTTTTCTGACTGGATGCTTATGAACTCGACATATCCGAAGGGCAAATGAGGCCCCCGGATTAAAACATAATTAGCACCGGTTACATCTGATGAAGCAGTAAAATGCAGTGTAGACATCTCCATACCTGTTTAAGTACACCAAAAGTGTTCATTCTCAATAGAACATGTAGAAACATGATACTTCAGTGTAACTTTGACAGTTGAAAACACAATCCAACAATGATATTTTTCATCATATTGGATAAGATAAAATAAATGAATCCTTAAATGGGGATTTTAGGAGAATGATTAAAACCTAATCCTGTGATCGTTACTAGTAAATGTTCGGTGATTGTATCAAACCAACTGAACTATTTTTTACTTCGAATATTATATAGCGACACAAAGTAGTTTTAAATCAAGGGGCCTTATTTGCCCCACTTCAATGGGGGCAAAGAAGGCCACAACAATGTTTAATGCTCATTAATATGCAAATGGATTGATTATATAGTTCTCATATTTCTAGTGCCACAATGTAGGTCTACTGTAGACCTAATATTAGACATCTAATCACATTTCTGCGGGTATGCATTAACAAGATATTAATGTAATTATGAAAAAAGGTGGCCTTGTCCCACTCTCCCTATACTTTGTAAGTTATGACATTTAAAAAACTTAACCTTGGTTAAGATTTCGATATCGATTCCCCCAACATGGTCTAAGTTCATTGACCCTAAATGTTCTTTGACCTTGGTCATGTGACCTGAAACTCAGGTAGCCTAGCTGTTCAGTAATACTGTATTACCCTTATATGTCAGTTTCCATGAATTAAGTCCATATATACTTTTTGTCTCACCTGCATAGCAGAGTGAGACTATACATGCTATAGGCGCCACTTTTCCGACAGCGGCGGCGGCGTCAACACCAAATCTTAACCAAAGGTTAAGTTTTTGAAATGACAGCATAACTTTGAAAGTATATGGACCTAGTTTAAACTTAGACATAAGATTAATCAAGTATTACTGAACATCCTGCTTGAGTTTCAGGTCACATGACCATGGTCAAAGGTCATTTAGGGTCAATGAACTCTCAAAAGACTGTTGAACTTTACAGCAATATTCATATGATATCATCATATGAATAATGCTGAAAAGTTCATTATTATTGAAGGAGAAATAAGATTGAATATGAAATTATATATATATATTTTTTATTTTTACAAAACAGATCAATGCACAATACATGTATCGAAACATGACAGGCGACGATGCCACAGTTTAATATTTACTCTGTATTTCACAGTACCCATTATAGAATCAAATGTTTTTCCCCAAAGCTTTTTTTTTAAGACTAGCCAAACGTGTTTAGGGTATGTTTTTTTCCCCAAGCTTTTTCCCTGAGGTCATATTTTGGCGACAACTTGTTTAGGGGCCAAAATGTGTAAATAAAGCCCGCGAAAAACTTGTTTAGGGGGTCATTTTGCACACAGAGAAAAACTCGTTTGGGGGGTGTTTGGAAATTCCTTGGTCACGCTTGTGTAAAGCAATATATTTACCCCCCCCCCCCGGATAGGAACATTAATTCCTGCCAATTTATTTTGCTAAATGACTCAATATAGACAAAATATGGTATTTTTAATGAGAAGCTATTTGATTGTGGTTTAGTTGACGCATTTAATCCGGGCAAGCGATTGTCAGTATTTGGTTGGCCAAGTTTGAAAGGTGAGGTTCCGGAGGATGTGTATTAGCAAGGGCAAGTTGTCCTTTGCTCATATCCCATGCATCAAGAAAATGAAACTCTGGATAAGATTTGAGGATACGTCTCAGAGCTTCTTCATTGTCTCGTGCGTAGTGATCATTTAAGTACTGTGTTCTAGCACCGTAGTTATTCTGGGTATTTCCACCTTTAAACATGACAATTGCCTTTGGGTTTCTGTTGAGTAGCCTCCTTGCAGCTTTGGCGATGGCTGTTATCCGCTGCTCATAAAAGGATTTATACAGCGGTTGAAAATGGGACCAAAGGCAGATGACAACGATGGCCTTCTCGTTAGACCTTATGCTATCAAGTTCTTTGGTGACGAATTGAAGCCTTTCCAACTTATGCCATTGAAAGTTTCGAATTGGAATATGATGAAAATTGTAAACTAAGTGTATGTCGTGTTGAGCAATGTGGGTTTCATCCCTATCCACCCAATGGCCTTCTCTGTGGGTACCGACTAAAAAATGAGTCACTTTAGTATACACCTGTCTGATTGTCGAATCACCAAAGAGGTAGAAATGTTTTCCAGTCATACACTTAATGCACCAATCTTTGTCCAGAAAGATAGGACTGACTTTGCAAAGTGGTGGAAACCATCGACCATTCTGATAGAATCCCGCCACCCAAGGTACATCTTGAAAGCGGTCATGCTGCTGGCCACATGATGGTAGACGTGCAATTCGTTCTTTAAGCAAAGTTTCCGATTGGCTGGTCACCGTCACGTGACTAGGAAGACCCGTGATGGGAGCAAAAAGTCTATGAAGAGAAAAGGATAAAAAAAATGAGAGTGAATTCTCAGAGAAGCTTAATTGTCATCATGTCGCAAACAGATATTTCACCAAATTTAATGAACACAAACCTGACATTTTCTCCTCCCGGCTCATACATGTATTCCAATTTTGTCACCGGCTTGACAAAAAATGACTTTTCTCTAAAGCTGAACTTGATGGTTTGGGATAAATAAAATAGCATTATAGAGGCAATACATGCGCTCTTTATAAGTGGAATTATTGTGTATTCATTATTTCATTGCTGGGAGTTGAAAAACACATGCCATTAAACTCTGTATACATACACGGCTGTGGGTACCAATATCAAGGAGTTACTAACATTGGTTGTATAGTTGCTGATTCGTTTAGCCGTTTTAGAGTAACATTAGAGAGTTTTCGCAATCACGACGCGGCCGCTCTCTACAACCAATATTCATTTGAAAATACAAGTCATATCAAAATGGAGAGCCGAGAGGGTTTTGTCAAAAGTTGGTGGACTGGGACAGCAGATCATCCGATGGATTGCACCAGACGAACAATTGCAAAGATGTCGTTGTCCAGAGTCAAGAGACTCCGATGCTGTCCCGGTCCACCAAGTTTCGACAAAAGCCTCTCAGCTCTCCATTGTGATTTTACTTGCATTTTCAAAAGAATTGGTACGTTGTACAGAGCTGCCGCGTAGTGATCATGACTGTGATTGCGAACACCGTTATTCTTCAACCATATTCCGCCTTGCAATTTCGTTTTCCAATTCCACGTACTTATCACAGAGCACATTATTACTGGGTGCGTTTTAATTTCTACATAGGCGCTTAAACAAACGTGAGCAATACATGAAACGGGGCATATCATGAAAGTTGTCAGCAGCCAGCACTGACTAAATTGTCAGCGCTGACATTATCGGTTAAATCCTTAGATTTGATTGGGTCAGAAGCTCTGGCCTCTGACTGTTACTATAGTAACTGTCGGAGAAAGACAACATGTCACTGCTGGTAACTTTCGTGATTAGAAATATTTTTGGATATTGTATAAAATCTGCCAAAATTAGATTTTGGCTTAACAGAACACCGCTAATGTTTTGATATCCTCGTACGCATTATTCTTCCCCTCAATATATACAGTATATATATTTTTTTATTCATTATGCCATTGTTATAGGCCTATACACTCCCAAGAAATGCCCAGAAATTACCGAAGAACGACAGACGTCCTCTTGCTAAATCCTTGGTCCTCTATATTTTTGTTGAACCGCCATTCCTGTGTTTTAAACTGGGTCCAATCTTCGCAAGAAAGCATATCCGATTTAGGTCGCTGACAGAACCATGTTAATCCCACACTAGGATCAGATAAGTTACACTTGGAAATCTGTATAGGCAAATATGGGATTAAGGAAAGGATGATGATGATGATGGTAGTGGTGGTGGTGGTGGCAACCGCGTAGCAAGGATTTAATTTTGGAGGGGGCGGTTAGTGCACGCGAAGCGTGCCAACACTTACAAAGCGCGCGAAGCGCGCTCCCTAGAGGGAGTGTGCAGGGAGGGGGCAGTTCACCCCAGGGAGGGGGGAGTTCACCCCTCCCACGCGAATGCGACTACTTAGTTGTGCCACCTCTCGCATTAAGTCGTACAACATTGAACAACACTCACACGATGATCGCCCGACCGATGGTACGATCTGATGCGAGTGAATCGGTCGTATTTGATCGCGTTTGAATGGACAACGGCACCTGAATGGAGGTCGAGTGGTCTAAGGCCCCTTTCATAATTGAGTACGACCAGTTTACGACCGTCTGCAACAGTTTTTTCTTTTAGTTGCACGATCGATCTCTTGGTGTCTTGCGGGCACTCGCAGTCGTTGTAGATGATCGCACGAATTCGAAGTGGTCGTGACTGGTCGCATCTGAACTTTGAACATGTTCAAAATCCAAACGCGATCAAATACGATCGATTCACTCGCATCAGGTCGTACCATCGGTCGGGCGGTCATCGTGTGAGTGTTGTTCAACGTTGAACGTATGCGAGAGGTGGCACAACTATAAGTAGTCGCATTTAGTCGACCGGAGGTCGTAGAACACTTGCACATGTGCTAGCGACCTACATAGACCAGTCTTACGACTTGGTGTGATAATATAGGCCATAAGACTGTTGCAAGACTGTCGCAACACGGCTTACAACATTGCACGCATGTATGCGACCGTTCCTCGGTGTTAGAAAATAGGAGTTAAGAATAAATAAAAGAAATGGCAGAAAATATAAGAAAAAATGTAACATACTGCACGAAATTAAAAGGGCAAGATAAGTTTATATTTTTGTCTTTTAAAACATAAATCAAACTTTTCCGAAATAAAACCTAGAGAAAATAGGGTAAACATGTAAAGGGCATTCCTCCCTCAACAAATAGGCCCGCATACTGAATTCGGGTTTGATTAAGGATAGCTATAAATCTGTAATGGTGCAGGTTTAATTTATTAGCTCATTCAAACATCAGGATATGTACATACGCGCACCTAGCTCATTGCAGATTGGCTGACAGACCATTGGAAGCCCCAAGCTATGGCTGCTATATTAGTTTTGCTCTAAGTTCAAATTGGTATATACCTCACATAAATCACACGAACACTCGCACTTGTTTCATTCAAACGTACGAGCAATCGCATAATCTCACGTCGACTCTCACGACTATGCAATCACTCGTCCAACTATTGAGACTGATATCAAACCACTCGCAATCTTTCGTGCAACACTCGCATGTGATCGCACGAGCACAATACGAGCATATGCGACTTACTCGTGTAACGGGGTTTACTGGTTGTTTTTGTTGTACGGCAGCTGTTGCGGTGACCCGACAATTGCTCCGCCGACAATTGCTACGCAAAATAAGACAACTGCTCCGGACAATTGCTCCGCCGACAGTTGCTCCGCCGATATTTGCTCCGTCGACACTTGCTCCGCCGATATTTGCTCCGCCGATATTTGCTCCGCCGAAATCTGCTCCGCCGAAATTTGCTCCGCCGACATCTTCTCCGACTATACGACAATTGCTCCGCCGACATCTGCTCCGATTATACGACAAGTGCTCCGCGACAATTGGTCCGCCGAAAATTGCTCCGCGACAATTGCTCCACCGATATCTGTTCCGCCGACATTTGCTCCTTCAATATTTGCTCCGCCAACATCTGCTCCGCCGAAAATGGCTCCGGCGTAAATTGCTCCGATAATGCGACAATTGATTTATTTATTCGTACTTTCATGCGCATAACAATAATAGCACAGGCCGAAGGCGTCAATTTACAAATTTGTATATTATAATATATTGCAAAGTAAACTTAAACTATGCTTGCATGATAATACACAGGGGCCGCGGAACGGTTTTCAAAGTGGGACTCTGAGTCAAAAGTGGGGGGCTGACCATGCTAAAAATCACAATCATATGGTAATTTTTACGCTTTTGCACACGGTTTTGGAAAAAGTTTTTTTGGGGGAGGGGCTGAAGCCACCCAGTCCCCGGTTCCGCGGCCCCTGATACATAACATAGAAAGAAATAGAAAAAAGGGATAAGCACAAAGGAGGGATAGATATTCTTAATTCTTATTCATGGGGGGGGGGGGGAGCATTTGTGTAAGTTTCATTACGCGCCTGGTGATTGAAATGAAAAAAAAATACGCGTTTTCATGTAATTATTATGACAGTACAAACTTTTTTAGATATACCCCATTCTTAGCGTCAAAATCGCTCTGGCGATATATGCTCCGAAGTGGAGATATTTGCTCCAGGTGAAATTCAACGGTACCCCACCTTATTTGTCGAAAACCTGTACTGTAGTCACGCAAAATGTTTACTGTCGGCAAATATTGTCCCACACAAACCTGACCAAGACATTCAGTAAGTAAACATTAATATTCATGAAAATACCAACTTGTGAAAGGCTATACTTCTCGGCACACCCCTCCACTCTGGTTTCCATATCCTATCGTATACACAGTGCTCTGGTCTCCACATCCACATCATGCAATATACACCGTAGAATTTTAGATAAATATGATAATATATAATAGTGAGTTGCTTTTGCGTTTTATGTTGATCATGATTGTTTTCTTCACTGATAGAAAAAAGGATAATTAAGTTTAAAAAAGATCCATAAATAAAATCCATAAAAAATTATGGTCCGCCAATAGTCGAATTATATTCATTATGATGTTATAATGTAAGTAACAATTTGTTGTTGATGGGGAATATAATTTTACACGTAGTTTAAAAAATAAAACAAATCAATCAAACAAGATTTTTATACCTTCATCTGTATATGGCCGCCTATGTATTTTCCAAGAATGAACTTTATGAGAAGAAAACGTGTGTTCATGTACTTATTATCATTATCATTGTATCACCATTATCATCATCAGCATCATTATCCTCATCTTCATCATCATCATCGTCATCACCATCACCACCATCATCATCATCATTATCATCATTATCATCATTATCATCATCATTGTTATCATCATCATTATCAACATCATTATCACCACCATCTTCATGACTGTGGATGTGGAAGTGTTGTTGTTCTCTTTAAACATCATACATTACCTCTGCCGTTGCACATCTCGGGCAACCGTTGCCAAGGACCAAATGTTGGCCCTTACATCATCCGTTGCATCGAGTAAGTGGTTTCCGATCAGCTGCGTGGTAGGGCCAGAGTTTATATCTTGGCCGCCCTTTTCAGCCCCTGCCTTATTACCTGCAGCACTGCGGCGCGAGACTGATCCGGCGGGTGATTATGGGCAACACGCCCCTGGGGGTTGCCATAAGCTGGTGGTCCATCTGTGGTTATTGCCCCACTACAATGGGAACTCCGCTGAAATTCGCACTGCCAGCGAATTTGTCCCGTTTGTACTGTGTAGGCTTCTTTTTTTACGTAAAGAAACCCTTCATGTCCGAGTTTGACCCCCCCCCCTCTTCACGTAGACGTACACGCTGTGTAATGAAAATAACCCCCCCCCCCCTTCCGGCAACGCGGTTTAACACGCACGCCTATATCCCATCATACGTTCCTCGACCCTCCTAGAAAAAAAGGCGCAGTGGGGCGCCCCAGGTTCCAGGGAATATCATGGGCGTCCAATGGCGTATAGATGGGGGCGGCTTGGGGGCCATGTGCCCCCAAATGTTTCACGACCAAGAAAAAAAGAGAACAAGAAAGAAAATGAAATGGAAAGGGTGAAATATGGTATATCATTTTCTGGATATTATGTCAAACTCTTTAAAAAAAAAAAAGATTTCTGTATTAAAAATGTCAAACATTTTTCTCGCTCGCTTCGCTCGCTCGCATCTTTAAAAAACTATAGTTCCATCAGCCATTTTGGCTCATTATGCCACTGTGAACGTCAAACCAGTAGGCCTATAAATGATCCCAGCTCGCATATCGCGCTATTAAGTAAGATACGGAACATGATTGTGCGGTTTTTTTAATGTTCCGTTTTCATAACCAATGAAAAAAAAAGTTTCAGCTTAGCTCCCCCATAATTTAATTGGCGAGATACGTATCCTTTTGATTAATTTCTGGAACAGATATCAAATAATATTGAAATATTTTTAAAAGATGAAAGGAAGGAATATGAAATATAATATAAATAATAATACTGCTATACTAATAACAATAATGTTAATGTATTTTAAAGACGACTCGGCGATTTAAAATGATTTATTAGTCGGCGGACAAAGCCAGGTCATAAAGTTGGTTATAATTTGGGTTGGCGCGGTTGACGAGGCGACGCGTCATGAGCGCGCCAGTCTGTATTGTTAATGCGCAGAATGACAATAATCGGTACTGGGCGCAAGAAGTGCGCGCTTTGGTGAAGGCGCGAAAAATCCTTCGTTTTAGTCTTGGCTTTCAACGGAGATGAACGTGCGAAAGATTCGCTTGTAAATTTTCCCACCTCCCCAACAACCACCAATGAAAACTTTACGTTTAATCACAATACAATGGTGGAACATTGTTTAAACACATGCAATGGAGATGGTTGAGAATCAGGGTGCTTTGAATATCAGCAGGGTTGATTTATGATTTTTGAAATGAAATAGCTGGTTTATAATCGTCAGATAACAATGTATTGAAGTTGGAAAATACTTTATATTCATGAATTAAATGTTCTGTTGATCTATATAGCGAAACACGAATACAAATCCGGGGGCAGTTTGCCTGGTCGCACAAACATCCAAACAATGTTGCGATTGTCGTGCATTTAGAAATGTGGGCCGTAAGGGAATTTTCTCCTGACCTATTTTGGTTGGTGGTCAGGTGGGTTTTCTCCCTTACCCGTTTTTGGTATTGAGTGTTCTTTATAGTTAATCATTAAATTATTTGAGTTGGCATAGATTTATATCGGCATGACATGTTTTTTAATCGAAAGGGTTCATTTTTGCAAGGTGTTTAAGGCATTGAATGATATTTTCGCTTCGTTTTTGTACATTTTACACGTTTATGCCATGTATGTTGATTAATGTTTTATATTGATTCGGGTCCGCACTCGTAACCTCGACGAAGGTATTGATTTATTTGCGTTTACATAGTACTTTATAGGAGCGCTATTGTAACATGATTGTTTGTCACGCTTTAAGTTTCAGTTTAGGCCTCACCTGATCTCAAAGGCGGGGAGGCTGGTATTCGGTATACATTTATATTTTTCGTGAAATTTAGGCCTCACCCAAGTTCTCATGCGGGAAGTCTGGTATGTGTATATGATATGATATATATATATTATATATGATAAGTATGCCATCTGTAATCCACCGATTTGCCGATAGTTAATAGCTGTGCTGGTATTCCTGTCCGGCTGGCAGAGAACCAGTGGGAAGCAGCCGCAAAATTTAACGTTGATTTTCTGGGAGGAGGGCCTTCTAGCCGGGGGTTTAACCCCCCTTCGGGGAGCTAAAACAAGGCTATCGGTTGGTTCCAGACATACATGTATGTAACTCTCTAATCAGAGGTATTGTGCATATTCATGTTTCATAGTTATGTCATTGTGACACCAGAATTCGAAAAGCGTTCATGATCTCTGCTTAATAAAGCCACGACATAATCGCACATTATTTTGTTATTTCATTTTGTTCGACGAGAATAATAATAATAATGAAAATAGTAATAGTAATAATAATAATTATGACAATCACCTGGTTATCTATAATGCGCTTGAGACATTGTATGTATCTAAGCGCTTACATATTTATCACCCCGGTCATCATTTTAATCAGCTATTCCCGCACACAACGTGTGCACATCCTCCACTCCCTGGGGAGTATTCCAGCCTGCCACCGATGAGGCGCACACAAAGCAGGACAAGCTACAATGACTTTCACATCTTACAATAAATTTAGCATGCACCTGGGTAGAATGGCAAAGTGTGGATTAACGACTTGCCAAAGGATGCTTCACCGCGGTGGGATTCGAAAACACGACCCTTTATAGGCCCCCTCACACCTAACCGAATTGCCTGAAATATGCCTTGCGATAGCTGGCGAAAGGCATTTTTTTTACAAAATCGTTTTCAATGGTAGCTGATAGTAAATCATATTTACCCTTCGTGTTTGGGTTCGTACACCTTCTTAACTAACAGCTGCGATTATTCAGATTCGCGGGGAAATTTTGAACATGTTTAAAATTTCCCGACGAATTGAAAAATCGTTGGTCATCTGTTTGAATTCGCATCTCTTATTTAGTCTGCGGTAATCGTTCGTTTATCATCTTTATCATTCGTGTTTTATCGTCATGCATAGTCCCTCATCGCGCTTATGCCAAAGTGGACCGATCTCGAAAGAACCCTTAACCATGTTAAAGGCCCCCTCACACCTACCGAATTGCCTGAAATATGCCTTGCGATGGCTGGCGAAAGGCATTTTTTAAAATCGTTTTCAATGGTAACTGATAGTAAATCATATTTACCCTTCGTGTTTGGGTTCGTACATCTTCTGAACTAACAGCTGCGATTATTCAAATTCGCGCGGAAATTTTGAACATGTTTAAAATTTCCCGACGAATTGAAAAATCGTTGGTCATCTGTTTGAATTCGCATCTCTTATTTAGTCTGCGGTAATCGTTCGTTTATCGTTCGTGTGTTTTTGTCGCGCATAGTCCCTCTTCGCGCTTTTGCCAAAGTGGACCGATCTCGAAAGATCCCGTAACGAAGCAACACGATGTCACAACGAACAAGATTGCCTGATCTATTCCCTCGTCTTCGTTTCTGATCGCACGCCATATCAAACCATTGCTCACTGTTCCTTCGTCTTATTGGGTTATATCAACCATTCGCTCGCCTTCGGCTGCAATTTTCTCAAAGAGGTGAACCGAAAAATCGATATCCTCTGCATGTCATATTCATCCTTCGCTTACCGTTCGTTGATAAAATTTGACAATAGTTACTACGTCACCCTTCGTCCGCCTATGTTCGGTCAGGTGTGAGGGGGCTTTTAAGTACAAGCCAAGAGTCAGAACCGCTACACCACACCACGACGCTTCCACTTTAAACTTTTGTCTTTAGTTAGGACTAACCCTAAAAAGAATAATAATAAAAATCCGCTTTTAGCGGCTTATTGGCGAAAATGTGGATGAAAGTGTCGTTTCACCCCCAACCCTATTGGCGAAAGCTTGGTCCACTCCTTGCATATGTCTCAAGTTCACGATCACAAAATGTCCCTTTTCTGGTAAATATATCCAAAATATTCATTTAGCGCATCGCGCTTTCATTTCTTTTACGAGATATTCCCCCCCGAGATATGCTTCATGTTTACAATAAAAAAAAAAGCGTATAAATGTCCCCTTTCCAGGTCAATAACAGCTCGCGCTCCGTGCATGCTCGCATTATAAATTCAGTGAGATGCGTATTGGTTTTCATGAATTTGTAACTATATTATTACTGGTATATATACTATTGTCTTTTAAAAATAACATTATTTGTTTAGACGTTATGAGAGAGATACATACTCATTTAGTAAAATATATTCATATTGTCGTTATTGCACAGAATAGAAAAAAATATAACCGAAGTCTAGTTTTATAGTAACTCGCCAGTAGCGTAATGAGCCCCCCAAAAAATGGAGGGGGCCAGACAAGGATGACATTTCCTTTATTCTTTTTTCTCCATTGGTAGGGAGAATGGGGGGGGGGGATATGTGACCCCTAGCACGCCCCTCCCCCATCTGTAAGCCAGTGATGATCATGCTTTCGTTTGAAACAAATTGAAAGAAAAAAAGGTGCAAGGGTAGATAAGACCCAAGACGTAATAAAAATTATTGATAAAAATATTCATAATTATAATGCTGATAAAATAATATACAATAAATCAAGCGGTCACCAATGAAAATAAACAGCGTGAAAGAACAAAACCAGAAAGAGGGAGAGAGAGAGGGGGAGGGGGAGCCCGCGCGAATGTGGTGTATAAGTTGCTGGAAAGCAGAAGAGATATTGTGTCCAGCACCCCCCCAAAAAAATTCTCTCCCTGCTCAAGACCGGAGTAAAACCAATGATAATAATATATCGAAAAAAATCCAATTTCAATGGGTAGTGCGTCATTCCCCTTCTCCGTTATAATTTGTCAAGTGGCAGCGGCAGGGAGGACAATTTGTTTTTTTGAAGCAGAAAGCTGTGATGATAGGGGGAGAATTAAATACATAAAACATTAACGAATAACAAGAACGAAACAACAACAAAACAATTTGTATAAGGATAAATTTCTTATCATTTTACATAGACCAACTTGGAGAAATAAGATGTTCATGCAATTGTCGTATAATCGGAGCACATGACGGGGGAGCAATTGACGGCGGAGTAATTGTCGTATAATCGGAGCAGATGTAGGCAGAGCAATTTTCGGCGGAGCAGATGTCGGAGGAGCAAATATCGGCAGAGCAATTGTCGTATAATCGGAGCAAATATCGACGGAGCAAGTGTCGACGGAGCAAATATCGACGGAGCAAATGTCGGCGGAGCAACTGTTCGGAGCAATAGTCGGCGGAGCAGTTGTCGTATTTTGCGTAGCAATTGTCGGCGGAGCGGTTGTCATGGAACCGCTGTTGCAACTGTGAAAGCCTCTGTGCGATCTTATGAGAAGAATAGCGATTGATGCATGTGGCAGCCAAAAGGTCGCAAATGGTCGTACTTCAATTGTGAAAGGGGCTTAAGGCGCGTGACTATACATGGAAATTCCGTGGTTCGATCCCCGGCCGCGGCACCTATGCCCGTGAGCAAGGCATTTAATGTATATACAATGCTCTTTTATCCTGATTTCAAATAAATGGAAAACTATATGCATTATTGGTAACTAGGTGTGCACTTGAAAAAAAGTTTGGAATTTGAACATGTTCAGATGCGACCAGTCACGACCACCTCGAATTCGTGCGATCGTCTACAACGACTGCGAGTGATCGCAAGACACCAAGAGATCGATCGTGCAGCAACAAGAAAGAACTGTTGCAGGCGGTCGTAAACTGGTCGTACGTCAATAATTGTGAAAGGGGTTTAAGCTAAGCGCCCCTTAACACAATCTCCCAAGTACAGTACAACCCGCCCGCTCGCTCGCACGAAACCAAGCGCGAACTAACCTACGAGTTAAGCCCCTTTCACAAATGGTGGTGCGACTACAACCGTTGCGATTGTGTGCAATATATATCGCAAACGATCGCAAGAGCGATTGTAAAGGCCCCTTAAGTTGTCAATGGTCGAGTGTATATAGAAAAGCCAACAGCTGATAGACGGACAGAGATTGAATTATCGCGGGCCATGGCCAGTGAGAGCGAAATTAGATCAATGTCGAAACAACGGGCGTAAAAAAGTGCGAAAGTCAAACGATTATAAATTGATACCCTAAGCGTCAAAAATAAAATTTGTAATTAGCATTGAAGCTGAAAAACACCCCCTTTTTAAGGAAAACCTCGACGACGTCGAAGGGCTGAAAACCCTTTTCGACGCTTTTTGTGGACGCGTGTGCGTCATACGTGATATGATGAGTGACACCCCCGGGTACAAAAATTGTTATAATCCTGAAATATGAGTGAATTACCGAATGGTCAACAGGAACATGGCCACACTCAACATTCTCCTCAATCTGCTTCCCGCCTAGCCCCTTGCTGAATTTACCAAGGTAGGTCTCTCGAGGCTGAAGTGTGTCCCTGAGGTTTTGTAGTTCGAACACAGCTTCGCTGGGTAAAGCCAATGTGACATTGATGCGGACATTCCCGGACCACTTTAGAGTAAAGAAGGCACTGTACTTTCCATTCCCAAGGTCAATGACCTCACCATCTGACCCAGAGCCTGCGGTGAATGAACTGTTTTGGGTGAAGATCTTGGCACGGAACAAATCTCCGCCGTAAGTCTTTGACTCGTTGTAACCGTTCCGGGCTTCTATCAACAGTTCAAGTTGGTCGCATACTGCGTATATTTCCTTGGGATTGACTATGGTGAATCGGGAGAAGGTAGCATTGGTCGTATCCATTGATGTAACCCATTGCCTGGGCGTAGCTGGGGGATAAGAGAAATGGGGAAAATGTCTCCTTTTTTGATTGGGACATAAAGGGTGATGCCGCAAGGTTTCATTTCCTACAGACCACGTATCGAACAGGTTAGAGATGGCCATCTGTAAATAAATCAATCACGTTAATCAATAGGAGATAATTACCGAAACAATGAGCTCCGTTGCAACAGGGAAGCTTAAACGAGAAAAGTACACCATGAACGTATAAAAAAAAACTTTCATAATAATGAAACCTCTTGAAAAGTTAGAGGATCGAGGCATTGCTCTGCATTTTCATTTTGCATACAATTACTTTCGGGCACCTTAAAGCATAGTCCCACAAGAGCCTGTAGAAGGTACCCCCGCCCTTATCTGTAGCTTGACTATTAAGATATCGTGCTTTTCGGAGCCCCAATGTGGTAAAATGTTGTTTTGGCTATGTATTTTTTTCCTTTAAATCACTTAGAGACAAAAGAGTAGGCTTTTCTCTATCAGCTACATATAAAGAAGTTAGGGCAGCATAGCAAAGCCTACCCCCTCAGGGGGCTGCCAAAGTCACCCAATCCCTTTTTCGTATTTTGCCCATTTCTCGGAAAATTCGCCATTTTGGAGAACCATTGAGGCAAAAGGTGTTTCTGCTTTGCAGTAAAGCCCTTTTATTGTTTTGTAACCTCATGGAGATGACAAAGTAGGATCTTCTTTATCCGCTACATATAAAGATGTGCTGGCACACCAAAGCCTTCCCCCTTCAGGGGCTGCCGAACTCTCCCCACTTTTTTTGCCCTTGTTCCCTCTTTATTGAAAAAAATGCAGTGTTTGAGCCCCCATTCAGGCAAAAGGGCATATGGTAAAGCTGTAGTTTTGATTGTGGAAACCACTTGCAAATGAAATAATAGGCTTTTTTTTCTATCAGCTACATGTAAAAAAATGCTGGCACATCGACTTCTACCCTCTTCAGAGGCTCCAAAATTGGCAGATTTTCCCATATAATTGGAAAAATACGGAAAAGGGGTGGGTGAATTTGGGAACCCCCTGAGGGGGATAGGCGTTGCTGCGCAAGCACTTATTAGCAGCAGATATGCTTCAACGTGCCAGCACTTCTTTATATGTAGCAGATAGAGGAAACTCTACTCTTTTGTATCCATATAGTTTCAAAACAAGAAAAGTGGCTTCTCTATATAGCAGAAACGCTTTTTGCCTCAATGGGGGTTCCAAAATGGCATATTTTCCCATAAATGGGTAAAATACGTAAAAGGGGTGGGTAGCTTCGGCAGTCCCCAGAGGGGGTAGGCTTTGCTGTATACCAGCACTTCTTTATCTGTAGCAGATAGAGGAAACTGTACTCGTTCGTCTCCATATTGTTTAAAAACAATAAAAGTGGCTTTTCTACATAGCAGAAACACTTTGAAAATAATGAATTTTCATTAAAAAAAAATCCAAGAGGGCCTCCAAAGATATCAATTTCGAACCCCGTGGACATCGTGGGACATGATTTTGCAAAGGGAACATCAAGATTCATTAACTAGACACTTAAGGCAATACAAAAACGTTGATTAAAAATATATTATGATGGTGCACAGGAACTCCCATTTCCGACTCGACTACAATAATGCAGTCATACATGGTATAGGTTCGTTGTTGAAAACTAGGCTGAAAATGTAGCCTATAGACTGCCCAGTGGGCAATCAATCTTTACTGAAATCATTCATTTATTAGCAGAGACATAATGAAGATGAAAATATGCTGTTTTTTGAAGATTTGATATCATGTAAAATGCAGGAAACATCAATTAGGCATATCGTTCGCACACCTCAGCAATATGGTGAAATGGGCCCAAAAACGCACGATTTCTATGTACGCACCATATTAAAAAGGGGGCTGAAATCACAGCCTATAATGTCAATTTCAATTACTGACATATATTTTCTAAAATTAGAGATATAGATGAAGAGAACGATATTATGATTGACAGGAAATATATCAAAGAAAGTACACTAAAAAAGAAAATAAATTTCTGAATCGATTTTCGACAATTTTTGATGCAAGAAATCTCCCAAACGAATGATATGCAAATTTCATGACGTAATTTGCATATGTAAACAATAATTTCTGTTCGTGATATTTTGCATGTCTCTTTTGCACTACTTGAACAATATATTTTGAAAGTTTCATATAAAACAAGCATGGTTTGGCTGAGAAATTCTCCCTTGACTTCATGTTGTGTGTAGAATGTCTAAAAAATGGTGAAATAGGGCCATTTTGTAGTGACGTCATATATTACGTCATTTCGGCGGGAAAACCACGGATAAAACCCGGCAGCAATGCATTTTTGTAAACTTCAGGGTCCATGTCATCCAGCTATGGGGTCATTTGCTTGTCCGGCTTTTGGTTGAATAAATCTCATGGGCTGCCGGACAAATATACTTTCATAAGTTATGATGACATTTCAAAAACTTAATCTTCGGTTAAGATTTTGATGTTGATTCCCCCAACATGGTGTAAGTTCTTTGACCCTAAATGGCCTTTCACATTGGTCACGTGACCTAAAACTCTTGAAGGATATTAAGTAATACTTGATAACCATTATGTTTAATTTTCGTGAACTAGGCCAATGTATTTTTTAAGTTATGGTGGCATTTCAAAAGCTTTACCTTTGGTTGAGATTTGATGTTAACGACGCCGCCGCCGCACAGTGGGCCAGAATGAACCCAAAGTGCGCCAAAACCCATTATTCACAAATTTGTACGATTAAATTTGGTACGTAGGGGTAATTTCACCCGTAGAATTCAATAAAAGTACTTTCAAATATTGATGACGTCGTTAAAATACTGTTTTCTGATTGGCTGTTAACATTTGAGAAGAAATTACATGTTTCTAATTCTACAATAGGTTTCAAATTTTCAGAAACTAGTTTTAGAAAAATTTCAGCAATAATTAAAAATATTAGCAAACAGCAAACACACAAACAGGCAAACAAACAAGAAAAGTCTGTGCTCGGGGTACAAAATTAATAATTCAATTGGTGACTTGAGTATCGCTTAAAGAGGGCGCCCTACCATGAATCCGGAATTGTAAAATTCAAAGTGAAATTGTAAAAAAAAATGAAAAGGAGTATTTTCATTCCCTGGGTACAGTGATTAACCACACCTACATAAATTAAAATGGATTGATACCAGAAGTGGACAGTGAAATCTTTAAAATAATGATTCCAGTGATAAATAATAGAGGCCGGGTCCTCTGCAGGTTAATTAGTACAAGGCCCTACAAGGCCTACCTATTTCACCAAAAACGGCGTATACAAAGTTATTCCGAATCAGAATCTCTCTCTCTATCTCACCAACTATTATGTATTTGGTGAGAGGATCTTTTAGCATACTTTGAACATCAGGGGGAAGAGGCTGTGATTGTTGTACTCTTAAAAACTTGCTACTAATCACAATGTCACCTGTTACCATTAGTCTGTGGAAAACATATAAAGTCAATGAGAGTCATAAACCAAACAATCCTTGAAATGATAATATACACTTCCTTCCTGATCGATACTAACGATTATAGCAAATTTAGAATGAGCCAAGAGATAAAGGAATTCATACGTGTATGTGAAGTTACAAACCCTTTTGGGGGGATAAATACTAATAATGATAATGCAACTTATACATGTAATAGAGCCCACGTATATCCCATCTCTGTCCTATACACATTTCATATTTTGTCAGAAAACTGCGTGAGACCTATCACATCCCTAGTCATGTGTGTTATAGCGATATAGAGTAGCCCCTACTTGGTTGATGAACAACAAAACAAATATATATAATCTACCCGGGAATCTTACCTTAAGAATTAATCTTCTCAGGATGACAGCATATCAGATATGGAACACGGGATGGAACAGTTTGGCATAAAAATGAAGTTGTGTTACATGTATTATCATACAGTTAGTGGAATTGGAAATGAAAGCTTGCCTTTACGGATGTTTAACGAAAATATTTCAAAGGCAGACACCAGTCACAGGAGCCAGACACTTGAGCCAGACACCCCCCCCCCCCCTATTTCTCTCTCCCAGCACGCGACGGGGAGTTTGTTTCTTGGTTTGTTTAGTCACCCGCAACGTTCGGCACGCGCATAATGGGACACTAACTTGGAACGATTTTTGTGATAAATACGGCGAACATGTGGTTGAAAAATTGGTTATATCTCCAGAAAATGCACGTATATGCAGCTAAATGTGGTATCAGTGTAAAGCATAAACTATAACAGAGACCGTCATGGTATTTACAGCGCAGCAATCGGCAGCAATTTGTAAAAGAAATGCTCATGAAAAAAAAAGTTGCTAAAACCCCCCATTGTGAAATGGTTTCGTCCAAAATTGCCTCTGAAGGGATTATCATTTTATCTTGAAAATCTTTGATCACTTAAAACAATCATTCATCAAAGAGCACCGTGAATTAGAAATAAATTAAGCAATCCGTTTTGTTAAAACAGTGAAATATCTAAAACGTGTCATTTACACATGCGGTAGCCGTAAAGAGTCATTTCCCGGTAATATTGAATAAAAATGGGCAACTAAAAATCAATTTAATGGAGAAATATTGTATGGAGGCATTCTACAGGTTCTTATCTTTGCTTAGAACATGAAAAAAACAAAATTTGTTCCATGACCAAAAATTAGTTTTGGCGCACTTTTGCTCTCTCCTGGCCCACTGTGCGCCGTCGTCGGGAAAGCGGCGCATAATTATAGAATCTCGCTCTGCTATATGCAGGCGAGACAAAAACGGGACAACAAAAAGGAGAAATATACATAAATAGAAACATGACAGTTGCGGCCGAAAGAGAATAAACTAAATTATCAAGACAAATAAAATTGAACTGTGAGCCCCGTTGCATAAAAGTCATCACCATTATTACTTCGCCATCCAATGGCAACTACCATGGTGACGATAATAATCAGCCAATCAAAATCAAGGACTCCATGCATGCAATTTACCACTGGATGACAAGGCCACCACAACGGCAACCTTCATGCAACGAGACAGTGGTCTGAGAGGGTAAATTAGTTTTGAAGACCTCTGTCGGATATAAGTATAAAAAAAGTTTTCATTTTAAAGTTTTCGTGTTTTTTTAAAGAATGCAGTGAAGGGCTTTTGCCGGGGGGTTCTTTGTGTAGAGTATGCTCATGAATACAGTGTTGCAATAACGAATTGACTAATTGAGTCATGCATGGTGTCAGTGGTACAAGGTATAGCAATATAAAGACGAGGAGTGGACTTTTCATATTATGCTTTCTCAAGTTGCTATATTCAATGATTATTATTTTTTGTTTGGAAATAATAGATAGATGTTGTACCTCAATCACTGTATTCATAAAAAAATTGATACTGTTAAACAGAATAATGAGCAGTTATTCTAAAGGGATGGTCCGGGCTGAAAATATTTTTATCTAAATAAATTGAGTAAAATTCACAGAGCAAAATGCTGAAAATTTCATCAAAATCGGATAACAAAGAACGAAGTTATTGAATTTTGAAGTTTATCAATATTTTGTGAAAACAGTTATATGTACATCGTCATGAATATTCATTAGGTGAGCTGATGATGTCACATCCCCACTTTCCTTTTACTTTTGTTATTACATGAAATCACAAATTTTTCATTTTTCCAAACATGTGTAAATGGTGTGTCTCCATTCTGATGAAATAAGTTGCGGCAATAAATAACTGATGCACTTAATCAGTTGTCAATCCACTTGTTTTAGTTCTCGGTAGAATTTTTTTTAATAAACCTAATTTCATATAATAAAATACAAAAGAACAAGTGGGGATATGACTTCTTCAGCCCACCTAATGAATATTCATAAAGACATGCCTAGCACTGTTTCACCGGAACAATGCAAATCTTTAAAATTCAATAACTTTGTTACGGTATTGGTTATCCCATTTTGATCACATTTTCAGCATTTTGCTCTGTGAATTTTGCTCTATTTATTGAGATATAAATATCTCCAGCCTGGACCATCCTTTTAAAGCTAATGTTTAGAGTATAGGATTGACATAGATGCAGTACATGACTTTGGATTTCAATTAGAATAAGGTACGAGTAAAGAATAAATGTAAAAGGAAGACATCATTGTGAAGTACTTCTTCATATATATATCTTTAGGAGTGCCATATAACTAATGAATGAAATTCAATGAATTATGCCTGAACACTGTTAAAAAGTTAGCATGCATGCTAAGCATAGCATGGTCTAATATTAGTCCATACTTCAACTTCTTCTTCCTCCTCTTCTTCTTTTTCTTCTTATTCATCTTCTTCTTCTTCTTTTTTTCTTCTTCTCCTCCTCCTCCTCCTTCTTCTTCCTCTCCTTCTTCTTCTCCTCCTCCTTCTTCTTCTTCTTACACTTCTTCTTCCTCCTCCTCCTCCTCAGTGGCGTAACAGGCGGGGGGGCAGGGGGGGCAAGCTGCCCCCCCTGGCGAATTTTACCGGGAAAATAAAAGAAAAACGGGAAAAAGAAAAAAAGGAGAGAGAAAGAAAGGGAAAGGGGAAGGAAAGGGGAAAAGGAAAGGAGGAAAAGGAAAGGGAAAAGTGAAAAGAAAACGAAGAAAAAAATATTTTTTTCATGGAAAAGGAAGGAAAGCGGGAAAATCTACGAAAGAAGAACATTTGAGAAAGAACAAATCATTCCGAAATAGGCCTATGTAATGCGATAACACGGTGGGAAATAAATTAAAAGACGACAAAATGGCAAATAATAGCGGGAAACGAAGGTAGAATGTAATTAATCAAAAGCTAAATTGGAAAACAAAGAAAAGGGACAAGAAAAAAAAACATAACACGACCGGGCTGCCGATGATTGAAATTAAAGAGCGGAAAGAAAGATGAACTGCGTACAACATTGTGCTATAAGCTTGCTATATTTTATGCAAATAAGCTACCTGGGCTTTGCCCCAGACCCTACGCAGTAGGGGCTCTTCATATATAACCTTCAATTGGCTCTATAACGCCCCCCCCCCCGTTCAATAAATTTCAATCACTGGCATACAGGCGCGCGGGGGGGGGGGGGGCTTGGTTCCACACCCAAGAGGAAATAAAATAAATTATAGGAGACAACGTGTAATGAAATGAATGGAAACAATGAAATGTGTTATTTGCTGAATATAATGGAAAATCTATCACATAATTAGAATTTAATTTCAATAGTCAATTTTTTTCCAGCTCGCTTTGCACGCTGGCGACTTTAGCGCAATTGGGTTGAATAAATTTGTTGTGTAAAAGCTATATTCTGTATATGCCCGCGATTTGATTAAAATAGCGGCAATCTGCGAGGCTTAAATGGCTTTGATGTCAAGACCCCAACCGCACAGCACTGCGTATGGAATGGTTGGGTCATGGCCCCAAAAAGTTCTACAAACAAGAACAAAAAAAGGAGGAAAGAAAAGCAAAGGAAAAGTGTAGGATATGATTTTATTTACTGAATATAATGTCAAAAAATAGCTCAGAGTTAGATTATCATGAAAAGGTGATTTTTTCTCGCTCGCTCGCTTCGCTCGCTCGGGACTTATGTAAAGCAGCTTTTTAGCACATGTGCTATACTGCGCCCACAGTTCACAGTGGGGTTCAGACCACAAAAAAGGAATCTAAAGAGAGAAGAGTTAAATATATTATTCATTGGATATCATGTCAAAATCTATCACACAATTTGATTTTTGTATTAAAAAGGTCAAAATTTTTGCTCGCTCGCTTCGCTCGCTCGCAATTTTTTTAAAAGATAAATTCTGCCCGATACGCAATATCTGGCCTTCTCAAAATAGTCGCCTCATTACACAATTACGCCTGTTCATACCATGATGTGACCGGGAAATGTTTGGCTCTTGCCCCCCCTGGCCACCGACCCCTGTTACGCCGCTGCTCCTCCTCTTCTTCTTCTTACAATTCCTCCTCCTCCTCCTCGTCTTCTTCTTCTCCTTCCTCTGCTTATATCTCACCTGCACGTGCACCCACATCTGCACCACTTCACCTGACCCCTTTACCCTCTCCCCCCCTTTTTTTTTTCTTAACATTTCAAATAATTATGTGACATTATTATAGACCCATGAATTTTTCTCTACAATGGTTTTCATGTAGCTGCCTTCCTCTGGCTGCTATTCTCTCAAGCATTTTGCTTATGATAGCTAGCCACTGCATTTTATTTTATATATTATTGCTTACATGTATATCTATGTAAATTATTCTTCTATTATGTAATCGTCGCAATTTGTAATTATTTCATTTATTTTTGTATTTCTTTATATTCATTATGATTACTGTGTTTCATATATTGAATTTTCAATAAATGCAGAAACACCTGCAAAAAAAAAAAAAAAAAAAATATCGGAGATCAACAGCAGGATGCTGCTTAAAAAGTGTCCATCAGCAGTTAATGATTACAGAGAGGAAAGAGATGTGATACGGCTAATACGTAAAGTATAAACATTTCTGAACGCAATTGTTTTGAAATATGTAAATAACGTCGATAACATTATATTGGCTGTCTAAATTCGAATTACCTTTTTAAAGAAGCATTTACGCACTGTGTACATTTAGCATACTGAACATTGGAGGATTGTCTTCTCCGACCGATGAAATGAATCCACCCTCAATCCTCTTAAAGAATTTCGACCAGACTTACCTTTCCATTAGGCCGAGGTTTGATTTCTTTTAGACGATTCAGTACCCTAAATTCGTGGTTTCCCCAGTACCACACGTTCCCAATGATTCCAATAATGGCAGAAAGAAATAAGAAGCAGTATGGAGTATATCGCGTCATCTCAGAATACCTAAACATGATTGTGAACAAACAGAAAAATGCGTTAACTTCAAGAATCAACTAGGACGAATTTACGTGAAATCATCATATTTGCGATTTTCGGCACAGTGAGTTAGCATAATACATACCAAAAATGGCAGAGATTCGAGGAAACTGGAAAGACTGTGTTATCATTATTTTGTGAGCTAGCATTTTGCCATGGTCATTGTCAATAACACATGTCTAATATTCCAGCAATTAAATGCTTTCCTCTATTATAATGAAGATTTTCAGGTAGCATTACATGTAGATCACCAGACATAAATGACTTGTTTTCAACTAAACCAGTCGAATCTGAAAATATCATCCCGTTTCTGGCAACATATCACTTTATATCAGTCATTATTTAAGAAAATCAAACATTTCACCTTCTGTTAGTTGAAATATAATGGAAATGGTCAAATATGATTATGAATTATAACGTATTACTTTGGCTATATTATGAATATTCAGTTTAAGAATATGACAAAAATATGGTAGTTTCCATGGAAAGTCATAAAACAACCCTAAATAGCCATAGCCGGTAAAGAAATTTGTATTATTTTTCAGCTATGACCTTATTCTCTCGCAAAATAAGTTGAATTACTAATCTTGTATAGCGATATGCGCATATGATTATGCGTATACTTGCGTTTCATTCATTCATGGCAATGCGAACGACCACAAATTTGTATGCGCATGCATACTCCTATTTGGAAGACGCAGGTCATGAATATTCATTTTGGGGTCCGAAACTGCGGTGGGAAAAATAATTTCGCTGCCGGCGGTGGGTACCCATTTAACACCTGGGTGGAGAGTAGCAAAGTGTGGATTGACGCCTTGCCAAACGCTAAGATGTACTCAAAACTTAAGGGCGACCCTCTAGAAAAAAAAAAGCAGCGGCCGATCCGAAAATGTGGATGAAAATATTTTCCGCCTCATTTTTATTTGGAGAAAGCAGGATCGGTATACTACAAAATTCAGCTTGTGCTTTGCGCTCGCATTATTAATCTAGGCCTGACGAGTTACCATTATCTTGTTTGTAAGAAGAAAAAAAAACAACCCTAAGATGTACTCAAAAGTTTAGTCTTTCGCAAGGACTAACCCATCAAGAAAAGTAGCTTTTAGCGGCTGATCAGGAAAAATGTACTTGAAAAATGTTTTCCGCCCCCTTCCCTCCATTGGCGATAGCTGGATCTGCCTCGATATTATGTTTTATTCTTATGACTACAAAATGTGTCGTTATCAGGTCAATTATATCCAAAAATTTCTGCTCGCTCTTCGCGCTTGTATTGTTTTTTGTTTGTTTGTTTTAGTAAGACATGCATCATCTTCATTATATTTCTCGTAAATGTCCGTAAAATATCACTTTTTAGTTTAAATATATCAAAAATATTTAGCAAGTGCATCGTGTTTGCATTTACCACCGTCAAATTTTGCCTTTACATCCTTCTTAATCACATTTCTATTACCATTCACATTACATACTGTACATTAAGGTGTGTTAGTCATACCAACACAATCGATGCGAGAGGCTGATCCAAGCTATTGTATTATTTGAATGACATACCATTCATCACTTTGCAATCGTTTTCATGGGTGTGACTGCCACACTGAGGTTGCTTTTTGGCATCACTTTAGCGCAAAATCGCTTAATACATTCAGCATATTTTCCTTTTATCTGAAGCAAATGAAGATACTTATGGTGGCATGAAGCCTGCCAATATTCTCGTTGATACATCCTCTTTCATATCGAATGTTGAGATTGTGAATTTATTACTAACATTCATGATAAATCTGATCAATAACAGTGCATGTGCATTTTTTTTACCAAAAACATACAAATTTTGGCCAAAAGTCTTAATTCTTTCAAAATTTATATATCAACCGACTTTAAATCGAAGAATAAAGGGATTGTAGTAAATTCTACCAACAAAATAATATATAATTTCGCATTTTATTAAGGCCTATCTCCATTTTCTGGGTTGAAAATGTGACAAAATACATTAGTGTATCCAAGTCTCCGATATGCAGTAAAAAAGCAAAATTTCTGAAAATTGAATTTTCAAGTTTGAGACATTATAAGTTTGAGACTAAAAACGATATCAATTTGGAATTGATTTCGCTTAAAAATTGTATATTAGGAAAGTTTTCTAGAAATTTTTGAGGCGATTCCTTTATTTTCTTTAGATTTATTGTAAATCATGTATTTCGCAAATTTTCAATTTTTTGGAAAAAATTCTCAAAATTGCACTTTTCTTATCAAAATCTCAGCCGAATTAGCTTTTCATCACTCATGAATAGTATCAACTTGTAGAAATTTTTTTTTATCTTTCATATAACACTAATTTTGTGGCAAATGAATGTTTGTGTCGGAATCTATGTACGAAAAACCAAATCCCATGAATATGGCGGCCATTTTGGACGCCATCTTGAATTTGAACCCCATGGGACAATATTTCGTTTTGGGAACATCAAAATTCATTCAATAGACATCTTACGGATTACAAAAAATGTAGGTTAAACAAATATATCATTCGGGTGCATGGAAACCCTATCTCTCTCCCCTACTAATAGGGCATGCATTTAGAACATGATGATGATGCACATCTTTTGTATAGCGCCATATATCTGTCAAAGACATTCAAAGAAACATTTTGGGAGGAGCCAGCCGAGCCAGCCAATCTGGGTCGCCTATAGAAGGGAGCACACACAGAACTGTGAACGGCAGGTCTCCCCTCACAAGAGATAATCAAAACACACCTTGTGCAGAGAAATGTCCTCCAGAACAGCTGGATCCTCAGTCGAGGTCCTCCTGCCAGCCATTTCGGCCCATTATCCTCGATATGGCTATGTGGCAGGAGGCGGGCCAGCAGCATCAAGACAAGATGCCACCTCCAGCTGCTTGTTTGGTAAGTTGGCTTTATATTTATTCCAAATCCAGGCTGAGGACCTTGTGGCGATCTCCATTAAGTCCAAAGCCAGCTTCCTTCTGTTGGTTGTCCCCATTCTTGAGAGGAAGAAATGGAGAGACTTTGTCGCATAACCTCTGCAGCCAGTCTCTACTGGGTAGTAGTCTACCTTCCATCCCCTCTCCTTACATTCTAGGATAAGTCCGGCATATTTTGACGTCTTGTACTCATGGGCCGTCTCAATGTTCTCCTCCCATGGCACAGTCAGTTCACAGAGGATGACAGACTTGGACTGCTTCGACCAGACTACTATATCTGGTCGCATGTTGGTAGTCGTAATCTCACTGGGAAAGGTCATCTGCTCATCCAAGTCTGAGACCAATTGCCAATCTCTTGCTAGACAAAGGAGCCTACTTGTGTGTTGTCTAGCTTTTCTGTTGGCTCCAGTACTTGTTCCAGCCTTCACAAATGAGATCATCGCTGGAGCTTTTAATGGCTTTGTCTGGTTTGCTTTCTCAATAGTGATCTTTAGGGCATTGCTCAGTTCTTTCAAGATCTCATTGTGCCTCCATGTATACAGGCCTTCTACCAGAGACACCTGACAATTTGATAGAATGTGTCTGAGTGAACCCTTCTTTCCACATCTATGGCAATTCTCGTTCTCAGTCTTGGCCCACTTCTTCAGGTTATGAGGAGAAGGAAGAACGTCGTAGGTTGCTCGTAACAAAAATTTGAGTGTGCCTGATTCCATTTTCCATATGTCTTTCCAGGATAGGGACCTTGGTTCTACACACTCCCATCGACACCAAGCTCCCTGCTGCACAAGGCCAACTGCTTTAGCGACACGTCGTTCCTCCTCTTTGTGACGGATTTCGTCAGAAACCATCTTCCGCTTCATTTTTGTGCTTGCCTTAAAGAAGTACTGGGTTGGATTCATGCCTAGCCCTGCTCTATTGGTTTGTGTAGGCCCAACCATATCCTTGTGCCTCAGCCGAGATTCCATTTCCTCAACTTCTTGCTGGGCATTCCACTTGCGTCCTGTGCGAATGTCTGGCACAGTCCCCCTAACGACCTGGTCGCTGGAGTCCCTAAGTGTCGAGTACATGTGAGCCTTCTTCACTTTAAACTCCTCTGTAAGAGCGCTCAGGGGTAACTTCAGCTTTGTGGAATGGCCATAGAAGCTTATGTTTGTTGTGCATGGAGGGATGCCAAGCCACTTCCGGGTGTGCACTGAGATTCTTTGCTCCATCCTCTCGACATGCGTCATTGCAATCTCGTACATCATCAATGGCCACATGATCCTTGGAAAGAGACCGAACTTTAGGCACCACAACTTGAGTTTATTTGGGAGGGTACATTTATCGATACGCTTAAGTCCATCCTCTACCATTGTTCGGATCTCATTTATCTGGTTCTTATCAGATAGCTCCTTTGTGAACCAGTGTCCTAAGCTCTTGACAGGGGCATCTGATATCGATGGAATGGCCTCACCACCAACGGTGTAGTGTGTCCTATCATCTAACTTTCCTTTCTTCATGGTCAAACTCCTTGACTTCCTCGGTTTGAACTTCATCCTGCACCAGCTTATCAATTGACCCAGCCGTTCCAGAACCTTCTGTGCATCGGCTGTGCATGGATTGAGTAGGGTAAGATCGTCCATGAAGGCTCGTATCGGTGGCAGCTCAAGCCCAGGTTCGATCTCAACACCTCTACAACTGGAACTTGCAGCTCTAGTTATGACTTCCATTGCCATGACAAATAGAATTGGGGAAATGGCACACCCCATCGGGATGCCTACCTCGAGGGGCTGGTAGGCTGTTGTATATTCCTTGGTAGAGAATCTCATCTTAAAGTCCTGAAAGTAACACTTTAGGAAATCACCAAGTTTCTCAGGAATGTAGAAGAAGTCCAAGGTAAACCATATCATTGAGTGTGGCAATGAACCGTATGCATTAGCCAAGTCCAGCCATAGAACTGATAGGTCCATCCTCCTCCTCTTTGCCTCTTGGATCGTGTGCCATATCATTGCAGAGTGCTCAACGCAGCCAGAAAACCCTGGAACTCCTGCCTTCTGGACAGATGCGTCAACAAAGCCATTTACGAGTAGGTACTTGGAAAGCCGCCCAGCGAGGATTCCCATCATGATCTTCCCGTCAATATTGAGGAGAGATATTGGACGGAATGATTCTATCCTCTCAGCATTCTTTTCTTTAGGTATGTACACACCTTCAGATTTATTCCATTCCTTTGGCACCACGTTATTTCGCCACAGTACCCTTAACAGTCTCCACAGTAGCCTCCTCATCCTGGTACAGTATTTAAATACTTTATATGGCACACCATTAGGTCCTGGGGATGAGCCAGCCCTTGCCTTCTTAACAAATCTTTCTACCTCAGATAGGCGTGGAGGGTCTATGTCAAAGTTTTCACCTGGAGAAGTTGGACGTACCAAGTTTTCCATAGGAGGCAGGGGTAGGTTCCTCACACCGTCAGAGTAGGTGTTTTTCAGGTGGTGTTGTAACTCCTCTTTAGTGGCCTTCAGTTCACCAGATCTCACAGGGTTGAAAAGAGCTTTGGTGAAGGCAAAGGGATCTTCATAGAATTTCTGTAGTTTCTTAGCCCGTCCTTTCCTTTTCCTTCTAAGCTTCTCAGCCTTGGACAGAGCTCTCAACCTCCTTCTCTGCTCATCTCTAAGGTCATCTAGAGCTTTCATTTCAATAGCATTGTTATTCTTTCTTGCCTCCTTCCAACGCCGCTGTAGGGCTCGTACACTGTGTCGTATGTCATGGATTTCTTGCTGTCTTCTACTAAGCCTCGATGTAACCGCCTGTGGCTTCGTACTGGCACAACCAAAGTTGTCGACCCCGTACTGATATATTGCCTCCATCATAGAAGAGAGTCTCTCTTCGGCGTTTCCCTTCATAGATTCGACCAGTATTTTGTCAAGCTGACCATCCATGGCTTCCCACATGTCTTTACTAGTTGAATTAGACCACTTTACCTTAGGACGTTTGCTCATACTACTTGGGTTGTGGGATGTAGCGTCGGAATCGGTGGCACTGTGGTTATCATCCTGGCCACTATTTCCATGCGCCTCACGTGACTTATCACTGCGTTGCTCAGCCCACTGCTCACTCCTTGGCTGCTCAGATGTCGCTCTCCTCGTGCAGCCTACCTTCGCCTGGTGAATCTTTAGACCCTTGGTGGTGTTGAAATGTCTATCGCACGATACACAGGCTACCCGGTTGGGCGCAATCGTAGTCCTGGGTCGAAGCCTAGTCCTTAAATCAGTATTATCCGGCCGTGTGAGTGATTCTTCCGCTCCCCCTCTCGGATCACTCTGGGAGTATTCTTGTCTATCAGAAATCGTAACAACGTAGTGGGTGCCACAAAGGGCTGGGTCAGGGGCAGTCAACCCCCTCCTCCCCGCCGGGGCTGCCGGCAAGTCATGCAAGTCTCTCCTTGCTGTCACCAGCCTGTTCCTGGTTTGTCACCATGGCCTATTTCCATGTGCAGAGAAATGTCCTCCAGAACAGCTGGATCCTCAGTCGAGGTCCTCCTGCCAGCCAATGATGTACTGTTTCTCTATTTTGACATCTTTACAATTTCTTGAATACATTTTCCCTCGGGATATTCCCCCAACGAGATAGATTTGCATTTGTATTGAGTGTATCTAAAAGGGAATTCATGAGAAACTTAGCAACTTTATTTGGTAGATTATAAATCAGACTTTTCCATTCTACAGGTTTTTATTCCAGGTTTGCCAATTCAAAAAACTTGCCTTGTACTGAAAGTGATTGGACATGAAGAAGCCAATCTTGTGATCTTTTTTGTAGTTGAGAATCTTTAACCGTTTTTTTTTTTTTTTTTTTGTGGCATTCGTCTCTGGAAGCGATTTAAAGACATTATTACCGTTCACAACTGTTGACTTTTTTCTTGTCCACTGAGATTCTCTTTCAAGGGCAACATCTATAAGCAATGATTAACTTTAGCATCCCCCGTTGCTCTTATTCTAGTATAATTCTGAGTTTGAGCTTCGTAATATAGAGATCTGAAATGTTGGGTATATTAAGACATTCTGGCATATGAAGGAAAGCCAAAGTGGCTGGTCTCGCAAGGCCAGACACCACTTTTTCAAATATTGATTACACAATGCATCTAGTGACTTTAAATGGGTGTTGGTAAGTTCATTGACTGTAAGGTGGAACCTCAGTGATGACAGAAAATAGTCAGCAAATATCTTCAAGTTGTATTCATCACGAATCAAAGCTTTTCATATATATATATATATATATATATATACATGTATATATATATATATATATATCATTTAGAAAATATAACAGTTTGACCCGACAGTATTTAGACTGACTCATCTTGAATGGATTTATCATGCACAATCTACTCATGCAGATATACTTACTGTGTTCAATTTCTGTTTATTTAACCATAAAAATATCAATATACAAATCATACAGTGCATAATTATGAAATATAGACAAAATATGGCTAGGACAATAAAAAAGCAAATTGCTTGTAAAGAATGGCCCCCAAACACTAGTATTTACACAATTTTCATTAAAAACATAAAAATGCAGTATTTTTAAATTCTAAATTCAAAGAAATAAAAATCACGAATGTTCTACAAAATTTTCAAATACATATCAAAAGTTAAACAGTGGGGTCTCCTAAAGGGGAATATAATCTTTAACATATGTTTGATAGAAATCTCTTCATGAAATAACATTTAATCATCCCCTCTCATTTCATGTTCAGGTAAAGTAAATATAAAGTTGTGTAAATAAAAAAAAGTTTATAGTATACAAAGATGATAACTATTCTAAGAGAGCAATCATGGAATAGTAATCAGTCCCTCTCATTTTACTTCCAGGTAGATGTAGAAAAGTAAGTATCATTAGCGTACCTAACGGGGGGGGGGCAGGGGGGCAGACTGCCCCCCTGACGAGTCAAAACTGATCCCTTACGAGCTAAGTGGGCCCCTCCTTTGAACTTGAAGACCTTTTTTTTTTAATCCTTTTTTTGCGGACGAATTTGCCCCCCCTTTGGAAAATCCTAGGTACGCCACTGGTAAGTATCCATCATAGTCTATCAAGTTCGTTCTTGTTAATGTGTTTCCTCACTGTCCTGCCATCTGTTGCTTTCAGAGAAATGAGAATGCGTCCGTCAGATGACCAGGCTGCCAAAATCTAACCGGTTTTTTTTTATGTATGTACTGTTCAGAAGGTTAACGATTTCTTCCTGTATAAGATCATGACGTATAGGCCTACTGATTCCACTATTATTTAGTTTCCTTCTATTTAGAATGAGGGAACTAAAGAATGGTTCTATTTTCAAAAGACGATTTTAAGCGTTAAAGATCAATAATTCATTCAATTCAATTCAAATAAACATTTATTTTCATCCATTTCATTACATTTTTTGTAAACATGAATTCATACATAAATCAATTTGTCATGAAAAATATAAATATGTACATATTGGGTTTAAAGAAGAAGGCGTATACCCTAAAAGCTGAGGCTTACGATTTCTTCCTGTAAGATCATGACGTATAGACCTACCGATTCCACTATTCTTTAGTTTCCTTCTATTTAGAATGAGGGAACTAAAGAATGGTTCTATTTTCAAAAGACGATTTTAAGCGTTAACGATCAATAATTCATTCAATTCAATTCAAATAAACATTTATTTTCTTCCATTTCATTACATTTTTTGAAAACATAAATTCATACATAAATCAATTTGTTATGAAAAATATAAATATGTACATATTGGGTTTAAAGAAGAAGGCGTATACCCTAAAAGCTGAGGCTTACGATTTCTTCCTGTAAGATCATGACGTATAGGCCTACTGATTCCACTATTCTTTAGTTTCCTTCTATTTAGAATGAGGGAACTAAAGAATGGTTCTATTTTCAAAAGACGATTTTAAGCGTTAACGATCAATTCATTCAATTCAATTCAAATAAACATTTATTTTCATCCATTTCATTACATTTTTTTGTAAACATGAATTCATACATAAATCAATTTGTTATGAAAAATATGAATATGTACATATTGGGTTTAAAGAAGAAGGCGTATACCCTAAAAGCTGAGGCTTACGATTTCGTCCTGTAAGATCATGACGTATAGGCCTACCGATTCCAATATTCTTTAGTTTCCTTCTATTTAGAATGAGCGAACTAAAGAATGGTTCTATTTTCAAAAGACGATTTTAAGCGTTAACGATCAATTCATTCAATTCAATTCAAATAAACATTTATTTTCATCCATTTCATTACATTTTTTGTAAACATGAATTCATACATAAATCAATTTGTTATGAAAAATATAAATATGTACAAATTGGGTTTAAAAAAGAAGGCGTATACCCTAAAAGCTGAGGCTTACGATTTCTTCCTGTAAGATCATGACTTATATATAGGCCTTATTATTCAAAAATAAAATGCATTGCAGGAAATCCTTGATCAGGATAATAACATTCTTTATACCTCTAAAATCATGAAAATGACTTTCTTGTGTGAATAGTAACCTCATAATATATACGTAAAGATTTAGAAAATGGGCCGCGTTTTTTTTTTACTTCTTAATATACCAAACTAATCATTAGTCGTATAACTTCAGAGATATATAGTATGATATCAGTTCATCAATATGATTGTTCAATGTAACTGTGGCCTTCTCTAGATAGCCTCTGTCGCATGATAAATGTGTAATAGAAATTCTTCTTTTTTTCCTTAAAAAGCAAGGCAAAATGGTGATAGGTACTAACTTCCAATTTGAACTTGTTTTTATAATTGTGTTGCACCTTTCAAATGTTCATTTACGACAAAGTCATCATTAGAAATGAACATTGATGCATTTGTTACATTCAAATTGTTATATATACGAATTGTAAGAGCAATTACATTCATTTATTAAGTTATTTCCTCTTTAAGGATATTCATAGCATATAATGATTAAGAATATTCCAGAATGTCTCAGTAAAGCTTTGTTAGGCATGCCTATTTAATGAGGCTGAGTAATCTTTGTTATGTCTGGAATGTACAAAGATAGACAATTATAGAGCCTGCCTGCAGTGAAAAGGACAATATGATTAGCTATGTTGTTTACATTGTTAATTTCACTGAGGTAATTCAAGAGTCTTCTAGAAGTGGACTATCCTAAAAAGAAGGATAATGTTCTTTTTAAAGATAATACTAGAAGCTTCCAGAATAGTGAAAATCTATATACATGAGCTGGCAGTTTCTACATCATCATATCAGATCAGAAATCAGAGTTTCGCACCAGACTTTATGTCAGAGCATAGTTTATTTCCAACTGGAATACAACATTTATCTTCTGTGGAACTATTTGCACGCCGTCAATGAACTGTTTGCAGTTATTTTAAGAGAGGAATTCTCAGTTCTCATCGAGATCATCAACCTGTTTTAAGGAACATTTGTCAACCCATGGATTGCTGAAATTGACTGTCAATCATCAGTGATATGCAAATGAGAGAGTTGATGATGTCCCCCTAGGCCTTCTTTGGTTTGAAATATGAAATATTCTAATTTTCTCCTAATACTGTCATGTGGCATTTTTACCATTGTTTTAAAAATATATGGTTTTGTAAAGTTGGTCCTTCATGTAAAATCTGTGAAAAGGCAAAATTTGTATAATTCAGAACCCCCCCCAAAAAAATAAAAATAGTGCGTGGGGGGGGGGGGGGCATCATTGACTCTCTCTTTTGCATATCACTGAGCTGTGCATATAACTGTTTTGTGAAAATAAGCGAACATAAATGCCATGACTTTCTTATTTTACATCCGATTTTTATGAAATGTTCAGCGTTATGCGTGTTTTTAGTGTTTTCAGTGGTATCGCGTCGGAAATTCGGAATTAGGTTGATGCAGGAAAGATCACAGAACAACACATACTCTCCTAAAAACAACCAACTACAAAAAAAGTTCATGTATCGATACTTTGGGGTGATTTTAGATTTTGATAAGGCGATCGTTTATCCCCTCCCCCGAAGAAACAAAATAAAATAATAATGATAATAATAATAATATTGATACTACTACTACTACTACTACTACTACTAATAATAATAATAATGATAATAATAATAATAATAATATTGATACTAGTACTACTACTACTACTACTACTACTACTGATAATAATAATAATAATAATAATAATGATTATAATAATAATAATAATAACAATAATGATGATAACAATAATAACAATAAATCAAAAGGCATATTACCCTTACCTTCATTCAGTTGACAACTGTTTCCATTGAAATGTCTCGCTCATTAGTATTCCATTATAAAATATCCTGAAAGTATGAATCCGCTTGTGATCCCTTTGACAAAATTATGTGTACTAATTCAATATTGTCTTCTCTTTAGCAAGCGAATGTACCCGTCCCTTCATCGTGTCTGGCAGAGTACGTTTCAGCAACTCAACTTTGTCGTAGCGTTTTTTCTTCTTCTTTTTTTAGGTTTTATCCTTTGTGTGACAAATGTTCTCTGTCAAAATTAATTATAAGGTGTATCCGCTGATCAGCAATCACAATATTCCAATGGAATATGAGTAATTGGAGGGTTTAGATAAAAGAGGTGCTCTTAGATTATTCAATGACTGCACGTCACTGAAGAGGTATATCCAAGTAAGGAAGTGTCGAATCACTACCCACAATTAGATTAAATGCATGGCCGTATGCCGTGGGAGGGGGGGCTAGCATTTCTTTACTGAAATTCATCAACAGAGTGCACAACATTTTCCAATTTTCACTTTAGAAAATGGAAAAATTTCCCCATGACAAATTCGATCACTTTGCTCCCTCGAGTTTCTCATTTTATTTATGTGCCCCTGGAAAAAAAATCTGCGTACGGAAATGATAAGAAGAATAAATAATGCAATTATAATCGTAATATACTGTATAAATTATTGCACAAAATAAATAAATTCAAGACAGATCTGATATATGTACAAAGTTCAAAGTGACAAGTATTCATAACTGTCGTTTTGTTTTAAGTTGTGTCGTGTGAATTCATGTTCTGTATAGGTATACTAGTACTTAATAGGCATGCGGATTCAGAGAGTCGAAGTGGTCGCGGCCTATCCCACACCTTTGGCGGTGCAAAAAAGAAAAGGAGTGGAAAGAGAAAGAGAGATAAAAAAAAGAAAGGAGTAAGGAAACATGAGGAAGGAGATGAGAAAATGAAGAAAAATGCACAATGAGGAAAGAAAGTAAATGATACAAGGGGAGTGTAATTATTGGAAAATACAAACATTCAGGTCAATACATATATATATATTTATATATATAAATATATATTTATATATATATATATATATATATATATATATATATATATATATATATATATATATATATATATATATATATATATATATATATATATATATATATATATATATATCGCTCGCACTTCGCGCTCACGTGGCCTTGAGAAAAATGATGATCTGCTCAAGAGGATTAAAGGGGCTTAAAATATTTTGTTTTCAGCTGAATATGCATAAATTATTCTACTTGTTACTTGAGTTTTAATTATTTTGTTTCAGCGAGATGTATATCATATTAACGATTTCAAATAATTGCTGAATAATGGAAATGTGTTCGCGCTTATCGCTCGCATTATTTGATCAATGAGATATGTATCCTCTTCGTGGGTCACTGCAAACATTCCTAAACAGGTCTATTTTCAGGTCAATATATTAAAAATTTGAACTCGCGCTTCGGGCTTGTCTTATTTATTTATTTATGCCTTATGACTTACTGTCTCTTGATTGAAGAATAAAGTTAAGATGCAACAAAAACTTTGTTTTAGTTTAAAAATACCACCTTAAACTTGAACAAATGACAACGGAAATCATTTCTTCTGTTTAAGCATCTATAATAATGATTCCATCATAAAATACAACAATGTTTTAAAGAATAGGAATGGTGAGAGTATTAAACATCTCTCAAATATGGAAAAATTTGCTAAATCAATACAATTCACATAAACGACATATTGGAATTACATTATAGGCCTACATGTCACAATGTATGTTACATAAGATATAAGAAAAAATTAGTCTTAGGGATGTTGCGGGTTTAAAGCCAAGTTCGAGTTCTGGCATATTATTCAATTTCGAAGAGAAATGATGGGAAACTATCCTACTCTGTTTATCATACGCAATAATGCTTATTTCGAAGAGCAAAGTTATTTAAACTAATTCAGGTTTGCTTGGAAATAATATTCATTTAATTACCACATATTTTTCATATCTACACAGAAAACAAAATGTGAGACCACACTTTAAATGCCGACTTTTTTTCATTATTTTTTTTCTGATCTCCATTTGCTAATTGCTCTGTAGTTCTCTGTCGAAGGGTTTTTCGTTAGAAAAAAAAATCGTTTGTCAGATGTCATTTATTTATAGATTTGCTTGTATTATACAAAGTTTTGTTCAAGTAGGTAAACATTTTATTTTTTCTGTTGTTACCAGAACCATGATTTATTTTTGATAACAAAGACCATTTGCATGTCAAGGTCAATACCCAAAGTCACCTCACTTTAATTATAGGATATAAAGATACATGTATATTATAGACCTTATGCTGTGACGTCATCGCACCGCAATCTTAGAGGCTGGAGCCATTGCCTTGCATGCATTGGTGATCTGACAATGGTTTCGTTAGAACACAATAACCTTCATTCAGCTATTGGGAAAACAATAAGAACATGATATTAATTCACCTTTTTTGGAAATTTAGAGTATTTAAAAAAAAAAGCAATATTTACAGGACAGTTAAATAATTAACAACTGTTCTTACAGTAGTCGCCCTCATACTTTAATAATTATAGCCAATATATTGCCATTATATTCAATATCTTATATCAATCCTATATCAAAGGTTCAAACCATCACACTTTAATAGAGGGACACTCATGGCTAAAAATAATATGATTTGAACAGATACTGGGAAAATAACATCAGACAAAGAAAACACTGAAAATGTCATCAGAATTGGACAAAGAATGACAAAGTTATGACATTTCAAAGTTGTGCATTAGTTCGTTGAAAAAGTTATGCATGCATTGTCTTCATGAATATGTATTATGTAATGAACGAGCTGATGTCATATCTCCACTTATTCTTTGGTATTGTTTTGTGTTAATTTTGTATTTATTCAAAATTGACTAAGAATGTAAGGAATGGATTAACAACTGATTCAACGTGGAATATAATTATTGCTGCAACTTATGTCGTAACAAGCAGTAGCGTACCTAGGATTTTCCACAGGGGGGCAAAACCGTCCGCCAAAAAAATTGACAAGCAAAAAAAAAAAAAAAGTCCTCAACCACAAGTATAGGATTTCGAACCAGAAAAAAAATTGACAAGCAAAAAAAAAAGAAAAGAAAAAAAAGGTTTTCAAGCTCGTCAGGGGAGCAAAAAAGGTCTTCAAGCTCGTCAGGGGGGGGGGGGCAAAGAAGGTCTTCAGGGGGGGGGGGCAGGGATACGTCCTTTGCATGGGTTGTGACTCGTCAGACTGCCCCCCCGTAGGTACGCTAGTGGTAACAAGAGTCATTATGAACCAATCATGATTTTATGTAAGGGAAGTGGGGGCATGATAATTCGTTACCTACTGAATATTCATGACAACGTGCGCTATATATAAATATAAATGTACATTACAAGCTGTCATGTAAAGAATACACTACTAGTAAAAAAAAAACACGGAAGAGGACAACACTTTAAGACGGAAAGAAAAACACCCCTCAGATATATATATAAATTTATCAATAATCATAATTATTTAGCCTGATGGAATAAACTTATCATGATGCCAGGAGGGTAATGTCATAGGAAATTATATTTAGTGCAGATGACATTATTGTTGTCAGAGACAGATGGAGAGAGAGAGAGGGGGGGGGGTGAAGAAAGTAAGACAAGGAGATCAGATTAAGTTTGGCAAAATCAAAACTCTTGAATACAAGATGTTATTCTAATTTTTGTTTATTTAAAATTTATGATAGAATAGCATGTTGAGGTGCACACAATCACGGATGGAACATATATAGTTAATTAACATTGCCAAAAAATGTACATTTCCATTTTAAGTCTTGCAGATTTTTACAAAAATAGTCAATATAATATGATAAAAACATAAGGTGATCATTATATATTCACATCATAATATAATACAGCATTATTCCACTTTGTACAAACATGATCATTTTAAATTGCTGCTTGGTTTCTAGCACCCATGAAACAAATTGATCAAATTGATATTTCTTCACAGTTCACACACATAACCATAATTTCAGTTGCAAAAATCATTAAGCAATCACTAGCAAAATAAATAAACACACAAAATAGCACAAGATCACAAGCAATATTTACTTGTCAGAAATCTGTACCAAAATTGTAAGAAACTACTATACATGTATAATATCCTCTAATCAGTATCCTAAGCCCTAGGCTAAAATCAATCTTTTTTATCCTTCTATAAACGGTATAAGACTGTCAAATATTTTGAATCTCTCAAATTTTATAGCCCTATTACTCTACCTTAATTCTCGAGATGAAATTTTTTCTCTTAATCGCATATTTTAGCTCTCCAAAACAGCCATACATATAATAAAAAAGCTAAATTTGAACACAAAAATCATTTATCGCAAAAATTGATTTCTTTGTCTGTTGAGAAGGTAAAAGCAGTGGCAAACTGCACAAACAAACCTTTATCATTGAAGATCACAGAATACCTTTGTGCACATTGAAAAACACTTTAATAAAAGAGAAAAAAAAACAAGATACATAGTTTACACTATTTGTGTTCCAGGTACATAAACAGGATAAAGTGAGTACAAGATTGTTGACAGATTCTAATAATTGTACTCCACTATCAACTAATTGTAAACTACATGAACATAAAATATGTAATGATGTAATTGTTTAAAAGAAAAATATACATGTAATGAACATAGAAATAACATATGAACATGAAAACAACAAAGTTATTGGAAACGAATAAATTTTACTTGCAGAAATGTTGTAGATGAGGGTGCAATTTTTTTATCAAAGTTTTGGATTTTTAATGCTCTGTATGATCTCAAGAGACCCAAACAAAGTTCATAAAAAAACGATGAAAAGCAAAAGGTCCAAAAAACAAAGAAACACATAAGAAATTGCAAAAAAAGAATATAATACATCAGAAATTGATCTAATATCGCAATTTTTTCATGTACATTTGCTAAGAACACCACAAAGAGTTTCTACATCAAAAATTAGATCAACACCTGCGTGCTAATTTTCGGTGCGATCGCACGATCAACGGCCGAGATCTCAAGAGGGGGGGGGGGGGGGGCAGGGAGGCCCCCCTACCATATGATCTTCCAAGATACCCTGGCCTAGATAGGGTTAATATATGCAGAAAAATAAAGAAAACATTTTAAGGTTTGACAAACATCCATTGAAAATTAGATAATTTTTATGGACTTGAATTGAGGTTTCATATGCCAGCAGGAACTCTATGTCATGTTATACAAATTCAATAAATTCTCATTATTTAATGATTCATGATGACTGAAAATATTTCTCTTACGGAAGTGGGAATGATTAGACTTTCCAGTTGCTGATTGAATATACATTCCTTTCATATATGATAGTGAAAAAAAAAACCCAATTTATTCATGATTTCTTATCACCATGAATTTTCCACTTGCTTCATAATTGCGAGATATCATTAAAAGTATCCACTGCAACCAGCCAATAGAGAGAATTGGTACCATATGATACATGTAAGTTGTGTAGTTAACAATTAAAGTATAAGTTGTAAAAACAAGGAATTAACAATCAACATCAATTGTAAAAATAAGTACTAAACCAGTAACGTCATTTGTAAAAATAAGTATCTGTGAATTTCTATTTCAGGTATAAACTTTAAGATGATCACTTACAAGAAGTCATTTAACCATACATCAACGTTTTGATCATTATGAGTTGTTTGCAATACACTGTACCTGAGTGTGTACCATGATCATACGCATATTTCTTATCAATTATATGACGAGGTGTGACAGCTAGCTCAGTCGGTAGAGCAGGGCTTTCAGATTCCAGTGAACCGGTTATCCTCATTACCAGATCCCTTGGAAAGGACCTTAAGCCTTCGGCTCCTCTGGTTGCTTGTTTACAAGCATTTACGCTTTCTTCGCTCCTAGGTAAAAACCCAGGAGTCTGGGTGCAAGTGTAGATCTAAGACAGAGACAGTCTCGGATGAGACAGCATCTGAGATATAGACCCTTGTGACCAGAATCAGCAGAGACCAAGATAAGACACAATTCATGTCATGATTCGCTGATGTCTCAGCCTTTATGACACAAGAAATCTCCCTTTGAGTCAGACACAAGAAAAACAGAGTCCAGGACTGAGATGAAACATGAGACACCATCATTGTCTAAAGACACTCAACACTGATAGATTGAAGTAAGGCACTGAGAATAACTCTTCAAAATTGAGTTATTTGTTCAGTGTCTGACCCTAGCCTTTGAGACATAAAACAATTCTCTTTGAGACAGAGAACCAAGACATCAGCATCTGAGAATGGGATGAAACATGAGACACTCACAATCACTGTCTCAAGACACCCAATACTGACAGATTGAAGTGAAGCACTGAGTTTAACTCTTCAAAACTGAGGCCTTTATTCAGTGTCCCACCTTGGCCTATGGGACATGAGACATTTCTCTTTGAGACAGAGACATAGCCCAGGCAATCAGTGTTTGAGAATAAGATGAGACATGAAAAACACAATTGTCTCTTGTCTCAAGACCTCCATCACTGACAGATTAAAGAAAAGCATTGGGATTAAATTTTCAATATCACGTTTTTTTAAATATCTCACCCTCGCCTATGCGATAAGAACATTTCTTTTTGAGACAGAGACTCAAGAAATTAGCCTTCGAGACCGAGATGAGACAAACAATCATTGTCAAAAACATGACTAAAAAACCCTACATTAATAAGTACCTAGTACTAAAATGTAATACTTGAGAATCACTTTGGCAGCTAGGCAAAAGATAGGATATCAATCAATCATTTAATTTTGAAACCACAGTATCGAGTTAATTAACTTGAATCCACGCTTGTAATCAAGTCAAGACTCCAGTCACCTACCAGTGACTCAAGCAGTTTTCAACGTTCACACATTGACATTTGTACAGTGACTGATTTGACTTAAACCCTAAAATGACTTTAATAACTTGATCAGAAATTTAGTGACGCGTTACAACCCTGCCTGAATGACATAAAAGCATATTGAGTATAGCAATACATTACAAAATCTGGGATGATAAACACACAACAGGGAACAATTCATTACGTACTTGGTTATCATTGTGGTAATGAATTTAATGCATTTTTCATGAGTTGTAATTGAAATAAAGTTGGATTGAAAATTTCAGCTTTGTCACCATCCTTTGAGATAACATTTGATATTGTCATGCTTAACAATAATAAGCAGGGCCCGCTGGGAGAACAGTTTTTTGGAACTGAAGTGGATACCCTGGGTAACATATGATATTATTATTATTATTATCATTGGTGTGTAAAATATACATTGAGTGCAATTCCATGTGATAGTGGAATAAAAACCATTTTGTGGATAGGAGAGAGACTGACAAATTAGCGTACTTAGTATGCAATTTTATGTTGCAAAGACTGTGATGGTTGAGATATGATCATTTGAAGTATTTTTCTTACAGTTACAGAATAGCTTTGTAATTTTTACGGAGCTAAGTTAGTATGAGAACATTTTTAATCACTTTATGCCCATTAAACTTTAGCTACCACTACTCATCATAAACCTTGATACCTTGAATACCTTGAAGGATTTGAACTTCCTGGAAGGTCATCTTTCTCATGTTGAGATTTCATGTGGCTCAAAACTCAAGGTCCTTGATGTATTGGTTCCTAAACAGTTGGGCACATTGCATTTTCGATGGCAGTGGAGTGGGAGTAGTCATGAATGAATGATTAGCTGTTATTGATGTGACGTCTCCCAACAAAGTTATCCATAGCTTTGGCTGTCTCAAAGAAGTCCTCCATACTGAAAATGGCTTTCTGAGGTAACAAGCTGCATGGGGATGATAAAAGGGATAAAAAAATATTATTGCACAAATGGTTGGTATACTTTGTAGTAAGCTTGAAAAAGGCTCAAAAATTGGTCAAAATGTTCTTTGCGAACTTCAAGAAAGTATGAAATATATAAAGACAAATCAATGAGGAATGCAGGAAAGATGCTGAGAGGGGACTTAAAGACGAAGCAAAGACTTGTTAAGGTGTGCTACCAGCTGCTGCCTGAGTCTTTGCTTTAATAAAGACAAGGCAAAGACTTTTTAAGGTGCACTACCAGCTGCTGCCTGAGTCTTTGCTTTGATAGAGACAAGGCAAAGACTTGTTAAGGTGTGCTACCCAGCTGCTGCCTGAGTCTTTTCTTTAATAAAGACAAGGCAAAGACTTGTTAAGGTGCACTACCAGTTGCTGCCTGAGTCTTTGCTTTAATAAAGACAAGGCAAAGACTTTTTAAGGTGCACTACCAGCTGCTGCCTGAGTCTTTGCTTTAATAGAGACAACGCAAAGACCTGTTAAGGTGTACTTCATAGCTGCTGCCCGAGTCTTTGCTTTAATAAAGACAGGCAAAGACTTTTTAAGGTGCACTACCTAGCTGCTGCCTTAGTCTTTGCTTTAATGAAGACAGGCAAAGACTTGTTAAGGTGTGCTACCTAGCTGCTGCCTGAGCCTGCTTTAATAAAGACAAGGCAAAGACTTGTTAAGGTGTGCTACCTAGCTGCTGCCTGAGTCTTTGCTTTAATAAAGACAAGGCAAAGACTTGTTAAGGTGTGCTACCTAGCTGCTGCCTTAGCCTGCTTTAATAAAGACAAGGCAAAGACTTGTTAAGGTGTGCTACCAGCTGCTGCCTGAGTCTTTGCTTTAATAAAGACAAGGCAAAGACTTGTTAAGGTGTGCTACCAGCTGCTGCCTGAGTCTTTGCTTTAATAAAGACAAGGCAAAGACTTGTTAAGGCGTGCTACCTAGCTGCTGCCTGAGCCTGCTTTAATAAGGACAAGGCAAAGACTTGTTAAGGTGCGCTACCTAGCTGCTGCCTGAGCCTGCTTTAATAAAGACAAGGTAAAGACTTGTTAAGGTGCACTACCAGCTGCTGCCTTAGTCTTTTCTTTAATAAAGACAAGGCAAAGACTTGTTAAGGTGCACTACCAGCTGCTGCCTTAGTCTTTGCTTTAATAAAGACAAGGCAAAGACTTGTTAAGGTGTGCTACCTAGCTGCTGCCTGAGCCTGCTTTAATAAAGACAAGATAAAGACTTGTTAAGGAGTGCTACCCAGCTTTTGCCTGAGCCTGCTTTAATAAAGACATGACAAAGACTTGTTAAGGAGTGCTACCCAGCTGCTGCCTGAGCCTGCTTTAATAAAGACAAGGCAAAGACTTGTTAAGGAGTGCTACCCAGCTGCTGCCTGAGCCTGCTTTAATAAAGACAAGGCAAAGACCTGTTAAGGCGTGCTACCTAGCTGCTGCCTGAGTCTTTGCTTTAATAAAGACATGACAAAGACTTGTTAAGGTGTGCTACCTAGCTGCTGCCTGAGCCTGCTTTAATAAGGACAAGTCAAAGAGTTGCTAAGGCGTGCTACCTAGCTGCTGCCTGAGTCTTTGCTTTAATAAAGACAAGGCAAAGACTTGTTAAGGCGTGCTACCTAGCTGCTGCCTGAGCCTGCTTTAATAAGGACAAGGCAAAGACTTGTTAAGGTGCGCTACCTAGCTGCTGCCTGAGCCTGCTTTAATAAAGACAAGGTAAAGACTTGTTAAGGTGCACTACCAGCTGCTGCCTGAGTCTTTGCTTTAATAAAGACAAGGCAAAGACTTGTTAAGGCGTGCTACCTAGCTGCTGCCTGAGCCTGCTTTAATAAGGACAAGGCAAAGACTTGTTAAGGTGCGCTACCTAGCTGCTGCCTGAGCCTGCTTTAATAAAGACAAGATAAAGACTTGTTAAGGTGCGCTACCTAGCTGCTGCCTGAGCCTGCTTTAATAAAGACAAGGCAAAGACTTGTTAAGGTGTGCTACCTAGCTGCTGCCTGAGTCTTTGCTTTAATAAAGACAAGGCAAAGACTTGTTATGATGCACTACCAGCTGCTGCCCGAGTCTTTGCTTTAATAGAGACAAGGCAAAGACTTGTTATGGTGCACTACCTAGGCATGTCTTTGTGTCTTTTAGCAGGAATTCACTCAGTGCCTTTGTGATTTTTATTACATTGTTTTATCTTCATGCATGCTGAAATGAGGAAAACAGTGGAGAGAGGCTCTGCTGAAACAAGCAGCTCAGGACTTTATTGCATACAAGTTATTATTACAGTAACCTTACCATCCAATGGTAACTACACAATGCTCAACAGCCAAATGTAAATCAAGAAATACAAGATAGTTACTTTACCATGGGCGCAATGCTCAATAGCCAATCAGAGTCAAGAATTACAAGAAATTACAAATGGATGGCAACGTTACTATAAAACAATTAAGAGCTCTTGCAGCGCAGTAGATTATTACATACCCATAGTTACTGCTTCCATACTTCCAAATTTAAATCATCATTTTTCAGACATTATGTTTATATTCAGACAGAGCACTAACATGGTCATGACTTGTGATGAATCAGCACTGGTGATCAAGGGACATTTTGACCAGGAAAAAAGAAATTATTATTCTTTTTATTTCGGAGGCTAATTTTCACAACCTTATGATTACTAACCCATTGCTTACGGGAACCGGGTGGTCCCTGTGTTAAACATATGGGATTCAAAGAATCTCGGAGGCAACGGGTTGAAATCCGCAACAGTGGATAAGTTTGATATTGCAGTTAATGGGCATTTTCCATGGCTCTTTAGAGCAATTCAGGGGGCAAATCACCCCAAGTCCCCATGTAATTCTTTTCTTTGATTCAGACATGTGATCTATGACCACCGGTGATTGATAGCACTATCCATCGCCATCTGAAAAGGTTTTTTTTTTAAGGATTCTAAAAGCTGTAGACTTACTCTTTCAGGAGCACCATGAGATGTAGTAAGACCGGTGTGCGCACCAATGCTGTTTGAGTTTGCACCGCTTCCACCACCTTCCCTGCCACATATTCCGGTTCCAGAGTAGGTACGATCATTTCATATCTGTGGCAATACAAAACAAGTCAGCAGTCATTTCTTATATCAATTATATCTGCTTTTATATAGTGCTTTAATGAATCGAAACAATGTCTCAAAATCAGGCGTAATAATGGAGTGTTGCAAGAAATAGGAGTTGCATTTGCACGCAAATCACCAACAAATTTGTGTTCTGATCACAGGGCTTGTGCTACATTTTGTGACTTCATCTTGAATTGGAACTAAGGTTTAGTTTCTAACAAAGCACTTTAAGGGCTGAAAGAAAATCATTTCACCAGGGCGAACAATCATATTCTGTAAGAATTGCTGGACTGGGTTTTCATCCTTCCTTCAAATGTTATTTACTTGTGATTACTTTTTTCCCTCTTATTTCTCAACACATATTCTTGCTTATTGCAATGTTTACTTGCTCATGTATCTTGAATGTTTTGTCTTTCTCCAGCTAATGAGGAAAGCCTTTAATATAAATTTGATTTCTTTTGAAAATCTGCAGACATTAACTGGCGTTACTTTTTTGTGTTTTCTTACTCTTTAGTCATTCTACGTGGCATATTGCTGTGGCCATTGCATCAATCATTGTTCTTGTATTTTGCTTTGCTCATTTTTATTGTATACACTGGAAATGAAAGGAAATTGATAAAAATAATGCAGACAATTTATTAGAAACAGTGTGTCGACTAAAATTTACAGTACACCAATCAGGACTTCAAGTATGCTATTAGTAGACCTTGGAATGTCATTTTTCCTGCTCAGTGGGGGCTTTACATACACCATAATGTCAACACACCTGTTGAAGATGTTCCACTCATGTAATGCATTGATCCACATGAGAAACTTAACCTCTTGCTAAACAAACACATCCACCTACATAACATGTTTCTCACCCCTGGGTAAACAAATAGAGAACTAGACTTATTAAAGAAAAAGAAAAAGAGAGACTTGTGATACAAGGCATTTGGGCACCGGTGCATAAAACTTAAGATTAAAAAGCATTTTATCGGTAGTAATTTTCGTGGAAACCTTGACTTGTTCTACTCATTGGGCATTCAACACTTACCACGGATGGCAAAAGTTACATGTGCCATAATTAGTTCATTTTTAAAAGCTATATCAACATTTTGAAAAAAGCCAATATCTCTTTTGACATTCGCACCGTAATAGCAAAAGCCTTGTGCAAGTATAAAAATATTTCCATGATACTCCTATACCATGTAAATACAATTTTTTTTCAAATTTGTGTTCATATGTAGTTTTCTATTCATTAATTCATTCATTCATTGAATTTTAATACAGGTTGTCAACTTAACCCCCCCCCCCTCAGATCTCAGCTGCAAAAGATCAAATATTTGAACAAGTGTCGCTGGGCGAGCACATAATACGCCCAACTGTAATGCGGAAAATTGATTTATTGGTCAAACAAGAAAAGTGGAAGGTGGCAACTTGACCTTTGACCTTTTGACCTCAAAATCAATCAACCTGGGGTCCATGCTAGTATCATACACACCTAGTTACATGAGCCAAGGTTAAGTTAAACTGAAGCTATTGCATTTACAAGGACTTCAGAAGGGTAAGATGAAAACATGTCACTGTGACCTTGACCTTTGACCTCAAATTCGATAGCTACCTGGGATTTATGCTAGTATCATACACACCAAATCATATGAGCCTAGGTTAAGTTAAACTGAAGTTATGCGAGCGTGATACCATAATACGTCCCGTAGGACGGGCGTATAAAAATGAACTATGCAAATAAGATGCACACATTTCAAAGAAACAAATAAAAATATATCTATATTTCCTTCATATTAAGTGTTTTGGTTCAAAGTCTTAAGCACGATTTGGTGAAAAGAATTTCAAAGATTAACATTTAGAAAAAAATGTCAAACTTGAATTGATTCTTTTGTTATCTATCGTTTAATTTATTTCCTAAGCATTTTACTGTTTTTTTATTTTATTCTGAAATACATAATTTTTGTGATTGGAGGTGTTTAAAATCAATTGTGATAAAATCTGAATGAGAAAGTATCATACAAATGGTGTTGGATGTGAAATTAGCAGAGTTATTCAGCAATTTTATGACGATCATTATTTCCAATCTTTTGCACACAAATACCTGAAAATCGCAAGTTTGTTAAAGCCATTATGAAATTACAAAATGAGCCATGATTCTGCAACCCCTTGTCTGACTTAAAAAATAAAACACTTGGTACCATAAGACACGCAAGATATTTTCTTGCTTTCAGTATCCATCAATCAGAATACGATATTCCCAATCGGAAAGATGCTACTGGAATCTAGAAAGACATCTCTGACACGACTGGGCCCTGCCGCAAGCTCTAATTACCTGATCTTTGTCCCTGCAAACATGCCAGTGTTAATCATGTAGGGGTTGACTAACGTGAAATGGATTCCTGTTTTACCGGCAGCCCTCGTCTCTCGTAAGACCGATTCATGCAAACCTACAGCGGCAAACTTGCTCATACAGTACTCCGACATCCCTGCAGCGGACAGTTCGCCCATGATACTGGCGATGGTGACGATGTGACCGTGATCTTTCTTCATCATGTCTGGAAGAAATGCTTTCAGAGTCTGCGTAGAGGACAAAAAAACATTCAAAATATTCAATTCTAAAAATGCCATGGAAAAATGTGTTCAATCAGCCTCATGTGTACCATACAGTATCATTTTTGCAACTCTGTAATTTTAAGACTTGAAGTGGAATCAGACAACATATATCTACACAGTTTATGATAAAAATCAATGATTATACATACATTGTGCTGTTTATCAACTAAGAAGGATAGTTATATTTTTTTCAAATTAAAGTGGGACCAAAGGTCGTTTAAACCATCTCCTAACAAATTTATTCATTTGGTCAGATTGGAAAAAAAAAGAATAACCTAAATGCATAAGGAACATGTCAAATGTTCTATTCAGGTCCATAACTAGCAAGAATTACAATTTTTCGACTTTACAGAGGATTTAAAAAAAGATGATCCTTGGACGGCTTAAGGCCGCCGCACACCTTACGACTGGCTTGCGACTGAGGGAGTAGAGATGAATCACAAGGTAGTCATAAGCCTCGACACCGCACACCTTGCGATCCGACTACCATGCCCTCTGCGACTCACGCATGCACTTTTTGCCATAGCAACTGAGAAATGGCGCTTACTAATGCATATGCCCGTTGTATATCAAATACGCATCGTGAAACTCTGCTGTCTGATTGGCTGGAAGTTTGATTGAGCTTGCAATCAAGTCATAATGATTCGACATGTAAAATCCTAACAATTTTCCTTGCGTCTTGTCTCTGACCGGTCTGCGACTCTCAAGCTGACAAGAGCTGTGACGCCACATCTCCCCTCAATCAGTCGCAAGCCAGTCGTAGACCAGTCGGGTCGTAAGGTGTGCGGTGGCCTTAAGACAACATGTGATTTCGACAGGTAACTAGATTACAACCTCACCCTACAATGGCCAGTTACTATAATATAGATTCTTAAATTGACAAATATACATGTACACTATGATATTTCTGAATAGTTTATCATTACCCAGGCGTGTGCTAAAGCATTGACGTCCATGGTCCTCTGTATTGCATCGTCGGTCAGATTGATGAACTTTTGACCAGCGATGATCCCAGCGTTGTTGACGAGTATTGTGACCATCCCAGCTTCTCTCTTGACCTTGGCTGCCACTTCGTACACCGTCTCCCTTTTGCTGACATCACAAACGTAGTACCAGGCTTTCCTTCCTGTTTTTCGGACTAATTTTGCCGTCTCCTCGATTCCTGTGGAGATTTAAGACAAAATATGCAAAAAATGGAGACAGAGAAAGGCAAAAAGACAAGATACCCTGTTAATATCTACCTCACTCGGTGTCACACCAGATGACCATCTGAGCAAAACACAGGATGGAAAAATATGTGAAAAAGATAATCAACACCATCACACTGGTATCAAAAGCATGCAGAAAAACAGATGGGGTGGTTTGGATATTCTGATGTTGCTTATGTGTATGGGTATATGGTTGAGTGCTGTAAACACTTCTTTCATGTTACAGCTGAAGGCCAATTCCACCCCAACAACAAGGTGATTGATTCTGAATATAAGGAAGATATATAGAAAATAAATAAGGAAATATAAACACTAACAAGTGGAACGCCTCTGGCAGTCTCGCCTGCATTACGCATTTCGATATAGCAGCAGTGCTGACTTTGAAAACAGCTAATGACAAAAATTGATAGGAAGGTGGAGGGTATGTTGAGATTGAGAAGTGGTAGCTATAAATTGACATGGAATTACAAGTAATGGAAAATCTTCTCATATTCTTAACCTTCCATCCTGATGCAACTCTTTCTTACGACTTTTCAGTAAAATATTTAGTTCCTTATCAACATACATGTATTTGCAGTGGTTCTACATACAACGGTTCCTTGAACGATACCAATGCCACAACAACAAAAAAGAGATTCCAACAACATTTTGCTATTAATGTTACCTGTGTTCAAAATATACATGTATGATTAAGCACCAGTATCTGTGAATAGTTGAGTTCATATTGGCAATTAATACATGCATTTCAACTTATCTAAATATATCCACTGCACAAACTCTATAACAAAGTTTTGATGAATTCCCAAAACAGTGATGCATGTATATCTACGCATCATATGGGCACTATGATAGACTTGTTTATTTCTCAATTCAGTTTTTTTTTTTGGGGGGGGGGTAGACCCGACATCAAAGGGCAACCTTTACCTTTTGTGTTGATATCCCATAGTACAACATCGCATCCCACGGCAGCAAATTTAATGGCTTGAAGTCTGCCTATCCCACTCCCAGCTCCTGTGATCAGCACCAACTCCCCCTCGATGGACTTCTTGCGGAAAGCGGTTGGGACTAGGAACAGGACCAGGCTCTCTCCTATGTAGTACAGGACACTCAGGATCATCCAGACCAGGTCCAGCAGGAAATCTATAAGGATCATGTTGCTAGGTCAGGCAGACATCAAAGGAGTTGAGTACTGTGTAGGATAAGCTGCAAAAAGACAGGGAGAGTACAAAATGGAAATGTGTTGTTGGTTGATATCAAGAAAGATAACCAAAGAGAGATTAAAAAACAACAACTAAACTTTCAATATACATGTAGGATGAGCTTTGGAACCTGCTGCATATGACACAAGCCCCCCCCCCCCCAAAAAAAAAAAGTTTGCAAGAAAACATACAGTATGAAAGACGACTTCTGATTGGTCCCTTTTAACTGTTTTCCACAACATGTACATGCAAGAGTGATCTTGATTAGCCATTTAGCAATTGATTATAATGTATTGTGCAATACAGAGCCCTGAGCGACACAATCGATGTAGGTCAGTCTGAAGTCTTGATTGTCAAACCATATCTACAGTTACAAGTTTATCACTTGATGAGAAAAAAACATGCAGTCCTTTAATAGTGTTATCAATTACACAGGATAAAGGACTAAAAATACCATATTATCTTATGTTTGAGTTTCGGTTGATGACTTAATAAATCTTTTACCTGACTCTACAAGAATAAACAAGAGGATCAAAGTCATCTACAGTGTTTCTCAGAAATAAAAGAAAACCAAGAATTGTTAAAGGAAAATGAAACCTTTGGACAAGATAGCTTGCACGAAAACAGAAAATTCAAAGAAACGGATCAAAGAAAATTTGAGAAAAATTGAAATTATAATAAGAAAGTTATAAGCATTTGAAGTTTAGATCCTTATTGTAATGCAAATGTAGATCCTCCCATAGGCAATGCAACAAAGATGTGTATCAATGTCACATGTGAACAACTTCCCATTACTTTTCTATATATTTCACTTCAACTACCTCTTTTATCAGTAGATCATATATTCTTTCTATAGGAGCCTAGGAGGGCATGTAATACAGATTTTCAAAGAACACATTATGGATAAAGAGTTGGTATCACTAGAAGAAAGAGCAAAAAGAGACATTTTGAGGGTATTTTATAGTCCATTAAAGGGAAAGTTGTTCACATGTGACATCACATATCTTTGTCGCATTGCCAATGTGAGGATCTCCATGGCATTAGTGATCGCAATATTCAAATGCTCATAACTTTCTCAATATTTGTCCGATTTTTCTCAAACCTTCTTTGATCTTATTCTTGGATTTTTTCTGTTTTCACACAAGCCCACTTGTTCCAAAGGTTTCATTTCCCTTTAATGTTCTATCCTAACCTAATAATGAAAAGAATAGAGTTGGTTTGTTCATCTGGGGGCCATCTCAATAAGCACTGGAAAATAATGATATTTTATTCTTTAACTTAGCAAACATCACAATTATGGCAACTTTCCTTTAATATGGTCACTACCCTTGATTCTGATTGGCTGTTGAGCCCTGTTAGTATGGAAATTACCATTACGGCAAAGTTAATATAAATGTTACTGGAAGTTCAATGGCCCCATAGTCACATGATCATGCCTACCTGATATTAAAAAAATGGTGAGGAATGGAGATATACATGTTTAGCATATTAATTATCTGAATTTTAAAGAGAAAATAATACTCTTGATAGTTCCATGGATCGATCTGCCCTTTAAAGTGATACATGCCCCTGCATCGCAGAAAATGAACTGGAAATGTTGTTAATCTTCAATAATCTAAAGTGTTGGCATCCTGGTCATTCACAAACCAACAAGGACCTCCAAGGATGCCCAAAGCATCTACACAGATCTCTTTCCCCTGATCAACCTGGATCAGATCCGGGTGGTATGGGGTCTGTATGTGACCAGTGATTTATCATCATAGAACACTGAAACTTCTTGGTTTTTTTTTAGGATGCACTGAAGTGTTAGTAAGCCAACAATGTATAGTCACAAAATAAACAAAGGTCAACTGCCAAAAGATACATGAACTTTATACACAAATTGCATATGAGTTTATTATACAACCCATCAAAACTTGAGTTAAGACTCTGTTCAATCTATTGCATATTTGGATGGGATATTCCAAATAGTTCAAAATCTGAGCCCATATTTGAAACGATATCACTCTGTTTCAACTTCTAGGTCTTGTACCACCATTTTGAGGCTCCTGGGAGTTAGAGTTTAAAAAGACCTATTAAATATAATATCTAATTGTAAAATCAATAAACATACAAATCATGAATGTTTTTTAGTGCAATGGATCATCCATTTCCTCTTTCATCAAACAAAGTATTCTGTCCATTGCACAAATTAAAGTCATTATTTGGTTTTAATATATAACACCTAAAAATAGATCCTTGTCATTTGAAATTTATTAATTTTGATGCAAAATATGCTCATTCTGAGTTCGGTCTGTTGATTGTCGCATACATACAATACACGTACTGCAAACATGAATGTTTTTACTTGTGATGCCTGGGGTCTCAATGCGCGAGTGCAATGAACAAAATGGTTTGGATCCAAAATTGCATGATGAATGGATCTAAAATTGCAAGGATGTTGATGTCAGTGAAAAATGGGCTGAATGATCAATATCAAACAACCAATCAAATTACAAGGATCTATCTAGGTGTCATATATAAAAGTGTATTAAAAAGTGGAAATATAAGCTAATGTTAGTTAACAGTAATGATAGGTCCTTGCAATGGCAGACCTTGTATTCTGTATTGAAATAATTCATTTCTAAAGATTAATGATCGTTCTCTGCAACGGCTGGCTGTGTAGCTCATCAGAATTTTGCTATCCTTTAGTGGGAAATGAGTCTGCTATTCATATACATGTAAAGTCAAAACATTTTGGATCACAGAACCTGATTTGATTTTTATAAAAGAGGAAATTAAAATGTTTTTCCTATTCACTGATTATTCAAATTAATGGAAAGTCAAATTTTTACTTTATAAGTCTACTTTAACATGCAGATGGACATGTAATACCTGTATGACCGGATCGACCGCCCAGCTTGCTAATGTCTCACTAATTTTTAATTCAATCAATCTTTTATGTGGGGGGAAGTGGATTTTCAATGTTCCAGGTATTCTATCAGTAAAATCAAAGCCACCAAAAATTTATCTTGACTTGGAGATCTATACAAAAATGATATACATATAGTATACTCACAATTTTCCTAGTTTGGCATCCCAATGACCCCTCCCCCACCCTTTGGCAACAGTATAATACACAAAAACATAGCCCCCCCCCCCTCCACCCTACAACACAAAATGAAATCTACTACTCGAATATCCAATGCTATTTACATGTAAAGCAGTTGATTTCAGGATAGTGCATTCATAAATAGGACACAAAGTAGGCAAGTCAAGATCAAGGACGAGTACTGAATAGAATTCCTATGTCCTTGTATACCATCGCCCACATTGGTCATTGGCATTGACCAGCTACATGTAGGGCGGATAATGTGACAACCATCTGCAGGAATATCTGTGGACTTTTTTTAAATAGTCAATATCAATGTTTACAACATAATCTAGGTTTCTTTTTCTTTGAATAGACCATTTGTACAGCAAACAATCACCACTGTTTAAAGGTGATGAGTACACCGTTACCTTTGAGGCAAACTGGATGTGGCTATCTTTCTGGAGCGAAGCTGAGAAATGAGACCGAGTACATCCAGGTTGCCGAGGAAATAAAGACAAAACTATTCAGGCCTATACTTAAGAAGACCAAAATACATGTATATGTAATCAAGGGGCAATTATGCACTTTTATTATGTGTAAAGTTTTTCCTGCTCGCTCGGATGCATGCACACATACATCGTGTGCAAATGTCAGTGCTTGTGATGGAAAAGATGGACAAAAAATCAACAGGCACAGACCTTGTATTGCATGCATTGCAAACTCAAAATTATTCACACGTAGCAATGTTTCATGACTCTACGGGCTGAAATGATCAGCTAAAATTGAATGTACCATCATCACAAGTGATGATTGATGGGGAAACGAGTATTACATGTAGTATCCCTAAATTAGACCCCAAAATGGCCAATCTGGAATAAAATTATTGGAAATGGTTTTTCAACTGATTTGAGTAGGTATGGGTGTCAACATTTACCCCAAAAAAGTAAGGAGGAATACGGGTTGGGGAAAGTGGTTTTTTTCAAGGTCAAAGGTCAATGACCTTGTATATACTGTATAATGGTATCTCTGAGATGGAAAGGCTGGTTGGTTGGTGATAATGATGTCAATTATCTGAAACCAAGGAAAATGGTAATTGGGTTAAATGGCATTGGACCAAGTCCAAGTGGTTAGTAGACAAACTAAGATTAGGCCATAATGGATGTAGTCTTTAAACAAGACCCTGTGTCTGTTGTGATATTTATATCACATACCTACCGACTGGAAAAAAGACATTTTGCAAAAAGCCGAGTGAGTGCGAGGATTTCTAACTCAGTCACAGGGCCTTTAGGAATCTGACTTGGATTACTTATGTTAACCATTGTTTCCGAATCCGAATCGTTACCTGAGAGGTAGTGGCCAATCAGCGAGCGTATTGCTCGCATCAGTGAACCCTCAATGACCCTGTGCCGCAGAAGCGAACAAACCCAGTCCCATGACGTCATAGATACCGACGGTGCGGATTGGCGCATCGGCATGCTCATGAATAATTCATATATTCACGTCTTCACCAGAATCAAAAAGGCCTCGCAACATTACCCCTCACTCTCGCGCTCACTCGGGTATCGCCAATTCTCATTGTCTGCCGCTATTCTCGTCTCAGTCATCGCGCTTGACGAGGAATGGAGCCAAGTTGCAAGGCCTTGTCAAAAGGCTGTATTGGATGAGACAAGCAGGTAAATACCGAGTGGCAATAATCAAGTGAAACAGTTTGAGTTGTTTCTATGAGATATTTCAACTGGGGTTTCATTCAAAGGCCATGATAATGGCTATAACAATATTTGGGTTGGTTGGTCATGGGCTTACACGATGGAAAAAAAAAGGATAGGCCTACAAAGTTCATGGTACTGACAGCAAGAGGAAATATTTGACTTGAGCTCCTTGCTGATAAAGGGATATTATTAGACTACTTAGGTGATAACACAATATTCAAGTGGTCATTAAGGTGGGAAAATAATGGTACATGCAAAAATATCTCGAGGTGGAAACAACATGTACAGTATTTCCTTTTCTCTCAAAAAGTTTATCGTAAGAATATGCAGAGCTCTGATACAACTAAAAAGGGGTACTCCAGGCTGAAAACAATGACTAGAATAGATGGAGTATTACAAGACAAAACAAAACACTAACAAGTTCATCAAAATATCAGACTAGGGATAAGAAAGATTAACATTTAAAGCTTTCCTTTATTTTGGTGAAATTAATAGTTACCACTCATGTCTTCATTAATGTAATGAGCAAGCTGATGATGTCATTCCTCCCTTATTCTTTTGTATTTAATCGTATGAAATTATATTCGTTCAAATTATGTCCACCAATAATGAAAAAAGATGGATTAATGTAGGTGGATATCTATTTTTTTGTTTTGTCACAAGGGAGGCATATTATATAGACACACAGAAGAAAATATTGAATAATTATGATTCCATGTGATATCATAAGAGGAAAGTGGGGACATGACATCATCAGCCCACCTAATGAATATTCATGACGGCAAGCATATAACTGTTTCACATAATATTGTTTAACTTTGAAATTCAATAACTTCTTAATTTATCAAATTTTGATGAACTTTTCAGCATTTTGCTCAATGAATTTTACTCTAATTATTTAGGTATAATTGGTTTCAATCCGCAGTGAGAGAATGGAATAACTTTATTACTTGCTTCTGATGGGGGGGCGGGGGCCTTTTTATGTACCAGTATCATTCAATAAAAAACATTAGTAAATTTTAGACAAAATAAAATTCTTAAAATTCTAAAACACAAAAATATCCTTAACCCCTGAAGGTAAAGGGGGGGGGGGGGGTGGTCTTAACATGGAGCTGTGCAATATGGGGTTAATGAAGTCTACATGTAACTATTAAAGCAAATAGTAGGCGGTGCTGCACCAGCCCGAGTTTTCTCAATCTTGAGATTTCAGCTCGATCAGCCCTCTTTGCGATTAATCTTGAGTTTCAAGAAACCCCATCTCCACCAGGGCAAGAAGAGCAATTCTGGGGCGGGGGGGGAGGGGGTGCCAGTCAAATATATTGCTGTACATAAGCGTGACCAAAAAAAGCATTTAAAGGGGTGTTTTTTTCAGTATTGGACGCGGGCCGCGTGTGATAAAGGGTATCAAAAACACTGATTTTCATAAAAGGGGTAGTTTTTAAAGACTGGTTCACCAATATGCACAGGCAATGCCTAAGAGCACCGCAGAGACAAAGTAGGCGCAGTTCATTTGATCAGGAGCCTGGGCAATCGAGGAATGCGTGTTTAATTAAAAATTTGTACTAATGGGCATTTTCACCACAGATGGACACAGAGGCAAAAAAATCAAGTTGATATTCATGTCAAATGCTTTATGTTTTTTAATAAAACAAGACCTGAAGTTTCTGAGACAAATTTTTTTTCCGACTCTGGCAGCCATGTTTTATTTCAAAATGGCTGCCAAAGTATGGATACTAATTAGTGTTGAAAATACTATATTGATACATATTTTGCTTTGACAGATTTTTAAAGAACAGGTTTGATCATGATGTTTTTGCCTGTGATTTAGCTTGCTATTATAACACTTTTTAAAATCCCACAGAAAGAAACACCAGTAATTCATTCATCTGATAAAAAAACATTGATGAAGTATGTGATATGGTATGTAATGTCAGTTACCGAAAACATGAACTTTTTTTTCTCATTTCCTGGAAAAGAGGATATATTATATGAAACTTGGTAGATTTCCTCTCTAGGTAACACCCCTCCCTTCTACACCAAAATTAAAGATTACCAATTAACAATGAAGCCATAGGGTACCATTAATGTATGTAATGTCAGTTACCAAATGGAAAATGTAATGTCAGTTACCGAGATGTAATGTCAGTTACCATGATAAAACGTTGGTTACCAATATTGAAATGCAAATATGTGGTAAATTTTATGGTGAAGAAATATTGTATACTTGTTATTTAAGTCTTTCACTTTAAAAGTCACACCAGAAGGAGCTTGCTATTGACTTTTAAAAGGATTAGTTCACAAGGGATACTATATGAAATTATGAAGGAAGTTGCATTCCCATCATGCAAAAAAAATTACTATGAAATTGTTTTGTATCAGACAATTTTTTGTTTGGTTTGCGGGGGGGGGGGGGGGGTAAGGGGTATTTTCCCCAACCTATTGCCTAAATCTGCAACATTTTTTAAGCTTAACATTGTGATGAAGGGGATTTCCAGGGTCCCTTTTTTAGTTTCTAGGATTCTTTTGAGCATTGCCTCGCTAAAAGTAAATTCCTGGTTTTTATACCTGTTAGTAGTGTGGATGTGTGATACAATTTTGTTTTTGGTTTACAAGTATAGATGAAAAGTGAAATTTGACAGTTCTGATCAATGTTGCATGGATCTACTAAAACTGTGGGTTTTTAGTCAAATTTACAAATAGTTCAGTTTCAGTTTAGAAGCTGGAGTTTATTTTTTGTTGACAGCTTATAAAAGAAATTAGCAAAGAAAATGATTAAACAAATTATGAAGAGAATTGAAATCCGACAGATATGAACAAGCATTGCTTGCACTGACCAGAATAGAAATCAATAAAACTACATGGCTGCATGAGATTCGGGGGAGGGGTACATGTAGCCTAGGGGAGGAGACCCTTATTCATTTTGCCTTTTTTGAGGGGAGGGGGAGGTTGGAGAAGGAAAAGGTTTAAAAAGTCAATATAAAACTGATGAATATATTATGGGTGTATAATCAGAAAAATCCATGTGTACAGTCAATGCAATATTAAATTACTATAGGAAAACATGTAGCTGCTATGACCCCAACCCCCCCCCCCCCCCCGAGTAAGTAAAACATACATTTCTTATCTTTGGATAATTAAAAATGTGAAGTATTATGAAACTTTTATGATTTTAAAAAGCCTTACATATAAGAACCAAGAAAATTATGCCTTTGAAAATCATATAGCACTGGTAAATGTTAATGTGTATTGTCAGTAATGATAAAAATGTTCAAATCAAAGAAAGGAATTAAGAAAAAGAAAAAGTTTTTTCATTGACATGTTCCTAAAAACTCGGGTATACTTCCACATCAAGCTCACTTTCATGTGAAGCCCTGCACAGAAGATACAATGCAATGATTCCACACATTTGACTTCCATGTGTTATCTCTATGGCAAATTAAGTGTAATGTCAGTTACCGTAATGTCAGTTACCAGCATGGTTGTGGAAAAATTATCATAGTCCCCAAAAGACAAAAACGAATTGTTTAATATTTTGACACATCTTAACCTAGTAACGGAGGTATATTTACATATTCAAATGATTACTCTATCTACTCAGAGACATGAGATATTTCAATTTTAATGAACACCCTGAAATTGCATGTCCTTTTGCGTAATGTCAGTTACCGACACATTTTTGCTTGCTGATGCATAAAAAAATGTGGTTACATAGGAAAACTTAGTATCGGAATATACAGCAAGGTTCACTTTATTAACTCTATCAAAAGCAAACTCCCATCATTTGTTGTTTTAGAGATACACACAATGAAAGGTGTGAAAACATTGTGCCGTGTAATGTCAGTTACCGTGAAAATGCCCTAATACGATTCTAAAGACAATTGAGAACAAACATGGAGGCCTTTGGCACATTTGTTTACCACAACGTAATATCTCTCCTGAAGCAGCCTCTCATTAAATGCTTACCACAGGGGTAATAGTAGGTAGAAGTAGAATCATGATTACGGTACACATCAATCATAATAGGCACTTGGTTGAACTTTTGAACGTGATCTCATGTTCCTGAAAGATGAAAACTGATAGGGAACATCGACCGCAAACAGGGTGATCTCATAATAGTTGTAATTTCCTCCGCGAGGCCATTCACATCTAGCCATCTTTTGATAGACCAGAAAGAACACGCAGACAGAGGGGAAAGAAAAATGTTATCTGGCAGAGGCTTTTGACTCCTTGTCCCTCCTTGTGTGCCGGATAAATGCAGAGAGGATGATGATTGTTCATCAGATGTGATCAAATGTGAATGCATTTCTACGTTCCCTACAACAAATACTTGAAGAAAATATTTTGGTGTGTCTATCCCTTTTCATACCCATCACTAATAAATTTCAATGCAAATTGTTTAATCTAAAAAGCATTCTTCATGCACTTCTCCTACATGTAGGCTACATGAACATGTACATGTAGGCCTACATGGTTGTGTATTTAAAAAAAAAATTAAAAATTTTTTTTTCTTCAAATTAATCAAGAATAAATCAGTTATTCAGTGCAGCAGGGAACTTGAAATATACAGAGGGCCCTGATTTTTTCTCCCTTTTAAAAAAAAGAGAATCCCTGAAAGTCTAATCTGTAGGGTCCAATGTGAACCCTGGCATACGATAATGGCTAGGAAACTCAAAAAGTGTCCCTGGAAACAAAATCATTATTCTTCCATCTTTCATGAATACATTAATAACACATTGAAATGTAGAAAGGCCAAATAAATAAATAAAGATACATGAAATCTACTAGATTGAAGAGCGCCAACTTAACTCCAACACCAACCAACCAACCATATATAGCAATGTAGGCCTGTGAGTATGCTTTGATATTCAGATCAGCAATTTGAAGGCACAAATCCTCATTGAATATTGGATAGTATATTCACGAACTTGTACCAGGGGAATTAAAGAACTGTGGAGCTCAAGTGCAACGGAAAATGCATATTGGCTACCTACTGTAATAGTGACCAACCAAACACTGGACTTTGATTTGATTTTAAATAAAGCTTTAAAAGATATAAATTCAAATCATTGGAGATTTGAAAAACAAATCCAGACTTTGGCTTGTAGATCCCCAGACCAGTACAAAACCCCTACCATAACCAGGAACTCCAGTGAGAAACATCCTCTACCCATAAATCCTCTAGAACGTTGAGTGCACCTCATAAATTACATTTCTTAATAAATGTGTCCTCACATAAGCTCCTTTTTAGAATGATCCTCCTTTGACTACCTGTCTAAGAGTTTCAGAATATCAATCAAATTTGTATCTATAGACAAACTGGTGAATAGAAAGGCGGCCTCCTCAGAGAATCATTCATGAGGTTCCACCTCCTCACCAGTTTTTATTTTAAAATCATCAAGTGTGAAGATCCTATTCCCAAGCTTTTAGAAGTATGAAGATGAATCAGAGAAGGTTTAGTCTACAACACACTGAGCCTTTTGCTCAGGTTATCGAAAATGAAATAGGTTAAATGGTGGTACAGAACAAATTTTGCACATCATTGTGTCGGTGCAAAAACATCCTTGCATCATGCACCTACGAATGCTGCTAAGATTGTTTTTGCGCACATACATGTACAATGTGCGAAAGTGTGGTGTTAAGGGCGTTCTTGCACCGACACAACATATGATGGAGTGACCATACATGTAAGTTGTGCACATTAAAAAAATTATCATGAAGTTGATATTCAATCAGGGTAAAATGAAATAAGAAAAGCAATATGCAAAAATACAAATTACATTGAAATCAGAATAAAAGAATGAGCAAAAAGTGGCTTATAATTGAACCTGATTCTATGCTCATATTAATTGATAATTCACTTAATACACATGGAATATTCCTCATATTAGCAAAGAGCAAAAAACTTTGGAGGCAGCGTAGCTCAGTCGGTTAGAGCTTATGTTTCAGATAAGATCGTAGATCTCAACGTGAGGGGTTCGAGTCCCGCTCATGCCGAAACGCGTCTAACAAAAAGTCTGATGCTATAGCGTTGTGTGTTAGCGTGCCTCACCACTGTATTCAGTGCAGGTGTGAATGCAGTTGGAAAACACTCCGTCCATCGGAAAGGACGCAAATGTTGGTCCCGTGTATAGGAGAGTCACAACCTATGCACGTTAAAACCAATACACTATTCGTCAAAGAGTAGGGTTTCCACCCGGTGTATTGCACCTGCCGCGGTCGCGGCAAAATTCAGGTCAAGTCAATCTTGACGTTCATATGCCATAATAATCAATGTAATGATTGTGGGCATTAATGGAAAGAAGACAAGATATTATGCACTATACAAACATTTATCTTTTTTGTGGTCAAATTTCAATGATATCGGTGCCTAGTATCAAGCCCATTGTCATTGCATCGTGCCTCCTGGAGAATTCTAATGAATGAATTCAAGTAATGGATGATTAAGAGCATTCATTGATTGTGGCATAAAGTCACAGAGGGCTGCACATGGTAATGACTTACAGCTGAACTTGAAAATCTGTAAAATATACAATATGAACAGCTATTCTCTGGATGACCCAAGGTCCTTTTTTATTGATGGATTTTTCAAAAGAACTGCTGGTGGAAGCGATGCAAAGCCAATCATGTGTGACTATATCTCATGATGTGAGAGAGACAATGTGATAAGATTGCGCACAAGGTCACGCTATACAAGAAAATACAGTAGGGGAGTAATATTTGAACAAGTTTACATATAGGCATACATGTTGGCAGGCTTTTAATAATTAGGGCAAGACATCTTTTTCTCTACATTACAAATTAGGAAAAAAAAGGGCACAAAAATATCCAAGGCAAGCAGAAGGGGATTTAGAGGCCAATTATTAGGGCGCTTGGATTAATGAAAGACATTGATAGATCTCATCTAGGTCTATACATAATCATTTAATCTTTGATTGCTGAGTTAAGATTGGCTATTAATTAGAACATAGCCAATAGATGCAAATTTATATTCACCTAGTCTACAAGCAGATGGTCCTCCTATGCACAATGGTAGGAAATAATCTACATAGTTGCACAGCTGAATTTCATCAAATCTTTTTTTTAACTTTATTTAAATTGATTATGCTAAAAATCAATTTATTGTGTGAATTAGAATTTGGCTATAAATCAGAAATCTAAAGTAGTCTTTTAAACTTCAGTTTCAGCAAATCTTTGTGGGATGTTGATAAAATGCACATAAAAAAAATGTGGTGCCATTTTTTTTCGTATTTTTAAAAATAAATATTTTGCATTGTTTTTCTTGGACGAAACTGTTGACAATACTTTTTCAATCAAGAAATGGTTTTGATCAGTAAAACTATAATGATATAGGTTTGAATTCTAGCTAGACACATAATTTGCATTTGTACATGAAATCACGTTTTGAGCAATTTGGGTCTGACATGTGTTATTACGGAAGCACTTAGCAAATGTTGTCTTGAAAGTTTTGTGAGACTACTGGGGGAAAAAAAAGTCACGAAGCAAACCTTTTGCATTACCGATTTATCGTGAAAAATGTTTGATAGGGCTCTCAGTTAAAGGGGATTATCTATCTTTTAAGAAGATGAATAAAAACAGTTCAATGCATGGGATTCCTTAAATTAATGGTGTTAAACTTTACTTTAAAAGCACATTTGGGGGAGTTCAGACAGCAAGCAAGAAAATTCTCTGCAAAATTCATCGATGCAAATTACATAATAAAATAAAAATTGTATTTCAGTTCTCCAAAAATAGAATTTTATTTAAAAAAAAAAACATTCATGTAGGTTACATGTAGTCCTAAACAAAATTTGTACATACTCATTCAACGATATGAGGTGCTTTAAGACCCACTTGATCACCCAAATACCCATATCTTTAAAGGCCACCGCACACCTTACGACTGTTCGCGATCCGATTTTGGAACAAATCGCATTTTGCTTATTTTCTGAAAATGTGAATGGGACATATCATTTTATTTGAGGTTGAAATCAATTGAAAGAATACTAATATAACCATTTTGAAAGATTGCAAGCTTTTATTTTTGAGTAAAGGCCAAATTAGTTTCAAATCGTAGTCAATCGTACGACTGCTATGACGTCATTACGACTAGATATTGAATTCGCTTTTATTCTAAGGAGGATGATAGCATAGTCACAGATTTGAACATTCGTACGATGATTTAAAACATTACACAGTAAGATATTCCAAGTCTCAATATTAGCATCAAATTCTACTACATTTTATTCTGAAATCGAGTCGCCGACCAGTCGTAAGGTGTGCGGTGGCCTTAAGAGATATTCATAATATGGGTCAACCTGAATAAACAAGTCGAAGTTCATTTTATGGAAGTGCAATGCAGTATGAGTAGCAGATGAGATGCATGCTTTCAAAACCATATTAGCTCACTTGAGCAAACCAAATGGCCCACAGCACCCACATCAAACGTGAAAAAGTTCTTGTAATTTTATTTAAAGGGGAATCCAACCCAAATAAAAACTTGTTTTTATAAGGAAAAGAAAATTCAGACAAGTTGATAGGTGAAAGTTTGAACAATATTGGACAAACAACAAGAAAGTTATACATTTTTAAAAGTTGTAAATATTGGTAATCACTATACCAATGGAGACTTCAAATTGGCCGCATAAGGGTTGACATAGTGATGTAAGGCAAGGACTACTCTTCCATGTACTCCAATACATATTATGGCTAAAATGTCATTTTCCCCAAAAGTTTTATTTCAAATTATATTTTTCTTTCACGAGGACATAAAACAATATACTATCTGGGTTATATTTAGATTACTGCCCCAGGGGAATGGGTACTTAGGAGAAAACCACAAATCCCTGATAATAAAGTACATGGCCTATGGGAAAGTTGTCCTTGCCCCTTGTCATAATTTACTTACCCAGTTGCCAATTTGAAATCTACATACAATTAGTGATCTCAATTTTAAAGCAGCTATAACTTTCTTATTGCTTGACCGATTTCTTTCAAACTTTCACCATTCAGTTTAACTTACTTTTCTCCTTCCCAACACAACATTTTATGGCCAAGGCTGGATTCCCCTTTAACACAACAATAACAGTGATCTTGGAACAATCCCTGCAAGAATTAACTGAATTTTTAATCTATAGAACCTAGTTCAACCTACGGAAATAAATTAGCTGGCATCTTCTTTCAGGGATACCACAGGAAGTCTGCTTTCACATCCTGGGTAAAAATACATGTGAGAGTTCTGCAGGGTAAATTCCCTGATCAGAAAAAAGCAGATATATTCAGTTTTCAAGTGTGGCTGAAAGCAAAGTGCCATAGAGAGCAAACCAGCTACGCCCATTAGTGACTACGTACAATATCACTCCCGCTATCTGATCTTATATTCATTCATTTTACCTTCTTTATTGAACAGATCTATATCTTTTTACCTCCTTAAATACTCCTGTACTTTCACATCTGCCTAATAAGAAAAAATCCTTCTGTATGCCCAATGCTGTAATTTTGTGATAATATCCCCAAACGGATAAAAGGATCAAAGCTTTCGCATGACTTACCCTTGGCTGCTAGGATATATTCAGTTTTAAAGGACAAGTCCACCCCAACAAAAAGTTGATTTGAAAAAAGGAGAAATATCCAACAAGCAAAACACTGAAAATTTCATCAAAATCGGTTGTAAAATAAGAAAGTTATGACATTTTAAAGTTTCGCTTAATTTCACTAAACAGATAAATGCACATCCTGGTCGGTATGCAAATTGGCAGACTGATAACGTCACCCACTCACTATGTTTTTTTGTATTTTATTATATGAAATATTCTAATTTTCTCCTCCTTTTCTCCCTGAACATGTGGAATTACCATTATTGCAATAGTTTATGGTTAAGTTAAGTTGGTCCTTATTGTCAAATCTGTAAAAATTGAAATATTGTATTATTCAAACAAAAGAAATAGTGAGTGATGGACATTATCGACTCTCTCATTTGCTTATCGCTGAGTTGTGTATTTAACTGTTTTGTGAAAAATAAGCGAAACTTTAAAATGTCATAACTTTCTTATTTTACATCCGATTTCGATGAAATTTGCAGCGTTATTTTTGTTTGATTTTTCTCTATCGATTCAAATCAACAATTTTCTGGGGTGGACTTGACCTTTAACTATAAGCCGAAAGTGGACTGAAGCCGGCGTCGGAGGTGGCTTGACTTGTCAGTTGTGTGAATCATCCCCTTTTTTTTTTTAAAACAAGACTAATGCTGGCCGGACTGAGACGGCTTCAGTCCACTTTTGACGTGTGTGTACATCACCACTCAAATTGCAGGAGTGAAGTCAAGCGGCTTCACTAATGCCGGCCAGCATTGAAAGCGGCTTCAAACCCGACTCATGTACATGTATATCAGGGGCCTTTCATGTGAGCCAAGAAAACTACGCACAACCTTTGCCACAGGAATGAGAAAGACTCTTTGCAAGCTTATGCAATAAAAATTTTAATTTCATTTGGTTTTATGGAGGTTTGAATGCAAAAAAAGGAGATCTGGGGCCCCCGTTTCATAAAGTTTCATAACTTTGCCATAATGGCAACTACCATGGTAACAGGGCTCAGCAGCCAATAAAAATCAAGGTTTCCATGGTAGTTGCCATTATGGCAAAGTTACAACAGTTGCAAGTCCCTTATGACAAGGGTCCCTGGTGGTTGTTTCATTTCACTTTACAAGCGACTGCTGATCCTTTCTTAGATCTGAGCTTTTAACGCCAAAGAAATTTTGGTGCACACAATTTACGAGAGAGAGGACCACCAGTTGTTCATTCAGTCACTCATAACTTATTTAGCAGCTTTATGAAACACCCACCTGGTATAGTGAGGTCTGAGCAAGTTAATATTTCCAGTCAGGCAGGTGTGAACATAACTCCTGATACAACCCAAGATGTTATCTTGTGGCCCTGTGACACTAACAATAGATGCTATTTGATCAAACCCAATAGTAGGCTTGTAGATGTAAATCGCCCATGCAAGGCATCAGTGAATCATACGCAAGGGTAGTCTACAGTCAGTCTGATTAAAGGAGAGCTACATGTACACCCAGCTGAAATGAATTATCTTAGTTGAAAGAAGAAAGAATGCTTCTTGAAGAGGTATAAGAATCAACCCTCTTTCTAGTTTATAATCCACAAAATATTGGACAAATGAACAGAAAGTATTTCATCCTAACAAAAACTCTTTTTTCTTAAATAACCAAATAAAAAATTAAAAGGAAAAATAATATTGGTACTGAACATTTCATTTAAAATCATCATCATCATCATCATCGTTGTACAGAAGAAGTAGGTTTGTACGCCTACATGTAAAATAAGCTGTTAATACAGCAGTTGGTCTAATACCACATGGGCAAATAATCAAATTCCTACTCTCGATTTGGTATAATTTCTATTTGGTCTAAAATCCAGTATAATTTTCATTTAGTCTAATCAAGGAGGTATTTAATACTTATAAAGTAAAATCTCCTTGGTTTGATGCCCAGATGGCCATATTTCCATTTTGCCTACTTATTATTTTGCACTGTTTATCAAACAGTTTGTCTGTAGAATCACATACTGCACACTATGACATGGTGGTAGACCAATGGGTAGGTACAATTAACATGTAGCCTAACTGGAAGAAATAGGTGAAATCTTTTTCTTATAACATACAAATAGTGAGTGGGTGATACCATCAGTAACCTCATTTGCATTTTATAATTGTGCATGAGATAAATGTCAGTTGTGTTAAAAGTTTCAAAATGAGTTTGTATGGAATCCAATATTTAAAGGGCAATTCTATAGTGGATGTACATGTATCAAACTCAGGGTGAAATTTCTGAATTCATGGGCTAAACCTAAACTGGATATTATTTGAGGGCTGAGACATTGAATTGTCCAGATTTGTGACTTTCAAAATATGTCAAGGTCACCACTTCCTAGTTTATTGGGACATTTAAGATACTTTGTTTTTCTTTACACAAGGTGTATCTGACATTATTTTGTCAGTTTTCCTAGCATTGCTTCATGGATTTTTTTCTCTCTTTCAAATGGTAAAAGTATGTTATATTCAGCACTATCATTTAAATGCCATTATATATAGGCCCGAGTCATGTCAGATTTTTTTGTTCCAGAATCCGCCGGTGTTGCACTGGTTAGAATCTGGTATCCCGTTAAATGAATTCACGAACGGGGAAGTACAAAGAAGTCACAGATTATACAATATTGATTTCATTTTTAAACAAACATTCATTAAAAAAAACGAGAAAAATATTATAAGCTAAGCTACGAGACGCATATAGAGTCTGCCTCCCTCTATATGCGTCTCTTAGCTTCGCAGCTCAAATTATGAAAATTCATGTTAGGGCTATACATGAAGTTCGAAATCTGTGCAAATGCGAGACGATCCCGATCTATAGACTATAGGCCTAGTCCCATCATGAATATTCATAAATCGAGCTGCGATTTCTGCGCATGCGCAATTTGCGTTTGGGATGTTTTGGAATCGGCAGTGGAATTAATATGTGTGAGGAACCCGATACTGGCTCTAAATCACCAATTTTGAGACTAACCGGAGGATGGATATGGAGTGAAATTAAAATGAAAAGTAGGAAGATATTAAGTTTTTATTCTTTTTAAAAATTGTGTTGGTGCATAAGTTTTATATTTCCCCCCATAAAATCCCACTTTTGTCACTGTACTCGGAGTATCAGAGCGAGTTAACTACCTTGATGTAGGCTCCACTCCACTACCGCTAGTGAAAAGGAGTGGAGCCTACACGAACATCACAAGTTATGGTACGGTACATCTACCATTATCAAACCCGAACATGCCAAATGTTTTTTTGTAGATCTACAGTACGGTACCGAGTATGATGGGGTGTCCAAACTTCGCGCACTTTTCAAAAATATTCATCAGGCTTAATTTTGTTCACAAAATATTCATAATTTATACAAAACCAATTCAAGAAAAAGTTACCACATTGACGGCAAGATCGCAAACTATAAAATCATGGACGAAAATGTAAAGTAGGTCAAGGGGTTTCGCCGGTATCGCGATCTCAAAATTCTATTCCAATCAGCGAATGCGGCTGTGCTGGAAAACCGTTCAGAAAAAGTGTTACCTAACTTCGCGCACCAAAGCTTTTGTGGAGATTTAAACAAAAAATCAAGCTCAAAAAGTGAAATATTTATCTCAGATTGATGGCAAAATGCTATGGAATCGGTTAGTACCACATTTAACTCACATTTTTGATGATTTCTGCTTGCAAAATGGTGATATCGTGATGCTTGTTGATTTCTTCAAAACGGGCGCTAGCGGTGACAAATTTGCCGATCTTTTGCCAATATTTTCATGAATACTGAACTCATCCTAAAGAAATTTTCATTATAGGGCAATTTTAGATCGCTTTTCACGTTGATGATGTCAGATTTTAATGATATTGGCTAGTTTTTTAGATAATGACCATCCGCGAAGTATGGACACGCGCGAAGTTTGGACACACTGCCATACTGAGTAGTCGACAGTGACAAGTGTATCTAATCGATTCATGACATTACAAAGCCTTTGACAAAGGTAAGCCCAAAATAATGTCAACAATGAATTCCTTGAGAAAGTAACTTAAATAAACTTACATCACCCTAAATTAGGCATAACGTTAACGTTATTATAACTTAATTAAGATTTAAGGCGTACGGTAGGTATAACTGACTCAGCTAGTATTTATATTAGCAAGAGAGCGACGGCACACTGCTCTCAGCTCAGTTCTGCCCGAACCTCCCCGCTATATAGCGCTACCATGCGTACCGTACCGCATTATCGCATGCAGAGTCTCAGTCTCATGCAAAATAAACGATGGTTGGGAGAAAGGGGCTTACAATAAACAAACATGTAATGCTTGATACAATCTCAATAATAATATAAATTTACTTACAACATAAACGAGTCTGAGACAGCTGAGTAACACTCGCCAAGAAGGAGAGATGGAGGTAATATCAAATCCGCCTGCCTGTCGTGTCTGTGTCGTCTGCATGTTCGATGTACCGTATGTGTATTGAAAGTCAAACAAAGGGGGCGTACTCTTCATGATTGAAATTGGCACGTCGTATTACCCCAGCATCACAGCTATGACTAAAAAATCATGTAAAAAAAAATAGGAATAAAAATTATGGCATAATTAAAAAAATGTGTTTTGGTAATTCATATAATTGAATATTCTCCATGTTCTACTCCGAGACTTCCATGCAAACTTGTATATGTAGTTATAAGGGGGGGGGGGGTGCCTCCGATGGCTCTGATATTCGATGCCTTGGCATAAACTCATTATTTTCTTCAGCAAGTCTTAGAGAAAAATTGCTGTGTTTTATTGTATAATTGTATAATGACCAACACTGCTCACGTTGAGATGAGATATATAGGAGTATGATGACGTCGAATATATCTGTCGCCATGACAACAGGTGCCGCTACAGTCAACTTTGTGAATTTGAGTTCATGTTTAGACCTATTTTTAACTACGAATTCCAATAGGTCTACTCCCATCTTTCCCCAATACTCCCCAAGCACTTTAGACTATGATTCACAGCTTTCTCTGCCAGTGGCGTAGCTAGAATTTTTTTTACCTGGGGGGAGTCACTGTATTGGGGGTCCTCGCTTTTTAATGAGGGGGGGGGGGGGCAACAATTTTTTTTCAATGTGTTGTGTGTAGATGACGGGTCTAGCTTTCGCCAATAGGGGGGGGGGGGCGAAAATTTTTCACCCCTATTTTCCCCGATCAGCCTCTCAAAGTTGATCTTTGTTTGTTTCTTTGAAGGGGTATACTCATAGTGGTCACTTATTAGCTATATTCTTACAAAAACAACGTGAATATCAAATGATCTCATAAGCCCTATATATATTTTTTTTTTTTGGGGGGGGATTTTTATATATTTTTTCCTAAAAATGTAACATCCTGTGCAATGTTTGTGATCCTGAACAAGATGCGTGTAATTATTTAACTAAATAAAATTGTTAATAAACGTTCTGGCCTGATCGAAAAGGGACCTGTTAAGGATTGTTTGCAATTACACATGAAGACGATACTTTTATGTCAACAATTAAATATTGCGAGCGCAAAGCGAAAGCTGAAAATTTTTGACATTACGACGTAAAAAAGGGTTATTTTAAAAGCACTTTTTATAATCATGAAAGGAATAGATATATAACTATACAATAATGCGAGCGGAAGAAAATTGAGAGTTTAGACCTAAAAACGGGACACTCTATAAATATTTTGTAAATCATGAATAAGATGGGTAAATTTGGGGTATCTTCCTATATACATTAATAATGCGAGCGTGAAGCGAGGAGCTGAAAAATATTGATATTCTTATTTGCAACTGGATAATTTAAGTACGTTTTAACTACAGAACAAGCTGAGTATCTCAATAAACATGCGTGCGCGTGTTTTAGATTTAGACCTTGAATCTATGGGCATTCTGAATACATTTGACATGAAGATCAATAATGCGAGCGCGAAGCGCGAGCGAAAATTATGTATAGTGACATGAAAGATTCGTTTTGCAAGTCTTCCCCTCACCTAATTTCATTCACACGTCTTTCTCTTATTTTCCTCTTTTTTTCCTTTTATCTTTACCATTCTTTTTTCTTTCTTTCTCCCCCTTTTTTTTCTTCCGCCAATTTTTTTCAGGGGGGTGCTCGTGGTCCCCAGGACCCCCCGTAGCTACGCCCCTGGTCACAATATTTCATATTTTTCAAAAAGCAAAATCGTGATAAAATTGCAAAATTGTGTTAAAAAATGCAAAGAGGGCTTCCTTCGTGAAACGGCCAGCGCCGAGCAGACAGGATTGGCTCACTATTTCCGTTTCGGTCAAGAAGTTAGACATATGACGGTTTCTGAGAAACGGGCCCCAGTATTCCATAAACCTCGGTTTAATTATTATGATATCACATTAAACTCTTTAAAGGTCACGTCCATCTCAGAAAAAAACGTTAATTTGAATAAATAGAGTAATATCAAACTAGCATAACGCTGACAATTTCATCAAGTCGGATGTTAAATAAGAAAGTTGTGACAAAGTTTGGCTTATTGTTCACAAAACAGTGATATGCTCAACTCAGTGACATGCAAATGAGACAGACGATGATGTCGCTCACTCACTATTTCATTCAATTGTATTGTTTGAATTATACAATATTTCATTTTTTTGTACAGATTTGACAACTTCACTGAACCATAATTATAGTATTAAGAATGCTTATTCCATATGTTCAGGAAGGAATTAATTGTTGTTTCACTTGACAATGAGGAGAAAATTAGAATATTTAATATTTCATATTAATACAAAAGAAGAGGTGGTGGATGACGTCATCATTTTCCTAATTTGTATACCGACCACGATGTGCATATTTTGTACATGTTTTGTAAAATTAAACGAAACTTTAAAACTTTCTTATTTCCGATTTTGATGAAATTTTGTATATTATGCTTGTTGGATTTTTCTCTTTGTATTCAAATCAACTTTCTGTTGGGATGGACTTGTCATTTAGCAAAATACATTATCGCATATCCTGCGATTCAATGGCACATTGTTTATTCTATAAAAATATATATAACATTGTAGAACCAAAGCTTTTGAGTCTTCATACATGGAATAATATATCTCAAGGTTTTCGATGAAACCTTTGAAAACAATATTTTTTTTTCTAATTACGTAGGAAAGGGAGAATTCCTCTATGGTATATAATAATAGTATACGAAATACTTCGGATGACTCCTGGAGCGCTCCTCCGACAGAGAGAGAGGGGGGGAGCGAGAGAGCAAAAAAGAGAGAGGTGGAGAGAGGGGGAGGGAGGGGGAGAGTGAGGGGAGGGGGGAGGGGAAGATAAGAAGAAAGAAAGGGTGGGGTATTGACACCATTATATGCATCAACATCATTTTGTTAGGTCGAACCCGAGATAAATCCCCATTCAATACAAATTTGTATAGTTGGTGTTGATTGAAAAGTCACGGTTATTTACTTTGCGGAATTTTTCAATTTGAAGATCTACTTATTATTTTATGTCTCTTTAGATGAGGGTAAAATTTGTAACAGTTTTATCATTACGTTTGTTCATTTATTTCATTTCAGTTATTTCCACAATAGCAGAAAAGGAAACACATTCTGTACACCTCAACATCATCATGGAAAAGATACAATTTACATTGCACTGAAACATAATAATACATTACATTCGTGAAAGCAGATGAATAATTGTTAATGATCATGTACCTTAAAAGCTCTCATGTGGAGGAAAACTTATGAAAGCAAGGCTTGTGAAACAGTTTCCCTTTGGCATAGATAATGGTATCATTATCTATATATATATTATATATATATATATATATATATATATATATATATATAAGGAAGAGGGCCCTTTGCCCCCCTTTGCACAACGTGTATTGCAGCGCGTCATGTTTTTTATGCTTGATTTATTTACGCCTATATTATATATATATATATATATATTTGAAAAAGTTCATTTTTTTATGAAAAATTTCACAAATTCACCAAGAGTATGCACGAAATCATTTAATTTTACTTCACAAAATGCAGAAGTTTCCCAATGACAAGCTCGGTTGTTTTGCTCCCTCCCTTTCGAGTTTGTAGGGAAAAAGTTTACGCGTCCTGCTCCCCCCCCCCCCCCCCACCAGCCCCCAAAAATCTGGTTCGGCCATGCATGCAAGGCGAGAGTCAGACACTTATTATTATTATAGTAGGCCTACTTCCATTCTCATTTTCAATTATTCATTCATATAATTGATTGATCGTTTTACGTAAAATTGTCGAAGACAGATCGGTTGGGTGTAGTTAATTCCGTCTACATCGTCATCCAATCTGTCACATGATTATAATTTGGGAAAAGGTTTTAAACGGAACCTTTGCATGATGACAAGGGTACACGGGAGCAGAACATCACATCTCTGGGTTGGGGCGGGCCGGAGGGAGGGGGGTCCAACTAGACGTGTTAACAGTTAAACTTGAACTCAACACTGACTGAGTGTGGTGATCTTTCAGTAAATGACATTTCTGCTGAGCGGTGTCCTTGAAGACGCGATATAATGTTCATAAAATGTAACTCTCCCAATGCAAATGGCAAGAGTTTGACGTCGCTTTACGTTTCCATAGTTCTAGCGAACTGAGATGACTGAGCCCAATACACGTTCGGAACACTTCTATTCCAAGGCGTTTAGGGGACAATTTTGGAGACGTTGCCCTCTGACCTTGGAAGGGTGCGATTCGATCCGTCTTTGACCTTAATATCTGAGGACATCTCGGTCGCCTGGAGACTCCTATACAAACAAGTCCTGTCGAGATCTGGTGTAAGGTTCACGCGATATGATTTGATAGAATGATGGAGAGTTATTGCACGCCAGGGAGATATTGAGAACAAATGGAGAAGGATGAGGAATGCTAAGTGTATTCATCCCTCATCCTATAAACATGATAAAGCGGGAAGTAGATATAAACCATGCATAGGGAGTTAGGGACATAATTATTGTTTGAGAGGCCAGAGTTCGTCAAGCGAAAAAAACTCCAGCCACCACCTGTCTTTGCTTTAGTTTGTGAGGGTAAGTATTACATGTATTTCATTTTCTGTTCGATTATCTACAATCAATTAAGTGTAAGAATATCAGTCAAAAAGCGTATAAGTAGTCCAGGAGAGTGTCATCCAATGCAAGCAATGTACATTTGATCGTGGTGATGAGTGAGTTTCTCTGCGGTTGGTTTTCATCATGGACCTATCATGGACCTTAACATCAACATTAACATGCAATCGAACACACCTCTGCACAGGCAAATGCATAAGAAACAAACAAACATGCATGGGTATTTCAAACCACGACTCAAACCCCCTTATCTCACATAACCATCACTACATAAACCCCCATAAACCACAACAAAACATAAACAATTAAGAAGCAGGGGCTTGATTTGAAAGGATTTTCATCTCTCTTGACACAGACAGAATCATGTTTTGTATTGACCCTTCATGACCATTTCTGCTCGTTTTGCAGCTTTTCAATTCAGACCTCATCCAACACTCTGAATCCTGCTCCTTTCGTGATGGCATGATCATAAAAAGCATAGTTTCATTTTAAAAAATTAAATGATCTTTTGAATGATATCAAATATGCATTGTGTAAAATTGGGAGTTGGGAGAAATCAATGACCAAACTCAGATTTCCAAACTTTTTTTGCTCGTTTTGCAGCTTTTTGATTCAGACCTCATCCAACACTTTTGAATCCTGCTCTTTTCGTGATGGCATGATTATAACAAGCATGGTATCATTTAAACAAAAATTAAATAATATTTTGAATAATATCAAATATGCATTGTGTAACATTGGGAGTTGGGAGAAATCAATGGCCAAACTGAGATTTCCAAACTTTTTTTGAGGGGTTTATATATATAATTATATTATATACATATATTTTTTTCGGGGGGGGGGATGCCCATACAAAAACGATACTAAAATGGTAATTTTTAAGTTTATGTGCATACACTGAATCATTGACGTAGACAGGCCTCAAGTTTTTTTCTTCTTCGAAGAAGGAGTGCATTTCCATCCCTCTTTCTGCGGGTTGCACTTTGATAATCATGATTATAAGCCTTGGTTCTTTTCATGCATCGTAAGTAGAAATTCCGATCTTTTTTCAAATCCCCTCAGGAGTTTGGAATGCAATTTCAAATATAAATGAAGTGATCACCTTTTCACCGAGGCTTGTCCGCCCATTTCCTTTGAAGTTGATCCCTGCTTTTGTTGGCTTTCTTTACATTGTTAACGAACTAAATCAATATTATGCCCTGGAGTTGATGTGCTTGACGTTTTAGAGATTGAATGGTCTATTAGCTTACTTTAACCCGTCAACTACTGAATTTTATATACATCTCCGATACAATTTGTACAGGAGTGACCAGTCGATTCGAGTTAGCAAATGGTTAACTCGTGCTGCGATGCCTTTGGAAGGCAAACTATTGTCATTCTTGTACATGATCTTTTTGTGTGCACCCTATATACCCTAAAGTGATAGGAGGGAAAAAAGGAAAATTAGGTTAATCTCATATCGATGTGAATGGAATTTCATATTTCATGGTCATGACGGCCATAAAGCAGGTAAATGAAGGATATGATATACATGAAATAAGATGAATATATAGAAAAGAAAAAAATAATTTGTAGTGTTTATGGAGGGAGGGGGGGGGGGTAGAATGCGAGATGAGTGTGTGATACCACCCCCACTGACTTCCACATTATGCAGGCCATGAATGCACTGGCGTACAGATGGGGGGGGGGGGCAAGGAAAGGAAAGAGATAAGGGTGAAATATATGATATCATTTTCTGAATATTATGTCGAAATCTATTACAAACTTGGACTTTTGTAATGAAAATGTCGAAATTTTTGCTCGCTCGCAGCTTTAAATCAATTTTACGCGATAGGCCATAACGAGCCCCATCAATTTTTGTGGCTCATTACGCCACTGCAGAAATATATTTGAGAAAAAAGGTGAAAAATAAGGGATCCGTTGCATAAAACTTTTTGCCATGAAACACTCTGGCAAATAAAAAAACTCTGAATTTGCCAGAGCCTTTTCTATGGCAAACGTTTTATGCAACGGGTCCAAGGTCTTCGATTTTCTTATTTCAAATCCGATTTTGATGAAATGTTCAGTGTTGCATTAATAATTGGCTTACTATCTTTTTTTATTTTATTTTATTTTTTTACATCACATCGTTGTTTGATATGGAACTCGCTTGTTATTGATGATCAGGAGCCAGCTTGTAATATCACAAAGCGCACAAAGCCTCATTATTTGCATCTAACGAGAGGGCCAATTATTTCTAGACGGCTGAGTTTTGACATTTCATTCTCGAGCTAGGTGAACGACAAAACGTCTTTCATTCAACTGTTAATCAAAACACTGCGGATGGAGTAGTCTCTCTGTACAACCTTCGGCCGTTGAACGTTGAGCCAATAGAGAGAATTGGTCTGTTGACTTAAAGGTCAAGTCCACCTCAGAAAAATGTTGATTTGAATCAATAGAGAAAAATCAGACAAGCACAATGCTGAAAATTTCATCAAAATCGGATGTAAAATAAGAAAGTTAAGACATTTCAAAGTTTCGCTTATTTTTAACAAAATATTTATATGAACGAGCCAGTTACATCCAAAATGAGAGAGTCGATGATGTCACTCACTCACTATTTCTTTTGTTTTTTATTGTTTGAATTAGAAAATATTTCAATTTTTACGAATTTGACGATTAGGACCTCCTTGCCTGAAGCACAAAATGTTAAAATAATGGAAATCCACGTGTTCAGGGAGGAATGAAACTTCATTTCACATGACAATGACGAGAAAATAAAAATATTTCATATTTCATATAATAAAATACAAAAGAAATAGTGAGTGAGTGATGTCATCAGTTCCTCATTTGCATACCGACCGAGATGTGCATATATAACTGTTTTGTGAAATGAAGCGAAACTTTAAAATGCCATAACTTTCTTATTTTACATCCGATTTTGATGAAATTTTCAGTGTTATGCTTGTTGAAATTTTCTCTTTTTATTCAAATAAACTTTTTGTTGGGGTGGACTTGTCCTTTAATACAACAGCTTCGTATTCATATTCAAAGAAAGTTGATTGTACCCGGGATCGGGATTGAACATGCACGGTATAATGAGTGTGAAGGAAAGGGCATTATAGTACTTTCTTTGGAGCCGTGATTGAGTGTTCGGAAGATGACAAAACGAGTTCACTAACTCAGGATTGTTCATTATACGTCAGAGAGCTAGGAGGGAAGAGAGTTGGATTATTCGGTGATGTCATCCCTGGCATCTTCCTCTGTAGATCTCCCCCAACGTCATTCGACCTCTCGTGCACATCCACATCATCATTAGATGCTCGTATTCACTCGTCTCTCAGCGAGTTGAACCACCAGCACCCAGTTGTGAGCAGATCCTAGCTGGCGAGGAAACCCGTAACCTCCCCGTAGGAAATCAGGAGCAACCCGATCCAGGTAAGGATCCTTGGGGTGTGAGGGAGGAAACGTTGAAAATGGGGGAAAAGTTGCGGATTTTCGACATTCCTGTTGATTTGGGACAAAGATTTGTGTCTGGGATCCCTACTTAGTTGGCTACTAGAATTTTGCGAAACAGGACATCTCTTAGGTCATGTTGTATCTTTGTGACGTCATGTGACATCATTCTATTCAAGAAGAGGCTGGAGAGCACCTCATCAAATTCTTGAAACTTTGTACGTCTTCATACAGCCGAAGTGAACCCTTCTCCATCATGTATATAGAGCTTGAAAGCTCAATGCATTTTTCGTTGAAACATTAAGTCAATCTTCAAAAGTTTTCTTTCATACTTTTTATATGCTCTGTTGCTTTTATATAACTATATATTAATTGCCACTAGTGTTATTTTCCCAAAGCCGTGTTGTGTATGCTTCCGAATAAGTTCTGTCTGGGATAAGCATGGCACGGGAAACCTCCAACGGTTTGACGTTTGCATGATCATTATTTTTCAAAAGCTAACCATTATAATTCACACCCATTTGCCTAAAAAATACTTGTGATTATACTTTAGAAAGGATGCGATAGCTGAAAAGTCACTATCTTTCTCTAACTTCTCTTTCATTTTATTTTCTTTTCATGTTTTTTTTCCAGAAATTTTATATAGGAATACATTTTCCCGCTTGACATAATAGGCTATGGGGAGCATCCAGTTTCTTTGCGCAAATTATTTCCAAGAGATTGTATGTGTATGTGCACTTTTATCTGCATTTTCAATATAGGCCTACCAAGGGCTAAAATTACAAAACAATAAACAAAGCCTTATAGTCTTACACCACAAGTGGCGTAGAATTTCATGCTTCCATTTAACGTTACCATGGCAACATATGACATACATTCGACTGCAATATTTAATGGATTGTGTGGAAACCTGATGGAGAGCCTGTGTTTTTATTTTGCTCTGACATCAAGCGATCCCTCCTGTCTTTTATATGTATTAACATAATGGATATGGTTAAAATCGGAACGGAATTGCGTTTGCAATAATATAAAGTTCAGGTTGGGAGATCTTGTAGGATATATAGACATAAATAACATTTGATGGTCTTATTTAGAAGAAGCATGTTTACAAAAGGGTGAGTTTGATAATTACTTGAAAAATCACTGCATCCTTCCCAGGCCCAAGTATAGCGCGGTTTATGACGAACCATATTTTGTTTGAAAAGCTGTCAACCTCGACCGCTTACCTTTTACCTACTTGGTTTCTCTTGGAATTTCAAGAAAGAGATCCGAAAGACACAGTAACCTCCGTTAAAGGGGAAGTTCACCCTGACGGAGAGTTTGTGTAAAAATACAAGAAATATATATTTCTAAATATTAATGAAGGTTTTAGGAAAATCCATTAGACATTAAGAAAGTTATCTGAATTTTAAGTTTTGATTTGTGACGTCATATAATCAGCAGGTAATGCAAATGCATAAATGTCAATTTTATAATGGTTCTTCAGGAGCGGTTATGAAGTAATTTGCATGTTGATATAATAAAGGTACAATAAAACATTCTTTCATTAAAAAAACCCCAAACATTTCATTATTTTTTTCTTAAATTCACGATACATGTGAAGCTAATAATTTTTTTAATCTCTGATGGATTTCCCTCAAACTTTCACCAATGTTTTTTTTTTCTGCTCTTTTTAGAACAAACTTTCGACAAGGTGAACTTCCCTTGTAAAGATAGTATAATCATGTTTAGGTGGGGGGAGGGGTGTCAAGTAAGGGAGGGTGACTTTATGGTTAGTGCTAATCCATGGGCAGCGATCGGGTGTGTGTGAGGGTGGGGGTGGAGGCGTGTCCCCCTCGAATTTCGATTCTTGTACAGCAGCCAGTAGGGGAGAATCATCTCCTCCCCCCTCCCCTCGGACTGAAAGACTCACGAAATCACTGCGTCCTGTGGCACCATCCTTGCTATCAGAGAATATGAGCTACTGACGTCATAATTGGAGTTGATAGATTTTTAACCTATGTTCCTTTCACATTTTGTTTCATGTTTCTTTGGTTGGATATCGATGTCTATACTGACGACCGTGGGGAGGGGGGGGGGGGGCCGGTGCCATATTTGAACATCGTTAATCTCTTTACATGAATAATGCTGATTACTGGTTTACTGAAATGTGGTTATTCTACAGTTGCATGTGCTTGCTACTTATCATGTTAATGCTTATTGTGAATTAAAGTTGTGTTTGCTCCAGCGTTTAGGGATTTTCTTATACAAAATCTCAGAACCATGGCTACATTTTTTCACCTATTATGTGAAAACCAGTCTTCTAGAATAGTGTTAAATTTCTCTCATAGCTTGCCTTTATGTTTCGATTTCATGCCCCTTGCTTCAGGTACTTATACGATTATATACTTAATAATAGATTGTGTTATGAGATTATCCAGCATGTCAAGGGACCGGGAGAAGATTTAGCAGGTGCTTGGGAAAACTGAGAGGGTTCTTGGTTGATACATCACACTTCAGGTATTTTGAAGGGTCTGGTAAAACTGAATGACGCGAACATAGGGTAAAGTAAATGAATGATATAATGCTGGGAGGGGAGAGGGAGACGTGTAGAAGAAAATAAATAGAATAAGGGAGGAGTAAGGGGGAGGGGGGAGGGAGAGGGAGAGGGGGGGGGGGTGCGAAACTCACCCCCTCTTGTCTTCCCCTGTGTAGCCCGGGTTTGGTAATGATAGATATCTCCATGGGGTAGCTCCACCCCCTCCCGAAACGCACAGCTTCACAATGCTATGCCACCGTTGTTAGTGATCGCAACGCAAATAAAATTTATAATAATATTAATGATAATAATAATAATGATAATAATAATAATAATAATAATAATAATACATGAGGCTTATAAAGCACCAAATCCACTTTGCAGAATGCTCAAGGCGCATAAAGAAATCAAGAAGTAAAAAGAAAGGTTTTAAGAACCTTTTTAAAAGACTCAACAGAGATACAGTTTTTGATGTCTTCAGGAAGTCTGTTCCATAGTATGGGACACGCATGAGCAAAGGATCCCCCCACCATTTATGTATTGAAATCACTTTCTATTCTGGTTGCAACAGTAAAATTTCTGACATTATCGGGTGCTAAGGTTAAAATATTATTTCCCTTTTGTCTAGACTGCTGTTACTGCTGAATTATTAATTTATTTACTATCAATGTCTGATAAAAGAGAGTAGAATAACCATGGCAACATGGAAAACGACTGAATTACATGAACATAAATTCCTCCAGTGGCGGAACCAATAATAGATAGAGATGGTGGGGCGGGATGAGGGTATCTATTCTTATAATGATGTGGGGGAGCCATCGTTCTACCGCCCCCCTCTCTCTGTCAAGGTGAAATAACATTTACAGCCAATTCTTATGTTCATTTTATTAAAGGAGGGGTGTGTCTTTTTTTATTGCCTTTTCTCTTGTATTTCCTGAGGTGCCTGCCACAGCAAGAGAAATGGTGCATATATCATGCAACCAAATATCCAATACCATTGTACATGTAGCATAGTAGAGCAATGAAGGCATCAATTCCCCGTGTTCAATATCCATTTCTCTCTCACTCTCATCCTATTTTAATATGCACAATTAAAATTCCCATTAAGGGTATCGGATAGCTGACGTTGTGTGAAATTGCCTGTTAATTGAAGCGCAGTATCATAATACACCCAGGCACTTAACATTGGAGCGATCCACCAAAGTTCAAGGCTGCATGGTATCATTGATAAAAATTGATTACTAGTATAGTTGTTTCCTTATCATTTTTCCATTAATCAATATACGCCATGATAGGTTGATTGGACCTAGTAATAAACGCAACCCTGAATTAGCCCTGAATGTAAACCGGGACCCAGCGTGTGTATTGGCATGGTGGTATAGTATTATAACTTCCAAACAAATTTATATGATTCAAATAGTACACCGGAAACATTATTACGTACGTATACGCAGTATTATCACGTACTTACGTAATGAATACTACGTACGTACATATTAAATATTACGTACGTAATGATGTATTTTTTCGTTGCAAAAAATGTCCGGTTTGGGGCTTCGTGAATTTAGCTGCCGGGTTAACAAAATTACCCCAATCTTCTTAACCCTTTTCAGACATTAAAGTGGCACTCCGGGTTGAAAACATTTGTATCTAAATAAGTATAGTAAAATACACATAGCGTAAATGCTAAAAAAAATAAAAATTAATGACATAAATCTGATAATAAATAAAGAAGTTATTCGATTTTGATGTTTAGCAATATTTTGTGTAAACAGTTATTTTATGCACGTCGAGATGAATATCCATTAGATGGGCTGATGATGTCACGTCTCCACTTTCGTTTTTCTTATGTTATTATATGAAACCATTAATATTTCATATTTTCAATGTATATATGCCTCCCTATAATAAAATAAATATCTAATGCATTAAATCGGTTGTCAATCAATATTTCATTCCTTTGGATGACAAAATTTGAAGGAAAAAAAAAGAATAATGGATATCATCAGTTTGCCCATTGATTATTCGTGAAGACATGCATAGTAATGTTTCCCCGAAATAATGCAAATCTTATATTATAACTTTGTTATTCCTTGTACAACTTTTAATCATGTTCCGTGTTTTGTTTGTCTAATTTTTCTGTATCTGTTCAAATCACATTATTTTCAGCCTTGTGTAGCCTTTGAAGCTCAAAATTAATATGAATTTTAATCTTGATAAAGTTTAAGCCTGTCACTCTAACAACAATTATTTAAACTTTTTTTTTTACTGTGCATGATTTTTTTCGATCATATAGGCTTTATTTTGACCTTGATATGGCGTATTTATCATCAGAAAGTCATTGTCGAATACTTTATTGTACTCTCATAACTGTTATTGTTTAGCGTAATCAAGGTATCGGATTGCTTTGATACTGATTTGTTGGATGAAGAATCGTAAAATATGTATCGCATAGAAAGAGGTCAATGAAGACAGTTAACAATGTCAGGTGTATCATCAATCATTATAAACAAGTTTATTAACAATTGATCTGTGATGGTTTGTCAGTCATCGTACTCGTGTTTGTATCGATGAGCTTCCATATCTCTTGTTCGTATATATACTAATGGTAAAGTAGTTCAGGTCCTAAGTTCCCCGGCAGGGTCCGCGCTTGATATCGATAGACGTGGTCAAACCCACTTTCATGAAAAGAAAAGAAAAAACAAGCACGATATTTACGAAAACATGAATTATCAAAAGCTAAGATACAAAAACATCAAAGCCTATAAGAAAACACTTACATCAAATCGGGCGTGGCTCTGCAATAAAAAATATCCTTACGAGATGGTTTATTAATTTTTTGCGCGTTTTATACACATTTGCTGAATTATTTTGTGTTTAATATTTAAGGGGGTGCTGACAACGCACAACGTCACCATAAAATGGTAATATTTACATTTTTACACACGTTTACTGTAAAAATTAGGGAAGGGATGCCGAGACGACCTCCTCAGCCCACCCCCACACCCTGGTTCCGTGGCCCCTGTAGGGCCATTCAATGCACCTTTACGTTACCAATTTAGCTTTATGCCAATCAACAAGTAACAAAAGCTACTAGCTGATTTGCAAAAAGGTATGTCTGTATGTAGGCATGATTCCTTCTATTTCTTGTGAGATCGATCACGTACTAGACATGCTAGATAAAGTATGGAATTCTATAAATCAACCATAACGCCTAATTGGCGTATGCCGTCACAGCCCTGCCAACAAGTCATTTTGACCCTCTGCCATCCATACCATGGACCCTTCGTGGCTTCATCTCATGCACGAAATCATATATAGAATCTAAGTTTTTATATCGATATGTCGATGGGATTACATATAATTCGTAGTGGATGAAATGGATGAACAAAAGGATCAGAGTGTGACGTATGTTTAAAGCTAGCCGGCCGATTTAGACAAACATCTATTTATATCTGTAACAGTTTACGCAAAGCAATAATGAACAAATCCACGTCTGACACCCCCCCCCCTCAAAAAAAAAAAAAAACTTGAGGATAGATATATTTTCGCCGCTTTTTCCTCAAGTTGATTTGTTTTGAGAAGGCGCAACAGAAAGCATATTATTGAGTTATAAATAACAATGAACGCAGAGGGGATAGTATTCTTGAAATTACAATAATAATAATAATAATAATAATAATAATGATAAAAAACGTGATAATAATGACGATAATCATGATGATATTAATGATGATTTAGTAATAATATTAATAGCAATAACAATGATAATAATAACTACTACTTCTACTACTACTACTAATAATAATTATTATTGTAATAAAAATATTAAAAGTAATAATTATTATATTTATGATAATATTGATATAATTATTAAAAATAGTGATATTGATAATAATCATTAAAAAACAATGTAGATTAATAATGGTAAACCAACCGCGATTATTCCTTGACGGGTCATCTTGTCGGCCGTGGTCATGTGAAGTAGGCAATATAAATATTACCTTTGAAATATGGGATCATAACTCGCGTGCAGCTGTTGAGCATCAGGGTCCCCTAGCAGAGACAATTAAGTGATTTTCCAGACGTTTTGCATTCCAATGAAATGGGTTTGACATATTCAAGTTCAAATCAAATGTAGGTCATGGAGAGTGTAGCGTTCATCGGATAGGGGGTCGTCCAGTGTATAGGCCTTATCATGAAAACAAACGGATGTATGTCTCTCCTACATGCAGCAAGGGCGGCGTCACAGGGGGGGGGGGGGGGCGGGAGGGGGGTCATCGCTCCTTATGATTTTTCCAGAACAAAGGGGAAAGGGGAAATCAGATTTAAAAATAAGAAAATAAAAGAAAGAAGGACAAGTTTAGAATTAGAGATGTGCTTGGGTTATGTAGTTTTAGACTATAATACCCCAATTGGTAATCCATTAAAGATGAAATATATGACGTATTTATATACATCATGCTGCCCTTTCCCTTCAAAATATTCTGGCTCCCCAAATTCAGCAGCGAATTACCAGCCACCCCCAAGCGTCGCCAATGATTCCATTTTCCTTATTCTCTTCTCCCCTCACAATGACAGGTGTGGTATCGACTGCGATGGTCAGATAATGATACCACCCAGATGAAAAATACATCAATATCATTTTTGGTATGAATGAAAGTCACAAACTCTCGTAATAAACGACGTTACCCGATACCTATATATTTCCTGCATGGGCGTTTTCACCTTCAGAGAAAAGGAGCTGGGGCAGTAGGTCCATGGTTTCATAAACTTTCATGAATTCGGGGGGCCATGGACCCCAAAAGTTTCACGACTGAGAAAGGAGAAATGTCAGAAAAGGGAAATTAAAGGTGAAATATATGATATATTATTAGTTAAATATCATTTCAAATTTCATCACAAAATTAGATTTTTGCAGTAAAAAGGGTCTGAATTTGTGCTCGCTCTCTTCGCTCCCTCCCAGTATAAAAACCATCGCAGGCAGAGAACAACATTGTGCCAGTCGTCGTCCCAATCATGGACACCGATCGACAGCCATGCATACATAACATGATTTTTTAAAATTTAATATTGAGATAGCAGATCATAATGTAACTAGGTGATCCACACTCTACAAGCATGCATATGCAATGCTTATTCCATATGCCTTATTCCATATGCATGTATGTGTGACATTATTTTGTTCAAGTACTGCAAGCTTTCGTTATGTTTCTTTACAATAATTTGATTTATTTGATTTGCATTTTAATAATAATAATAATATACAGTTCTTGTATAGCGCATATCACAATTATGAATAATGTCTCTATGCGCTTCCAAAGGACTTGGATATTATTACCTGACCCCAGCTGTAGCTTGGCAGCCGTAATTACTAAGATTACAGCGCACACGCATCTCGAGGACTAAATTCCTGCCTGGGTTGAGTGCAGCACAATGTGGATGAATTTCTTGCCGAAGGAAATTACGCCATGGCTGGGATTCGAACCCACGACCCTCTGTTTCAAAGTCCGGAGACTAATCCACTGGGCCACAACGCTCCACTTTTATTTGACATGTTTGATGTATATTTGTAATGGAAATGATCTTTTTTTTTTCGGAAAAGGTACCCCGAAATGCATAGAATTGGGACACATGAGAGGCATATTCTATTAGATTTCTATCTCTGTTGGACACATCCACCTCATCACCGCTATTATCACCCTATTCCACAATGTCCGGCTAGTCTAGCTTTTTCCCACAATGCCCAGTGAAATCGCATGGTATAGATCATAAACCGTGACTATTAACGAGCCTTTTTGTAGGATCCTTTGTTATATTGATTATCTATTTCCAGAATTCATTCATTTACAAGGTCATAACTCAATTAATTTGAGCTTCCATCCACCACACGATCAATGGAGATATGACGCCCATATTTCCGATCCTGACGAAACTTTTTGTAGGATCCTTTGTTATATTGATTATCTATTACCAGAATTCATTCATTTACAAGGTCATAACTCAATTAATTTGAGCTTCCATCCACCACACGATCAATGGAGATATGACGCCCATATTTCCAATCCTGCTGATTAAGTGCCCCCCCCTCCCCTTCGGATGAGGAAATCAGCATCGCGATTGGATTGTGTGGCTGCATGGGGCTTCATGAATTGTATCACCTTCATATCCTGACAAAGCATTAAAATGATTGCCTGACATTTGTAAGAGAAAAGTGGAACAAAAAAATGTAGTATGGCCTCTAAATTTCATCATTAGATTACTTATGATTTGATAACTCTCATTACTTATCCCAACTTACTTCAATGCAGTACTTAATGCCCCGCCATTCTAGACTGCTAAATGAGAAGAAATGTTCAAAATGACACAGGCCTTTGTAAACTTGTGACTGGTCATTAAAAATCCCGTGATCATGTTGTATGATAAAAGCGTCATAGTACATGAAGGTATGATATTATGCATTATTATTTGTTTCTCATTAGGTGTACATGTGTTGCATAATGCAAGCAAGCGAGGCAGCGAAGCGACAGTAGTTATGGGTGAGACCTCATCCTAATTGACCTTTGACCCGGTCATGACCTTTAACCTGGTCAGCCACGACCTTTGACCCATGACCTTTAACCTGGTCAGCCATGACCTTTAGCCCGGTCAGCCTTTGACCTTTAGCCCGGTCAGCCATGACCTTTAGTCCGGTCAGCCTTTGACCTTTAGCCTGTCAGCCTTTGACCTTTAGCCCGGTCAGCTATGACCTTTAGCCCGGTCAGCCTTTGACCTTTAGCCCGGTCAGCCGTGACCTTTAGTCCGGTCAGCCTTTGACCTTTAGCCCGGTCATCCATGCCCTTTACCCCGGTCAGCCTTTGACCACACGACCCGATGGTTGACCCAGACTTCCGGTCAGCCATGTCACCATGAAATGGTATTACGACACAGTTATGCAACCACCGTGATGTCATCCCAGGGAATTACCCTTATTGCACCGTCGGTATTGCACCACCGTTGCGTCATCGCCGCGTATGGGTGACATTCGGTCGACATTATCACACGATGCAGCGACGTTGCACGGGTATACGATACGATGCACAAAAACAAGACATCTATACAGTTTCCTATTTAAAAAGCGATCTTTCTCAAAAGCGATCTTTCTCCGCCTACCGGCGGATATGTCAACCGCCTCGCATGACGTCACCTGCTACATAAGAACCGTGATGTCATTCCAGGGAATTACCCTTTACCCGGTATTGCACCACCGTGGCGCAATCGTCATCGCCACGTTTAGGATACGATGCACAAAACAGACGTATGATCTCTACACAGTTAAAAAGTGAAAAGTTATCTTTCTCCGCCTACCAGCAGATATGTCAAGCGCCTCGCGGTTCACGAATCGATCACCCCATGCACGGCCAACGCGCGTCATTGAACTTGGGATATCCTATAGGAAAGGTGAAAGCCGACTCTCTCTGCCTCTTATTACAACAATTATTGGTAATCCAACATGTGATTATAATCATGATAATAGTGACATCTCAGGCACTACTCATTCTAGACTTTTCCCCATCAAAACTCTCTGACTTTTTCATACTGTTTTGTCCATACTTTTCATTTTAACTCACATGATCTGCCCGGCTCTCTGACTCGCAAAAAGTATACAATATTGAAACCAGTAGATGACTTCTTTAAAGATCCAGACCGGACACGAAAATGAAATTGATAAATTATATACCAATCGAAAGCTTATAAGCTACTAAATACAGCAAGGTATGCTTTATGCATTTTCACCGCTTCCCAGCTGAGTATTTTGCTTGTGAATATTCCAATTATCGGGCTTCGAACCCCGCTTAGAATATACACTCTTAAAAATGTTGGGCAACATACGGTCCACACAACAATTGGTTAAAACTTTATCCAATTCTGGGTAGTTTTACACCAATACTGTGTAGTTTTCACCCAAAGCACACATTATTGGTGTAAAACTACCCAGAATTGGATAAAGTTTTAACCAATTGTTGTGTGGACCGTATGTTGCCCAACATTTTTAAGAGTGTAGGCTTTATTGTGCTTTTCACCTGCCTCGAGACCGTGACGTCACGTTGTGTAAGAAGCATCGTGATTCCATAGGTTTGTACACAGAAAAACTGGGTGATTTTTTGCTTTCCAGATAACGCATTTCATTCTCTTCACTTCTATCACAGAGGGATATCACATATATTTTTACCCACAAGCTTGAATTTATGAAATCTACAGTTTTGAACTAGTTTTTGCCATATTTTATTTCCTGCTTATTTGGCGCAGATTTCAATTCTATCTGCATTTAGATTATGTATAACAACTTTTCCTGACATAGCAATTTAGGCCCAATAAGAGCCAAACAAAGAAATCACAAAAAAGGTAGTGAATAGTTGTAGGTTTACAACAATTTGAACAGTGAATAATTTTGAGTGCCATTTTCATCTGAAAACGAAAAAAAAAAATGGATTCATAACATGGAAATGGAAGAAAATACCCAATGCTTTTGTACACAAACCTATGGAATCACAACCCTCCTGACACAACGTGACGTCATCATTTCCAGGCGACGTGGGGGTGCTCAATCGAAGCGTACTTTGGAGGAGCAGTTTCTTTGATTTTTATTTAATATTTGTCAGAAATGGAAGGAGATATATGTAATATTTTTGGTATATTTGTATTGTATGAATCATTACCTTTATTTTGATATATGACTGTTTTTACACCGGTCAGGGTCTTTAAATCAACTTCATTCATACGCAGTACAGATGGTGATAACATGAAACACTATACAGTCAAGGATGATTCTTTATTATTATCATCATTTATTCTATTCCATTTCAATGTAGATAGGTTAAGATATTGTATTAACAGCAGATTTTGATACAAATGTAAATAATGTAAGTTATGTTCTCAAATTATGTTGTAATAACAAAATAATTGTTAACTGTTCATTGTTAATATTAAAATGAAGTTCTCGTTTTTCTATTTCTTCGCTTAACTTAATGGATTGTAACACATGTATATGGATGGCATTCAGAAAATATGAACACAATGAAGTTCAAACTGTCATTTATGTTGACGGCGTTTTCTTGGATGATTATCATTTGACAAGCATGATGTTTGTGCCTTTAGTTGTAGACTCCATCTTCGACCTCCGTTTCTACTCCACCATCATCATTATCGTCATCGTCACCTTGATACTGGAATAAACCATCGAATCGTGAACCATGCCTGGCTAACACTCTCTGTACGGCTTTCCGGAATTCCATGCCATTCTCTAATCTTTCCGTGAGATCGGACACGATTTCACGATTGATGTCAGCGTCTTCGAGGTACACGTTCTGCTGCAAGAACTGAGAGTAAAGATCGAAAAAGATACGTTTGACTGCCCAGAGTAGTTTCACGTGAGCCTTTGCTTTAGCGTCTTCTTCTTCCATTCCTTCTGAGATGTATTTCTGATATTTTTCGTCTCTCAAGTCCTCGGTGGCTGTCATGGCTTGGTCTAACCATCCTCGATAAGCGAGGTTGTCTTCAGTTTCTTCCATGTTTGCTGTCATTGACGATTCGTGTCCATCGCTTTCTGATACGCTCGTTCCGGAATCATCGTTGGATTCTTCAACTCTTTGCATTTGAGAGGATGGGTCGGAGTCTTCATCTTCACTCGTTTCTTCTCCAGTATCATGCTCGTTTTGTTCATGCCTCTGCATATCATACTTCCTACTAAAGGTTTTATCGCATCGTGAACAAGCGTAGCGGTTGGACATATCCAACGTATTCATGTTGACTCGATGATTATTTGTTGGGAAATGAAGAAAATTAACGTTCAACCTTGTAATAATACGTAATCATGAAACGCGCGCGAAGGTACTTCGATTACTCACAATTCTTACGGATTTTTACGGATTTTTGCGGATTCTTACAGATTTTTACGGATTCTTACGGATTTTTACGGATTCTTACGGATTCTTACGGATTCGTACGGATTCGTACAGATTTTTACGGATTCTTACGGATTATAGCCTACGGATTCTTACGGATTTTTGCGGATTCTTACGGATTCTTACGGATTTTTACGGATTCTTACGGATTTTTTACGGATTCTTATGGATTTTTACGGATTCTTACAGATTTTTACGGATTCGTATGGATTCTTACGGATTCGTACGGATTTTTACGGATTCTTACGGATTATAGCCTACGGATTCTTACGGATTTTTGCGGATTCGTACAGATTTTTACGGATTCATCCACGTTGGAATGACCCCATGGGTCATTCCAACGTGGATGAACATATTTTCCTTGAGATTATATGAAAGCATTAATTAATCCGTAGAATCTGTAAAAATCCGTAAGAATCCGTAAAAATCCGTACGAATCCGCAAAAATCCGTAAGAATCCGTAGGCTATAATCCGTAAGAATCCGCAAAAATCCGTAAGAATCCATACGAATCCGTAAAAATCTGTAAGAATCCGTAAAAATCCGTAAGAATCCGTAAAAATCCGTAAAAATCCGTAAAAATCCGTAAGAATCCGTAAGAATCCGCAAAAATCCGTAAGAATCCGTAGGCTATAATCCGTAAGAATCCGTAAAAATCCGTACGAATCCGTACGAATCCGTAAGAATCCGTAAGAATCCGTAAAAATCCGTAAGAATCCGTAAAAATCTGTAAGAATCCGCAAAAATCCGTAAGAATCCGTAAAAATCTGTAAGAATCCGCAAAAATCCGTAAAAATCCGTAAGAATTGTGAGTAATCGAAGTACCTTCGCGCGCGTTTCATGATTACGTATTATTACAAGGTTGAACGTTAATTTTCTTCATTTCCCAACAAATAATCATCGAGTCAACATGAATACGTTGGATATGTCCAACCGCTACGCTTGTTCACGATGCGATAAAACCTTTAGTAGGAAGTATGATATGCAGAGGCATGAACAAAACGAGCATGATACTGGAGAAGAAACGAGTGAAGATGAAGACTCCGACCCATCCTCTCAAATGCAAAGAGTTGAAGAATCCAACGATGATTCCGGAACGAGCGTATCAGAAAGCGATGGACACGAATCGTCAATGACAGCAAACATGGAAGAAACTGAAGACAACCTCGCTTATCGAGGATGGTTAGACCAAGCCATGACAGCCACCGAGGACTTGAGAGACGAAAAATATCAGAAATACATCTCAGAAGGAATGGAAGAAGAAGACGCTAAAGCAAAGGCTCACGTGAAACTACTCTGGGCAGTCAAACGTATCTTTTTCGATCTTTACTCTCAGTTCTTGCAGCAGAACGTGTACCTCGAAGACGCTGACATCAATCGTGAAATCGTGTCCGATCTCACGGAAAGATTAGAGAATGGCATGGAATTCCGGAAAGCCGTACAGAGAGTGTTAGCCAGGCATGGTTCACGATTCGATGGTTTATTCAAGTATCAAGGTGACGATGACGATAATGATGACGGTGGAGAAGAAACGGAGGTCGAAGATGGAGTCTACAACTAAAGGCACAAACATCATGCTTGTCAAATGATAATCATCCAAGAAAACGCCGTCAACATAAATGACAGTTTGAACTTCATTGTGTTCATATTTTCTGAATGCCATCCATATACATGTGTTACAATCCATTAAGTTAAGCGAAGAAATAGAAAAACGAGAACTTCATTTTAATATTAACAATGAACAGTTAACAATTATTTTGTTATTACAACATAATTTGAGAACATAACTTACATTATTTACATTTGTATCAAAATCTGCTGTTAATACAATATCTTAACCTATCTACATTGAAATGGAATAGAATAAATGATGATAATAATAAAGAATCATCCTTGACTGTATAGTGTTTCATGTTATCACCATCTGTACTGCGTATGAATGAAGTTGATTTTAATAAAGAAGTCATCTACTGGTTTCAATATTGTATACTTTTTGCGAGTCAGAGAGCCGGGCAGATCATGTGAGTTAAAATGAAAAGTATGGACAAAACAGTATGAAAAAGTCAGAGAGTTTTGATGGGGAAAAGTCTAGAATGAGTAGTGCCTGAGATGTCACTATTATCATGATTATAATCACATGTTGGATTACCAATAATTGTTGTAATAAGAGGCAGAGAGAGTCGGCTTTCACCTTTCCAATAGGATATCCCAAGTTCAATGACGCGCGTTGGCCGTGCATGGGGTGATCGATTCGTGAACCGCGAGGCGCTTGACATATCTGCTGGTAGGCGGAGAAAGATAACTTTTCACTTTTTAACTGTGTAGAGATCATACGTCTGTTTTGTGCATCGTATCCTAAACGTGGCGATGACGATTGCGCCACGGTGGTGCAATACCGGGTAAAGGGTAATTCCCTGGAATGACATCACGGTTCTTATGTAGCAGGTGACGTCATGCGAGGCGGTTGACATATCCGCCGGTAGGCGGAGAAAGATCGCTTTTTAAATAGGAAACTGTATAGATGTCTTGTTTTTGTGCATCGTATCGTATACCCGTGCAACGTCGCTGCATCGTGTGATAAGGTCGACCGAATGTCACCCATACGCGGCGATGACGCAACGGTGGTGCAATACCGACGGTGCAATAAGGGTAATTCCCTGGGATGACATCACGGTGGTTGCATAACTGTGTCGTAATACCATTTCATGGTGACATGGCTGACCGGAAGTCTGGGTCAACCATCGGGTCGTGTGGTCAAAGGCTGACCGGGGTAAAGGGCATGGATGACCGGGCTAAAGGTCAAAGGCTGACCGGACTAAAGGTCACGGCTGACCGGGCTAAAGGTCAAAGGCTGACCGGGCTAAAGGTCATAGCTGACCGGGCTAAAGGTCAAAGGCTGACAGGCTAAAGGTCAAAGGCTGACCGGACTAAAGGTCATGGCTGACCGGGCTAAAGGTCAAAGGCTGACCGGGCTAAAGGTCATGGCTGACCAGGTTAAAGGTCATGGGTCAAAGGTCGTGGCTGACCAGGTTAAAGGTCATGACCGGGTCAAAGGTCAATTAGGATGAGGTCTCACCCATAACTACTAGCGACTGGGTTTTCTTTTTATGTATAAAACAAAATGTAAGGATATAAATGATAAATGATAAATGATGTAAAATTTGGATCAAATGTGGGGGGGGGGGGCTTATACACACACCCTTATGCCGTGTGGCCATGGATAAGATGAGAATGAATGATAATGATATTTTTTATGAAAGTAACATATAACTGCCTTGATGGATGACTGACGAAAAGAAGGCTCATGAATCTGTTGTTCAATGCTCTTGATGTCTACGGCAAAACAGTTTTATAGTCCATGGTCATTATTGCCATAATCATTTTTTTATTGAAAGGGGGAAAATGTAGATCGAAATATCCGTAATTTTATGGTGTAATAAAATAGCCGAACTTAATCATGCTCCCACTCTCTATTATTCTTAAAAAATTCCCTGACCATTTTAAAACTTTCTGAATGGGAAAATTTAAGAATCGTTTAGCTAAAGCGAAACGGTCAATGTTGTAAGTGATTATAGAAACTTTGATTTCCTATGGAATTTTTTCTCTAAAAAAACAACAAAAACACAACAGTTTCCACTGTTTTTTTGTTGTTGGACTTTTGGCAGAATAAAATCAAATCTGCATTTTTCTCCCTTGAGCTCTTCGGTTGATTATAATCATGTTCATCAGAAGTATGAAGATAGTGTTTTCTCCATTAATATACTGTAGCCATGATAGTTATACCTTCATGCCTGACTTTACTCGACCGATTTTCAGATCAAGAAGAGATTAGTGAAATGATAGCGTAAAAATAATGTTGATCGGGACCATTGTCTTCAATCTGATTATCATAATCGCAATCATGATTATATCACTTGTAGCATTATTTGCCATGAGGTTCCAAGAGAATGAATTTTTGGTTGGATAAGTCACATTCGATTGCCCACCAGTCTGTGTCTCTTCTTCGTTGCGCCTATCAGCACATCTGTCATGTTCCTTTTCGCTTGATCAATAGCGCAATACAGTCTTCCGATTCACAAGAAAAGATAGCCATCTCATAAAAAATGATTTGAATCTCATTTAAAAAAAATGATCCGCTGAATTGAATTTAGATTCCGCCAGGACGATAGTTGTATTTCGCAAAACCAGAGATAATGATGAATATTGAAATGAACCTCTTTTTTTGCGCGCGCGCGTACAAAAGTGTTTTGTTACCCCTTTTCAGAGTTTAATTCTTCCATAATTATTGTTCATGACCAGTCGACTGAGTTGAATCAGTTGATTGACGATATTCTGATTAGATGGATTGGAGGGAGGGGAGGGGGACTAAGGAAAATGGAGCAATACGCTGTTGATTTCTGAATATTATGTCAAAATCTATCACGAAATGAGATGTTTGTATAAAAGGTCAGAATTCGAGCCCGTGAACAGATCTCCACATGAAATAAAATGTTCTGCGATTTCACATTGCGAAGACGTGGTCAGAAGTAATTTTGCATATCCAAGTTTATCAATAATGACGAGAAATTTGATTAACGCAGCGATTCCTCGTGAATATCCTTTTTTGTATGAAGTTAGCTATAAATGATGCTTGATAATAATAAAAAATATCCAAATGTAAATTCATATTAATTATCCACATGTGATGTCACCCTAATCTAGCTTTTAACGATAAAGCAAATAAGAAGGGAAAGTATAATGGAGTAAAAAAATGATAAAGTGATAAGAAGAAATCAACATATACTGGGTTAGTAAGAACATTATTATTCCCCTCAGATCATGGAGGTTGATAAAATGGGTTTTTTTCTTTTATCTTTACATATACTTAATTTAAACTAGAAAGTAAAAGTCTACACATGTGGATGTGAATATGCGGTATCCTGTGTTGGAAGGCGTCGGAGGGCGAGACGGTTTGGAGAAGAATGTGTCTCTGTCCACATCATTAACAAATATCACTGGCAATTGCATTAATGAGTGATGTATCTAATAATGATAGTTCATTTGAATCTAGTGGAGTGCATCGATGATCATGTTTGCCTTGACATTATACTGAACACGATGTCTTTAATAGGCTTAATATCACTCAAGCTTGATACTTAAAGGGAAACGAAACCTTTGGAACAAGGTAGCTTGTGTGAAAACAGAAAAATCAAAGAAACGGATCAATGAAATTTTGAGAAAAATTGAATAAATAATAAGAAAGTTATGAGCATTTGAAGTCTAGATCATTATTGTAATGTAGATCCTATAGTTGGCAATGCAACAAAGATGTGTTATGACCATAGAGATGTAGTATATATATCTATGGTTATGACACATGTGAACAACTTTACCATTACTTTTGTATATATAGACTGCCCTTTTTATCACTTCTATCAGTAGATCATGTATTCTTTCTATAGGAGGGCATGTAATACAAATTTTCACAGAATAAATTATGGATAAAGAGTTTGTATCACCATAAGAAGGAGCAAAAAGAGACAATTTGGGGGTATTTTATATAGTCCATCACAGGGAAAGTTGTTCACATGTGACATCACGCATCTTTGTCGCATTGCCGATGGGAGGATATCCATAGCATTTATAGTGATCGCAATAATCATGATAATCAAAAGCTCATAACTTTGTCCGATTTTCTTCAAATTTTCTTTGTTCTTATTCTTTGATTTTTCTGTTTTCCACACAAGTCCACATGTTCCAAAGGTTTCATTCCCCTTTAAGCTTTTGCTTTTATATTTCGCAAGATAACATGATTAGACTTACAAGCGAACCAAAAGCTGAAAAAAAATCACTCTTTACTTTTGAAATTAGAACATTGCCAAATAGCCAAATTAATTTTGATGTTTTTTTTTTCTTTCATAATTGGAGAGGGTCATTTGATGTGTTTTCCAATTTTCCCTTAACCTCCCCCTATCTAATTTAATTCACCATTCAACATGCTCTTCATGAATAGTAAGAGATGTGATTAATGAGTGTCTCCTTGAAATTTAATTCAATTATATTATGGGATCATTTCTGTCATCAATCAAAGAAAGAAAATAAAAGAGACTTGAAATGTTATGGGATTTGGGATCTTGCCATGCCCATATACAATCTACTTGGAAAATAGATTGAAAACCTGAATAAAACAGGATAAAAAAAGGGGAAGAACGGTAGACGAGGGAGGAGAAAAAGGAAAAAGTAGAAGAAGTAGATATGAAGAACGAAGAAGAAGAAGATGAAGGGAAAAAAGGAGAAGCAGAAGATGGAAAATCACATCAACAATAACAACAAGGAGATACGAATGATAATAAGACATAAATGAGAAACAAAATAGGAAAGGATTGGTAGCATGGTGCCTTCTCAACTTGAGTCAAACTTGAAATTGATTAGGGATTTCTTTTGTGTGCACATTGTCCAAAGTTGAATTGTTAACAGATTTATAGCAAATAACATTGTTTTCCATAATTCAACTCAGATTATGATCATAACTGTAATATATTGTTTTAAAAAGTATTAAAGGGGGGGGGGTGCGTAACCATCGGAGCTCCATGAATTGTTAACAGATTTATAGCAAATAATATTGTTTTCCATAATTCAACTCAGATTGTGATCATAACTGTAATTGTTTTAAAAAGTATTAAAGGGGGGGGGGGGGGTGCGTAACCATGGGAGCTCCATGAATTAGCGTCTAAATCTTAGGCTTGATCGTGTGATCATTTATCATTTAAACCATCTTCGGTCGCTGTTTAAGTAGGGCAGGTTTGCTTTAATTGTGGGAAATTCATTTTGACTTAAGGGTCACTTCAAATAGTCCAGCGAAAATTGGATGACACCAAGATGACCTTGAAACTAGTAATCATTGACCATCTGCAACGAGGAAGGTCAAGTTTTGACCCATCTCAAAATCTCAGCCTCATCCACTCTTCATCACCATGCCGTTGGAATTCGCCCCTTTCTTTCAATCACGCATGTTATTATCATGAAGACAATTTAATCCGACATCATGCACAACTTATCGCGTCAGTGAAAACCAAAATTAATAGTTAAGACTTGTACAGCAGAATCTTTCGGAACAAAAAGTGATTTCCTTAAAATCACCATCATAACAATGAGGACCATGCATTATGTCACGATCAATAGAGGAAAGAGGTCAGTATATAAATGACACTCTAGTTTCTCATTATATGACAACCTTGTTTGGATTCCGAACACTCAAAACGTCACTATCCAACAAAGTCATCATACACCCAAACAAAACCTAAAGACCTTATATACATGCGAACAATAAAGAGAAAGTTTGCAAAAACCGGGTTACGGTATAATGTACTGTAGACATGGTAGATCAGGGTAGATATAATTTGAATTCTGACTGCCAATCAACGATTTGGTTCGCTAATTTACCAGAAGAACTAGTATACGCGTCGAATTAAGGCTCTCTTTGATATTAGATCAAATAAAAGATAGGTATTCTTGACGTTTTCAAAGAAAAGACTAACAATAGAAAGAAAACTACAACAAACAAACAAACAAACAGATGAAGAAAAGTGAAAGAAAGTTGTGGTATACAATTTGACAAGATAAAGTCCTATATGTTACGTAATGTTGACAGGTCAAAAGTTATTTAAAAAAACCTAATAGCTTGCATTGAAAATTGGAGGGGATTATGTAAAAGTAAAATTCACCTGGGCTCCGTAACACAAAGGTTTACAATCAATCGCTAAATACCAATGACCAATCAAGATCATCGTTGCATGCGCACTCTGTTTGAAATACTGACTGGGAGCCAATGAGTGCGGTTCTTTCATATTTGCAAACCATCGCAAACCTTTGTGTTACGGAGCCCAGGGTCCCGTAACACAATGGTTAGCGATTAATCGTACGCTTGATTTTTACGATTGATTGTACATTGTAGTCAATGGAATCAATCGTATAAAAATGTCCTATATACGATCATTGCTTAGCTTTATGTTACGGGCCCCAGGTCTACTTACAGATCATGGTAACTAGGGTTAGGGCTAAAGAAACTTGGTCCATCAATGTCATAATTTTTCCTCTCAGTCCAACCATCACCGTCTTGGCCTAATACTTGGCCTAACTATCATTTAGTCTAATGCCTTCGTCTACTTCGCACTTCATCAAATGGAAATTAGGTTTATAAACAATTCATCCAAATCATCTTGGCCACTTTAGTGTTAAGCAAACTGGGTATTAGATGAAATGGATGTAACCTAACTGGAAATGAGACCATATGGTCAGTTTACGATCTAGTGGGCGTTTCATGAAAGTTGTCAGCACTGACTAAATTGTCAGTGCTGACAATTTCAGTGAAATCATTGGTTTTTGATTGGCTGAAAGGCACTGGCCTCTGACTGTTACTATGGTAACTGTCGGAGAAAGACAAACACCAGTTTGGAATCAAACTGATGCTGTTTTAATACTAATTGGTGTTGTATAAACACCTATATATCTGGTGTTAGACCAAAACGAAACTGGTGTTGTTTAACACTTCTCCGGGCTGGTGTTAAATCAACACCAGAGTTTTTGCAGTGTATTTACTGGTTTCTTGATTCCTCCGTACATCGCAGAGTGAAAAATCCCAATTGTAGGGAACAGAGGGTGCTTACCTCGTGACAAGAAGTGTGTGACTTTTGTAATCAAGACGCGTGGATCTTATGATTATGGATTCCTTTGATGAAAAACAAGATTTTTATGATTTCCTGACGTAGGAAATCCGTAGAAGTGGAGATATGATAGAGTGGCGTTTGGTGCATTGTTAGGTACAATGAGCTTCCGTTATATCATAAACATGAAAATCCCTCTTTTAATCCGGCTATAGTCTTCCAAGGAAAAATTATTTCCAAACTGTTTGGTAAAACGCTTTCAAGAACGAACAGTTACCGAACAGCGGAGTTATTTCAAGGATTTGCATAGATCATCCAGCGTATCAGGAAGATATACTGAAAACGAATATATTATTGTTAAATGTGCTCAAATATTCACGGACTTAGTTTCTTGATTTTTGTTAATGGTATAACGAGGTTTCTTAAGGTTTTAAATAATTGATTACTCGATATGTAAGGAAAGATTAAATTAATTATGTAGACCGAATGGATGTGGATGGTACTCATACAGATTATTTGAGGTAAGTCTCACTCGCTCTAAAAAAATAGTAATAATAATAATTGGGATAGAGGGCACATCGACCGGTGCCTAAGAATAGGAAGACAAATCAAAATGTCAAAAATCTTTCATTATTATTAGTATCATGAGCACCCAATGTCTCTTGTAGAACTATGACTAGAGCATACTCATAGAAAAGCAGGCAGAGACAAGTTATAAATTACATATTTTTTTAGTGTAAATCATTGAATATTATATATTCTTTTATTTTTGTCCTTGCACTTTGACTTTCATGATCAAATCAGGCGAATAGCCTGGTCAGCTGTGTATCTCTATCCAAAATAAATCCATATAGATTTAAAATTTCTATCCAAAATTTATAAATCCTTCATAAACCTCACATGGGTTTAGATATTATTTGTCTTCGAGTTATTTTTATTCTAGTTGATTTTTTTTATTTTGATTTCTGTTTGATTCATTTTTATTCGTGTATTCCTTCTAATTAAAATCACGATTAATAAAAGTATGCGAATGTCATAATACAAACCCAACCCCCTGTCCAAAGTACTCACAAGCTAGAGGCGGTGCTGCGGGGAAGGGGGTAGGGGGGGGGGTAGGGGTCGACAACTCCTCATATGATTGTTTAGGTAGAGTAGAGGGGTAGAAACAAAGAGAGCCGAACACGAGAGAGAGAGAGAGACAGGGGGGGGGGGGGTGAAGACAAGAAGAATAGGAAAAAGAGGGCTACCAACCATGAGAAATGTTGGGCCTGCCAATACCTGTATCGTTCAATTAAGAATGAAATGGCGTATCATAGGTCGCCTTGCTCTCATGGCCCCGCCCGCCCTTATTGCAAAAAACGCCAGAGGGTAAATTGTAAATGGATCCGCCTTTACATGCTTGATGTACTGTTGACTTGTACTCTCTGTCTTGGACCCTGCCTGCCATGGCGCCAGTCCATGCACGGGGTCAGGGTGATAGCCCCAATGGCTTTTCAAGTGGTGGGGAGAAATGAAAGGGGGAAAGGAAAATTAGAGGACTAGAATGAAAGTTTTTCTCTATACCCCTTTGATTTAATTGAAAAAAAATTGATGCCCCCATCAAATATGCGTGACGCCGCCCTTGGACTTTGCTCAAACCGAACCCGTACCAACATCTATCAAACCAGGTACCATTTAAAAAAAAAACATATACAGCCCCTGTATGGCCATTGCTTTCAAAAGAATAAAGATACTTCGCAGAATTATTTGCAAATGTCCTTTAGAAAAGGTAAAAGACGGATTTTCCCGAATTCGACGATAACTATAATGAAATTAGTCCGTGTAGAGCGCAACCGAACTAGAGCAACAATACTCGAGTAATTCTATACAGGTAAGTGGGATCTGTGCCAAACCTTCCGACTGTTACAACAGTCCCATGTCTTGCAAGTGTATTTTTGTATCATCTTTATGTATGGTTGCTCTGTTCGACCTACTTCCATACATTAATTTAAAAGAGAGGTCTATATATTTTGAGTACCTTTCGACTATTATGACTATTCGAAATGTGTCTGACTGTAATAGTATTCAAGGTGTGCTTAAGCCCCATTCAATCATCTACATTCCAGAGAGCATCGCTTTTGTATAACTCAACCTGGAGATCTAGGCTAATTGAGCCCCTTTCGGTATGCGCAAACATGAAGAATTCTCAAAAAGTCACAATTGCTTACAGTTTTGTACACAAAAATATACCTTAGAATTGAATCTACGGATTTGTCATCGTTTCGTCTATATATTTTCACATCACTATTATGATTGGCGCAAACTGGAATACTGATGCTTGATGGGCAATTCATCAATTCTCAATGAATGAAACAATTGTTTTCATTTATAGATGCACATAGACTGAAAACACATGTACAGATAACTAATTTAATATCCCATTTACCTATGTTATGCGGTTATGTTTCTGAATTTATACTCATCGTTAACATCAAAAGATGAAAATATTTCCTGACACCAAAATATTAATAATATTTTGGTGTCAGGAAATATTATTATGATTATATATAAAGGGAACGATTAAACTAAAAACAAATTAATATTGAATAATTACTATTATATTTCCATGGAAGCGTGCGAGTGGTTTTACTCTCCTTGTTATGAGAAGTTTAATGTTCGAATCCTATACCATGGCGCGGTCATCCACATTTTGCCAAACTCCACAGCTTCATCAGCCTCGTATGACTAGTAATAAGAGCAGTAATTGAATTTGAAAACTCTGGTTAAAATTTTCCCAAGGGAGTGAAGATTGTTTGCAGATTTTTTTTACGCGGGCAAAGAAGAATCCTATCACCGAGGTAATAATAATAATATACTGCCATCTAAACTATATCATTTATACTAATAGATAATAAATATAATAAATAACGCGATTCTCTTCATATCGTTTAAAAAACAATCGTACAGCTATTCAATGTGTGCGATTTTCCCCCTTTCTTTATTTTCTTTTATATATTCGGCTTCATTTGAATGAAATATAAATCTTTTTCGTTGGAAATTTGGTCTCTGTAACTTGATTCCTCATGTTCTTCTACAATCAGCAGGTTTATATATAGTTTATCATGAAATATGATAAACCCTATAATACCATCATAATAATTAAGCATAACGTATCAAGATGGTTTTTGTTTTCCCATCGAAGTTGATTATTTTGTTGATAATAATCAGCAACCTTTAGACATAATCATTGATTATCTCTTCCAGTAAACATTTCTAGCATCGAAGGACGTACAATTGACGGCGACTTTGGACAAATATAAGTGTGTAATTAATATGATTAATTATACCCTTCTCGGAGCAATGTCTTGATAGCAATGTTGGTTTTTTTCGTCTACAGGTTGGCCAATCTGTTTCGTTTGTCAAGTTTCTGCATCGAGAAGATAAGATGGATAGTATGAGCTGAACCCCATCTTTCTCGAAACTAGGAATCTGACATGACTGTGGCTCGTCACAATCAGAGGGAAGAATCAAGCCAGTCAATGTGAGTTTTACGATAGTTGAATGTTTAGATTAAAATTGGTGAAAGCTTTGATTTATCGGGGTATGTGCTAACCCCAAGCTTACGCAATGCAGGGCCGCATAATAGCTCCATGATTTAAGGCCCGGTCCCACTGCACTTACGGATGCAGAGCGGATGTAAAAATCTTGCCATCCGTTGGAAAAAGCTATGCATCCGTTGTGTACTCATTACATACGTATTAAGGCGACCGCACACCTTGCGATTGGTCTGCGACCCGATTTCAAAATAAAATGTAGTAGAATTTGATGCTAATATGGAGACTCGGAATATCTTACTGAGTAATGTTCTAAATCATCGTACGAATGCCTATGTTCAAATCTGTGACTATGCTATCATCATTATTAAAATAAAAGCGAATTTAACATCTAGTCGTAATGACGTCATAGCAGTCTTAGATTGGCTACGATTTGAAAATTATTTGGCCTTTACTCCAAAATAAAGGCTTGCAATCTTTCAAAATGGTTATATTAGTATTCTTTCAATTAATTTTAACCTCAAATAAAATGATATGTTCCATTCACATTTTCAGAAAATGAGCAAAATGCGATTTGTTCCAAAATCGGATCGCGAACATTCGTAAGGTGTGCGGTGGCCTTTACACACGCTCTATCCATCGAGCATCCGTCCACTGTGATTTCATCCGCGCATAAAGTTTTGAGCTAGGTCCTACACAAAACTTTTAGAAAGGATAAACTTTCCGCCGGTACGATATAATGTAAATTCGCAACATATAGGATAAACAAACGTTCCATGTCCGTTATCCGTTAAATGTCCGCTGTATCCTCTCTACATCATCTGGGCATCCTTGCAACTCAGATCCACTGAAGCTGAACAATGGAAAGAGGGAGGAAAGATAAGGTACATGGAACGTACTTTCATCGTTAGTAGCACGGATATAGAAAGGATGTAAGCGTATGCATCTCGTAAATAAATATTCAACCCCCGGTAACCCCTTCTGAGCTGATCCACTTCCATCCATTTTCATTCGCAAGGTTTCCGATGAACAACCGTTTAACATCCGCGCTACATACTACCCACGTCCGTTCTTTTCCGTTATGTTTTTCGCAACTTTTTCGCCAATTATTTTGTCCATTTCTGGAGCGGATGAAAACGGATGGGGCCACCCGCGAAATGTTGCTCGTCAGCTGTGTCCTTTATGAATACGTTTTGTATCCGTCGGCCAGTGTTTCTCGTTTCAAAATCATGATGTACGTAGTTTCATTTGTTTTTTTAAGTTGTATTTTATTGAATTCATTAAACAAAAATAGACAATATCATTATTTTTTAAGTAATACAATACAAATAACACATATGTAATTGTTTAAATATTAATTTGATTATGCTTTAACCTAAATTGAAAGGTGTATATAGGCCTATAAACGTTGATTTCTCTTCGGTGTAACTGTCTCTTATACACTCTCAGAAATGTTTTAATCAACCTACCAGGTTGGTTAAATTGGGAAGTCCACTCCAACAGGAAGTTAATTTGAATAAAAAGGGGAAATTAAACAAACATAGCACTGAAAGTTTCATCAAAATCGGATGTGAAATAAGACAGTTATGACATTTAAACTTTCACTTAATTTTACAAAACAGATATACATCCTGGTCGGTATGCAAATGGAGGGACCGATGACATGATCCACTCACTATGTATTATTTTGATTTTCTCCTCATTGTGATGTGAAACAAATATTCATTCCTTCCTGAAAATGACTGGAAATACGTTTTTTTTCTTGGAGTGTCAAGATATCATGAAGTTTGTAACGCTTATCTTACATTCCCTCCTTCTACAGACGTTAGCAGAAAATTTACACATTGGACAGAGATAGGTGTTTATCAACATAGAGAAGCCTCTATATCCGATACGCCTGTTCGGTTCCGGGTTTACAGAAGCGTCTATGTCAAATATCCGACACGTCTGTTCGGTTCCGGATGTAGATTGGCAAATCGTTGGGCTAGTACCTCAGTGACACTCATCGAGACGAATGTAAAAAGACACAGAAAACATACAGTTTTAAAGTGCAGTACTATATAAGGTATGTGTAATGGTACTTTATGAAAATTCCGTGAAGGGCAATTGTGTTAAAGGGGGACGCTACGCTGAAATAATCATATCTTAATAAATGCAATAAAATTCACCGAGCAACATGCTGAAAATTTCATCAAATTCTGATAAAGAATAGAGAACTTTGAATCTTGAAGTTTAGCAAAATTTTCAAAAAGAACTTATATGCACGTCGTCATGAATATTCATTAGGTAAAGTCATGATGTCATGTCCCCGCTTTCTCTTTTATGTTATTACATGAAATCATAATATTTCATGTTTTCATACATGTGTGTATGATATGTTTTCCATTATAAGTTGCAGCAATTTATATTTAATGGATTAAATCAGTTGTCAATCTAATTTTTATAATTGTTGGAGGACAAAATATAAATAAACATATTATGACATCATCAATTTGCTCATTGAATTTGTTTCATGGAAATAATACCAATCATTAAAATGAATAACTCTGTGATTCCTTGTCCGATTTTAATCAAATTTTCAGTGTTTTCTTAATGTTTGATCTTTCTGAATCTGTACAAATCATACTATTTTTAGCCTGGCGTGCCCCTTAAAACACTTTTTTTTTAAAAAGAAAATGAAGCTACCATTTAGCATATTGTTTTTTTTAATGTGTATTCGTTTGTTCGTTATTTTATTCTTAGGAATACAATAATTTGTAGCCAAACATTATTTGTTATTTTGTCCAACCAATGATGCACATTTTGATAAGGCGTTTTGATCAATAAATATTAGCAAGAACATGGAGTATTGATTTTCAAGCATCGCTCTAAGGTTTGTCAGATTAAAGTGCAATTTTTAAATTGATTTTACTCAAGGCGAACTAGAATGAGATGTTGTCATCTTGTGATGATTAGGTAATATTCTTGAGGGTTTCTTAGAAGATACACCACTAGGTTACTAGTATATAGATTACACAGGGTAATTATTCCTTGGAAAATTAGTGGTTTTGGAAAGAACCTTCTCGTCTCGATTTATAAGTATAGAAAGATGATAATGTACTAAAACATGGCCGCACGCAGAACTTTTTTTGCTTGGGGGCAGCACGTGTATTATGGGGTTTTTTGGGGGAAAAAGCGACGGAGCGAAGCGACCGAGCTTGTTATTGGCGCGTTTGCATTATGTATAGTGAAATTGAAGGATTTCGTGCATTCTGTTGTCAATATTAAAACAATTTTCAGTAAAGAAAAGGTTTAAATATTTCGGGGCTGCGTACGGCCATGTCTCGAAACAAAGAAGATACCAGGAAGATTCTCATTGTGTACCTATACTGCACTCACTTCAGCCAAGTAAGATTATGTGCCAGGCGTGAATTTATTGCCTCAGTGAACGCAGACCATGTCTCAAGACTGGACAGAAATGCTAGTCCATTTTTCTATAGAATCCTGGGTCTTGAATCATTTATCATTTATGGCAAAGATATTGTATCAATTAAATTTACTCAAATTAATGTCATTGTATACTCGTATAGTTTTCTTCTATTTTTTAACATGGCCATGGTGAATTAGTTGTAAACTGACACTCCATACACTCTTAAAACAAATCAGTCAAATTGACTAGAACAGTAGTCAGCTGGGTGCAACTGATATGTCTATAGTCACATTTCTGACATATATTCTAATAAGAAATAACTCTGTTCTAGTAAAATACGACTAGAAAAATTCAAATAATGACTAGAATAACAGTTGCACCCAGCTGACCCTATAAACTAGTCAATTTTGACTGATTTGTTTTTTTTAGAGTGTAAAGAAGTATGATGTTATTTAAGCCAATGCTAGACAGAAATAACTCTGTTCTAGTAAATACGACTAGAAAATGGTCAAATATGACTAGAATAAAAGTTGCACCCAGCTGACCCTTTTAACTAGTCATTTTGACTGATTTATTGTTTAGAGTGTAAAGAAGTATGACGTAATTCAAGCCAATGCTAAGATGATATATACATAGATTGCATTGATGTATATGTCTACTATAACTTGAAAAGGAAATAATTTTTTTATATATATATTCTTCATTATCATGTGCATTTCAATGGATGGTGTAAAGGTTGACCTTAAGCTTGAGATATCACATCATGTTTGGTTATAGCCTATTGTACTGATGCTGTTATCTGTGTTATCTAAAAACCTAGTTGCATGCATCTTGGATTGTTTTTTTTGACCTCGTTTGGGGGGGGGGTAAGGGGCAAATTCCTCGAGTGACACTTTTAAGGGGGAAAACACGTGGAAGAGGAAAAGGGTGAAAACGGACAAATATATCTATATTTTTGAGGATTTTTGGCGAGGCAACTTCACTGTTTGTCCCAGACGTCATAATACGCCGCTGATTTACAGTATCATAAATCTCCGTCATCAATAGTTTACTACTAGTACAGTAGATAGGATCACATTACGCGGCAATGACCTTAGCATTCTATTTTTCTAGGGCAGTTGAATTTTATGCTGGTACATATTATTATTAAAAAGTACTCCTGAACTTTTAGTACTGTAAGAAATATTACAATGTGCAGCAAACTTAATGGGGACGATTCTCCATAAAGCAGATTATTGTCTAGCAAGATATGCGGAAAGTTAAAACGAGTCGTATATTTTTAGTAGATTATCTGTTCGCTATTCAACAGTAGTTAGCTGAATTAATTACCACATACGTACCCACCAACGAACAATATATTGTAACCGTTTGCATAAATGATACATTTCTTTTAAATTTGCACCCTTCGATTAACACGCCATGCACTGCCCTATATTAAATTAAATAAAAAAACTGCTTTCTAACTGCAGCATAAATAGTAATTAAAATAAATTACATAGTCGTGTTGTATTGCCGCAATGTGGGGAACCGTTATGAAGCGAGCAAGCTTATCACAATGGTGTTATGTTTAACATGGGTTTATGATTTGATGCATACATTTGGTGAATTGTGAAAATAAAATGCAATAAAAAATACGTTTTCAAAGTATCTGGACTCCAACCCACGGGCCCGGCTGCGTACGGCTATGCATTTTTAGAGAGAGAGAGAGAGGGGGGGGGGGTGGGATGGAGGGAGAGAGAGATGGACAATACCTTTAAATGCGTTGTCAGAATAATCATGAAATTTTACCCGCCAAATTCTCTTCAGTAGGGAAAATGTCTGACGCGTCAGCTGGTCGTGACGGTGATCTAAGCAGGAGAGCACTGAATGTCCTCGAGTTCTTTGGCGAACTTGTGATCCTTCATCTCCACATTCTCTTGGTTACCATAGAGGCCTTCCTAACATGGATGATACCAAGTTTTCTGAGGTCGAAATCTCTGGAGGGTGAGACGATGCTCATTACGGGGGCTGGCAGCGGCATCGGCAGGCTCTTCGCGCTCAAGTTTTCTGCATTAGGTGAGTAGGGTGAAGGGGGAATCCCCGCCATACCCGGGGGGGGGGGGGGCGTTTCATGAAAGGATTTGTGGATGTTTTCTCCGACAAGGTTTTCATTTCTTTCCTAAAAGATTTTATCCAATATTAAACACGAAAACAATTGATTTACTTTACAGAAAAGTTTACAACAGCTGTACATCAGGGCACTGGAAACGATTTGTTCCTTTCCACCGGAGATACTGGTATATGTAATTATTATTGCAGGGGCGGATTCAGCTTTCGCCAATAGGAGAGGGGGAGAAAAATATTTTCATCCACATTTTCATCGATCGGCCGCTAAATTGTTTTTTTAGGGGGGGGGGTTGATTATTGACGATGTATGCTAGTCCTAACTAAAGATTGACTATGAAGTGCACCTTATTTTTATTTTTACGAATATGATACGAGTTAGTAATGCAAGCGCGAAGCGCGAGCTCAAATTCTGGGATCGAACATTCTAAACAGTTTTTGTAATCATTAGCAAAAGGCGTACCTAAACGTATATACTGACGTGAAAATGATATTATCACAGACAGATAGGAATCTAACCTTGTAGTTAACAAAAGTATCGGGATATTTGATTGGATCGATAGTTTATGTCATAAATATTCACAGAGTTATATGAAAAATTGTTCTTTCTCTTTATCTAATGAAACACATGATTTCAAGACCAGGAAAAAAAAAACCAACCAAGAATCAAAATAAAACACCAAGCGTCCCCCCCCCCCGCCATTATGCACCTGTACCCTTACGTTAAGATATGTATGATGAATAATTGTTATTGTTTTCTGGGGTTGCCACGCAGTCAAGCTTAGCTTATAGTGGCAACCCCTGCAACCTTCTAAAAACGATATGTATTCATAGAAAATGCAATTTTGTTCAATGTTTTGCTTGTCAGTTGATACGTATATTATTTTTGTATTTTCTTTGTTAATGTGTTTATGAAAAGGTGTTGCAGAAACCAATAAATGAAATGAAATAATGGATATTATGAAGCGACTACGAGCTCTTCACATCCCACAGTGTGCTTAACCAATGAATGCTCATTTTCATAGTTTTTGGACAACCTGAAGATTATGACACAGTATGGTCTCCACAGTTTGACAATGGAAATCATCATTGTGCCCACACTGTTGAAAATATGCTAAATGAGTGTGAAAACCTGTGTGACCCCCCTCCCCCCACCGTGTGTATCATACTACAGTGTGGTAACAGATTCTTACAGATTGATTGCATTCAGTGAAATGTTTCACAGTGTAGGCCAACGGTGTGATTGCATTCTGAATACATAGTGTCACCACCATCATAGTGTGAACAATATAGTACCACAGTGTGGCTACCTAGTAGATGATATTCCACAGAATGACTAACCTGTGATTACTATTTCAGTGTGCTACTCTTAATTTCACAGTGCATCCACACACAGTGAAACAGTGAAAGAGTGTGTTCTGACATCACAGTGTGAATGGCAGTGTGATATAGAACATAGTGTGAAGTGCAATACGCTACATCGTTGTTCACACTGTATTTCTTCCAGCAGGAACGTTCAAAATTTACGAAATTTTCAATGGGAAAACGTTCTTTTCTATTCATTCGATTCCATGCAGGGGTGCGAGTGGTGTTATGGGATATCAACGCTTCTGCCGTTGAAGAAACGGCGAAGATCGTACGCGTGAACGGCGGAAAGGCCTGGTGGTATACTTGTGACGTCACCAAGATGGAGGAGGTCAACGAGACTGCGCAGAGGGTGAGAGAAGAGGTCGGGGACGTGACCATGCTGATTAACAACGCAGGCATTGTGACCGGGAGGTACTTCCAGGATTTGAAAGAAGAAGATTACCAGAGGACAATGAATGTTAATTCATTGGCCCATGCTTGGGTAAAGACTGCTTCTTGTCTGTAATTGGTTATAGAAGTTTGCCACTCGGGAGAGGCAACAAGGGTGAGGAGGGGGGGGGGGGGGCAGGTCGCCTGTATGATTTTTTCTTCTAAGAAGAGAAAGGAGGAGAGGAAGAAAAGTAAGAATTATCTGGGTCGTATAACTCCATTCCATGTCATTCAATTGAAGGGGGGGGGGGTCTCTTGTTGATCATCTACCCCCCCCCCCCACCACTCTGTCAGGTTCAATCACGTCACATAATGTAGTCACTGTAGATTTCAGTATCTAGCTGTAGGGTCCATTGATCTTTGCTGATTGAATTCTACCGCCATGTTTACACCAACGCTGCGTCCATGCAGTTCTCGCTGCGTCAACGAAAAATTGATGTGAAGCAGGAACTGCTACAGCGTACCGAGATCGCAGCGAGAACTGTTATTGACGTAGAATAGTCTGCATGATCTCCGGAGACACATTTTCCGCAACGTGGATTTTGAACATGTCCAAAGTCCACGTAGCATGCAGAAGCGCCGTCTGATGAGCGCGTATATAGTAATTACGCAGTAAGGACCTCCTTAGGACCTACTAAAAGCTCAAACGACGTAGTATAGACTAGCCAAAACGGGAAGAATGTAGCAACAACTTTGCCCATGTGTGCTTCGCGGCTGCCACTCAGATTCAGTTGTTGCTACGTCCTGTACACCAGTAATGACCGCACAGAGGCCCTGTTGCAATCGGTAATGTAGCAGCGTTGCCTAAATGTTTCAACAGTGCATTATGTACACATTTAAATAAATGTTTAGAATTCAGAATCCGAAAGATGTGACTGGGCTAACTGTTTGCGATCTGATAGGCTAACAACGTTTCTATTCGGCTGGCACTGATGAAGTTGTCGCTATGTTGTTGAATAACAGAAGAAATCCTAGGATGCGGCGCCAACTTCATTTGATTTTCTAAAGAAAAATGAAATTGTCAAGTGCATGCTACGTCCGCGCCACGTCCTTGCGAAGTTCTCACGAGGTTTATTTTGCGCGCAAGAGCGGTCCATGCTGCATCGAAACGATTCCCGCTACGTTCTGATCATCATCTAGTGGATTGCGCGACTTGTAGTACCTTCGTCTGTTTTGGACGTAACACCAACTGAGTGTGCGTGGTGACCTCGTAGTAGCAGTACAGTAGAAATTGACAGAGTTGTTTGTTGCCACGTTCTTACCATGTCCGCTACGCCTATGCTACGTCGATGGAGTTGTAAGTAGGTCCTTAATGCGTCATTACTATGCACTATTCAGATCGCGCTCCCGCTACGTGGACTTTGGATATGTTCAAAGTCCACGTGGCGGAAAATGAGTCTGCGGAGATCATGCAGACTATGCCACGTTAATAACAATTCTCGCTACGCTCTCATAACGCTGTAACATTTCCCACTGCGTCATGGCCATTTTCATTTGACGCAGTGAGAAATTACTGCCTGAACGTAGCGCTGTTGTAATGGGGGTACAGTTGGCGCTACGGCAGTCCAAATAGACGAGGCGCAGCAAGTCGCGTAATCTGCTGGATGTATATAGTCAGAACGTAGCGGGAACCGTTTCGACGTAGCATGGACCGATTTTGCTCGCAGAATAAACTTAGTGGGAGCACAACACACGCAACATAAACTTCAAAATGACGTGGCGCGGACGTATCATGCACGTGAAAATTTCACATCATTCGAGAAAATCAAGCGACGTAGGCGCCACGTCCTAGGTTTTTTTTTCTGAATTTCACCAACGTAGCGGGAACTTGGATTATCTAATTAAAGGGCTGGGGCTTGACTTCGTATCAAACCAGGTTGCTAAATGTACTGTAGGGTTATATTTTTGCCGGGTTTATAGTGATGTGCCTCCTTTAGGCTCGATTGAGACTGGAAACATTCTGTCTCATCCTCTTTTTTATACCACTTCCCTCTCCTAATTTCCCCACCCCCCTCTCATTCTTCCAAACTTCACATACCCTCCTTTTTTAATTTATAATTTCATTGGCACACTGAACTTTCACTGTGACTGTCTCAGCTGAGACTTCTTCCTCTTGCTATTTATTGCTAACATTACTTTATCTCTCTATCTTTGTTCTGACTTAAGACCCTGAAGGCGTTCCTTCCTCACATGTTGGAGAGGAATCACGGTCATATCGTCACTGTAGCTAGTATCATGGGTGAGCTTGTAATACCAGGATTGAGCGATTACTGTATGAGTAAATTCGCTGCTATCGCACTCCACGATAGTTTGCTACGCGAGGTCCGGGCTCAGCGGAAAGACGGGATCCATTTCACACTGGTCAATCCTTACAAGATCGACACGGGAATGTTTGACGGAGCGAGGATCAAAAAGTCGTGAGTGGGGACATAGCTCAATCTCCATGTCTTGTATTACTTTGCAAATAAGAAATGAAAGAAAATACTGTACCATTCAGATAATTTGCATTTAAAGTGAATCTTAAATTAGTGTTCAGATGTGAAATAATAATAATAAAAAATCGGTTTCCAGAGTCTGAATTGTTCATCTCTAGATTCTATAACACTTTCTGATTATTTTTTAGATCTCTAACATACTCTCTACATGCAAAGGAGCTAATCGATCTAATCTCACTCCTCTCAGCCTAGTGAGATGATTGACCAGTCCTGGTGGAATGAGATTTCATTCTTTTTACGAATTTTTACCTTTCGAGTGAAAGTGTAAAAAAATGCCCTTTCACTAAAAAAAACCCAGTAAAAATTCACTCTTGAAAGATTGAAATCTCATTCCATCAGGACTTGGTCTCCCATTTTTAGGGACTTGAGTCCTTTGCATTTAGAGAGTAGATCCCATAAAAACATTTAGATATAGATTTTGTTTATTTCCGTTCAACAAAATAAACAATAATCGAAGTAATAGTACATATTCAAAACAATATAGACAGTTCAATGACATTTCATAACAAATAAATTAACTGAACCAAGAAAAGTAATGCTTGTATAAAAGGCAAGTCCCTAAACTTAGTTTCAATACTAATTGACAATTTTCAATACTAATTGACAATTAACCATTCTAAGGGTCATCGGAATATATGAACAAAATAGACCTGTTTTTAATGATATAACTTTTAAATAGATAATATGATAATTACATGACTTTTGTTGGCATACCAATCCTCAATAGTCATTTCTGGTTTGGAAAAAAAAACATCGTCCACGTTTTCTATTTTGAAAACGCAATGACACTACCCTAATGTCTAATGATGATTCTATTGTGTTTTGGTCACAGAGCAGAGATGTTGTTCCCTACCCTTAAACCTGAGTACGTAGCTGACAAGGTTGTAGAAGCTGTACAAACTAACACAGACGTGGTCAGGACACCTTTCATCTTCAATATCGTTGTCGTTATCTCAAAGTAAGCTCCTGTAAGAATGTTAAATCACTGCTCACGATGGATAGCGCCATCTTTCGCCATTGGTGATCAGTAACGTGTCATTAATTTGCACGGTTTAAACTAGTGATATATCTCTATGGTTTACCACGAGCGATATATTGAATCAGGTGATCATCACGTGAGGCATGAACGTGATCTAAGCTCTGTTTAATTCAAAGTCGTTGTGATAATTCAGTGGTTGTCGCAATAATGTTAGCCATACCGAGCGACAGGATGCCGAGCGAACATGCATTGGGGCTCGTGTTTTTTAAGATGTTTCTTTTTTTTATTAAAATCAAAATACCAATACGATACTAAAGAAAGAAACTTTGATATCGCTATTTTTCCAGTATGCATTTAAACTCGAATCCTGAAAGAATGTCCAGACTAAAATTTAGCAGTTTTTGGAGCAGTATTTAAGGATTATTCTAGCCAAATTATGATTTATGCATTAATTAGCATGAATGATTAATTGAAAATAAATTTGAATAATTTTGGCGCAATGACCTATCCAAGATGGTTGATTACATCATGAGTGACGTGTGTGTCATTTTTTGCGCGATCAACGACAAAGATCTGAAGATGCCAAAAAAGCCCCCCCCCCCCCCGGGCTGTGTATTTTCCCACTTACTATAAGGGCTAATTAACATAAATGGCACCCAATAGGATTTATTTAGTCAGACTACGCCTCATGATTATTCTTGGGAGCATAATTATAGCCGCGTAATTTTCCAACTCATCGTGCGGTCGGTAAAACGATGCAGTCAAGATCATTCATGCAGGTTCGTGTCTCGCCTTGAACAATTTTTCAACCTTTTTTTTTAAATGTAAAACTGAGGCAAGGCTCTGAAAAAATACCAGCCCGGGATTTATAGACTGATTCAAAGCCTCCTAAACAGAATTAGCCTTTATCGTAAGTGAAAAAATACGCCTCTGGGCTATGTAATTTCAAAAAGCCCGGGCTATAAGGGTTCAGACAAAAAATATTCTGAATGTGTCACACAGTTGTTGGGACAAATAAGTGTATGTCAATGTCATGGTTGTGATACATTAAATTTGTCAGATGAATGATTCAGGACTTCCTAATGATTTTTTTTTTCGTTTCATTTATTCGTCATTTCCTTCTCTACACAGAATACTACCTCTGAAGGCTGTACTTCTCCTTGAAGACTTCGCTGGAAACGAGAAGGCAATGAAAACCTTTGTTGGACGTAGAGGGCAGAATGCCGTTGAGCAAGCAGTGACAACGATTGAGTGATTCTTCTTCTCCCGTCACATATTTATGACTCGACGAATCAAGCAGAAAAAAGTCGTATTGATTTTTTTTTAAATTGCTGATGTTCGAGAGTGAGTTTTAAACTCACTGTATTTCGAAATCCAATTTAACTAAGGCGTTGGTTTTTCAAATCCGCCATGCTGTAATGGTGATATTCCCAGAGAGTAACTTGTGCATAAGTGTTGAATTAGCCGATGATGAAATTTAACTTGTACTGTTAAGGATGTGTGTTACCATTTGATATCCATCGTTAATCCAGGTTTTAATCCATATTAAAAAAAAATTAAATCCCAGTTAAGATCACGGGCCGCTACACAGATAGAAGTACATGGATTTCATCTAAACCCAGGTCGGCTGTGAATTGTTACCAGTAAAGCTCCGGATTTAATTTTATTCCTAAAAATTCATATTTAAATATCAAAAGGATTTGAATTCCAAATCTTACAGCTGTAAGTTCAAAACGTTACAGATTTAATAGATATACGCTTAAATTGCGGCGCTGTCTTTTGTATTTTGTTTGTACTTTGTAATCCGAGTGGTTGGTGTTTAGAGCCTATGGGTTTTATAGGTTTTCCTACCTTTTGGAATTAGAACTTTGTTTCCAAAGATGAGCAGATAATAACGTATCAATGTACAATGATATACGCGCAGTTTTGATTGTATCCCTAAATGATATTGCATTTAATATTCAATGTAACGTATCTATTCGCCATCTTTGTAGTTCAATATAAACAGAGATTACTTTTTGTTAATTTTTTAAAAGTTCTACTTTCATAGTAAGTTTTCTTTTTCGGCTGAGCTATAAAATCACACGTTTTAAATATTTGAACAAGATTAATAGTCATGATAGTGGAGGTTCCGATTATACTGACTAAGCATTTTCACGTGTACGCACTGAGGTTTCCAGCAAAGGGTGTCAACAAACTCATTTACTATACCGAATTTGAAGACCCTATTTGCTGCAAATATATCTCTCTTCTTCATGTCAATGATTGTTGGATCATGTCAATGTCACAGTCGAATATTGTGTGCATATTTTTAAATCTTAAATTATTGTATTTAATTAATGTATATAGCCCTTTTCGTAATTATGTGTAGTTTCCATTCACATGACTGGTGAATTATTTGTAGATATGGAATTCAATTAGTAAATGTACTTAAATATTGCTGCATTATTATGTATGCTGCTAGTTCCATGTCGCATTTTCAATCAATTTATTTCATAAATATGCCATTGTAGCAAATAATTATCTATTTGCAGTGTACGAATTTCAACAAAGAGTACTATATCTCAATTTATCTTGTCTTGTTGTCATTACACGTCTCATATAAACAACAAAGACGTTGGCGATAACGACGACGACGAGGAGGAGGAGGTAGAGGATTATGGTGACGACGACGATGATGGTGTTGATGATGATGATGATGACAATTATGATGATGATGATGATGACAATTGTAATATTGATGATGGTGGTGATGATGATGATGGCGATGATGACAATTATGATGATGATGGTGATGATGATGACAATTATGATGATTATGTTGATGATGGTGGCGGTGGTGGTGGTGGTGGGAATGTTGACTTTGATATTACTTTCAATGTTCTTACGAGCGAAAAAAGAGATGCCGATGACGAGAATTTCGATAACCGCAACAAGGATGAGAAACATAACAATGATAATGACGATAATAAAAATTTTGATCAAAATTTAGTCAAGTGCCCGCCAACACAATGACAGTGGCGTAATGAAACAAGAATTTGAGGGGCATAACCATAACATTGCGTACGGGGGTAATGTATACGTATAGACGTGAGTGGGAAAAGCGATCGAGTAAAAACACATATTAATTTAAATTTTGATAAATGTGACAGACTGAAAATAATACCTAGAAAGTCGTCAATATCTTAAACCCGATTCCTTTTTATTTTATTTCTTGTGATTTTTTTCTAGGTCGATTTTCTTTCTTTTTTGAAGGGAGGTGGGGGGGTGCCCACTTCCCATCTTCACGCCGATGCTCAAAGTCCACAAGAACAGTGGACTTCTGGTTCATGTGTCCAGTCATGTGTCAAGTCACGTATACAGGTTTAAGTATATAGGTCAATAACAAAAAGTATAATATCACGGATGATTAAAACAAAAACCCGGCTGATTCATAAGGTATATACAAAGAAGTCACATGAAAATGACTTATTGATTTTTAATATTCCAAATGTTTATGCACATCAGCCAAGCCCACATAAAACAAATAAAAAAAATGCCTTATCATGATAATTTGTTTTCATTTAATGTGCAGTGAAGTTTAATTGGACGTGCATGTATTTACATAGGTATGACCTTGTATCGGATACGATATGATACACCGTTATGCAAAATACTCCAGTCAAAACCAGACTACAATGTAAATGGTTGTAAAGTGAAATATGCCCCTTCCGTGGGGGGGGGGGGGGGGTGGTCAGGTCATTTTGCTCTTGCCCCCTACCATTGATACCCCGCCTTTGGTAGGCTATGCATTGATTTTCTTTTTCTTCAAAATATCAAAAGTGGATTTAGAGCCTTTTGGAAATTAGGTCTACAGATAGTCTAACCTTTATGACCAGTACATGGTTCCAAGGTTCTTGCTCTCTTGGGGGCAAAGATCATATTTATTCTTTAACTCGGCCAACATTTTTATTTTCCAAACTATTTCACTTGTTCAGAGGTTGTGTCATTAAAGAGACTGATAGACAGGAAATTCAAAATAAGAATTAAGGCAGTGAGCAACCGACCCGGGCAACCGACAACCTGCTAATACAGCCAACTGATCTGATCTTAAGCTGATCGGACCATCACTGATAGAACCGATTAAATTATGCCTTCTCATAAATTCCCAGATGAAAGGACAGACTTGGTGAAATCCACTGAAGTGTCTTACACGAGCTCACATGGAAGTGATCCTGGAAATAGCAACGTTAAAATAACTTCACAAAACTACCAAGGATATCAAAATGGACACTCTCCGAGACAAGAGACAAGCTACAATCATGATGAACATGATGAAGATAGAGATGAGACAAAACCACTTATTGAATCTAATCTAAAGGCTGGTAAGAATACTTTTCTAATTCATTAAGGGGATTACACTGTATACCATCGAGACGAGTTTACCTCCCTATATGCCTTTACATACCAGCTCAATGAAATAAGCTGGAATGGATCAAAGTAAGGGCTAATATCAAGAAATAGAACTCTTGATATTGAGAATTGTATTTATTAGAAATAGAAATAGGAATGAATGTTTCATATATATAAGTTTTTATTAAAATGAATCATCATCATGCTCAAAACTCACACCGGAATAAATAGGCGCATTAGAACGATACAGAAAGATAGACATGTATAGGTCAGTATAGACAGTTCGGTCACAAAGTCCAATATAGTAGGCCTACATGTATAATAATAACTTTGATGTTTTCTTTAATACCCTAGCCCAAAAGTTTATCAAATCGATCACTTGCTTTCAACAACTTGTTATCACGAAATGTGAACGATGTTAATCCTAGTCTGCATCTGCTGTGCAATCACTTCACTCGAGTTAAGGGTCTGAAAGTGCATCCTATTAATACATAAGTGAAGACCCTCTCGCTGAATTGAAACAGCCAGTTTTGTATGTACTATAGTCTTCGCGTGGAGACCCACTTGTTGATCAAAAGTTTCAATCAGGGTCTGCGCGCCTGCAGACTATGTAAGCCCGATGACCCGTATTTTGAACTCCTGTTTAATTTCAACCATGGTATAAGCCAAAAGTGTCCCGAATCTGTTTACACTGCCATGCTTCTTGTCATTGCTGGGTTATTTCCCATGTTTATAAACCATGGGGGGGGGGGGGCACATCCAGCCGGTGCCCCCCCCCTGGATCCGCCACCAACCAGTGCGTATACTAATTTGTAGCATATTCACACAGGACGAAAAAGACAGAGATATCAAGAAGAAGCAGTGGTTTCGAAGTATTAAAGGTCAAGTCCACCCCAGAAAAATGTTGATTTGAATAAATAGAGAAAAGTCAAGATAGCACAATGCTGAAAATTTCATCAAAATCGGATGTAAAATAAGAAAGTTATGGCATTTTAAAGTTTAGCTTATTTTTTCACAAAACAGTGATATGCACAACTCAGTGACATACAAATGAGTGAGTCGATGATGTCACTCACTCACTATTTCTTTTGTTTTTTATTGTTTGAATTATACAATATTAATTTTTTTACAGATTTGACAATAAGGACCAACTTGACTGAACCATATAGTATTAAACAATGTTAATTCCACATGTTCAGGAGGAATTAATTTTTTTTTCACTTGACGATGAGGAGAAAAATAGAATATTCCTTATTTCTTATAATAAAATACAAAATAAATAGTGAGTGGATGACGTCATCAGTCTCCTCATTTGCATACTGACCAGGATGTGCATATAACTATTATGTGAAATTAAGCGAAATTTCAAAATGTCATAACTTTCTTATTTTCCATCCGATTTTGATGAAATTTTCAGTGTTATGCTCGTTGGATTTTTATCTTTTTATTCAAATCAACTTTTTGTTTGGGTGGACTTGTCCTTTAAAGTAGAAGTATCAAAGAAGAACAAATTCTCTCAATAACAACAGCAACAACAACAACAGTAATGATTATATTAATAATAATGATAATAATGATAATAATGATAATAATAATAAATAAATGATAACGATAATGATAATAACGATGGTGTTAATAATAATAATGATAATGATAATAATACTAGTAATAATACAATATCAATGATAATAGCAATAACAATAAATATATATAAACATTTATAAAGCGCCAGTCTCGTAAAATTTTCGGAAATTCTGAGATGCATTAAACAAATTTATAAAATGAGTTGATGGATATTAAATAAATTTCGGAACGGAGTAAACAAAAACCAAAAAAAAAAGAAAAATGCACCCAATTACTTTTACGATAATACTTACGATTTTTGCCTGGAAATCTTATATTATTACTAATATTCTTATTAATATTACCATTGTATTGTTGTTTTTGTTTATTGTACATAGAAATAACGGACTGCTTTCCTACTCGTTATGTAATCTGTACCATGGGGTACATTGGATTTGTTCTAGTATATTGCTTGCGTGTTACGGTAAGCATTGGGGTGGCGGCTATGGTGAACTCGTCCACACCTCGTGCCTTGGATGACAATACGAGCGGTGAATACTGTTCCGATCGAGGAGGGATTAATAGCACTAGGCAAGATGAGGTAAGTCTGTTTCTGTTTATGCACTGCAAAAACTCTGGTGTTGATTTAACACCAGCCCGGAATCTATTATATCCACACCAGAGAAGTGTTAAACAGCACCAGTATCGTTTTGGTATAACACCAGATAGGTGTTTATACAACACCTATCAGTATTAAAACAGCATCGGTTTGATTCCAAACTGGTGTTGTTTCAATACTTCTCTGGTGTGGACATATATATATTCCGGGCTGGTGTTAAATCAACACCGGAGATTTTGCAGTGTGCATGGTAACTCCTGTTAGGAAGTCGATGCAATATGAAGACGAGTCATAATCTATTGAATCCTGTCATTCTGCAATTCTGCTGATTTAATTGCATTCCTTTAATTTATCGTTCTGTTTATTGAACAATACACTAAATCTTTGTTGACATATATTTTCATTGCTAATATATTATTACGATTATGGTAGTATAGTATTGATTTGTTATATATTGTCTTTGAATAAGTTATGTCGTGTAATAATTTCTGATGTTAATGCAGAAATCAAATCAATCGCAAACTCTACCACATATAATTGAATAATGTCTTACTATAATGTCTTGCTATACTTCACGAATCATGTCCAAGTGCAATTCAACAAAACTATTTCAATTTATTTGTTCAGAATAATACGACATGTTTTTTTAATAAATAGAATACTAAGTGAAACTTATCGTTTTGTTAAGGATATTGGTGAGTTCGACTGGGACAGCGAAACACAAGAGTTCATCCTGGCCGGATTCTTCTATGGCTATATATTCACTCAGCTGCCTGGCGGATGGCTCGCAGACAAATTTGGCGGGAAATTTATTTTCGCACTGGGCGTGCTGTGTACGAGTCTCTGTTCTCTGGTCTTCCCCGTCGCTTCCTACGCAGGACCCGGCGTCGTGTTTACGACGAGAGTAATTTCGGGTCTGGGAGAGGTGAGACTATTTTTGACTATTTTTTTCAGATGCCAGAACGAAAGCGAAACAATATCTACCACATTCCATAACTTTTTCAGATTTGGTTTATAATTATGTAGTCCCTATTTTTTTACGATGTTAGATATTGAAGCTTTAATATGTTTTTTATTAATCAAGTACCAAATATTTGGAATGAAAGAAAGAAATATCTTATTGTTAATTTTTTGAATTTCTTTTCAATTATCTGTGAGAACAAGTGAATCTTTTGTTGGATTCTTTATCATATTTCAGGAAAGTTGCATAGGAATGATTGATCCTATAATGCCACACTCACTAGGCCTATTTCTTTTGTATAATTTTAATATACGTAATGTGAAATATAATACAGCCTTTATATATATATAAAAAAATACATTTATGTTGATTAAGACGAATTAAAAAAATGGATGATATCATATTTCATTTAAGGAAATACAAAATATATAGTGAGTGACCGACGTCATCGCTTCCCCTATATTATACTGAACACGATGCGTATGAGTGAATATAAGTGAAACTTTTCAAAGCTATTTTTGTTTCTATTCAATTTTGATGAAATTTGATTTTTATGCGTGTTTTGTTTTTCTATCTTTGTTTAAATGAATAAAAACGATGTGCTATTACATTTACAATCACAACAGGGATTTACATTTCCAGCCATGTTTTCACTGTTCAGTAATTGGGTGCACCAGGAAGAGAGAGGTAGATTAGCCGTTGTTACCTTCTCAGGTGAGCTAGTTTCCCTCTATTCCTACTCCTCATAATAAAAATAATAACAATAATAATAATAATAATACTATATGATTTGTATAGCGCACGTATCCACCTAGCTAGGTGCTCAAGGCGCTCCTATATTACCCCGGCTATATAAGCTAGTCTACCGATTCTGGTGCGCACAGCTTTTTGAGGAATTACTTCCTGCCGGTACCCATTTACCTTACCTGGGTCGAGTGCAGCACAGTGTGGATAAATTTCTTGCTGAAGGAAAACATGCCATGGCTAGGATTCGAACCCACGACCCTCTGTTTGAAAGGCGAGAGTCAGAACCACTAGACCACGACACGCCCATCATTATCATTAATAATAAATAATAAAAATAATAAGGTTTTACTTACCAAGAGTAGCCACTTCAGTTAGGAAACTGCTCTACCAGCGGTTCCTGCATAATATAATATGTTAATACCCTGCTCCAATCTACAAGTAATTGCTGAGCGCCTAGCAAGAAGGCAGAAGGTCCCGCATTTTTTTAAGTCTTTGGATCGAACCGACGACCTCCCGTTCATGAGGCGGACGCTCTACCACTGAGCCACCTTGCGTTATCCATCATCATCATCATCATCATTATCACCATCATCACCATCATCACCATCATCACCATCATCATCACCATCACCATCACCATCATCATCATCATCACCATCATTATCATCATCATCATCATCACCACCATCATCATCATCACCATCATCATCATCATCACCATCATTATCATCATCATCATCATCATCATCATCACTATCATCACCATCATCATTATCATCATCATCACAATCACCATCATCATCATCACAATCATCATCATCATCATCACCATCATCACCATCATCACCATCATCATCATCATCATCATCATCATAATCATCATCATCATCATCATCATTATCATCATCATAATCATCATCATCATCATCATTATCATCATCATCATCATCATCATCATCATCAACAGAAACAGTGGCAATATCAGCAGCAGGGGCATGGGACGATTTGTGTAAAGGGGGTGGCTGGTTTGGTAATAAAAATGACAAGCAAAAAAAAATCACTACAAAACGAAGGTGATTTTAGCTAAATAAAGAAAGAGGGGGGGGGGCTTATGCTCTAATAATGAGAATTTCTAGCATAGCATACCAACCTGATTTCCAGGGGTCAGGGGTGCTGCTTTTGGGGATGGTCCAGCACCCTAGCAACCATGATTACCAGCAACAGTAGTGGCAGAAGCAGTGGCAACATCAACACCATCATAATCATCATCATCATCATCGTCATCATCATCATCATCATAATTATCATCATCATCATCAACAGCAGCAGCATCACCATCATTATCAGTTCTAACAGCAGTGGTAACATATTCATTAGCAGAATCAGCATCATGGGCCAGGGTCATCAGCGTCATCACCACTCACATTGGTCATCATTATCATTAAAATCATCATCAGTCATTGTCATTTTCATTAGCATCATCATCATCGTGGTCATCATCATTCTTTTTATGTCCCTCCTCATTTTTGTAATCATGTCCACGGTCGTCATCAACGTCGTCATTGTCATGGTCATCGTTTTCATCATTACATCAACACCACCTTATCGCGATGTTGATCATCTTTATTCTGTATAATTATCATCTCCATCATCCTCATCAAAATCTTTATTAGCTTTGGCATCACTATCGTCCTCGTCTTTCCATAATTACCCCGATTAATGCCATAATCACACACACACCAATGAAACCTGCTCCAAACCGATCGATGACATGTCATTGGAACGTAATAGCTTTGATCGGCTTTGATCGGCCCGTTGCAGAAAGAGTTGCAATCAATCGCAACCCTAAAAATCATGCGTAACTTGATTTTCAACCAATCAACAGCGCGCATTTGGGACTTGCGATTGACTTTTTTGACTTGCATTTAAACGCAACTCTTTCTGCAACGGACCCCTGATGTTGGTTTCGTTTATTTATTTATTTATCAACAATATTTCAACAGGATACCCAATCAACATAAAAATTGCTCTCCCTTGGGGTCCTGCTATTAAAAAACAATCACAATATGTCTTATTATACACAGTAAAATTAACTACGTTCGTTGGTGTAACTGAACTTACCGCCTTGCCCTTACTACGTTTTGATTCTTGTTTCTCTCCATAGGTTCGTGTCTTGGTAATATCCTCGGTCAAGCAATCTCCGGAGTGACTGCATCCACAGGTGTCTTGGGAGGATGGCCATTGCCATTCTATATATTCGGTAACGAGTGTTTTCATTGTCAAAACTAGAGCCGTGTATGGTGCCGTGACCGAGTGGTCTAGGCCAAGGCGCCCGACTACATCATGAAAGTCCGGGGTTCGATTCCCGGCACGGCCCATGATCAAGGCATTATCTATATTACTCTTTTATCTTACATTAAAATAATGAAACTGATGTAAAAAAAATAGATAATATTTTACAACTAATAAGATGAGGCTCCACGATGGAAATTGGGGAGGGGGTGGTCTTAAAACAATCCCATGTATGTCATAACTGGGATTGGGCCAAATGTTTTATTTCTTTACAGCAATATACCCAATAAGACCTTTCATGAAATGTATGTCATTGCTTATAAGTGATTGAATTTTATTTGAATCAAGGAATAAAATGGTAACTTGTTTGCTTAATTTTTTTCTTTAAGTGAAAACTATTAAAACTATCTTAAAAATATTCCTTGGATTTTGAAAATATAGGTAAGATGGTTCCTTGACCCCCTCTCCAAAAGAACAGGGACGGCGGAACGGTTTTCAAAGTAGGGGGCTGACCATGCAAAAAATCACAATCATATTATGGTTATTTTTACGTTTTTGTACACGGTTTTGGAAAAAAGTGGGGGGCTAAAGCCCCCCCCCCCCCCGCTTCCGCGGCCCTTGAAGAACACAATAAAACCAGATTGAAATCATAAATCACAAAGATTTTTGTCTTCGTATTGTATTATCACAAATTTGAATCTTGAATGATGGCCTAAATTAACTGCACAATCAAAACAAATCAGTCAAAATAACTAGGTAATCGGGTCAGCTTGGTATAATTGTTATTCTTGACTATTTTCTAGTCTTATTTCACTAGAACAGAGTTGTTTCTGACTAGAATATATGCCAGAAATGTGACTAGACATATCAGTTCCGACCAACTGACTTCAGTGGAGCGTTTCATCAACATTTTCGTCCGACAAGTTGTCAGATCTGACAGCTTTTCTTGATTTTGATTGGCTGAGATGCACTGTTACCATAGTAACTGTCGGATAAAACAGTACTTGTCGGATAAAACTTCTGACAAACCCTTTCATGAAATGCTCCCCTAATCTAGTCGATTTAACTGATTTGTCTTTAAAAGTGTGTAATTCAGGTTAAGGACACATTTTATTTTTGAGAGCTACACACTCCTTTTAAACTCTACGATTTTATTTATACGGCATTTTATTAAACCAATTGTGGTTATTTAATTCACTTTATACTACTCACTTTCTATATGTATTCTCTTTCAGGAAGCATGGGGCTTGTCTGGTTTGTAGCTTGGTTATTTCTCGCATACAATACCCCTGCAGAGCACCCGAGGATTTCTCTGGCTGAACGAAAGTATATCGAATCAGGGGTATCAATAAAAAAGGTTTGTCATTACATTTTTCTTTCATTGACTTGATCTAAAGGAGTAGGTCCGTATCAACATAAAATCTATCGAAAATAACGCACGTATGAACAAAGATATGGGAGAAAAGGAGAGAGAGAGAAAGAGAGACGAAGGGGTAAGGACTATTTTTATTGGGGGGGGTGTAGGCAACTTGTCCTCTGTTTAATTTGTCATGTTGGTATATTATCCCAATCCTTCGCAGTCTTATGATATAAATCTACATGTTCATAATTGGAAGTTAAAAATTCATGGACTGGGGGGGGGGGGGATGTTGGGGGACGGGTAAGAAGTAGACCTGACACATGTTCAATTATTCGTACAAATTTCTCATCCACATAAATAGTGACTGTTTTCTTATTTCAAACGCAGTTCTTTAAGATGGTCTGAATTATAGTTCGAAAAAGTGAACTCCAACAACAGGGGGCTGTTTCATGAAAATACTTGTCGGACATTTATTTATTTATTTATTTATTTATTTATTTATTCATTTATTCATTTGTTTAAGAACAGGGAAGCCCATTGAACAATCCGACAAGTCCAATTTTATCTGACAGTTACCATAGGAACAGTGCCTTTCAGCCAATCAAAATCGGGGAAAGACGTCAGATCTGACAACTTGTCGGATGAAAATGTTGATTAAACGCAGCTACCAAGGGGAGCGTTTCATCAACATTTTTGTCCGACATGTTGTCAGATCTGACATCTTTCCTTGATTTTGATTGGCTGATAAGCAATGTTACTATGGTAACTGTCGGATTAAATAAGACTTGTCGGATAAAACGTCTGACAATTCCTTTCATGAAACGCTCCCCAGGACTCTATTCGGTGTTTTCTTTCTATCCTTCTAATTAATGATACGTGGTAATAATGGATTTCTCATACATGTGTGATAATATGGAACTAATGATTTGTGGATCATACTTCTGCTTGCAGACTGCTAAATTGAGAGTCCCATGGAATAAGATTTTGACATCCATGCCGGTTTGGGCTCAGGTGGTCGCTCACATGACTGCGTGCTGGGGCTACTTCACACTCCTAACCAATTTACCGATCTACATGAATGATGTACTCAGATATGACTTAACTATGGTAAGCTTCCCTTCCATCGTTATTATATTATATTATATATATATATATTGTAAAGAAATGGATGAAGAGAACAATGGTAGGCGTAGCTTAAATCAAGGTTCCCCAGAGCTATCTACCCTTTGGAAAAATGGGTGATGCCGAAAAAATGTCTCTGCCGGGAATCGAACCCGGGCCCCCAGCTTTGAACGCCGGTGCCTTAACCACTAGACCACAGAGACGGGTTAGTGGCTAGGGCGACCCCGATCCGATTGACCGTCAGATAGACAGATTTTCGACACTATACCAATTATAATTTTCTTCTTAACTTTACACATTTATATTATATATATATATATATATATATTGGCGTTAAATCCACGTTTTGATGCATCAGACAAAATGCGCTACATTAGCGGAAAAGATGGGGTCTTCATTGAATTGTATTTACATGTTGTCAAAGTATAGTTTGATTCTTTTGATAAAAAAGGTTAGACTTATGTATTGCAATGGCATCTATAAATTTTCTTTATTAGGTTTTGGGAAGTGGATTAAGTGTCATACTCTAAAATAAAGTACACTCTTAAAACAATTCAGTCAAATTGACCAGACCAGTAGTCAGCTGGGTACAACTGATATGTCTTGTCACATTTCTGACATATATTCTAGTCAGAAATAACTATGTTCTAGCAAAATACGACTAGAAAATAATCAAATGTGACTAAAATAACAGTTGCTCCCAGCTGACCCTATTAAATAGTCATTTTTGACTGATTTGTTTTTAGAGTGTATCTCTGTGAATTTGTGCTTATGATAAAGTCAGTGGCGGCGCTACAGCAGGGAGGGCGCCTGTTATTATTTTCCAAGAGGCGAGAGAGGGGGAAAATTTGAAGAAAAAAAGGAGGAAAAATAGGGAAAAAGTGAAATGGAGAAGGAAGTTGAGCCTCAAAACGAAAAGTAATGTTCGTGTAACTCAATACAAATAGAGAACAAATGGCATGAATGCGAAACAAGATTTCGCATGAGGTCAGACAAAGATTCACCATATAACAAAGCTATATATACATTTTTTCATTCATATATTGTCATTTATAAAATTCATTTAAGTTCCATTTTTCTTTGTAATTTCTTTGCAAATTTAGGCTGGTATATTATCCGCTGTACCTTACGCTGTGCAATGGGCATCTATGGTAATAGGGGGGCAACTGTCTGATCATCTCATCAACACTGCATTCATGTCAAGAACAGGCATTAGAAAACTCTTTGTGACAACAGGTAGGTTCTTGATAAAGATATGCCTACAATTACACACAACTTTATGAGCGACAGGAATTTGCATGATGGGCATAAAAAAAGTAAAGTAGGGCCATACAAATTGAGGTTTTAGTGACCCCTGCCTCCCCACCCCTCCTTTTTGATGAGTGCTTTGATTGTTTGAGAAATATCATAAATGTAAAAGCATTCAGGGTATAAACCTATCTGTTATTTGTCATTTTTTGTATGAATATCCCTATCTATACGTTTTTCATCTCGCCATGGCAATGGCTCCTATCTTTCCCATTCTTCTATTTTTTCACATCATAAATTCGGAGGCGTGATAGGTCGGTAGAGCGGGGGTTTTGGATCCGGTGACCCGGGGTTCGATTCCCACTTGGTGCTCTAGTGCCCTAATTGGTAAGGCATTTAATCAATATTACTGTTTCACTCGGAGATAACCTTAAGCCGTCGGTCCTCTGGTTGCTTGCTTACAAGCATTCGTGCTTTCTTAGCACTCATGTAAAAAATGCACCACCTTACTACAAAATAAAGAAACATACGACCGATAAAGGAACACAAGTAGTCATATTGCACAATAGTTTCACAGGGAAAAAGAACTGAACATAAACAATTATCACTTTGATGATGTAAACAAGGGCATAACTTTAAAAAATGTAAACATTTCTTTGTATAAAACTTTACGTTTTAAAATTTGACTCTGCGATATTTTTTTTTCATTCTTGATATAAATATATATATTTCTCCTAATGGTGTTTGATCATTTAGGACTTTTCGCGTATGGGGTCACACAGGCTCTAGTTGCTGTTGTAGGTTGCAATGGCGCCCTCTCTGTTACATTCATTTCTCTTGGACTTGGAGTAGTTGGCGTCGCGTTCTCGGGATACCTCCCGAATACATTAGACCTCGCTCCCGCCTATTCGGGCAGCATCGGAGGCCTGGTGCAGAGTGCTGGACCGATCTCGGGTATCCTTGGTCCATATCTTGTCGGAGTTTTCACAGAAGACCAGGTAGGAAGTTCCGAACGGAATGCTCTATGGTATCCTCGAAGAGAAGAAAACTGCGATACGATATAATTTGTTTTTTAGGACCGATCTCTTTTTTAAACTCGAATATTATGATTGCCCATTTAGGCCTGTATTCAAATCTGCCTTTTGGACTCTTTTGAAAAATGAAATATCCGACATTGATTACGTACAACACGTATAATAATCTGCAAAAACAATCAACTTATTCACAGACCTTATATTTCATGGTTTTCCAAAACAATGATAATGAATTTTAAACCTGAAAAATCATGAACTTAATGTCTCATGTTTTTAACTGAATCATCTTTAATGAGTATAATAATTCCGTTTATCATCAAACTATTATTCTCCTGTTTTTCATTTTGGCAGAGAAATTTAGAGGGATGGCAGTATGTATTCTACATTTCTTTTGGAGTTACTACTTTTGGAGCCATTTTTTACCTCATCTTTGCATCCGGAGAGGAACAAACCTGGGCATCAAAAAACACTCAAACACATGAACATGATGAGAGCGATTATGATAAAATTTGAATCCTTCGATAAGGAGAACTTAATAACAGGTCCCTGATCGATCATATCATTCTCAGCTATAAAAATCCATCAATGTCATAGATACGGAGAAGATGGTCATGGATTATCGTTTTGAAATATAGAATCGACCCAATCAGTCTCGAATCCATTACCTGAAGAAGCTCACCATGGGTATGTTTCATAAAGAGTATTGATTGGTCCCTATCCGATCAGTCTCAGCTTTGGATATCCATCAATGTCATATTTGATATAGAGAAGATCATCCCCATGTTCCGTTTTACAAAGAAGACCCCAGTCAAGACAATCTAAAAGGGAGTTGCATCACTTTCGTATTTCATACGGAGATTTACCAGGGGACCGTTTCATGACAGTTACCATAGTAACAAGTGCCTCTCAGCATCGGTCTTTTAAAGAGCAATGATCCATCCGACCCAACCAGTCTCAAATCTATCAATGTCATCAATGTGGAGCGTTGTGGCCCAGTGGATGAGTCTCCGGACTTTGAAACATAGGGTTATGGGTTCAACTCCTAGCCATGGCGTAGTTTCCTTCAGCAAGAAATTTATCTACATTGTGCTGCACTCAACTCAAGTGAGGTGAATGGGTACCCGGCAGGAATTTAATCCTTGAAATGCTGAGTCCTGGAAAGGTTGCTTGAACTACAGCCAGGGTAATAATATCCAAGTCATTTGGAAGCGCATATACGTTATTCATAATGTGCTATGCGCTATACAAGAACTGACTAAATATTAATATTATTATTATTATTTTATTATTATTATTATTATTATTATTATATCATTATCAGTTTATTGGTCCCGTCTCTTAAAGAGTAATGATTGATCCGACCCAATCAGTCTCAGCTATGGAAATCCATCAATGTCATCATTTTATACCATAGAGTTTGGAAACGAAGAGAAGCTCACTTATTGGCCAAGTTATTGATGTACGTGTGTCTGTTGTTTAGAAAATAACCATTTGAATAGACGTATTTGAGATGTTGGTGTTACTGGCTTCCCATTTGCTTTTGATCGATCAGGTCAGTACAAACTGTTTAAGACAGGTTCTTGGCAGCATATACTTGATATAGGGGATATTTACGGTTGATAGTCGTGAAAGGGGTGATGGGATGGGAAGGTAAATTGGATGGGAAATAAACAATGAGAACGTGTCGAGAGAGCAGACTCATATTTTGTAAAACAAGGTTTTAAAGGACTGTAAACCAGGTGAGATTTGATGGCTTAAACATGTTAAAGAAAAGTGGGACATTAGATATATTCATGAAATGCTGTCAATAAATCCTCTCAAAAACAACAAATTTATAAATTATAACAATCATTTTATCATACTGTGATTCATATCCCTTCATTTCTTTTGATATAATTCCACAAAGTGCGAGTAAGAAGGAGTAATTGGTGTTTGGGATATCTGCAAACCTTTACTATTTTTTTAGATGTTGCAATGCGTCTCAGAAAATTGATAATAACTTTATCTATGAATTCAGTCACATATATTCAGAAACATTTCGTAAAGGCTTCTATATGAAAAAAAAATGTATATTATATATAAAAATATGTATTCAACTGCAATGGTTGTAACGGTCCTATCCAAAATGCAGTTTATGGAGAGCTGGTAGCCGTTTCATAACGCTGTTCGTAAGTTTAAGAGCGACTTTATAAGAACGACTGGTGAGCCTTTCTTGTGCGCTGAATAATCACCAATGAAGATTAATGGTGAATATCATTACCACTGGAAAGGATCACCAGTCGTTCTTAAAGTCGCTCTAACAGCTATTATGAAACGGCTCCCATGTCGCATTGGACGTCCTATATACAGCTCTGAAATTGTTGCGCCTCAGTCACACGGCGAAACAGACTTATCAAAGCTTTGAGTGTTTCCAATGGCATACCACCGGACGGTTCGCGCTGATATGACTGCAGCATTACATATGGTGATTTTTCGCCAAACAGTATTTAATACATTTCTGTCAATTTTATGTTGTTTTCTTATTAAAACCAAAGATTATATATATCACATCTTTCTATGCACATAGACCTTGCCAAATATAGCAATTTTTCTGATCTTGTACGTAGACCTTGCATTGTCATTGTGTAGGCCTATAACTAATCTTACCAAAGAGGCTCAAAGAATAAAAGGCATGTTGTCTTTAATATCTTTTTTTTCTGTATTTCTAAACTCATGTAATTGTAGTTTTATACATAGTGTTTTTCTATTATTAGATATTAGGATCAGATTGTCCCAAGTGGGAAATTCATTTTGTGCAATTACAATATGATAAAAAAAATTAACAGTACCCAGGCAGTTAAAAATGAAAGACTAAAACCAAGCAAAGAGTTTGAAAAATTGTTTTTAATTATACATCGTTGGCAATAACCTCGACATTGTACGGCCCAATAATTAAAGACTGAGAACGAACAAATAAAAAAACCTTCGACACTTCCAAAAACCCCGTGACACCGTGTATACAAAATAAAAATCAAACATGAGAACAATATTCTAAAGATCTTAAGGGATGATAAAGTGCTGAATAATTCTTTATTATTATAATTGACTTGGTTGATAAAAAATGTAAGTTGTCGCCATCAGAATTGACTTTTCTTTCTGTCTATATGCACAATTCCTGCAAATATCCACAGGAATGCGATTTGCGGTAAACACGATAATTAATATGTACTTTGTAAATAAGGGCGCGAACGTGACCGAGTATTGCTATAAGCTACTCCTTACATATGATAGGATGAAAGCAAATTAGTGAAAATTAATGACAGAACTTTTCAAGGAACGCCCCCAGATTCCAGTACCAACTGCATTATCATGGTAATATTTAATGTGCATGTAGTTTTGATGGAGAAGGATGATGGTGATGATAATGGTGGTGGTGGTGGTGGTGATGATGATGATGATGATGATAACTCACGCTTACAAAAAATACAGAATTCTGCAGCCCGTATTGTTACCATCATCAGACGCTTTAATACTCGCATAACCATCGTTCTGTCATCACTGCATTGGTTACCCACTGAGTACCGTATTGCATTTAAGTTATCAGTTTTTCACTGTATCAATGGATCTGACCCCAGAATATAATGTAAATTTGTTGATGCCAAGCAATTCTCTTCGACATTTAAAGGACAAGTCCACCTCAACAAAACGTGGATTTGAATAAAAAGAGAAAAATCCAAAAAGCATAACACTGAAAATTTCATCAAAATCGGATGTGAAACAAGAAAGTTATGACATTTTAAAGTTTTGCTTAATTAAAAAAAACAGTTATATGCACATCCTGGTTGGTATGCAAATGAGGAAACTGATGACGTCATCCACTCACTATTTCTTTTGTATTTTATTACATGAAATATGAAATATTCTAATTTTCTCCTCATTTTTAAGTGAAACAATGATTAATTCCTCTCCGAACATGTGGAATTAGTATTGTTTAATAATATATGGTTCAGTCAAGTTGGTCCTAATTGCCAAATCTTTAAAAAATGAAATATTGTATAATTCAAACAATAAAAACAAAAGAAATAGTGAGTGAGGGTCATCATCGACTGTCTCATTTGCTTGTCACTGAATTGTGCATATCACTGTATTGTGAAAATAAGCGAAACTTTAAAATGTCATAACTTTCTTATTTTACATCCGATTTTGATGAAATTTTCAGCATTATGCTAGTATGATTTTTCTCTATTTATTCACATCAACTTTTTTTCTGGGGTGGACTTGACCTTTAAGATCTTCAAAATTGCTTGCAGTTCCTAAATCGAAGAAATCATGGGGGATCGGTCATTTGCACATGCTGGACAATCCTTGCGGAATCAGTTGCCATATTCCATCCCTAACATTTTAAATATCGATTGCCGGGATCGATTATTTCAAAATTGCTCTAAAATCCCATCTGTTTAAAATTGTCTTCAAGTAGTTTGCTCTCCTTGTCATGATTGTGTTTCTTTTATTCTTTGTCTTTTCCGGCTCCATGTATTTTTCTTATTTCCTTCTCTCAGCACCTTGAGCACATAACCAATGTGGATTTGGCGCTTTAGAAATATTCTATATTATTATTAATATTATTATTATGGTGATGATGGTGGTGGTGGTTGTTTTAAGGATGATGATGATGACGACGATGATGATGATGGTGGTAGTGATGATGATGGTGGTGGTGATGACGGTGATATAGATGATGATGATGATGATGATGGTGGAGGTGGTGATCTAGATGATGATGGTGGTGGTGGTGATGGTAATGATGATGATGACGATGATAGTGGTGATATAGATGATGAGGATGATGATGATGATAATGATGGTGGTGGTGATGATGGTGGTGGTGGTGATGATGGTGATGTAGATGATGATGATGGTGATGGTAATGATGATGATGGTGATGATGATGGTGGTGGTGGTGATGGTGATGGTAATGATGATGATGATGATGACGACGATGATGATGATAATGATGATGGTGATGATGATGGTGATGATGATGATGATAGTGGTGATATAGATGATGAGGATGATGATGATGGTGGTGGTGATGGTGGTGGTGGTTATGGTGATGTAGATGATGATGATGATGGTGATGGTAATGATGATGATGGTGATGATGATGGTGGTGGTGGTGATGATGATGATGATGATGACGACGATGATGATGATGATAATGATGATGGGGATGACGATGATGGTGATGATGATGGTGATGATGATATGATGGTGGTGATGAAGGTGATATAGATGACGATGATGGTGATGATGACGATGATGGTGGTGATGATGGTGATGATGATGATGGTGGTGGTGATGATGGTGATATATATGATGATGGTGATGATAGTGGTGATGATGGGGATGATGGTGGTGGTAGATTTGAGTCTCAATGCCTAAAACATGTAAAACGTGGAGGATTAATACGTCATATCCATCCCCTCCAATTTGCCATAGTGTGACGTCACATGACAATGCATGCGTGTAACTTCTGTAACCCCATCCCAAGAAGAAAAAAACGATATCACTTTTTTTTCGGTGAAACCCGCCACGAGAACAACCAATTTTCCCGTTAAAAATAATACTTGTTTCAGGGCATAGGGGAGGATGGTTGAAAAATAGAGTGTAATATTGTAAACATTCAAACAAATCTCTGTACAATATTACAATAATATAACCATGATAACGTCTTTGTGTTTCATTAAATGTTGATTTTCTTGTGGTTTCTCTGCTTGCCTTCTTGTTATTCATTTTTGTAGTCCATGAACTGCGTGAAGCCTTTAACGGAATAAACATTATAACTTATTCCCAAAGACTGGCGCTACGCTATCAAAACATTACGGCAGCTGGTAAATATCGTCACACGCAACGAACATTTTGGAAACAGGCCAGATGAACTGAGCCAATCATTGCTGGGAATATATAATAATAATAATAAAGAATATAAATAAAATGTGAAAGTAAAAAAAAACACAGCAACTACAACACAGGTAGGAAAATATTGACAACTTTTGGAGTTAATGACCCCCCCCCCCCTCCCGAGTGAAAATTGATTCTATTTTCGAGATTGAAAACAGAAAAACGGTAATTTTTCAATAGTTTGATTTAAGAATAAAATATGTGAAACGGGAAAACAGAAAAACTGTTCATTTTTCAACTTTACTGTTTTTATATATTAATTGTTAGTTTTTCCTTTGAAAAACACAAAATTGAATTGAATTTTCGTTTCCTTTTCTGTTTCGCCTTCACGAAACAGAAAATTGAATCGAATCTCTCGTTTCCTTTTTCTGTTTTGCGTTCACTAAACCAAAAATTAAATTTAAATCTCGGTTCCTTTTTCTGTTTCGCCTTCACGAAACAGAAAATTAGTGAGCGCGCCACCTCGTTTCATTTTTTCCGTTTCGAAATCAGAAACTCGAATTATCTTATCGTACCTCCGTCAAGGTACGATTAGATAATTCCTTTTTCTTTGGCCAAACGGAAATTGAAGACTGCTGAAGCTTTTGCAAAAGGGGCGGAGTCAGAACTAAGCACTTATGGCTGGCCGGCCTTGTGAAACCTTGATGTTAACAACTATCCACCTTATCCACACTCTGAAGGAAGCGGTTTTGAGATTAATTTTTAGCCTTTATCATTTAAAATTAATAGGAAACAATGAGGAAAAAGCCCTGAACACCACAATGTCAATACCACGCTGCGGGTAAATTTAATTCAACTACAAGTGCATCGAAAAGGGACGGTGTACATGGTGTCATGTCGACTTCCAAACTTTTAAATATTTTATATTCTTATTTCAGATTTTTATTATTTTAAAGAAAAAAAGAAGGAATGACTAAATCATAAAGACAGATTTTCTCTTGAAATACTTGGAATCGGAGGCCTAACAAGCATGAGAGAACAAGTTTACATGCTAGTTGTACTAGGCCTCTCTTTGTTCTAGATATAAATTATTGGCTTGCCTCTTAGCTTTGACCTCTGAAAGGGACAAGAAAGGGGGCAAGAGCTGGTGGTTGAGAGGCACAACACCCCTGTTACCTTTTACTATAGTCATGTATATAAGGAAAGTCATGACCGGTGTGTTGACTCAGTTGGTAGAGCGTCCGTCTCACAACCGGGAGTTCGAGGGTTCAAACCCCCCAAAGCCCATTATGTTGGCCTTACACTCCTTTAAAGTTTGAAAGAATAACGATAGCTTTCGAGTTAAAGGGATGATCCAGGCTGGTGATATTTATATCTCAATAAATATAGTAAAATTCGCAGAGCAAAATGCTGAAAATTTCATCAAAATCGGATGACGAAATAATTAAGTTATTGAATTTAAAGATTTGCATTATTCCGGTAAAACAGTTCTAGGCATGTCTCATGAATATTCATTAGGTGGCTGATGATGTCATATCCCCATTTGTTCTTTTGTATTTTATTATATGAAATTAGCTTTATTCAAAAATTTTCTCCAGAACTAAAACAATTGGATTGACAACTGATTAAGGGCACAATAGTTTTTTATTGCCGCAACTTATTTCTTCATAATGGAGACACATCATTTTATACACATGTATGAAAAAATGAAACAATTATGATTTCATGTAATAACATAAGAAAAAGGAAAGTGGGGATACGACATCATCAGCCCACCTAATGAATATTCATGACGATGTGCATATAGCACAAAATATTGATAAACTTTAAAAAAATTCAATAACTTCGTTATTTGTTATCCAATTTTGATGAAATTTTCAGCATTTTGCTCTGTGAATTTTACTCTATTTATTTAGATATAAATGTTTGCAGCCCGGACCTTCCCTTTAAGACTTATAGAACTGAAGAAGACTGAGACTGATCGTAATGAATTGAATAAAGTCTGCGACTGAAAACTATCACAATACTATGGTCCAATACCCAGATGAATATTGATTTTTCATGGTCTGACGATGCCATGAATTGAACCGCAATCTGTGAACTATATTCCGGTTTCCGAACTATACAGATCTATTTGTCAAAGCCAAAAATTGTTGATTAAAGATATTAATCTGATCCTAATCATGACGAATAGAGGAATATTTCGATTGATCTTGCAAATTGGAATGGGCAACCTTGACTGTGGCAAAGTAAAGTCAACACGCAGACGCGTTGTAATTGAACAACAGAGTTCATGACTTTGATTACAAATTATCATAGAAAGTTGAAGGCTATGAAAGCTTTTTCCTGCACTGTTTCATCAAACCTTTTCGATCTGATGATGAAAGACACAGAAATAAACTTTTATCAATTTTTCATTTTCTTTTCCGTAAAATTTTCTCTTTTCTATTTTGTAAATTTTTGTCAACCGATTCGAAATCCATAGTGTGGGAAGATTATCAATGTCGCTTTTACGAAATTTATTTTATTTTTTACATATTTGATTTCCCTTCAGCTGTATTAGTTTAACTAAAGATATGTTTCCCTTTTTGGCGACATTACCTTTGAAACAAAATATTTAAAGAGGAGCAAATAATTGAACAGCATGAACAAGATAACCCAATTAACTAAGAGGTAATTTGTTGGCAAAGTAAACACCAATCTCGCAACACATACAGCTAAATACTTAATTGATACTGTCACTTAATTAAAGCGGACATCCGAGTTGATAATTATGTTTGTCATTTTCTACAACCCACGAATATGATGAATGAGACAGAAAGAGCCGTGTGTTGTTTACAAAAGAAATAGCATTTATTCATACATCTCCCTTTTTTAAACTATATTGGTTTTAATATATACACGAAGAAAATAGTTTTGTAGAGATTTTTACTCGCACTATTCATCTGGGCACTTGACAAGCACGAGTACGATAATATGCCAACGGCAGTCTGTACTTTACAGGAAGAAGAAAAAAAGAAGAAAAATATTCATAAAAGACACCACATCAACCACGACCACCGCAATCAACAACCACAACAAATTTACTCTGCAATGTCATGCACTCAGAATATTTGCATTAGACCTTAATCCTGAAAAGTTCAATTGGCTCATTAAAAAGGGAGAAAGTGGGTGGAAATATATAGGTCTTACTAAATTACATCAAAGAAAAAACATCGATAGCAATTGTAGTACAGAAGACAATGATTTCTTTCTTTTTTTGATAAATGGTCATAATTTTGATGATGATGATAATAGTAATAATAATAGTAATAATAATAATAATAATAGTAATAATGATGATAATAACAATAATAATAACAACAACAACAACAATAATAATAATAATAATGATAATAATAATGTGATGATATCAATGAAAAGTAATTATCCTAATAGCAATAGCCAAAATAATAATTAAAAACTAATTTGAAAAAAAATGATGACAATAACAAAAATAATATAATGATAATGACGAATAATGTAAGATAGCAACGTAACCGGTAGAATACAGTTCCAGGAATGATTATTGTTCTATATTAAAACGAAGAATAATCACCCATTTCAGTCAAATAAAAATATATACATGTATTTATAAATGGGACAATCTCTTTAAGAAGAAAAAAATCAATATACTCTGCAATTGCAACGTTTACATACGAGATTATCAGAGTATCTAAGATTTACATATATTTCAGTCAAGTATAAATGTAACTCTTTAATCAGTAATATTGGAATATAATATGATTTACTTTTTATTTCAGATTTTTATCCTTTAATACAAAGAAAAAATATTACAAAAATACATGTTAATCACTTTATTATTTTTTTTCATGACTTATTCGCTCTACCGCAGTACCGGCTTCCCGTGGTAAACCTTACATCGACTTTTTCATATACAGTAATCATAAAAAACATCACGAACATAACAAAATGTACAAAATTCTTGCGAATGACATTAAATTCCACAGACATAATTTGGGGTCGAAATAAGTCCACCCTAACAAAAAGTTTAAATTACTGTTACAAATTTAGTTGATCTCAGCTGACATGTCTATTTATATTTGTCATCTCATTTGTAAACTTCATTTCCTTGCAAACGTTTGTATTTGTAATGTACAAGTGAAAGGGATATTCCCCGTAAGGAGATGATAAATTTCAATTCAATACAAGTTGACTTGAATGAGAAGAGAAATCTCAAACAAGTGTATTAAATTGATTTCATTATATTATCTGATTTAAAATAAGGAAGTAACAATATCTCAAAGATTCACTAAATTTTACAAAACTGTTATGCATAACAATGATGTATCATTATTATGCAAATGAATCAATGTGGTATCACACATTCATTATTTCCCTTGCAATGTGCTGAATAAAAACATAAAATAGTTTGGTTTCTTTTTTAGATTCGATAACAATTATGACGAATCTACATATCCAGGACCGAGTCATCCATGCTTGAAATTGTCACTGATATGCAATAAATTGAAGCAATTCCTATTTGAAATAATACAAATCAGTTAGCGAGTGTATTACGTCATTGGTTTCCTTATTTTAATTCCACCCGTTTCCCGAAAATAAGCGAATAAATAAAATAAGCGAATGCTATAACTTTCTTATTTCACATCAGAATCTGATACTTTCTCAGCGATAGTTTCGATTCATTTTGTTCTTTTCATTCAAATCGACTTGTTCGTGTGGAAGAACTTTGCTTTTAAAATGACAGAGCCCAGTCTAATATGCGGCGTATCACTGGCGGATCCGGGGGGGGGGGGGCACAGGGGGCACGTGCCCCCCCCCCTTGAGAAATAAAATTAAAATTTGTAATGTAAAAATGCCATTAAAACAGAGGTTTGCCCCCTCTTGAAATTGAAGACCCTTTTTTTTGCTTGTCAATTTTTTTTCGGGTACGAAATATCCTTAATTTGTGGTTGAAAAATGTGCCCCCCCCCTTTTGGAAAATCCTGGATCCGCACCTGCGGCGTATGGGAATACTTTTATAACGCTAATCAGACTCGTTTGAAGAATCGTTTGTTTTATTCGAATCGGCATTATCAGAACTGTTCTCACTGGAACTAGAACTGTTCTCACTGGAACTGGAACTGGAACTGGAACTACCGGAACCACTGCTTTCTTGAGTAGTAGTCGTTGTGGCGGCCGTAGTCGTTGTGGCGGCCGTAGTCGTAGTTGTAGTGGTTGGTTCTGTAGAGGGTTATTTGATAGAAGTGTGTGTGTGTATGTGTGTGTGAGTGAGGATGTGAGGATGTGTGTGTGTGTGTGTGTAGGGGGGTGGTGGTTATAAGGAGTTTGGTGGAGAAAGGGTAAGGCAACAAGAAATGGAAATGTATGACACAAAACGCAGAAATATATAAAGATGACAAAAATGTTTGAGGCGAATTAGAGCATTTGCCATATTGAGAAGTGATCAGGAATTCAAGGGTAGTAAAAGAAGAAAAATCTAGATAAATTAATGATTCAATGGGGGGGGGGTCAAGTAAACAATGAAATAGACGGAAATGACACAAAAAAGAGACAAGTGAGACACCGAGAATGGTCTGAAGTACAAAATAAACAACGCAACACCACAAATCTGACAAATCTGTGTATTTTGACTGAGCAATGTGTAATATGACTATCAAATTTTAACAGAAATTCCATTCTGAAAATGCATAGGGCCTAAATTGCAGCTGTACATGATAGTGAATGTTATTTCTCGTCTCATTTTTTGTCGAATAGCCGACAACTATATAACATGTTTCTATATCCATGAACATTTATCATGCTGACGTAGTCATAACAATCGATTTATAATTTTGGGACGGTAAAAATGGAAATATCAGTAAAGCACAATATTCATTTTGACAGTGAATTTAATATAGGAAAACAACCATGTTGAATAGTATTTGTCTGGTAAAAAGAAGGGTTTCTTCAGCTGGGGTCTGGTAGATAATGGGTAGTTTCAGACCTTATCACCTCTCGTGATGGATAGCGCTATCAATCACCAGTCATGATAGATCACACGCATGCATGCTCTTTTATCGTGAGTGGGTGCGTCTAGTGGTTCTGACTCTCGCCTTTCAAACAGAGGGTCGTGGGTTCGAATCCTAGCCAATTTATCCACACTATACTGCACTCGACCCAGGTGAGGTGAATGGGTAACAGGCAGGAATAATTCCTTGAATGCAGTGAGCGCCGGTGATGGTAGCTCGACCTAAAGCCGGGGTAATTATAGCAAACGCTTTGTATCCTCAGGCAAAACGGGCTATATAAATCCAGCTATTATTATGATTAATGATTGATCGCAATTTGTGATGCGGTAACGCCGATGATAAGGTGTATTATAAAAAAAAGTTTCTATTATGGAGTTATGTTATTATAACAGCTCCATGTCTCTAATATGGAAACGTTTAAGTTCCACCCGGATGTTTGGATAATCGTCTCACCACGTCTACATCCCCTAGGAAAGATGATGAAATGATATGATCTTAGACCTCGCTGTATAACGAGTGAGAGATGATGACATGAAATTCTCTTGTATCCGAGATCGCATGATCAATTCTGATCATCTCTTTTCCAGAGTGCAGACATAGTGATGATCATGGCATATTATCATCTCTTTTAAAAAAGATGTAGCCATAACTACATCCGAGATATTGTCATCTGACCTTCTCTCCTACGGGATGTAGACATGGCGAGATCCGAGATCTTGCCATCCGATCATCTCTCCCACAGGATGATGAAGACATGATGAGATACACGATCTTGTCATCTGACCATCTCAACATGATGTAGACATGACGAGATCCGACATCTTGCCATCTGATCATCTCTCCCACAGATGTAGACATGACGAGATCTTAGATTTTTGTCATTTCATCATTTATTACTCAGATTATTGACAGAGCAAGGTCTAAGATCATGGCATCTCAATATCTCTTTCTCAGGATGCAAACATAACGAGATGATAATCTGAACGTCTGGGTGGAACTTTTAAACTTCCATACTCAATAGCATGACATGTTCCTAACTGATCACAACTGGTTATGTCTGAGTGGTACTTTGATTGTGCTGTATCATTTGCATTAAACTACAACGGATAACATCTCGTCACAGTGCACGAAACATGTATTGTGCACTGTGACGAATCATACACCACAATATGGAATGTAACAGGTGTTACGTACCTGAAAGACAATCATGAACATACTTGATCGCCCGTTGCAATCTAATTCAAATTCAAATTTTCAAATTCAAATTTATTTATTTCACTTCCATCAAACAAAAACAAATTGTATACCATATATAAACATAAATATTTGTATCCGTTGCAAAAAAAACTAAAAAATTAATAATACATATGTTGTGAAAAAAACACTTAGACAATTTAGGCAACACATTGTAGGTTTTAAATATGTACAGATATATGTCATCAAATGAGAAAAAATAAATAAATGAGAGAGAAATAATACTCCCAAAATAAATACGAAGTTATCAAAAAATATAGTTTGATATAGGACAAAACAACCCGTCCTAAAATATATCCACCCTTCTATAGCAAGAGGTGACAATGTGATCTCCACTGGTGAATGATAGCGCGATCTATCCCGTGTGGCGATTGCATCTTAAAACGAAAATGGTAGAAAAGAAAAGAAAAACACTCGCAAAATAATTAATGGAAGGATTCCAGTATACCTACCTACAACTGTAACAGTAAATGAACATGTGCCTTGGTTTGATGAACTGTCTGTGGCAGTCACAGTAACTGTCGTTGGACCCAGAGGAAAGGTGTCTCCTGGTCCTAGTGGGTCATAGGTTAATGTTGGTGAAGGGTCGACATTGTCTGTCACAGTAACTGAACTGAATGTTACAGTTGTTGAATCGGTGGTGAAGTCAGCCGGGCATGTGACTACAGGATCCTGATTGTCTGACAAAATTAATGATGAATACAAAATACAAAATCAATTACAGTTTTCACCGGACAAATGGAATATATTCAATTCAATTCAATTGAACATTTACTTTCTTCCGATTGACATTACACAGGTTACAAAGGACCCCATGGAAGAACAGTGGTATTTTATTAATACCGCTAAAATGGTGGTATTATATTAATACCGCTGAAATGGGCCATCTTCCATATGATCTGTTCGTTATGTTAAATTGAGCATTTATATATTCTATTTTTTATATGGAAATAAATACAAACAAATACAAACAAACATCCAATTTCATATAAAATAAAGAAAGTAAAAATAATATATAATTGATGTACATGGAAGGCGTAAAAACCCAGAGAGTACGTAGCAGGTGCTTGTGTCGGGCTACGCTTGTAACTAAACAATACCAAAAGAAAGGGCAAGAGAAGGATCGTGTGGTCCAGTGGTTAGAGCATTGTACTCATAATCGCAAGGTTGTGAGTTCGAATCCCTTCTCTGCCATTGTATCCACTTTGATAAAAAGGCCCGAGAGTAATATCTGTCGTCTATAAGGTCAGCCACTATGACTGATCAACCTAAACGAAAATGTTTCCTAGGTAATTGGTTATATACCAGCTTGGCGTTAACCAGCAAAATGCTGTCCTGTCGAGTTCCTACGGGAGTTACCATAAAAACAGAAAAACAAAAACAGAACGAAAAGAAGTGGAAGAGAAATAGTAGCTTATATGAGTTATCATAAATGGAAAAGGGCCCTCTATGAATGATTGAAAGACAACAAAGAGTAACATCCTATTTTTTAATTTTAAATCATAATCAGTTAAAACTAGGCCTATTTATTTGATGTTGAATTCATTCTTCCTATCAACAACAACAAAAAAACATAAATAAAGCAAAAACCTTCGAGATGTTTTGGTTGCTTCGCTCGCATATAAAATTATGTGGGTTATTACGTTAGTGACTTCTTACCTCCAATGAAAAGAAGCCTGTTTACAAAGCATAAAAAAGACCAGATATTATTCGTTGAAAAAAAACAATGCTAATCATTCAACAAACTAGAGCAGAAAGTATTCATGAAAGAATCTGACAAGTATATAGGTCGTAATGTAACCTCCTTGACATCTCAACCTAAAACATCCATCTCTCTGTGAAAAAAAAGTATAATACTGGATGTGCAATTTCGTTTCAAAATATTTTTTTGTAAATTGATTAACTACGAAAAACACCAATACGCATTTGGGGCTTTGTAAGAAAAAAAAATTGGCATATATTATGTTTAACAAAAATATGCACATTTAATAAAAATATGCAGTTTAGGTCACACACTGCTAAGAACGAATGCCACAGAGGTAATCGTCGTCATAGCGTGGACATTATGTGATATTACATATAAACACACTGTTCTGAACGAATGCCACACCGCGGCAATCTTCGTCATAGTGGTGACATTACGCGAAACTATATGAACACAATGTTCTGAACAAATGGCACATAGCGGAAATCTTCGTCATAGTGGTGACATAACGCGAAACCATATGAACACAAATGTTCTGAACGAATGGCACATGGCGGCAATCTTCGTCATAGTGGTGACATAACGCGAAACTATATGAACACAATGTTCTGAACGAATGGCACATGGCGGCAATCTTCGTCATAGTGGTGACATAACGCGAAACTATATAAACACACTGTTCTGAACGAATGCCACATCGCGGCAATCTTCGTCATAGTGGTGACATTACGCGAAACTATATGAACACAATGTTCTGAACGAATGGCACATAGCGGAAATCTTCGTCATAGTGGTGACATTACGCAAAACTATATGAACACAATGTTCTGAACAAATGGCACATAGCGGCAATCTTCGTCATAGTAAGGACATTTACGCGAAACTATATGAACGCAATGTTCTGAACGAATGGCACATAGCGGCAATCTTCGTCATAGTGGTGACATAACGCGAAACTATATAAACACACTGTTCTGAACGAATGCCACATCGCGGCAATCTTCGTCATAGTGGTGACATTACGCGAAACTATATGAACGCAATGTTCTGAACAAATGGCACATAGCGGCAATCTTCGTCATAGTAAGGACATTACGCGAAACTATATGAACACATTGTTCTGAACGAATGGCACATAGCGGCAATCTTCGTCATAGTGGTGACATTACGCAAAACTATATGAACACAATGTTCTGAACAAATGGCACATAGCGGCAATCTTCGTCATAGTAAGGACATTACGCGAAACTATATGAACGCAATGTTCTGAACGAATGGCACATAGCGGCAATCTTCGTCATAGTGGTGACATAACGCGAAACTATATAAACACACTGTTCTGAACGAATGCCACATCGCGGCAATCTTCGTCATAGTGGTGACATTACGCGAAACTATATGAACGCAATGTTCTGAACAAATGGCACATAGCGGCAATCTTCGTCATAGTAAGGACATTACGCGAAACTATATGAACACATTGTTCTGAACGAATGGCACATAGCGGCAATCTTCGTCATAGTGCGGACATTACGCAAAACTATATGAACACAATTCCTTTCAATTCAATTAAAAATTGGTCTTGATAATCAAACGTGTTAACAATCATACATGAAAACAGCAGGAGCTGGAAAAATCATGTTTACAAGTTGGTGTCGGCACAATTAAATACATAGTAAAACAGCATAGTAAAATGCATTGAAAAGGTTATACATTTAAAAGTTAATACAATTTAAATAAAGCGTAAAAGGCAATGAATGAATGAATGAATGAAAGAAAGAATGCAACATGATAATGGCAGACGTGAAGGAGAGGAGACTGACACTGAGTGTCAATCTCCTCTCCTTCAAGTCTGCCATGTTCTGAACGAATGGCACATAGCGGCAATCTTCGTCATAGCATGGACATTACGCGAAATCATGTGAACAACACACTGTTCCGAACGAATGCCACACTGTGGATATCTCCTTCGTGCGGTCACTATGTGGAACTGTATGAACACACTGTGCGTTTTAGTGGTTTTTATCCTCACGGAGTGGGCGCTGTGTGAACACACTTTCATAAATGAGTATCACAGTGTTGCGATTCCCTTTCAAATGTGTTGACTATGTGAACACATCACGTTTTATCGTTATAATTTATTTATTTATTTATTTATTTTGTTTTATTTATTTTATACTGCAGGGTAGGCCTGTTTAGTTCTTAAAACTGCTTTACAAAGGCGCCCTGTAGTTTAAAATACATGTCAAGATAACAATGAACAACAACAACAACAACAAACAACATCAAAAATACAAAATATCTAACATCATCACTCACAGAGAAGAAGATAGATCGTACAGCGCGAATTGTTTCACGATGTGGCAACTTTGTGTTAATACTGTGCGACACCGCATCACACCTTGGTCACACTATGGTCACGCTTGACCATGTATGAGTTGACCATATTAACATACATCTGCGTCTCTGAATAGGAAACTAGATACTACCACTGTGTTAAATTTGACAAGAATATGTAGACACACGACTAGAAATGAGCTTGACTTTCCACCAAGTTGGGTTTTGACATTTCTTATGAAGTTTCAAAATAAACAAGAAGACTTATGAAATAATCGATAAAACGGCTTTTTTTGGCTTTGATAGATTATAAAGAATTTATTACTAAGCGGGATTGTCAAACAATCATTACACAGTCACAGTAATACATTAAAGAGAGACAAAATTGCAGATTTTATGTGAAATTATTGTACATGGTATGTACGTGTAAATCTGTTTCCATACAACGTGATATTCAATTTACAAGAAACATAAAGAAGTTTTAACACAGTTATAATTTCAAATCATAAGTGATAAGAACAAAATACTAATATCGTGTATATTTCTTTCTTAAATATGTATACACATAATATAGGCCGCTATATGCTTTATCCAAATCCAAAGGATGTACAAATAGCCTTCTTCTTTATTTGACCTTTGTACTCTATGTGGAAAATACTCAAGTACACAATCTCTTTTCAATGCAGTTGTTGAATGATAAGACAAAAGCTGTAAGTTATGCTCACTCAATGGAAAAGAAAATCCATGACAGGGTTGTTGGATCTTCTAAGATTGACAATTCTGGATTCTTGAGGAAATGGCGATAATAATGTAGTAGAAATCATTTACGCTTGCATTGTGTCATATAGTGTAGATTTTAAAGATGCATATCAAAGCACTTTAATCATGTTAATCGGTAGTCCAGCTGTCCATGTCCATGCATATGTCAACTACAGTTCATCCTGGTCTCCAATTCTCTGATGTGCTTATTGATGATATGTCAAGGGTCGGCCATGAAGAGGGCGCTCTAGTCATCAGGTGAATTAGTCAAAGGGTATACCCAACCTTTAAGGAACAGCTTGGTACAAATACTGTTAATTCAAACAATACTGGTTTTAAACTCTGCTGGCCCAAGATATCAAGTTGCTCGAAGGTAATCCGTCAAAGGCCATATCGGAAGCCAAAACATATGTTATTAGAAAGTTGTGAAGAATCAAAACACAACAACGCAGGCCTCATGAATTTTCACTGCTTACCAGCTAGGTATTTTACTTTATAAACACTCGAATTTGTGATTCTCGATAATGGACTTCATTGCGCGAATTATAATTATGACGTGATCCTACGTGGTCGATTTATTTTCATTTCATCCAATACCAATTCGTCCAATTGCCAACTCTTCTACTACTAGTATCATTTGGTCTACCATCAGTTCGTCTAATATCCACATGGTCTAATTGACATTTCGTCCACTCACCATTTCGTATAATAACCAGTTGGTCCAATGGCCATTTAGTCCATATACCGTTTGGTCTAATTAGACTAAGTGTTAATTGGGCAAAATGAATGAAAATAAAACGAATGTAAGACCAACTGGTTGTGAGACGAAATGGTTATAGACGAACTGGTGATTAGACGAAGTGATGATTGGGCCAAATGCTTATTGGACCAAGTGGTTATTAAACATGTTGATGGATGGAATGGCGTTAGACTAAATGAAGGTAGACCATGTGGTGAGAGGACGAGTTGGCAGTGGACGAATTGACAATTTACGTGGTCGGAGTTAAGATTACGCGCGTTTATATGTAGACAAAATTTATCATTTTGTTTTCCAGGTTATTTTGTTTTCCAATTACACATTTGATATTTTTGGGACAATAAGCACAGAAAACAACGATTTCCTGCCTACATCGGTGAAACCCAAACTCTAGAACTTATTTTCCCCCAAAATTGTATATTTGCTGCTTATTTGGTGCAGTTTTATACCCATATCTGCATTGGGTTCGTATTAACCTGACATAGCAGTTGTGGCCAAATAAGAGTTAAAACAAAAGAAGAAAATAACTCACAAAAATATGGTTTAACACTGTGGGTTAACGATGATTTAAGCATCAAACAATTCCAAAGACATTTCTCTTTGCAAATATTCTAAAAAATATATTTGAATTTGTGAACTGGAGAACAACAAAGTAATGTGACTTTTCTTTATGCAAGCGCATGTAATTACAGCTGCATACACATTCTTGCCGGTGAGTACCCATTTTCGATATTTGCGAATTAAAACATTTCTCAAAGAATTACTCAGCTGGTAATCTGTCAGAATGCACGGAACTGATTTTATTGTATTTTGTAGTATAGCTAATCAGCTGGTGTATGATTTGTCAGTTTAATTTTTCGCTTCCAATAAGGTATTTCAGAGCAACATGATTTAAAGTCACTCACCTTCGACGGTAACAGTAAATGAACATGTGTCTATGTTTGATGAACTGTCTGTGGCAGTCACAATAACCGTCGTTGGACCCAGAGGAAAGGTGTCTCCTGGTCCTAGTGGGTCATAGGTTAATGTTGGTGAAGGGTCGACATTGTCTGTCACAGTCGCTGTGAATGTTACAGTTGTTGAATCGGTGGTGAAGTCAGCCGGGCATGTGACTACAGGATCCTGATCGTCTGACAAAAATATAAAATTGATAACACTTGCAAAATATATGACGACCTTTCGGTAGACCAATGAAATTGAAGAATATCATCACCAACTTGAATAAGTAACTTATTATTATAGATATATGAAACAGTGACTACGAAAATGATTGAGGGGGGGGGGCAACAACAATTCGTCTGTTTGGTTGGACAATGGGAGCCGTTGTTGTTGTTGTTATTTTGAATAGGCAATATTAAACTAGTCAATTTTCACTATTGATGCCTTGTTAATTTGCTTTCTCAAGCTCGTATCTTAAATGGAGTGCAACAAGATACCATCCTGTCACCTCTTGTGATCGGTAAGCGACGTTTGGAAAAGATTGGAACAGCCATACAATACTGCGAAATAAATATATTTGATCTAGATTTATTTTCTGACGATATTGCGCTGAATGATCTCAGAGAGGCTTTCACAATGCAACAGCTGTCGTACAACAAAAACAACCAGTAAACCCCGTTGCACGAGTAAGTCGCTTATGCTCTTATTGTGCTCGTGCGATCACATGCGAGTGTTGCACGAGGGATTGCGGGTGGAACGGTCGCATACATGCGAATGCAACGGTAGTGCAATGTTGTAAGCCGTGTTGCGATCGGTCTTGCAACAGTCTTATGGCCTATATATTATCGCACCCAGTCGCAAGACTGGTCTCTGTACATGTAGATCGCTATCACATGTGCAAGTGTTGTACGACCTCCAGTCGAGTAAATGCGACTACTTAGTTGTGCCACCTCTCGCACCAAGTCGTACAACGTTGAACAACACTCACACGATGATCGCCCGACCGATGGTCCGACCTGATGCGAGTGAATTAAGCCCCTTTCACAATTGACGTACGACCTGTTTACGACCGCCTGCAACAATTTTTCTTGTTGTCGCACGATCGATCTCTTGGTGTCTTGCGATCACTCGCAGTCGTTGCAAACGGTCCCACGAACTCGAGGTGGTCGTGACTGGTCGCATCTGAACTTTGAACATGTTCAACATCTAAACACGATCAAATACGATCGATTCACTCGCATCAGGTCGTACGATCGGTCGGGCGATCATCGTGTGAGTGTTGTTCAACGTTGTACGACTTGGTGCGAGAGGTGGCACAACTAAGTAGTCGCATTTACTCGACTGAAGGTCGTACAACACTTGTACATGTGCTAGCGACCTACATATACAGAGACCAGTCTTGCGACTGGGTGCGATAATATATAGGCCATAAGACTGTTCCAAGACCGATCGCAACGGCTTACAACATTGCACTACCGTTACATTCGCATGTATGCGACCGTTCCACTCGCAATCCTTCGTGCAACACTCGCATGTGATCGCACGAGCACAATAGGAGCATATGCGACTTACTCGTGCAACGGGGTTTACTGGTTGTTTTTGTTGTACGACAGCTATTGCAACTGTGAAAGCCTATGTGCGATCTTATGAGATGACTAGCGATTGATGCCTGTTGCAGCCTGTCGCACGACCAAAAGGTCGCAAATGGTCGTACGTCAATTGTGAAAGGGGCTTTACATACACATCTTGTTCACGATCACGAACAATGCTCAGAATGTTCAATTTTCAAGACAGAATACATGAAATTTTCCCTAAAGAGCTCGCGCTTCGCACTCGCATTAGGTTTTCATTAGGGCTTACATGAGATTAGCATTTATTTATGTTTTGTAAGAATAAAGTTAAGAAGTAACTGATAGGACTACCCCTTCAAAGAAACAAACAAAAATCAACTTTGAGCGGCCGATCGGGGAAAATATTGAGGAAATTGTTTTGCCCCTCCCCCTCCCTATTGGCGAAAGCTGGATCCGCCCCTGGAAACGGTCCCAACGCTATAGGTCAAGTTTGTATCTTGCCCAGGGGTTCACTAGCCAACCATGGGTTTTGGAATCTCCGTTTTGATCAAGGGTCTTTGCTGCATTCTCCGACTATCATTCTATTGCCTTAGTTTATACCTCTGGGGCCCATTTCATCAAGAGTTACAACTGTTGTAACTTTGCCATCATGGCAACTACCGTGGTAAGAGGGCTCAGCAGCCAATCAAAATAAAGGTTACCATGGTAGTTGCCATAATGGCAAAGTTACAACAGTTGTAACTCTTTATGAAACGGGCCCCAGGTCTTCTTCGAAAATATATTTAGAGATAAGAGTCAAGCTCTATGAAGATAGCTCGTGTTCAAACCTCTGAAAAACAAAATAGATCCTTAGAAATAAACACATTTCTTTTAAATTCATGTTTTCTTTTGTTTTTATTTTGCGATTTTAAGTGTTGTTATAAGTTTTTTTCCATGTCAGAGCCCCCTCCCATCCAGACGACAAAATTGTTCACAGTCTTTAAGACAAAATCATAGATGTAATCAACACAAGTAGAAAAACAAAATATAGAAAGCGCAAATTAAGTGCGCAGATAGCATTGTGCGTCGCCGTCGAAATGCATTTCCCTCTGTTTCCACGATGTTTATTGCTATTTTCGTTTATTTACTTCACGTCCGGTATTCAATTAATTTCGATGTTGTAAGGAAAGTACATTATGAGCAATGATGGATGTTTAGCAACGTATTTCAATATGGACCTATTAATACAGCAAGCTTATTTGTGACAATGGGTATACATAAGAGGCGCCATGGTTATGGAAGTCAAAGTAAATCAGAACACCGCATGCACATTATAATACATTATAAAGATCTAGCTAGGACAATGGGCAAAATGGTATCAACTCGGGATTCTGGAGCGTGGTGGAGTGACGTCAGGTAGATCATTTCATCGTAATGACTTTCTGAACATGCCGAAGAAATACCTAAAACGGAGGATAAGGAATTTTGTTCCAGTGTTGGCATATTCCCTAAAAGATTTATCAAGTTTTTGTCCATGTATAGGGAGGGTCGTTTAAATCTAAATTTTGAAGTCGTTGTAACTGAATGAGATAGGAGTTTCTGCGGCATGAATAATTTGTTTAATCGCCCATAATCCTCCATTATAACTGTATTGCAAACACAAGTCAATCAAATGTCACTAAGGGGGTGTTGCAAGAAAATATTTGCGATCAATTGCAAATATTCTGTTGCAATTTTACAACCGATAGATCAACGTTAGTTATAGCATGTAATAGGTCCATGGTTATAGCAAATCAGATTAAACTTCTTGTTTCAAGGAGCAGATTAGCAATCAATCACTAATTTGCAATTAACTGCAAGACATATGATTGATTTAGGAACCAAAAATAGACTTCCGATTGATCGCAAGTTTCTTGCAACGCCCCATTGCTCAGTCACATTTATTAAACCTGCTTCAGACTGATCAAAACTATTACGTTATTTTCAATGGTATCCTATCAGTTGGTTTTGAGTCAGTTTCTTTGGTGTGACTGTATATGCAGGGTACCACTCACATCAGAATTCACTTACCTAGAACAGTTACGGTAGACTGACAAGAGAAGGAAAGATCTGTGTCACTGATGGTCGTGATGATGGTGTTTGCTCCGACCGGAAGTGAGAATGGTGGACCTGGCATCGCTGGCATGGTCGAAAACTGAACAGTAGGCAAGGCAGGGCTGCCGGGCCCATGATAAAAATAGGTCACGCCAGCAGTTATGACATCAGTCGGACCGTAAGGAGGGGGTGTAAACGCAAACGTAGCTGAACCTGGGTCGGTGTTTTCTGTTCCACTGAAATCTGGGCAGTTACTGACAGGTATCTCAGTGACTGTTGGAAAGTGAAATAATAACGAGAATTGAATTCAGCAAGGTTTAGCTTCAAGGATCTAGAACCAATGTTTGCAATTAAATGATTAAAAATCTCTCATTAATAGTATCTCTCCAGAAAGCAGTGACTATCTAAGTACTTAATTCGTGTTGATAATCTGGAGAATATTTACATGATTATTCAAACCATGAAGCCCAAAATGATAATTTTTAACTTTAATAGTATAATGTTGATAAATGAGTTAGAACGAAAAATACATCATTAGCCTTGTCTCTAATAGAGAACCACATTTCTATACAAGTGAGACGTTTCTGGCAGTCTCACCTGTATTACGCAATTCAACATAGTAGCAGTGCTGACTTGGAAAACAGCCAGGATGAATAATCTTTCACCCAAAAAAAACCCCATTCATATGCTGATAAAATACTGAGATCATTGATCCTAAATGATCTTTAACATTGATCGTGTGACCTGAAACTCATGTAAAATGATTAGTGAGACTTGATAGCCTTTATGTCCAAGTTTATAGATCAATTTTCTTTCAAAGTTAGAACCACATTTTATGATTAACAGTTCAAAAAAATTCACCCGAGTTTAATAGGATTTCATTGTTGGTACCACAACATAATATGGTCAAAGTTCATGGACCCTTAATGACATTTGACCTTAATCATGTGACCTAAAACTCACGCAAGGTCCCTGTTCGTGAGACTTTAAGCCTTCGCTCCTCTGGTACTCTAGTACGTCGCTTACAAGCATTCTGCTTTCTTAGCAATCGGGTTCAAAAATCACCTCTATTGGGCTCTATATCAGTGTTATAAAAAATGTTATTACCAAAGGTACAAGACATGAGGGGGGGGGGGGGGGTGGGTAGGAGTCCGGTCTCGGCATAGGCTAATCTGCTACCCGCGTCAAGAGATTTCAGGTTCCGAGACGAAGGTTGATTTCTTAGCACAATTTCCGGTGAATCTTTGTTACGCTATGTCTTTTCTCATTCGCAACGTCATTTCGGGTTGCATGTTGCGTCATTTTGGGGGTGCAATTTAATAATAGTTACATTTTTTAGCGCTTCATACGTTGGGTTCTAAGTGGTTTACATTGTAATTATTCATACCCCGGTCCCCCCCCCCCCCCCCGGTCATAGGATCCATCACTGTTCCACACATAAAGTGCACCATCTCCACTCCCTAGTGAGTATTCTAGCCAGACAACCGTTTATCGGTGCATGCAAGCGTGCCAATCTAATCACATTGACCTACACATCTTACCGGGTACCCATTTAACACCGGGGGGCCGTTTCATAAAGCTGTTCGTAAGTTAAGAGCGACTTTAAGAACGACTGGTGATCCTTTCTTGCGCGCTAAATCATCGCCAATCATACAATGGTGTGTACCATTTTCCACAAGAAAGGATCACCAGTCGTTTTTAAAGTCGCTCTTAACTTACGAACAGCTTTATGAAACACCCGCCTGGGTGGAGAGTGACAAACGTGGATAAGTCGGGTGGGATTAGAACCCACGATCTAAGAGTCAAGTGACTGATCCAATATATACACCACGACACCTCCACTCAAATGTTCAACGTTTGTTCATTACGAATATTATTTATGAATTATCAAGTTTGTTAGGGAGTTTCTCTGGATGTGAATGGCTCAACAGCAGTGGCGTACCTAGGATTTTCCACAGGGGGGGGGGGCAAATTCGTCCGCCCAAAAATTTGACAAGCAAAAAAAAAAAAAAAAAGGTCTTCAACCACAAATAAAGGATCTCGTTTGCCAAAAAATTTGACAAGCAAAAAAAAAAAAAAAAAAAAAGGTCTTCAAGACTCGTCAGGGGGGACAGGGATATGTCATGTCCCTTGCATGGGTTGTGACTCGTCAGGGGGCAGTCTGCCCCCTCTGCCCCCCCGTAGGTACGCTAGTGCTCAACAGACCTTACACATTGACTAAGATATCAAATTAGGTATTTTCCTGTTCACGCCAATTAGGAAATCTGATAGAGAGTGGATTCTTCTTGCTAGCTGTTCGCGCCATTAAAGTGTTTTTCTCATGCGCCAATTATGGTTGCAAATTTTATTTTGCAGATTATGCCATTTATGGTTTATTTCTGAGGGTGTTAGACAGCAGCCTATGTAGAAATCGAGTGACTCACCCCCCCCCCCCCTTGCATACTATACTTCGCTTTTTTTAGGGCTTTAAGGGAGTAGCGTGGATTCTTAGCTTTATAATATTATTCATGTAATTATTAATGAAACATTTCATCAGAATTATGGCAATTTATCTGTCTATTAGTATCAGAAGAAGAAGTCAGAGGAGAAGGAGGAGGAGAAGAAGAAGAAGAAGAAAAAGAAGAAGAAGACGCAGATTAAGAACCAAAATAAATTCTTACGTGGATTGATGATGTTAATATCACATGTGGCAGGGTTTCCACAAGCATCTTCAAAGGTCACGGTAAGTCCAGTAGAACCACTTGTAAAGATGGTACCTCCTCCTGAAGGTGATCCGACAGGAGGATTATAGTCGGTATCAATAACTGGTGGATTTGCATCTATGGCCGTGAAGTGGCCCGCAGCCTCGCTTACACCAAAGAAAGTGTTTGGCACGGCATCGGGTAACGTGATACTATCTACGCACGTTACGACAGGCCCGTCAGTATCTGTATGAATTCAACACAATAAAACGTATATCAATAACATGCATCGTTTGAAAAACCATCTTATTTGACATACAGCCTTGTCTACTTAGTATAAAAGTATGATAAGGATGTGCCGCGGTCGAGACTCCCATTTTCAGCCTAAATTAAGTTCCATTCCAGAGCATCATCACCAATTTAGAAAGCCATAGAAATTCCGACTTTTCCCCCATTCAAAAGAGCCTCGAATCGTGTGGTTTTTCGTGGTTTCTCCCTTCATGCTACGTTCAGGAGACCCCCATTTTTTTTTTCTTTTTGGTGGTCAGTTCCAGTCGAGCACTGCATTTTTAGCAATCGTTGATCCAAAGCCGTTCCGGAGACCCCCATTTTAAGACCAAGATTCAGTTCCAGAGCCCCCTATTTTCGAGTTTTATGTGGCACATATAGGTGTCGTGTTATAATTCGAGTAGCCCCCCGGGCACCCCCCCGGGGGGGGGGGGCTATACACAAGATTAGCCTAGCCGGGGTAATGTCTTTTTTATGTAAAAAGTAATGTATTTATTTTGTGATCGTCACACTATGTACATTGTCATGACATGCAGAAACAAACACACAAATAAATAAATAAATAAACAAATATATAAATAAAATAGAGGAGCGCCTTGAGCACCTAACAAACTGGATACGTGTGCTATATACCCTTTATCATTCTTCTTCTTATTATTATTATTATTATTATTATTATTATTATTATTATTATTATTATTATTATTATTATTATTATTAGTATTATTATTATTATTATTATTATTATTATTATTAGTATTATTATTATTATTATTATTATTAGTATTATTATCATTGTTATTATTATCATTATCATTGTTATTATTATTATTGTTATTATTATATTTATCATTATCATTATTATGTATTTATGCTACAGACACGTCGATGAAACCATGCCCACAAACCGATAGATTGCATGTCATATAACGTAATAGCTTTTGGTCGGTTTGGAATCGGTTTAGGCGGTCTGACTGTCGCAGATTTCCCACCCCCCGATGGGAAAAGTTATATATTTCAAGTCAATTTATTTTTTATCAACTTGATCTGTTTCCTTTCATCTTCATATTTTCTATTCGTGATTTGAATCCCTCTCGTTTGGACATTGTGAATTCCACCGACTCCCAACCAATCTTTTTTACTGGACAACTTGGCACAAACATGCTGTAACCATGACGATAGGAAATGAAGGTTATCACTCACAAAGGGGGTCTAAATTAAGTTTTAGGCATGCTTAAATGAAATGTCAATTTGTAGTATAATGATAAATTGATAGCTACTTACAAACAGTCAAGAACCATTAGACATTTTGTGAAAATTACGACACAAAAAATTGATCGGAAATGTAAATACATATTAATATGAAACCTTGGCGTTTTCTTTGGAAAATTATGTTTTGTGAGAAAGCCTATGTAAGACTGGGCTTACTATAACCTACTTTCACATGCCTAATAACAATGGTTGAAATGAATGGTTTATCACTATTAAAATGGAATACAATTCAGGAATCGTATATAGACTGATGATTGCCATTACGGGAACAACAACGAAATGACAGTCTTCTTGGTCATCTACATAGAACACTACATATAAAGCCTTATAAGCAAGAGTAATGACTGGATATGGACTAAAATCTCACATCTCGGGCATATTTTCACAAAGGGATGCGATTGAATCTAATCAAATTCAATTTGAATTCGTTGCATCCTATACGTATCCATCTTAATTTGAGTTCGATCTCGAATCAATCTCAAATCTTTGAAAGACTGGCCGAGGGTTATCAATCAAGCGAACGATTTAAACCTTACCAGGGAGCTATATATATATATATACATCTTTGTTTAAACCATTAACTTGGTATAGACCTAAATCGTGACCCCTGGATACTTGAAATAAAAAAAAAGTCTTTCACCGCGTTCACAACGCCTCTGTGACTGAAAACTTGTTACGATAAAACTTGTATGTTTAAAACTACTGAAATAATTCGATTTGATTGTGGCTGTTGGCAAATTTGTTATAGAAATTGTTCATTTTTTTAACATGTCTTATAAATGAAATGGGGCCCATGTCATGTAATAACCTTTTGAAAAAAAAGGTACCCGAATAGAGTTGACAAAAATTATACTTATTTGGTTATGAAAATGTTTTCACGATCATAATACCTCAGTCACATTTGACCTACGGCGGACGTACTGCTAGTCGAAAACAGCTGTTTGAACATTTTTTGTTCCGGTTTTATTTAGGTGGTTTGAATAAGAAAAATGAATTAAACGGCTGTTTTGGACTCGCCGTACGGCCACCGTAGGGGAAATGTGGCTGCAGCATAAACTATGAACCTTGATTGAATTTATTCTTCTTCATTCCAACAAATTTACAAAGTAAGTATAGGAACAAATCGGAATAAGAATAACAAAAAGGAAAAAAGGAAACTCACTGGAAAGCATCGCTTGTTTATGTGAGTGCCCTGAAATAAATAACTGATTAAAATTTATCAAATACAAATAGAAATTAACAATGTTCAATTGAAAAAAATACTAATGGGGTCAAGCTTCGTAAGTTTATGCACTCTATAAAACTTAATACAATCATTACAACATAATCATACCCTTGGTATACAAGAAAATATACAAAACAACGATTCAGATAGTGTTCGTGTCTATTCGTGTCTATACACGGTCTATGTCAAAAGCTTTACATTTACTGATATATAGGCCTAATGCAAACTTATTTGAATACCTAACATAATAGAATACTTTTTAGAAAAATCTAAGTGTTAGAGCATGGGCCCTATACTAAGACAACGATCTACGGTTAGACTAAAGAATGAGAGTCTCCTTAATATGATAGGAGTAATGTTCTGGTGGCGAAATGGATAGATTGTCCAGTATCGACTATGATTTTTTATTCGGGATTCATGAACCGTAATAATTAATAGAATCACAATTCTTTCTATAACTACACTTTCCGATTAAAGATTACCAGAATGTCACAATGCGGTTTCGTCGATTTAGCTAGAACATTAATATATAGCTATGTATGAGACACCATGCATATGTTACTGACAATATTTGGCTAATATTATTTCAAACATTCAAACAAAACCTGTGTAATTTCATTTACCACTTTGATTTCCCAAAAGTTTTGCAAACTTGTTCCAATGGTAGACTCAGGTATATAGGCCTATATAACTTGGCCCATTTTGATAACGCTTAGATTACAAAAGAGTTACCATCCAGTAAAAAATCGGTCAATCGTCAGAAAGTGACTATGAATTGAATTAGCATTCAAATATTTCGACAAACTTATCAATCAATCAAAGAAAGTAAAATAAAGTGATAATCTTCTTACCTTCTCCGCATTGTCCCTCTATGGATGAAATCCTTGTGAGTAGAAGAAAAACTGCTAGTTGTAAGACACAATGATGAATCTCTCGAAGGAATTTCGGAAAATGCGTATCCATGGTTTTTATGCATATACACAGCGAGCAAATACAAATTCCAATTACAATATAAAGGACCAGTATAGGCGCAGCAACGGCACAAATGTGAAAGATTGATAAAATCGAGATTTAAAAGACGAGAAGCAGGTTTCCCCTAAATCACTTTGTTCCTTTCTGTTTCTGCTTAAAGTGTTGTCCTTTACCCAATTTCAAAATGAATTTCTAATAATTGTTATTGTGAATGTGTGTGTGTTTCAAAAGAATGGCCCACTCAGGTGAGCAGTGTAATAGCAATAATATTTCCCCTTTATTCAGACAATAATGATGACTGACACACGCATTATTATGACGTCATTTTGTGGCGAGGTAAATGAGGGAAATAAGGCTAATCTCTGTCAGTGAATAATGCGAGCTCCATGGTCATGATTGTTTTATGCTCCGTCGACTGATCAGTGTTTTTGGCACAAAAATTGATTAGTCTGTGAATAGAGACTCCAATGTTTGACATGTCAGGAAACGAAACGACGATTGGCCGTTGACATGATTGAGGGGGTATATAGTCCCGGGGGTTGATTTTATTTGTAAGCTGCATTCCTGGGGGGGGGGTAATCGATTAAACTGAAGCTCTAGTTCTGTTCCGTCATCAATGCGGAATGTAAAACGTGAATGCAACCATTTTTTTGAGGAAATGAAATGTTTGTTTTGTGCTTGTTTGTTTTTTCAAGTACAATAAAGTACCAATGAAAGTACAAATTCTGGTGATGAAGCGGCAGCGAGGCCCTGTCGGCTGCTTTAAGCTTTCCGAGCGAACATTGCGAAGCGCCAGGCCTAATCCGCTTCGCGAATTAGGAAATCCCTCGCTTCGCTCGGGAGGCAGCCGCCAGGGCCTCGACAAGAGGCTACAGCGAAGCGAATTAGGCCTGTTCGGGGCCTTGTTAGGCCCTGTCGGGTGTCGCCGACACCCGACAAAGGAAATTTCATTGTTGGTGTCGAAAATCTGTTTATCTGACGGTCAATCGGATCGGGGTCGCCCTAGCCACTAACCTGTCTCTGTGGTCTAGTGGGTAAGGCACCGGCGTTCAAAGCTGGAGGCCCGGCTTCGATTCCCGGCAGAGATATTTTTCGGCATCACCAATTTCTCCAAAGGGCAGATAGCTCTGAGGGCTTTGATCCAGCTGAGGCATGGCGGCTTGTCATTATTAAAAAACTTTGGAAAAACTGGTGATGCTGAAGAAATGTCCCTTCCGGGTCACCCTAACCACTAACCCGTCTCTGTGTTCTCGTGGTTAAGGCACCGGCGTTCAAAGCTGCAGGCCCGGGTTCAATTTCCGGCAGAGAGATTTTTTTCGGCATCATGGGTCAATTTTTCCAAAGGGCAGATACATGTAGCTCTGGGAACCTTGATTTCCTTTTCATTCATTTTTTTTCACAATATTTAGATTTATTCATTCTTGACACATTATAATGAGAATTTGTACATGATGTTTTTTCTCTCAAAATTTGTTCACTTTCTTTTTTAAAATTTAATCAGAATAATTATGGGGACCGTGCTTTTTTTTTCTCTCTCTCTCTCTCCCCCCCCCCCCCCCCCCCTCCCCCTCTCTCTCTCACTCTCTCAATTATCACACCTATCTCGTGCAGTCGACCGAGAATAATCATTTGTCATGATTTATTGGGGAATTGTGAAGTTTTTGTTGATGTTCTGGATCAGTACACTCTTAAGTCAATGAGTAAAATTTTACCCAATATTGGGTAGAGAGGGAACATGCATGTTTGCTGTGTATTTTTTTGGCGCCATATTGGGCTATAAGTATGTTTTAAGGGTTAATTTTATCGCAACATTGCGTAAAATGTACAAATGTTTGGTATCTTTTTACCCAACGAACATGTATGTATGTCCCATTTTACCCACTATTGGGTTAACATTTTTTTACTATCGGGAGCACTCGTGTGCACCCGGTCGGTCGCAAACTGTAGTCATGTTTTTGTCCCGCATAGATAAGCCCTTCCTGCAGACGATAGAGAGCGCTATTTCTTACATAGTTGAGATGTTTTTTCATTTCATTTCATATATTTTCATCATTCTCACTGGCATTTGATTCACATAAAAAGCGGCAAAAATAATGCATAGCTATTAAATTACAAACAACTGAGAAGTATACAATAACGTAATAATAACGATACAATCAGTCGAGTTATAAGGTAAAAGCTTAATTTAAGTCAAAGAAATATTATAGGACCAACATAAAAGCAAGTTTGTAAAAAGTGAAGACCTCGGTAAGATAAGTTGTGAGTATCGAGGAAGACGGATGAATATATGACCTTAAATATACAGACTAAAATTTTCATTTGAATACAGAAAAACGAAAGAAAATATTTAAAAATATACAATTGAAGGGGTCAAGGCAATGCAATGATTCAGGCAACTGACTGAGGATTCGATCCTGAAATTTGAGGAGCGCTTCTTATCTACATTGATCTTTTCTATAACACACAATCACACCTCGTACTACCTCCTACTACTACATTTGCTACAGTAAATTTACAAATTAATGAATTGAAGAAAATAGACCTACCCGGAGCCTCTACAAAGAAAAGGCAAGTAGCAACGTTCCCACAAATATCGCGGGCGAAGAGTGTTACGGGCGTGGATCCTGCAGGGAAAAACGTTCCAGTTAGAGAAAGCGTGACATTGTAACTTATCCCACTCGGAACAGGGTTCGCATCTGTGTAAGTATAGGTTGTACCCAGGGCCAGTCCAAAGAATGAATTCACAAAGATGGGGTGTGTCGTTACGTTCGAACATGTTACCACTGGTGGGTCCGTGTCAACAAGACAGGTAACTGCATCGAAAATGAATCATTGTGGAAATTAACAAACTCCCGTCCCCTCTTCTTCGAAGTTATGATAATACATTACTATTATCGGTTTCAATCTCTCCTCATATTTTATACTTTTCAATTCAATTCAATTCAATTCTTTTATTTCATTTCCATTCAAAACATAATACAAAGTAATATAAAGTAATAAAAATCAAGTACAAGTTTACAGAAGGGCATTCTTACTTCGTAAAACCCCCCAGAAAAAACAGTATAATATAGAGCATAAATGGAAATGAGGGGGATCCACTAAAAAGCAAAGCTTGTAAAGTGTGGATCCCCCTTGGAAATAAAGAAAGTATAGTAGACTTATTCTTATAGGCGTACATATATGTATTACAGGAAAGAAAAAGAGAACAAAAGAAATCATACGGATGCAAATATGATTACTGAACAAATGCAAAGCTTTTCACACAAAGAGGTCTTCGTAGTAAAGGATGTGTTGCGCAAGACAGAAGAAAGGAAAGAAAAAAAAACAGAAAGAGAGAGGGGATGACAAGACATAGAAGACAAGACAAAACAAAGGACAGGACAGTACAAGACAAGATAACTATTTCATAAAAGGAGGAAAACTAAGAATGGGAAAGGGCTGACCACGAACCAGCTTGATCTGGTGAAATAACAAAATATGATATAACTGGACAATATCAGATGTAAAAAGATAAAACAATAAAAGTGAAAAATGTAATGATTAAAATCAAGATAATGAAGTGTTAGTTCCGTTGCGAAGAATTATAGGAATTAAGCAGGATAAGTTTGAGTTTACGTTTGAATGAATTTAAGGAGACACTGTCTTTAATATTATTAGCTAGTGAGTTCCAGAATTAAGGACTGTTGAATAGGAATGTATTTTTGGCCAGTAAAGTTCTGTAAAGTGGAATGTGAAGTTCGTCAGAGTGTCTCGTGGGGTAGTTATGATAAAATCGATTTTTAGGGAACATGGCATCAAAAATATTGGGAAGTGCATTATTATTATAACTATACATGAAGTGCCCTAACTGTAGTAAATACAGGTCTTTGACTTTCAACAGTTTACTTTCTAGAAAAAGTGGGTCCGTATGAGAACGGAAACATGTACTATAAATAATACGAAGTGCTTTCTTTTGCAAAAGCAACAATTTATGTAATAAGTATTGATGGGTATCACCCCAAATAAGAATCCCGTAGTTTAAATAAGGCAAGATTAAGGATGAGTAGAGCATGATTAGTGATGTGGAGGGAATGCAAAATTTTAGCCTATTAATAATACCTATATTTCGTGAAATTATTTTGGATATATTTTCAATATGATTTTTCCAAGAAAGTTTACTGTCAACTGTTATACCAAGAAATTTGGTGTAAGATACCATTTGTAATGGGGTATTATCAAACATAATGGTCATCGGTAACTTGTCTATGGAATTACTAAATAACATGTATTTTGTTTTGTTAAGGTTCAAAGATAATCGATTGGCTCTTATCCATTCAGTAACATTAATAAGTTTTATCGTACTAAGTCTACCAACGTAAGAAATCATATGCGTAGCACAACGCAACAAAATGTATGGTTGTTATATACATTCAAGGGTATACAGTATCAGGCCCTTTTTTAAAGAGGGGGGGGGGCTACAAAATGTTGACATTATATATTTTTTTCTTTTTTAATGGCAAATATGTCTTTCATTTATATTCATCATCCTATCTTCCTTCTTTATTCCTTTTCTCCTTCTTTTCTATCCCTTTACCCTACTTGAAAAAAATCACAGAAAGGGGTTGCCCCCTGCAGCACCCCCCCCCCCTATGTGATGTATACATTCATTTGAATATATACTTACATACATTTGACTGTCCAAAAAGACGCAACAGGCGTTTGCGGCGAAATCTCAGGCGCTGAATATGTTTCACTTCAAAATAGATTTTAAAAGCGTTTTTTTTATTTTTTTTTTTATAGAATAGCCCGTGACATGAGCTGCCCAGGAAGTACACAGCACTTCCCGTTCCACTGTTCTATGATGAAATATACTGTTTATACTGTTTATTCACAACCAAAGTAAACCCACGGGGCGTGGTGACAAAGTACTACAAGGCCATTGTCAATGCCATTCCTCACTCCGCGTTATTGATGCTTTGGAACAAAGTTTGGCTTTTAATATGTTTATGGTGCTGATGGCCTTCATTCAAATTTGAAATAAATAAACAAACAAAATATTCAAAAGCCGCTTTATACCTCGGTAAAATTGCTCATACGGCGAGTCAGAAACAGCCGTTTTATTCATTTTTATTCAAACCACCTATATTTAGCTGGTACAACAAATGTTAAAACAACTGTTTTCGACTCGCCGTACGGCCGCCGTAGAACAAATGTGACCGAGGTATTAATAATGGTAATTTGCCTATCTCAATAGGCTCAGGGGTGAGCAGTAATAGGGTAGGACCATCCCGTATGGTTTGTTAATCAATGACAAAAAACCCAACATTTTATATATAAGGGGAAAAAATGAGAAAAGGAACATTGGGAGAAAGGAGATTATAAAATCTGGGCCTCAATAGAGCGAAAAAGGGCACCGTAAAATCACTCCCCTATAAAAAAAAAAAAAAAAAAAAATCCATGCCCCATTCCTTGGCCAAGACATGCATACTGTACTTCGGAATATCTGCATAAATGGGCTTCCTATCGAAAAGTTTTAAAGCTTTGTACTAGGATACTCAAGAATTATGTTGGCGATTTACCAAATAAATGGGCAAATTAGAAAAAGCAGCATGTCAGAATTGATATCGGCGCCTAATTACGTTATGAATGGTCATTTTTTTGCATGGAGCATTTGGTGCCAACAAAATTCTGATCTAATACAATGTCTCTTTAACCGAATTCCTCGAAATTTGAAGAAAAAAAGATGAAGTGTCAAATTTATGTTACAAAATGTTCTTATTGCAAAGGATTATCACAGGTGCGACTCCCTTTTCTTCGTAACTGGATCGAGAATTAAGAATTGATCTTTGTTTGATTTACTATTAACATTTTTTACATAACAACTTAATATTCATAATTGCCCAATATTATGGAATCTTTTCTCTTCTTTAACTTATATTCTCTTTTCCTTATTATTGTTTTTTTTTCTTTTTTGGCTCATTGTATTTTTATGGTTTGTTTAAGGTAATACAAATTAAGTTTTAGGTGTTACAACCGATCGGGTTTATGTTGTCACATTGTATATTCATTGCGTACATTTGTCTTGTTATGTGATCTCACACATCGTATTTAAATTTTGTCATTTGGAACATGCGTGAATAAATATACATTTTCCTGTAAAACAGAAACGAGTGAAGAAAAATAGCAAACCCGTTTACTTCATGCACGTAAAATAGAAACGGGATTTTTCAAAAAGTGTTTTCCCCATTCTTTCTGCCATTCTTTAGATTTTCCTAAAATTATTATATTTTCATTTTTTAAATAAAATTCATTGCTAAAATGACTGTCACACAAGGCTTCCCTTAAGTCACCAATGACTATGTACGATTGCGATCCCTTCTTTTGTGCTAAATGATATCACATTGTAACTCACATAGCACCGAAGAAGATGCTTCAGTCAGTCTTGCGTAAAGCCGTTCATAACTTTTCGAATATAGCTTTATGAAACACTCATCAGGACTATACTGAAAGCTGTGGAAAGTCGTTTTCTCCTTGAACTCAGTTTTTAGATATCAAGCAATCTTTTCTTGATCAACATTTATGTAATATCAAGAACAAATATCCTTTATCCGACGAAAGAATCATCGTCAAAATGCAATTCTTGATATTAATAAGTGGGGTTATAAAAAGCGGCCTTACACAGCTTTACTACGTCGGTATACATTGGCCATGTTGGCTGAAAGGTGCAGGGTTGCGTCTTTCAAAAAGGTCCGATTGATCCGATCAATCGCAACTATGGAAAGCCAGCAAAGCCAACATATAAAATGCATGTTTGTTCGAAATTTATTCTAGATAACTAATGTATATCCACGAATTTTATTGATTTCTTGACAATTTGGAGTGTTCTCCTTTGTTTACAAAGGACATTTACAAATTTCCTGTAGATAAAATTACGACACTGATGGATTTCCATAGAGTTACGATTGATTGGATCAATCGTAACTCTTTGTAAGACGGTGCCCTGATGTGACATGCAGACCCTTTTTATCATTGAGAGCTATAGTTAAGATCAATTAGTAACCATGGTAACATACCCTGTGAATGACATTCCTTGGAATGGAAGGTGATGATCAACACCATAACGATGAATGTAAGTCTTCCTTTAGAACGGTTGCCCGACATGGTGTCAGAATCAGTAAAAATTCAAAACTAATCAGAGATTTCGGATTTCTACTAAAAATAAAAAGTGTTTCACTGGCTTCACTCCAATGTTCGTAACTATGTCGATCGGATCAAGGTTTGTAACAATTCAATCCAAATTAGTATATTTCATTTGTTATCTTTTATATCGCCGCGATTCCAATTTTTCAATTGCGAGGAGCAAATTCGGGGGGAAACAAATCTTCAAATCGTGCTTTGAAAAGGTCTTAAATGCTGGCTGGTGCGTAAAATCAATCCGTTCGAAATGTCTTCACTTTCTGCTATCAATCTTGCTTCCGGTTTGCTTGCGTCGCTCACAATGAGGTACCTCACAGTTATATCTGCTTCAAGTTAATTTGATGTGATCAAAGTGATCTTCAAAAACGCAAATGCAGCATCAACATTTCCACAACATCAATGATTCATTACTGCGGTTGAAACATCAAAACAGTCGGTTGGCAGGAAAACAGACCAAGACAGTCCCGCGAGTCATTCACACATTTTCAACATTGCAAAGGACATTGAAGAAAGTCCCGGGAAAGTCCCGATGGAGTACCGCCTCAGTGATGGTACGAAATCCAAAACCTTCGTCACCATCAATAATTTTGGCCCTTAAAGCTAAAATTGATTTGGTCTATGATTTACAAAATATAAGTTTCAGATTGTTGACTCTCAAAAGTATATTTCCACACTTCTGTATAATATTGGCAAACGAAAGACTTGGACGGCCCCGCAAGGGTTGTCTATACAGTCTCTATATGGTCGGTTATAGATTATGATAGGAATTGATTCTGCTTATATAAATTATTATAAACAAATAATGAAAAATATTTATTGATTGTTTTGATTTCCTGATTTTCGTTACCATGACTGTCATGACTGTGATCCGAAGCATAGCAAGTGGCATATCACGGCATTGTGGCGCCGTCTGGGGAAAACGATATACCGCCGACATTTCTTCCCGCATGACTCCAAGGGTATATCCTTCGGAAAACGAGGGGGCGAAGCGACCAAGCGGTGATTAAAACAGATCATGGAATCACACTTTCTTGGAAAACTTATTAATTCTTGAAAGTGATTATTCGTAAGAATTGCTGTTTTGGGAGAAAAGCGTCACTGAATAAAGAAGTTAATGATCTATTTTCTTTATAGTAATATGTTCAATATTCATAAGGGTCGGTTTTTATTATAGATTAAGATAGGGTTTATTCATTCTGGCCAAAAGGGTTGCTGTTCAGAATCAGAAAAAGATGTATATGTTATCAGATATTTCTTTATGAATAATCAATAAAGAGTACTAAAAAATGTATATCTATATGGATTAAACCGAACTCATCAATAAACTCATTAGACGAGAATTCCATATCACAATAGAGGCTTTAGTACAATGCCTTATAGTAGAGTAGTCACATCCCCTATTTTCAAATTATGAAAAGCGGACCTTATGAATATTGATCCCTTTTCACTTCAAGCCAGCAGACCTTGGGGTAAATGACTAACATCGTATATATTGAAATAACGGACATGCCCTAAATCACTGTCGGGACCCGACGCCAGTGTTTGTTGTTTGTGATATAGCGCCACCTTGCGGTGGAGATACAACCGTACGATTGAAATTCGGCCCCTACCGACGCCTCGGTTCAAGTCAAGCTGTCATAAACTACAGGGGCCACAGAAGCGGGGGGGGGGGGGGGGAGTCTTCAGCCCCACTTTTTCCCCAAAACCGTGTACAAAAAACGAAAAAATTACCATAATTATGTTTGTGATTCTTTGCATGGTCAGCTCCCCACTGAAAACCGTTCCGCGGCCCCCTGAACTAAGGTACAAATTATTATGTAACTATTGTGAGTGAAGTGTCATTCCTTTATTATCATAAGATCGATATTAGATCTTCCCATGTTCGCTCACAATCATCATTGATCTATTTGTAATAGGTCCATGCTCAGATTAGAAACTATAGAATTCAATTCACAACCTATCCCATTCACTTAATACAATTTCTTGTCAATTTCTTAACCCTTAGTTAGGAATGTGTATAAATAAGACCCCTGAAACGAAAAATTCATAAAAGGAAGCAAGTGACAGATATTTTTTTTTGGAAATTGGACGTACAAAGTCTCTAGTTATTATATATCTCCTGAATTTAGAGGGCGCATACCTTCAAAACTTACGGTAAGGCATACGAGATAATAATATTTTACCCTTGGTGAATTTTGTTACATAATTTCGCCTCACTCGGGAAGATGGGGTATATAATGGGGGGCATTCGGGGTAGATAAAACTTCATATGCCTGATGACAAAATGTCAAAATTAACTTTTCTAAATTCCGACCACCGTACCTTTGTCAAAAATATAGGAAATTCAGCGAGATTGTTCTGAGATTCTGAAACCATGGGGCCGGGGGGGGGGGGGCAACGAGCAGCAAGTGGTAGAAATGTGTGGCAGTTAATAACATAATCATCATCGATATTGGCCATGCACTAATCCTTCGGGTGCAAAAATACGAAAGTCCTACCACCCTATTTTCATTGTCTGTATCTAAGTTTCCCTGAGCCCTCACGTGTTTAGGACATCCTCTTGAGAATTTTGGGGCAATTTTCTCCTCTGCCCCCGTACGCCACTGTGCATGAGAGAAACAAAAAGATGGTCAACTTGTGTCATAGATATTTGGCGTGGCAATTAGTTTGATTAGCAGGTTAGAAACTTGATTTGTCATGTTTAATTAATTAAGTTCTTGGAGCATGAACGACCACAGCAAGTGATGCAACCATGGTAACCTTGGATGTATTCATGCAAAACCACCTTTTCTTGTGATATTTCTTTCTTGTTATATGCACAATATCTTCAAGGGGAATTGTATTCATAGTGAAAATCAAACTTAAAAGTGGTCATGGTGGTCGGCTTTTATAGTAAATCGGTTAATATTTTGTCATGGTATTGTGACACACGTGAATTGAAGTCAACGGCTATATTTTGGTGTGTGTCTGTTAAATAAAGTTCGGGGCCGGAATGTTGGCTCTTGCGAAATTTGGTTAATTAGTTTGAATACACTGTAAAAAAAATAGCTAGTAAATTTGACTAAAAATGACTTGCTGAATAGGTCAACGGTAAATTGAAATTAGTTTAGGGACAAACCATCGGAATAAATGACAATTAAGCTGAATAGTTAAGCCGGGCGTGGTGGCTCAGTGGTAAAGCGTCCGGCCGTCTCATGAACGGGAGGTCGTGGGTTCGATCCCTGGCCGAGTCATACCAAAGACTTACAAATATGGGACTTTCTGCCTTCTTGCTATATAGGCGCTCAGCATTTAGATTGGAGAAGGGTAATAAAAACATATTTTATTATGCAGGGCCCGCTGAAAGAGCAGTTTTCTAACTGAAGTGGCTACCCTGGGTAAATAAAACGTTATTATTATTATTATTATAAGTCAACGGAATTTGTTGAATTGAATTACTAAGAATGGAGTTTATCGGAATGATTGACTTGCTGAATAGGTCAACGGTAATTTTAAATTAGTACAGGGACAAACCATAGTAAGTCAAAATATATTACCAAGCCAATTGGTCAATTTGATTAATGTTATCTAAGTGAATGACTAACTGAATAAGTCGTTGGAAAACTTAAATTAGTAAAGGTACAAACTACAAATATAGTTAACGAATAAATAAATGGATAAATAGATAAATAAATACATGAATAAATGAATAAATAAATAAATAAATGAATAAATAAATGAATAAATAAATGAATAAATGAATAAATAAATAAATAAATAAATAGTGAAAACATAATACTAAGCCCAATTGGTCAATTGTCAAATGTACTTGGGATGGCAATGATTTTGCGATAGCTCTAATACAGGGGCAGTAGACCCTTTTAAAGGATTTCATAGTTCATTATTTGGATCGTGCCATTTTTTTTTTACATCTGTAAAGGATTTTTTGTTCGAGTATCGGAGTTATGACTAAAAATACTAGTGGCAGTAGTATAGAAGAAGTAGTAGCACGAGGAGTAGTAGTAGCAGCAGGATAGAAGTAGAAGTAGTAGATGAATTAAAAAATATATTGTTGCGGCGATATCTGCCATGTTCTGATAAGTAGAAGTAATAAATGAAAATGAAGTGTTGCGGGTGTATAGGTCAAAAATAAAATCGCAGCGGTTAAAGCTGCAGTTCAGTAGCTTTTCCTTTATCATCATAATTTGGAGATCGAGCGATAGAGGTTGAATTAAAAATCCTTCAATTCTGAAAATAATGAATATGAAGTCGCCATATAGTAATGTGTTTATCATTTACCTCTAACATATTCTCTTTCCCTTCTTTTTGAAACGGCAAAAGAATCTCAGTTTTTTATAATAAAGACGTGTGATAATGTGCAGTAAGTCCCATAAAAGGCCCAAGCGCGCCAGTGTACGTGTGCGAAGGTCATTTCAATTAGAATAAAACATTCAAATTGCACGTCCATCCATATGCAGAAGCAAACAAACAGGTGAGCCGAGACAATTTCCTTGGTAACGGCGCAACGATTGGATGAAAGTTTTAGCTTCCGCAGATCACATTGTGATGTCATGTCAGAAAGTTCGTTGACTTCACGAATTGGCCCATTTGTAGTGACCGGGGGCCGAGGCCGTCGCATACTGATCGTGCTGGCAAACTTCCTGTCGGACGAAATATTATGTTGCATCTTTCTCCCCCACCCCTTAAAAAATATGTCTGGCTTTCTCATGTATGTTTTTTGAGGATGCTGAAGAAGGGAGGGGTAGTGAAAAGAGATCACATTTTATGGCCATGGTATCTATCAATATTTGGAAATCTAAATACTTTATGAAAAAAAGGTGTCTATGCTCTGGGTCAATTTGACTGATCAGACAATCAATTGCCTTTATTGGTTAATAGAATATTGGTTCCCTTCGTAATATGTAACAACGTTTTTTTTTTTTTTTTTTATTCGGGGTGGGGCAGTGATGGTTATAACTTTTTTCGATGAGGTCCAGTTATTTTATTGTTAAAAGGAAAACTCAAATAAATAAAAAACCTCTTGGCATTCCCATTTTCACGTTCTCTGATTTTTTTTCATAAAAGAACCTGTTCTACGCTTTATCAGCCAAAGTCTAATCTGAAAGTAAAACCCAATTTTTCTCACAATCAACGAAAAACTCAAGCCAGGTTTTTCCCGGGTTTTTTCAGATGGCAAATGTTGATGACAGGTCATCCTGGACTTTGAGAACAACACCGCACTGACAGATCCAGGATTACTAGATCTGCCAGTGTGTGGTGTTGTTCTCAAAGTCTAAAATTCAATTCTTATTTTCTATAGCGCTCTAAATTAATAACCATGTAATGTTTTGTAGGCCTACAGCGAAAGTCACGGCTGCGATCGTTCGTGATGCACGCCTGTATAGTCGTTTCGTCGTGAATACATTGAAAGGTCAAGTCCACCCCAGAAAAATGTTGATTTAAATAAAAAGAGAAAAATCAAACTAGCATAACGCTGAAAATTTCATTAAAATCGGATGTAAAATAGGAAAGTTATGACATTTTAAAGTTTTGCTTATTTTTCACAGAACAGTGATTATGTACAACTCAGCGACATGCAAATGAAACAGTCGATGATGTCCCTCACTCACTATTTCTTTTGTTTTTTTATTGTTAGAATTATACAATATTTCATTTTTTTTTACAGAATTGACAATAAAGACCAACTTGACTAAACTATATAATATTAAGTAATCCTAATTCCACATGTTCAGGGAAGAATTTATCGTTTTTTCACTTGACGATGAAGAGAAAATGAGAATATTTCATATTTTATATCATAAAATACGAAAGAAATAGTGAGTGGATGATGTCATCAGTATCCTCATTTGCATACCGACCAGGATGTACATAACTGTTTTGCGAAATTAACCGAAAGTTTAAAATGTCATAACTTTCTTATTTTACATCCGATTTTGATGAAATTTTCAGTGTTATGTTTGTTGGATTTTTCTCTTTTTATTCAAATCAACTTTTTGTTGGGGTGGACTTCTCCTTTAATGTCCAATTGTACCCCGGGGTGTCCTATGTTACCCTATAATTAAAGGTTAAAAAAAATCATTAATTACACAAAATAGAATAATTTGGTGGCAATACATACTTCATATATATACTTCAGTATCTATCGATCTATAGTATATACATTATGATCATTGCCTATAGCTTGACAAAACAAAATTAAAAGTTACAAGGAATCTTTCCTGATTATGCGAAAATGTCCCATCAATATTTTACAAAGTCATTGGGTGAGTCAGCAGATTTTTTTCTGCTGATCAACGTAGGCCCGAGTGCGTGCAAACACTGGATAAAAATAGTAAATAATACAAATATCAACAATAGTATATATAGTCTCTATCTTACAGACTTAATCGAAATATTCATATGATTTATGTAATAAGTCTAGACAAAATTACCAAATTAGATATGCATAATATCAGTAATAAAATACAAAAACAAAGAAGACAATAGGTATATAATTTACTATCAGCATATCTTTGGACAGTTCTTGTAATAGAGAGTTAGACTTACGTTATAAATAACTCGACATTAAAGTGTCTGCAAGTATACGACTATACCGTCATGTCGTTTGACTCTATCCCTGCAACTCGGCCCTCAATAAACTCTGTTCACAAATCGCCCGCGTTATTGCCATCCATCCCGTGTTCAGATAATTTATTATCGTTTAAAAACAAAGTTCATCAAAATGCTGGCAGCTCTCCTCTTTGATTGTGTTATCTGCCGCCCTAAAATGTTATAAAGCATGCACTGAATTATGTTTTAACTAGCGCACTGTAAGTTTCCGACCTACACGCATAAAAAAATTAATTTTTTTTTTTTTTTTTTTCGAGGGATCTGACAAACTAAAATGTTTTTGAAGCAAATTTTCTCGCTCTCCTCGCTGCACTCAGATTTCATGATTTATTAGCATCTTATTTTCCAGGATGTCGTCACAGATTTCTCCCGACGACGATGAGAAAATAATCGCTGCCCCTATCATCGGTCCGGTCGTCTCCCGCGCTGTCATAAGATGCGCACCATAAGATTCCTCGGCTATAAATCTTTATTTTTATATAGAGTTTCATTTTGAATTATAACCCCGTTTTGCGTTTTTCCCTAACTTGAGTAGAGTGAAACCGGGTGAATAATCAAAGCTTTACCCGAAACTTTCGGGAGGGGGCACTTTTTCCAATGCAATAGGCCGCCCACGGTCCAGAAAATTCTTCCAAAAGATATCTTTTGATTTTATATCTCTCTCTTGCTAATAAAAATGCTAATGCATTAGTATTTCAGGATATTTTGTACTTTCGTAAATGTTCTTTCGTTCTGTTTTCCCGCTTTTCATCCATTTTCTCTATTTATGTTCTTTTTTTTTCTGTCCCTTTCTTTTCACTTTTCCCTTTCCTCTTTTCTTGATTTCTTTCCCTTTCCCCTTTTCTCTCTTTTCCCCGTTTTTTCCCCGGTGAAATCCACCAGGGGGCAGCTTGCCCCCCACGCCTGTTACGCCACTGTTCATCCAAGCAGTTCTCTTTTACTCCATTCCTATACCTACTTTTTGTAATGTTGTAACTGTACTGCGTTTCTGGTGAAAATCCGTTTTTTCTTGTCCCCGTTTTTCATAATTATTAAAAAAAATTAAAATCATGTTTGTGCTAGAAACCCAAAGGAAAAAATATATGAACCGCAGCATTATGATGAAATTAGGTGTAAATTTCTTTTTTAATTTATGTCACTATTTTTGTAGAAAGTCGGCACCCGCGGTAACACAAAAATGCACATGATGGCGACAAGGCTTGTCGGAAGGGTGAATTGTCTAGTGATTTTTCCCTGTATAGTTAGGGACTTTTTATTATTGTTTAACAACTTTATTGCAGTTTAAGATATCACACTTATTAACTAACAGTCTTAGGTAAATATCTGTGGATTTTGTACAATGGTGCTTGCAGCTAGTGGCGTACCGTGGGTCACGGCATGGGGGGGGGGGGGGGCACCAGCAAAAATTTTGCGTCACTTAGTCATTCAGTTGCCAGGTATACAGACCTAGAGACATTTTAAGGACAGTGCCATTAAACGGATATGTATCTCATTGATCAAATAATGCAAGCGCGAAGCGCGAGATGAAAATTTTTGATATTCAGGCCTAAAAGGGGACATTATAGGCAAATTTTTGTAATCATGATACGTACCTGTCTCACTAAACAAACAATACGAACGCGAAGCGCGAGCTGAAATTTTTGTATATAAATTACCCCAAACAGCGACATTTTAAGGACTATATTTTAGAAATCCATTAAGAGTATACATATCTTCCATAGTCATCTAATGCGCTTGCTAATTTTGTTAGAATTACATCTAAACCCAGGAAGCACTTGTAGTCATTGTAATCATGATTGATATATTCAATTCAATTCAATTCAATTCAATTTGCATTTATTTCATTCTCGATAAAAACAATTATAAAGCAAGGTATGAGAAGCAATATATATACAAGCAAGAGTAAAAATGAAAATGAAATGGGGAACTGCATAAATAAAGCCAAGTGGCCTTGTGTAAGCGCAGTTCCCAAAACATTAATAACATGACATGGTATAGAGAAACAATAAGATAAAGAATTAAACATGATATATAAACAAGAAAAAAAAACATTAAAACAACATAAAAATGTGTCAATCTACAAGACAAAAATAACTATACATATTTAAGATATAGGAACTGCTTCAATCTTTTTTTGAATGACCTAACAGACTTGCTTTCAATTACATCTCTAGGGGTGGAGTTCCAGATTACAGGGAAATTATGTCTTACACATTTCATTACGTTATTAGTTTTAACTGGCCATAGGTGGAATGAATGTTTAAAACGAGTATTGTGATTATGTATCCGGTGATTAAGGGTAAACATTTTATGGATATTAAGAGGTAGTTTATTCTGGAAATAAAAGAAACCAATTAATGCAATAGAAAAATAATACAAATCATAAATATTAAGAGACTTTATCTTTCGAAACAGTGGGGCAGAACGCATCTCACTAATCAAATATTACGAGCGCGAAGCGCGAGCTGAAAATTTAAGATATTCAGACCCGAATTTTGCTTGTTTGTAGGAATTCAAGAAGACCATATATATTATGTAGGTTCACTAATCAATGATGCGAACACGAGCTGAAATTCCAAACAGGGATATTTTAAGGACTATTAAAAAAAAAAAGGAATGATTAAGAATATACATATCTCACCATAGTCATCTAATGTGAGTGCCAAAAGCGATTGCTGATTTTGTAGAATAACATCTAGACACATGAAGCACTTTTTGTATTCATTGTAATCATGATTATCATACGCTTCTCACTATAACCAAATGATGCGAGCGCGAAGCGCGAGCTGAAAATTTTTGATATTCAGATCAGAAAAAGGGACATTTTAACGACTGATTTTAGGGTTTCATGAAGAGCAGATATATCTCACCGTAATGCGAACGTCAAGCACGGACAGGAAATGTTTTATATTAAGACCTTGAAATGGGACAATCATTTAGGCCTAGTCATGAAATTAAAAGATTATGTCACTACATAAAACAAAAATAACTCGAAGTGCGAGGAAATATATTTGGTGTATATTGACTTGAAAACGGGAGGTTTTAGTACAACACTGAGGATTATCTCGTTAAAGGTCAAGTCCACTCCAGAAAATTGTTGATTTGAATCGATAGGGAAAAATCAAACTAGCATAACACTGAAAATTTCATCAAAATCGGATGTAAAATAAAAAAGTTATGGCATTTTAAGTTTCGTGTATTTTTCACAAAACAGTTAAATGCACAACTTAGTGATATGCAAATGAGAGAGTCGATGATGTCCATCACTCAATATTTCTTTTGTTTTTTTATTGTTTGGATAATACAATATTTCAATTTTTACAGATTTGACAAGAAGGACCAACTTTACTTAACCATAAACTGCAACAACAATGGTAATTCCACATGTTCAGGGAGAAATAAAACTTTGTTTCACTTGACGAGGAGAAAATTAGAATATTTTATATTTCATATAATAAAATACAAAAGAAATAGTGAGTGGTGACGTCATCAGTCTGCCAATTTGCATACCGACCAGGATGTGCATATAACTGTTTTGTGAAATTAAGCGAAACTTTAGAATGTCATATAACTTTCTTATTTTACATCCGATTTTGATGAAATTTTCTGTGTTTTGCTTGTTGGATTTTCCTCCTTTTTTTAAATCAACTTTTTGTTGGGGTGGACTTGTCCTTTAAACAGACAATGCGAACACCATATGGAATAATGAAGACATAGACCCTGAGCAAATTATGTTTCATAAAGTTATGAAGAAATGTTTCTTATATGTGCAGTGACATAAGTATGATCTAACATTATAATGAACAATAATTTCTTATTTCCCACTAAGTATCTTCTTTTTTTGCCAGCCGATGGGGGGGGGCATGTGCCCCCCATCCCCCCCCCCCCGTAGTTACGCCACTGGGTGCTTGGAAGTCCAACTATTCTGGCAGCTTTTTTTTCAACCTTGAGGTCCCACTGCCCCTTATAATGTAGGCCTGTAACCTTTAAATTACCAATTATTATCTCCATGCTCATCATACTATAAGTATAAGAACATGAAGCTCTGCTGAGTGTACCGAGGACGAACTTGTAATGATTGTCTTGCGTTTGCATAATAATATTATCGCAGCTAGCATGCAGCATGCAATTACCCCCCCCCCCCCCCCGGCCCCCGGCGCGGCGTTTGCGTTAAATCGAGGTCTCTCAAGCTCGTCTTTGGAATAATTGCATGCTAGCTGAGCTGCGTTTATGCAAGTCACGATCACGATAACATTTTCAGTTAGAGTCTGGATATTTAGGCCTAGGAGTTTTGCCCTGATTGATTGAGATTGAATTCTAGTATTAAGAGGGTGTGTGCCAGGTAAGTTTTTATTTTACATTGTAAATCGTTCAATTGGCCAAGAAAGTTACAATTGGCACAGGGCAGTGCAGCTGTGAGGTAACCCAGGGAGCTCCGGCCTTCGAAACGGGCCGGAGCCCAGGCACAGGAGTCGTCCGTGTAAATACTAGGATTGGGGGGTCGGGTGTCCGGACACTTTATATTTTTGAAGCCTTCTTTTTTTGTCTTTGGATTACACTAAAAATACGAATTCAATAGTTTTAATCATCTTCTATTTTGTTCTCTATAATATTTCCTGAAATTTTGTAGGCTCCCTACTAAAAATTGATAAAACTTCCCTTGTAAATTTTTCCAAATGACTTTCTAAAATTGATCGTCCGGACATACAACTGTGTCTGTAGTAGTAACTACTGAGTACTGGGTATACTACTAGGGCCTCCGGCTCTAGGCAGACATGGGGTATCACGGGGTATCAGACCTGCCAACCAGTACGATTTAGCCGTATTTAGTACGTTTTTGCAACAAAAATATCATATGGCAGTAGGCCCTACGTTTTTTTATTATTTTTTTTTACAAAATCGTAATTTATTGAGAAAAATCATCTCTATAAAATAAATATGTGATGTCTCTATTTCATAAAACGTATGATAGTGGGCCCCAAGTCTGCGCACCTAACAATTTGAGTTAAGATTTAAAGGGGAATCCAACCCAAATAAAATCTTGTTTTTATAAGGAAAAGAAAAATCAGACAAGTTGATAGGTGAAAGTTTGAACAATATTGGACAAACAACAAGAAAGTTATGAATTTTTAAAAGTTGTAAATATTGGTAATCACTATACCCATGGAGACTTCAAATTGGCCGCATATGGGATGTCATAGTGATGTAAGGCAAGGACTACTCTTCCATGTACTCCAATACATATTTTGGCTAAAATGTCATTTTTCCCAAAAGTTTTATTTCAAATTATATTTTTCTTTCATGAGGACGTACAACAATATACTACCTGGGTTATATTTAGATTACTGCCCCAGGGGAGTGGGTACTTAGGAGAAAACCACAAATCCCTGATAATAAAGTACATGGCCTATGGGAAAGTTGTCCTTGCCCCTTGTCATAATTTACTTACGCAGTTGCCAATTTGAAATCTACATAGTATTAGTGATCTCAATTTTAGAGCAGCTATAACTTTCTTATTGCTCATGCTTGTCCGATTTCTTTCAAACTTTCACCATTCTGTTTTATTTATTTTTCTCCTTCCCAACACAACATTTTATGGCCAAGGCTGGATTCCCCTTTAACCTGAATTCCTTCTTATTTCACAAAATCTAAAAGTTTTGGTTAATGGTGTTCCTTATATTATCAAGAGTAAGTGTACCAAATTTCTCATTAAAAAATGAAAGAAAATATAAGATTTTCTTGAAAAAAAAAATGGTACCCCATGTCTGCGCACTCATTCACTTTGCACACGATTCGGGGATTTTGATGACAAAGGCTGCATTTTGAGGCTGTCACATGAAATGCCCTGAATTCATTATTTTTCCACCATTTTGAGTCGGATTTTTTTATGAATACCTGTCTATGTATTGCATGTGTAAAGTTCGTGCTCGTTGCGTATCTTCTTTTACTAGAATCGCGCAGATACGCGGGTGCGCAGACTTGGGAGATCGCGCTGACTTGGGGGAACTGACCTTACACAAATATGGTTATTAGATCAATGTAATTTCAGGTAACATGTTTTGTTTTCAATCATTTTGTAAAAACCAGGGTGAGATATAGTGCTGTTGTCGATAGGCCTCATATCGACATTGATGTCGACATACGAAGGATTTTCAATGTTTCCGACATGTCGACATGCACGCACCCACATCGACATGTAAACATAAAATAAAAAGGGGTCTAGCCTAAAGTCACGAGTGTAAAGCTTAGCTGAAAAGTTAGAAGCATTTATCCATAGTAATTGGCGCGATTAAAAGGTTTATTCAGCTTAGCAGCGCATTAAAAAAGAAAACCTGCGAGCTGCGCGGCAGCAGAAATGCGTCAGTGCGGGGCCGGCCTGCCCGATCGAGCTGCCCTCGTCGATCCCGACGATCGCTCTAGATCTATATCTAGCGCTATAGCGAGCGTAGCGTAGTAGCATTCACCGTACCCATCCACGGAAATATGTACCCATCGCTTGATCGCTATTCACCGTGCTTGATAATACGTTGCTCCTCAATGCATTACTTTTCACATAAACGTGAGCAGCAGCGAACACGTGTTTTTGTTAAAGTTGTGACCGCCGCAATTGAGCGCTTACTTCATATCACGAAGTCACAGTAAACTTCCCTTCCTTCGTTTGGAGATCGTTGCACGGATCGCCGCGGAAGTGATACTGAAATTATTGGTCGATTTTCATTATTTTTTATTGTCAATTTGAGGAGTTTGCATTTGCAGCACATGTGTACCAGCGTATAATACGCAATGATCACTGTTGTAATTGATGATTCTCAAATTGGCTCCGAGTGTTATTGCGCAATGCCTTCGAGACCGGTCACCGGATCGTGGTACAAAAACTTGATTCTCCAGAAAAAGATGTGGATTAAAATCTGTGATTTTGGAAGTGAATTCACTCTAGCTTAGTGAAAATATGTTTTCCCGAACTGAGCCTGTATCATATAGATCTATATCTTGTGTGGGGATATCACTCGTGTCAAGGTGAATACATTTGATTGAGACTGAGAGTATTATGTTCCATGATCGAATGATTTTTTTTATGTTAGGGAGCCTAGGCTAAATTACGGTCCCTTTTTCATGTCGACATTGTCGATGTCGGGATTAATTTTTAAGCGACATGTCGACATGGATTTTTGTTCCCGACAACAGCACTTATGCGCAGTGCAAGCCTTCCATTTCCCCACACAGTATTCCACCAAAACAAGTGTGCAATTCTCTATCACCTCGTACCAAAATCGACCTAGAATTTCACTTTCCTATATTTTATATGAACTATGAAAGGTATTTTCGGAGGATCTATTTTCTCACCGATACCGCACAGGTAAGCGAATTTCGATTACTTCTTGCTTTTCCGTCAAAATCTTACGAAATAGCGTCGATGTGGCATCGTGTTCGTTGGAATTTGTAGAGTCTATCGCAACGTGCACAAAGTCAATTGGCTTCCGGGTTTCGGAGCGTCGCGTGAATATGCATGAAATTGCAGAGTTTCAATAATTTTCGATCGATACCGGAGCGATCCGATCACGAACCAAGACCATTTCCCGCGTACACAATGTGACCAGATATCGTTATCGCTATCGATACTTCCGCGCGCAGTCCGAAGGAACTATTTTGGCGACCACATGGTCATGACGTGATCTGCGCAATTGACCAATCAGCGGTCTCCGAATCGCTGTGCGGAGACAATCTATCCGTTGTACACAGTCTATGGACAATTGTTCGTTGTGGTATGACGTACATCCGGTTAGCGATGCCGTTTTGAAGAACAATTTATAGATCAAAATTATTATTTCACAAATACTGAAATTGAATGCGTGATTATAAATAATTAGTAGTATATACTAATTATTTATATAAAAGATGAATAATCCAATCAACTCAGCTACACCTCGTTGAATGGATCTTTTCATCTTTCACCTTTATTTTTTAATGAAATTTTCTGTCCTGGCATTGCACTCATAACCATTTGCATCAGTAGGTACATGTGGAGTACAGGGTTTTGTGTTTTTGTTTTCTTCCTCAGGATTGACTTGGATCGTTTAGAATGGGTCTGCTGTCCCAAGGTACACCGCTCACCTGGGAAGAGACAAAGAAGTACACAGATCACGTCCAAAAACATGGCATCCAACAATTCATCAACCTTTATCACAAACTCAAGGATCGGCCTTGTGATACACTCAAATGGGGAGATGAGGTGAGTTTTCAAAATTCAAAGGTAATAAAAAAAAGGCGTTTGATGCAACTGACACCAAACTGACCAATTATCTGTCGTTTGAAATTTAGCATAATGAGCTTTTGTCAGTGTTGAGTATGTTTTACCAGTGTGACAGAATTATACTGATATTCAAAGCTCTTGGTAAAGCCTCTTAAAAAAAGAGGAAAGTTTCAAGGAAAAGAAGGAAATCAATGTAGTCTGATGATGGGTGTTGGAATGATCACCCCTCTTGTAGTTTTAAAGGGGAACCCAACCCAAATAAAAACTTGTTTTTATGAGAAAAAGAAAAATGAGACAAGTTGATAGGTGAAAGTTTGAACGATATTGGACAAACAACAAGAAAGTTATGAATTTTTAAAAGTTGTAAATATTGGTAATCACTATACCCAGGCCTCTACAAAAAAAAAATCATCACTTGCCCGACAGGGCAAGTGATAAAACTTTTGCTCTTAATTATTCTTTTCTGTCCTGGCTGAACTTGATTTACTGGCGCTGCCCTTGGCATTTCTTTTTCTTGACTCTTGTTCAAATTGTTCTGGTCGCCGATCACGATGACAAAAGTCGCCTATTTTAATTGTTTATTTGGTTTGAAGTTGAAGCCGAGTCCTGGCCAGGGTGACAAGATTTCACAAAATGAAATACAGGACAATCAACAAAAAAAAAGATCAAGAAAGAAGGCTACACAGTGTTATAGACTTGTGAAAAAATGTACAGAATTGGGAGGGTGAACGAAAGAATGAAGGAGAGAAAGAAAAGAGATGAATTGAGAAGAAAGAAAGAAAAAATGAAGTGGAAAATGAAGGAAATAATAAAAAATATTAGGAAAGTTCTAATAAAAGAAGGATGAGAGAGAGAATAAAAATAGATAAAAAGGTTTCGGTCATTCTTTGAATTGAGTATAGAAAGAAAAAAAAAAGAAAAGAAGGGAAGATGAATAAATGTGTGAAAGTCAAAATAAAGAAGAGAAAGACAAAAAGAAAGTAAGAAAAAAGGTGGAGGAAAGAAAGAATGAAGGAAATAAAATGTTTCCTTCATTCTTGAAAACAAAGAAAGAAGAAAACAGGAAGGAAGGAGGGAAGGAATGAAGGAAGAAAGGGAAATAAAGTATAAGGGAAAAGAATAAGAAGGACAAAATGAAATAAATAATGAAAGAAAGAAAGGAGGAAAGAGAGGGAGGAAAGAATGAAGGGAGGCCAGAATGAAAAAAATGAAAATAATGGAAGGAGAGAAAGAACGAAAATAAAAACGAGTGGAAGGGAGAAGGAATGAAGGAAATAAAAAAAGGAAATGTAATAAAGAAGGCAAGTAAGAGAAAGAAGGAAAGAAAGAAAATGAACAGAGAGAGAAAGGATTAGGAAATAAAAATAGATATGTAACAAAAAAGGGCAAGAAGGAAAGATATAAGGATAGAAAAAGAAAGAAAGAGGAAAAAAGTTCAAACTTCAAGCAAATAAAAACAATCCAATCACATAACAAAAATCCTAATGATATTTGGTGTTTTTTTTATATATTAAAAAAAAAAAACTAAAATGTTTTAGAAATGAATAAAATACGGGACGTCTGGTCACCCTGGTCCTGGCCGAGTCAGTGCGAAGCTTGCATGCATTCAGCGCGATCTAGCTCGAGAGTCGACTGGCTCGCGATCGCTCGTGTACGTCCGTCCATGTACTGTAGCGGCGATGTATTAGAGCATGCGCCCAGAGGGCGAGAGAGGGGTTTCCCCAGCTAGCTCCTTCGTCGATTAGTAGGGCATGCGCACAGTGTAGTTTAGAAAGTAAGATGGCAGCCCCCATCGAACGGGACCGCTGGCGATAAAATGTCAGTGAATTGGCGCTGATTTGACATGTTTCCACTGTTTTTTGACTGGTATGACATTGTATGAGAGATAATATCCCGATAATTGCAATATATTAAACTTTACTGTCAATTTATCTTTTTCATTTTCAAAACAAGCACTTGCCCGATCGGGCAATTGACTTTGAAAAATGCTTGCCCGCACGTCAATTTCACTTGCCCCGGGCAAGCGGGTTTGTCGCGCCCTGCTATACCCATGGAGACTTCAAATTGGCCGCATATGGGATGTCATAGTGATGTAAGGCAAGGACTACTCTTCTATGTACTCCAATACATATTATGGCTAACATGTCATTTTTCCCCAAAGTTTTATTTCAAATTATATTTTTCTTTCATGAGGACATAAAACAGTATACTACCTGGGTTTATATTTAGATTACTGCCCCAGGGGAATGGGTACTTACATGTAGGAGAAAACCACAAATCCCTGATAATAAAGTACATGGCCTATGGGAAAGTTGTCCTTGCCCCTTGTCATTATTTACTTACCCAGTTGCCAATTTGAAATCTACATACTATTAGTGATCTCAATTTTAGAGCAGCAATAACTTTCTTATTGCTTGTCTGATTTCTTTCAAATTTTGTTTAATTTATTTTTCTCCTTCCCAACACAACATTTTATGGCCAAGGCTGGATTCCCCTTTAAAGTTGAAGTATATCAGAAACCAAATTACTTCACACTCTCTGAATTTTTTTTTCAACACCATTTTCATTCTGCATTGCAATTATGTTAATTGTATTTTATGCATGTGTGTAAGATGTTTATTTCATCTTCAATTTATTTTGTCACTGTAGCTGATAAAGTAGCTCTGTACTTTACCTGTATTGAAACAGATATGCACATTGCACATCGGGCCCCGTCTTACAAAGAGTTACGATTGATCCGATCAATTGTAAGTGTGGACGGCCAGCAACATCAACATCTATTATGTATGTTGTTCAAAATATTTTCTAGCTGTGATGTATATTCATGCATTCATTGTTTTCTTGAAAATTCACTACGCTTCTGTTTGCATACAGAGGACATTGTGCAAGTTTTTCGTATAAAAAAATTATGACACTGATGGATTTCCATAGAGTTACCATTGATTAGATCAATCATATTTCTTTGTAAGATGGGGCCCAATAATATCGCAAGATAAACAATCTTTGTGTTGAAATCGTTTGAATGTTGAAGTTTAATCTTCAATTCCTTCCAGATTGAATACATTGTGGTAAAACAAGATCACAAAAACAAGAAAGCCAGAGTTTTCTTAGCAGCTGACCGTCTTCTTCCTGTTCTGCAAGAGCTTGAAAAGAATCAACCAAGGTAAGCAATTGCTAATTATGTTCTCAAGGTTCTTACAATACAATTAACTTTTTTTATTGGGCTGATTGGGTCTCTATAAAATGGTGATATTGTTATTTGTTTATTTATTTTTTTTATTATTATTTTTTTTTTTGGGGGGGTTGGATGGTGGAGTTGATTTTCTTCTAATCAAGTATGTACATCAAATGGGCTTTAGCCCATACTATGACGTGATTAAAACAAACCAACACTCCCGATCCTTTGGAGCCTGTATATATAACATGCATGATACAAACATACAGTGTAGTTGAATCTGTCAATGTTATCATTTTCTGAAAATTTGCTTTAACAACTACATGTATGATCATACTACTGTATGTACAGTTTACAATGTACAAGAATACCTAAAGTCTTTTTTTTTTCAAGTCATAATGTTTATGAAATAATTTGTATAAAGAGGCATATATGAGATTTACTTGGTCAGGCGCGCCTGAACACTTTCAGTTTTAGGGGGGCAAAATCCCGAAGGGGGCACAACATTTTTGACAGCGTGAGATACCGAAGCAATCGAGCGGGAGAGGGTGTGGGACCCCCCACGGTAAGGACTTTGTGTAAAAATGGAGTTTAAAAGTTGCGTTTCTAAGAGCATTCAAAAATAAATTTCTTGAGAATTAAACATAGAATTACAAAAGACTATACTCATAATTAATGAGAACTTATGAAATCTATGCGCAAAACGATCGCTTCGGAATGTGGTTTTCATGTCTGATCAATTTAATTACGCTTACATTGACTCAAAATACCAGAAATTACATTTTTCGTGCAATATCCTTTCAGAAACATTTATGTACATTTACATACACGGACGACGCGAGAGAGCACAATCATCATAAGATTCAAGTAATTCCTGTCAGAACAAGGAGTGTATTAAGCAGAAGAAGCGTAACAAAAGAAATTCTAATGAATGTCTTTTCAAATTCAAAATGTTATAATGTTCTGACGTGGCAGACGTCGATAAGCACTTAAATCCCCATTCTATGCAAATCATTTCTGACATCAGCATTGGAGATAGTCCCTGATTATCCATGCATGGGCAATGCATTTCATATTTTGTAACTGGAGGAAAAAGAAATATGACAAGCTTAATTGTCTAACAATTTAAAATTTTTCTGAAAATCATTAAATTTTAAAACATTACTCGATTTATGTGTTTCCTTTTGCGTGTTTTGTATGGCTGGGAAGCACTTTTGGATGACTCCTTCAAAATCTTCTTTTTTCTTTACATATTTTCTGGGGAAAAGGTGACCATAACTAGGAAATGATGAATATCAAATTCCAGGAAATATTCATTTGTAAATAATCATGAACTGATTATAAATAAACTACCGCAGTTCATAATGTACATTATGTAACATTATTTAGAAGAAAACAATTACATTCCAATAGCGGATGTGGTTGACGGTACACCATGTGGAGTTTTCAAAAAAGTGGATAGAGGAAGAAGTGAAATTGATAGGGGAGGAAGTGGACAGTTGATAGTCGAGTAATTTTTTGTTTAAATGAGCGTATTCCTGATAAAGACAGTAAACCAGAAAAGGTTGAAGAGTTGAAGAGGCCTGAGTACTTGATAGATGAGTACTCCTGCTCTGCACTCCATTCGCCGACTCAAGCTAGCATCTTCTCATTTATCCAATAATCCAACTACTCAAGCCTCTTTAACTCTTTAACCTTTTCTGTTTTACAGTCATTTTCAGAACTACACACATTTTCAAGAAATATTACTCTAGGACCTACTCTCAATCTTCCAATTTCTCGCCTATCTTACTTCTTCCTCTATCCATTTAGACTCCACTTGGTGTATACCGTAAACCACATCTGCTACACACCACCATGCAAGCCCTCAAACATCATCTAATTATATTCCAGTGTGTTTCTCAAGAATTTGTAGAAGTGTAACACATCTATTTGTAATCGGCTACATACCAGGAAGGGCAAAATAATGAAAATATCAGTATTAGTCTATGGCTAATATTAAGCTATACGCTACAATATTATTTGTCCAGGCTTGCAACATGGAGATAAATGATTATATAAGGCTATAAAATTATTGTATCATTACTGATATCTTGTTTTCATTTCGTAATTATCAAAACATAAGAATCTATATGGGTGAGCTCACTCTACTCTGTACTCAAATACAATCACTCTTCTAAAATGTGTAATGCACACATCGTTTGTCAAAACCACTTGCTTCCCCTCAACGTCCTCCAAGATCCAAAAGATTCCATCCAGATGATATGTAAAACGAAACAAATGAAAAGGCCACTTATAGAAAAAATACAAAATATCAGACAAACTCTGAATGTCATGATAATTTTCAATGTTCACTGTCATGACTGTGCTCAACTACTTTAGTCCTTTTTAAGATGAGCAAATGTGTTCTTTCTCTTGCTATCTCCGCTACTAATGAACTCATTGACTAGTTCACACATGTCAGCTTTGTCTGCCTTGTCCTTATACAAAAGATAAGATCAGAAGAGAGTTCAACCTTCGCTGGCTCATTGTCGATCGGAGATACGTTTTCAGCTGACGGAGTCTGCTGAAGGAGTGTTCAGCTGTAGCAGATGTGGCAGGATGTGTAAGATACAGCTTCACTAGCTTCATGACCCCTGGAATCATCGGCTTCATTGAAGTTGTTCCAAGAGTTTCGATGATCTTGTCCACGGAAGCTGTTGACGCATTGGACTTCTTGGACGTTTCCGACGCCAGATCCTCTAGTACTCGTAACTGCGCGTCAAGACGAGAGCCATCCAGATCATCCTTGTAGTGCTTCACCACACAATCTAGGGACTCAGATGACACCTTGTTTTCGGTCCAGGCTGTCGTCAAGAGGTCTTCTGTGGCCAACAAGACTGGGATGCACTTTGACGAAATGCGTTCTTCCAGACCACTGATCACAAAGTCTAAAGCCTCAAACCATACACTTCGGTAGAGATCTTTAGGAGTTTTGAAGATATGTGGGTCACTCTGCTGATACCGTTGTGGTGCTTTAGACTGTCGGGGTAGCTCGGGGTCATCCTGTTCTTCCCGTTCTGCATAGATGACTGTTTTGCTCCAATTGTCATCAAACACCGTCTCCGTCCTCATTGCCTTCAGCTGATTGATGGCAACCTTTGTAAGCCTGACCCCCTGTCCGGCTGACCCACGAGATCCTTGGATTGCCGTACTGAGTCGGTCGCTCAGTTTAAAGATAGCAAGACTGATGATGAGAGAAATCGTGAAGTCGAAGGTGGAAACGGCGTTGAGGAATCCATTGGCTCGTGACTGCAAGTCTCGATCAGTTGACGTATTTTCGATTTCTATCAGGGACTCTTTCACCACCTGTAGTTGCTCTTTGATACTGCTGAGGGCCTTGAATTTGACTGTGAATCGGGTGGGGCAAAGCGGCCTCACATGTGTTTGTGGCGAGCCCAGCGCTTCTGCAACTGTTTTGACTATAGCACATCGCTTTGGGGAATCTCTGAAGAAGTTGATCAGGTCTGTTACGGTGGTCAGGAAGTTACGGAGCTTTGGAATATTCTTTACCATATCTTGGACAGCTAAGTTAATGCAGTGCATGTGGCAGTGCGTGGTGGTGATTCTCTCATTCTCCTCTTGCAGTCGGCTCACGACACCACTTCTTTTTCCTTGGAATGTTGCTGCTCCATCAAAGCTTGCAGCCCGGCAGAGAGAGAGGGGGAGGTTATACCTCATCAATGCGTCTTTGATAGTCTTGTAAACGGACTCTGCGTCACACTTATCAATCGCATACATGCCAAGGACGTTCTCTTCTACCAGCAGCTCGTCTGATGCAATGCGAACGCAAATTATACAAAGTTGCTCCAACCTGGACACATCAGTGGTTTCATCAGCAATGATCGCATATGCCTTCCCATGCATTTCCTTAGCCAACTCACGCATCAAAGATCTGGACATCATATCGATCATCTCTTGTATCTGGTGTGAGGTCCATGATGACTTCCTTTCGAGTCACCGGTCGAAACCTTCAATGTCCTTGCATCGCAATGTCAATAAAGTGTGGAAGTTGCTGCTGTGGTCAGTGTGTCCTCGAATGGGCAATCCCTGTTTGGCAAGATACTGCAAAGTGGAGAAGATCGCATGAAGATACTTCGTGTTCTTTTCCATCTCTTCTTTTGCAGTGTGGTCAAGAATCTCAGCAATATTTCTCCCATGCCAGATCTGGTTCATTTTGTATGTTAGTAAGCGATGGCTTTCACTTCACTCATGCTTTGGAAAGCCTCAATTACCTTTTTTCAGTATGAAAACCCCTTCTTGCTGAAAACCTTTTCTTCTCTTCCACCACTAGGAATTTTTCGCAAGCACCCTTCTTGGCATACATGGCAAAATGCCGCTCCGTCACCGTTATTTGCTGCTTGCTCCCACTCTAACCATTGGTATGAGGCATACCACTCAGGGCAAAACCACCTGTCGTGATTGTCTTTCTTGAAGTTAGGCTGTTCAGTAGGCTGATTGGGTTTTTCTTTTAAAAGAACTTCGGTTTCTTGTCCCTTCTTGCATGTATTGCAGGGTTTTCGTGGATTGTGGAGGACTCTGGCAAACCTCCACTTGCTTGAGTTGACTCTGTAGTGTCCTTTTCCTCTCGAGATCCTTTTGCATTGTCTTGGAGTTCTTTTTTCTCCTTCTGTTTCCTCCCTTCTGACCCAGACTGGTGTTTCTTCATGATCAGGGTCGCAGTTCCAGCAAATGACGAGCCTGGCAAACGAAATTGTTTCAAACCAATGTAATATAGGCCTTTTAAAGTATTTAAGATGACAAACCTGACCGTACGCAGCCGATCGAGAGGGCAAAAATTCACCAAAAGTGTGCACCAAATCCTTCAATTTTATTCTAGAAAATGCAAAAGCTCCCCCATCACAAACCCCCTCGCTCTTAAGTTTCTTCGAAAATTTAGGTCTTGCAGCCTCACCCACCCCCAATTTTTTTTTTTTTTTGCATACGTCCGTGAATAACAAAAGCTGGGACGAACCAGAGAACATAGCTGCCTCTCGATCTGATTAGTAACAGGTAATGGGAAGGAGTTTTGAAATCTAAAATACAAAAGTGCTATATCATATGAGCTGAAATACATGTACATGTAGTATCACACAAAACGCCTGCCAATCATGCCAATGAAAAGGAATCGAGAAAAATACGGGGCTATTAAAATATCTTAAGGGCTATTCCACGGTTACTCACGTTACATTTGGAGACACCTTGACTCATACTTAGAGCTGAACTCCATTATTATTGATAGGAACTAAACATCTCTTCATCACAACATACATGTAGTACGCAGTCTGACTATCCTTTGTATAAAAACAAAACTTGGGAAATTTCATTATGCTCCTGGCAAATCTTTGAAATGTGTCGGTTACTCATGTTACATGATGTGGACATGCATAAAATGAAAAGTGGACATAAGTGAAAAGTGTCCTCATGCAAGGCTTTTATGAAAGTTAATTATATACATGTACATTTCAAAGAAGTATATTAGGGAGACAAATTTGTATATAATTCAAAAAATAAAGAACACATTGTTTTTACTAGGGGTGCAGATAAAGTGGTTACTCACGTTACGGTTTAGATGGGCTATATGTACAAAGACACATTGAGCTCATGTCCACCAACCTATGGAATTGCCCTTAAGATTTTTATAGTAGAGCAGTACTGTAACGCTTATTTTTCTGTTATATTCTTTATTTACATAATTATTCATATCTTGGATAATATGAGTCAGATCAAATGACACTTTCACAGATGATTTTTTTTTTTCATGCATAAACATTATCTCTAAGTTGCTTTCGAGTGGGATTCACCATTTTCACAAATTATAAATTATAATCCTCTACACATAATTATTCTGTGTGTAATTTTCTGATAACATGTCTATATTGAGTTGAAATGACCTTGGTATTTTTTTTAGGGCACTGACTTGTTATCATTGTATTAACTCAATTTATATTTAGTTGAAAATGAAATAATTGAAATAAGTTTTCATTATTTAAATCTATATCTTTATTAATCTACATGTATACTTACTATTTCAGGGATGACTTACACAGGCAACAAGTATATGAGATATTGACGACCTCGAGATGTTATGGTTTCTGGGCTTGACAGCTATGACATAGATTCCATGATATGTTGCTCGAGTAACTAGTGTTCATGCGCGTTAGTGATATCGGGTCCAGTCTGAGCGTTTCTGGGCGACCGCGCGTTTGTTAGCCGACACAGCCAGCATGCATTGGTGAACCACTTTCAAATTGCCATTCGGTTTTAGTCTGAAATGTATTCATTAAAAGGTTAAATGTTATCACACTGTAATAAGATGGAAAAGGGGCTTATCAAAGGTATGTTTCACAGAGCGACATGTTCGTCAAAAGACGCGAGACTTACTATGATATGTAATTGCCCCGTGAGGGCCGAAATTTTTTCATTTTTGACAATGGAAATAACAATTTTTAGGCAGAAAAGTGCCTTCATCGTTTACTTTTGTCCTTAAATAATTTATCATTTTTCTACTTTTAGGGGGGCACATTGGGGGGGGGGGGGGGGCAAAATCTCGTTTTGCCTCCCAAAAATTTTATTTGGGGGGGCCCACCCCACTTCGGGTGCCCTTGTACTTGGTTCATATTGATAGCAGTTGAACTACTTCTCACATAGTATACAAATAATGAATGTTTATGAGTGCAATGGACAATACTTCATGAGGTGAAAGATGAAATGATCCATTCAATGAGGCATAGCCGAGTTGAATGGATCATTCATTTCATCTTTCACCGAATGAAGTATTCTGTGAAGTATTCTATTTTGGTTTATATGACACCTAAAAATAGATTCTTTTTCATATGAAATTGGTGAATTTCGATGCAAAATATATGCGCGCTGCAAACACGAGTGGTGTCTAGTCTGGGTGCACGCGTGCAATGGACAAAATTGTATGGATCCAAAGTTGCACGATGAATGGATCCACAATTGCACGGTTGATGACGTCATTGTAAAATGGGCTGAATGATCGATATGGACCAACCATTCAAATGACAAGGATCTATCTAGGTGTCATATAATTCAATATGACATACATGTAGGCTAAAACCACTTGGTCTGCTATCAACTTGGTCGTATTGCTGTTTGGTCTACACTATACTTGGTCTCATAAGTTATTAGACTAAGTCTGTAATAAGTTCCATAGTCTAATGCCACATTCAACACAGGAAGAAGTTCCGTGAATGCTTGAGCATCCACCGAAGGTAGCTGTGTTGAAGCCGGGGTTAATAACACTATTGATTGATTGATTGGGATTTTTTTACCTGATTGCTAAGAAAGCATGAATGCTTGTAAGCAAGCAACCAGAGGACCGACGGCTTAAGGTCCTCTCCGAAGGACCTGGTAATGAGGATTAATGCCTTACCAAAGGGCACTAGCGCACCAAGTGTGAATCGAACCCGGGTCACCAGAATACGAATCCCCCGCTCTACCGACTGAGCTATCGCGCCTCCTCAATCATATTAAAAGCAGGGCATGCTGTGAGAACAGTTTTCGGAACTAAAGTGGCTACCCCACGTAAAATATGACGTCATTATTATTATTATTATTTTTATTGTCATTATTATTATTATTATTATTTTCATGATTATTATTATTATTATTATTATTAGCATCATTATTATTATTATCATTATTTTCATTATTATAATAATAATTATTATTAATTCTCTTTAGCACAGATGATCTAATTTCCACTCCGCCAACTAATTTTGCACTTTTGAAAATTAAATTCCTAAACAGTCTGAACATTTAACCATATACAATGAGTGTAGACAAAGGGGTAATAGACCAGGGTAATGTAAGATGAAATGGGCGCAGTACTGTAAATTTGACAAAGTGGTAATCATTAGATCAAATGGTAATTAGACAAACTGGTTGTAGAAGGTCTAGGATCAATCAGACCATGTGGACTTTAATGAAATGGGAAGTACATGTAGACATGAGGCGGCGCTGCACCATCCAGAGTTTGCTCAATCTCGAGATTTTAGCCGATCGGCCCTCTTCGCGATTAATCTCGAGATTCAAGAAACCCTGTCTCCACCATCGCAAGAAGAGCGATTCCTGCTCGAGCGAGGCATCGATGCATTATGGTCTGATGCCGTGAATAAATAATCCCGAGTGCGTCTGCACCTACTTGGGATTGCAATCTTGAGATTAATCCTACGAACTAGCGTGATAATTGCATCTCCATTGCAAATAATCTCGAGATTGTTCAGATCGGGATAATTTGCCGGATCAGAAATAGTGCGCTAATTTGAAAACTCGGGATGGTGCAGACAGCCCTCATGTGGGTGAAGGTGTAGATCAGCAATTTAACTCAATGCTAACCAGCTGCTGCTCACAAAGACCAGTTCAGTGTTTCATAAAGCTGTTTGTATGTTATGTGTGACTTCACAAACGACTAATGATCCTCTCTTGGCAGGTGCTTAAAAACTCTATCAACCATCAACTACAGTTGAAATCCAATCTTTGTAGATTAATATCATTCTAGTTTTTGAAAATCACATTCAGATTGGAAATATTAATTCTAATTTCAAGTTCAATTCATTTATTTCCAATAAAAAATCACAATATAAAAATTCATAAAAATCTGTAATTGAGCAAATGTAAACCACATTCATGTATTACAAAAGTCTTCCACATAAAATATATATGTATACAATAAGTTAACATTTTGAACAACATGTTTCTCTCTCACAGTGAAACGAAGACCACTTGGGCTCCAGAGTATGCCAGTTACATGGTTGAGGGCGTTCCAGGCAAGCCATACGGAGGTCTCATGGCGCACTTCAATACTGTTGAAGCCAACATGAAACTCAGGTAATATTCATTTTGAATACCCATACCTATATTTCACCGGCATACATTTCAATGGAATTAACAGGCATTTGAAACGTTAAACATTTTGATGATTTTCATGTAAATAGTTTAACTTTGTTAATGTTTGATTTAATGTGAATTTTAAAACATAAAAAAATTGGGAGTTTATAGTTTAATCCCTCAATCAGTCCTCTGTTGCAAATTTAAAAATATGTGTAGAGCTCAGGAAAAGTGGTAGTCTAGATTAGTGTAAACCATCTTTTGTCAAGAAAGAGTTCTTGAGAATTTAGAAAATAAGAGGTAGCCGTCGTTGCTAAATTTCATTCTGAAATGCAGCTTTTTTTTAGATGTCTTCATTTGTTTTTTCATAGTGTAAATACAAGCTTTTAACAGCCGATCAGCAATGTACAAGTAACATTTGTTTATATAGTAATCTTGTGATTTTCAGTTGTGAAGTGTGACATGAAGTTTGTTATCGTGGCATAAAATTCAAAGGACTAATAGTTACAGTATTCATCAATTTTCGTATATACAGACGGCAGCAGGTTTTGGGTCTACTAGATAGTGAAGAAGGAGAAACTTGCCTTAGTATGACGGTATTTCCAAGGTAAGACTTATTTGTCACCAATAATCATAATGAAAATCTGTGGCTGTCTGCCTAGAAATCCATAATAAGTCTGTCAAAATTGATTGTGAGATATTTATTGAAAAGCAGATCCTAAGCTTAATAAGCCAGTTCGTAGTTCCTTTCTGCGCATGATCAAAAGATTCTACGCATGATCAGAGGAAGGTCATTTGTACTAAAGTGACATGCTGGTTTAAAATCTAATGAGATAAGCACCAACTTTGATGTCTTCATTATTCATATATTCTTTTGAATTGTGGTTTTCATTTACATCCACAAAAAACAACAACGCGTCCACGAACGACTGGTTTTCACAGTTTGCCAAGTACATTGTGCAACATGCTATGATATGCATTCAAAGTAGGAATGCAACAAATACCTTCATAAAGTGTTCATTGGTGTGCTATTCTAGTCACCTGGTCTATTCAATTTCTTCATCCTGCTATGTAAGGCATGCTTACGTAATATCTTGCTTTGAAATCTGCCTATCATAATGAAAGAAATGAAAGGTCATTTGACCGAAAATTGTCCATGAGTAACTACGAACTGGTCTATATGCATGTCACAAATTGGTTAACAATCACCTATTATGTAAAAAGAATTCATTCATGGCTTCTAAGAGCAAGGAGAAACAATTTGTGAATTGAGAGTTCACCAAAGCCTGGTATATTTCTTTTAAAGCTGGGTGAAACTCCCAGTAATGCAGAAAAAAGGGTCTCATGTATTTGGTTAACATGTAGCTTCAGGACACCAAATTTTATGGAGAAAAGGGTTACTCTTTCCCTTTCCCCAAGCTCATTTTTTTAGTTTTGAAAACCAAAGTATGATTTATAAACTAATTACAAAACCTTACTCGGAGGGTCCAATTTCTGCACACAATTTCTATGACTTTGATCAAATTTTTACCAAAATGAGTTTTTAAAATGATATGTCATCCTAACTCCAGAAAGGTTTAAGGACATTATTGATAGGGCATAAGAGTAACCAAGTGTCCATTGACAGAAATTTCAGGTCTCATGAATAATGTCAAAGGCCATTTAGGGTCACGAACTTAGAACCTTATGTTGTTGTATCAACATAGAAAGATAAAACCAAGGTCCAATAAGATTTTGAATTTTCAAGATGATTTTGAAAGTTATGACTTTCTAGCCCTTGACACTAACAGGTCACTCGGCCAAGGTCAAAGGTCACTTCGGGCCATTGAACTGGTATCAACTTGTACAAAACTTGTCTAACGGTTCAGGTTTGAAATTTCAAGATTATTTGAAATTGTAGTCTCTATTCTGTTAAACTTGAATATGATGTTTGTCAGATGTTTTTCATCAGTTACGCAAAATAAATGTTGGTGACTGTATCAAGATCAAAGGTCATTTCATACTTTGTTCGTGTTTCCAAGCAAAGTGTAGAGATCGTTTAAGATCAACTTTGGTTTGATTTTCAAAATTGAGGTACAATGTATTTTCTAATTTTGAAAAAAATAAAAAATGTTCATTTTTTTTTTTCGTATTCCATGAAGCTCATATTGTATCTAATTTTTATCATGTACATGTATCAGCTGTTATCTGAGTTAAAATGTTTGGTAATTTTATGCAGGTGAAAGGTCATTTCAGGTCAAACACTAGGATCAAAATATATATTCTGTCATTGATTTATTAGTGAATGGTCATATCTATCCATTTCCTATTCCTTTGAGTTTGTCTGACAAGTGTACATGTTGCACATATATTATGTTGTCACATAAATATAAGATCCATTTTCTATATTTCTAGAGGGCTCATTATTTTATGAAATCACAAATGGGTGAAATTAAAAAGGGCAGCAAATGCTTCCAAGGACAATGAAAAACAGGGCATCTTGAATATTGATATGGTCTTGTTGTATTATTACATTGTATATATTCAAAGGGTACATCAGACCTGCCAACCAGTACGTTTTTGGCGTATTTAGTATGTTTTTGCCACCAAAATACGGCAGTACGTTTTTTCTTTCAAAAATATGTTTTTTTATTTTTTATTACTAAATCGTAATTTATTGAGAAAAATCATTTCTATATGTCTCTATTTCATAAAAATTACACAAATATGGTTATTAGATCAATGTAATTTCAGGTAACTTTTTTTTCAATCATTTTGTTAAAACCAGGGTGAGATGTAACTGTTACACATGTTTCAATGTTTTATTTTTATCAATGGAAGAGCAGTGCGCATTTTAGCTCGCATGCAGCTTTAGCGCCGCGATGAGTGAGTGTGCCACACATTTCATTATGAAATACACTTTTTTGGGGAAAAATACAGTTTTTTTTATCACAGAATACAATTTTTCATTCCCAGAGGATGGCAGGTCTGGTACATTTATGGAAAATAATAATAATAATAATAATAATAATATAGGGTATTTATATTGCGCACATATCCACCTTGTTAGGTGCTTAAGGCGCTCCTATATTACCCGGCTAAGCTAGGCGTTCATAGCGCACACAGCTTTTTAAGGAATTACTTCCTACCGGTACCCATTTACCTCACCTGGGTTGAGTGCAGCACACTGTGGATCAGTTTCTTGCTGAAGGAAATTACGCCATGGCTGGGATTCAAACCCACGACCCTCTGTTTCAAAGTCCGAAGACTAATCCACTGGGCCACAACGCTCCAAAAGAGAAAACCTTGTACTGCAATAAATGTCACAAAGTCAACAGTCCTGTGTATGCTTGATAACGTTATGCAGGGAGACTGCCAAAGGCATTCTACTTGTTTATCTGAGTGTGAAGAATTTGTATTATCTCTGAAAAAACATTTTTGAATGCACTTTATTATTGTGATGAATCATTGTGGGAATAGGAAAGAGGTGCTGGTGATGGGGTTCTTTGAGGGGGAGCAGAAGAAAATCAAAATGCAAATTAGATTTGATTGTTTGTTTAAATGCTTTGTGACATGTTTGCCTTTGGGAATGAAGGTGAGTAGGCCAAACTTGTTGTGATTTGCCATTAAACCTGGGTGCCTTGTCATAAAGCTTAGCAATTGATCATAGGGCTGATAAATTATGCAAAATTTTCGGGACTAATTTTCATAGGAACACCCAGTAATATCACAATTTTCTTTTGAAACTTTTTTTGCCCATATTTATAAAGTATCCATTTTTTTCTGATTTTCTCGAATTGACCTCCTATGGACTTTGGCCTTTTTATATTCATATACTCAATTATACATGGGCTCGGGGGATATTTTGCTCTCAAAGTGCTCAAAAGAGCCCAAGGAAGGGGATGGGAGCCCCCAAAGTCCCATTCACTGCAATGCGAAAGCTTATCCAATGTTGCAGATTTAGGCTATAGATTGTGAAAAGTGAAAATGAAAGTTTATTTATGTACATTGCTGAAATCACAGCTGTCGAAATCGGTTTCTAATTGTGCATTGCAGATGGAAAATGCAGTAGGAATGTTTGCACCTGTTATGAACTTGTTATATCTCCATCGTGACATATTTGACTGTCTAGTAGTCCCTTACTCACTGGAAATTCATCTGGACATTAATGTAGATTGTGTTTTGATGGGATGGGTTGGGATGAAGCGGGGAGGGGGGGGGGTAAGACAACTTATTTCATGGAATTCATTTGAATGTCATTGAGCATTTTCTACCAGAGTCATTTGGCACAGATAACAAACACTTTGCAGGTCATTTTTATTGCATTTTGTTTGAGCTCATATTGAGATCATTACCACAACTAGCATTATGTTTAACCCTTAGTTAACTGGGTGGGTGGGGGGATGACCAAATTAACCCCCTCAATTAATTCAGGTTTGAAGTTAATTATTCAATTAGCGTTTGAAATTTATAGCCAAGCAATTGTCATGTCTGGAACAGTTTTCATCATACCGATCATTGTTACTTCTATTTCTAGACTTGGCTGTCCAGACTTCTCCATCCCTTCGTATACACCAAACCCATCAGATGACGGTGTTACCAAGTCCATTTTTCTTCCAGATGAAGTCATTCATAACTCTCATCCAAGATTCAGGTAAGTGTATTTAGCTGTGGGTGTGACCTCTGTTTACCACCACGTCCACCCCCAACAACAGTCACCGTCTTCCCCAACTTAGCCTCTCCTCAGTACAGTGTTAAAGTTTTGTGGTTTATCTTTGAACTTGATTTCACCTGTTTGATTTCACCATTTTCTGAATGCCAATTTGGTGTTTAACTTCCACCCTAACACCTCGTATGAAAGTTGGGCGTTGTACATTGCGTATGCACCATGAAATAGTGTAAAAATATACCAGGCTTTGAGTATAGCGGGAATTATTTGTCCAAGGTTGGACTGGCATTACTATTTTTGACCTACTTTTCCCGAAGCCACGCGCTCAGCGTAATGCTGATTTGTGCCTGCGCCGTCCCTTCACAGGACTTGTAGAGACACCTTTCTGACTGTTGCATCTGAAAGATTGCATGATCTGTGAAGTCAATGGTGGAATAGTGCACTATTCCATCATTGATGTCACGGAATAGCAAATTTTTTAAAGTGGGTGTTTTGTATCAGCCCTGTCATCAGCATAGCTAGAATATGTTTGGTCGCTTGAGGCTGTCTGAACTAATCACTATAGAAGGTTTGATTTATGTAGGATATAATTTTAGCTAACACAATTTTCAGGACAACTCCCCAGATAATGTAAATTGTTCCCAGGCAGGAGCATATTCCTTGAAATGCTAAAGGACCTCATTGGCAGCTATGCTAAAAGGCAAGGTGATATTTATAGAGTGCGAGGAATGTAAGAAGGAGCATTATTGTTATTATACTACAATATTATTTGATATGATATTTACATTGACAACATTTCACTTTCAATTATTTTCAGGACATTGACCAAGAACATTAGGAAAAGGAAAGGAGAGAAAGTGGCTATTAATGTACCAAGTGAGTTGATATCATGCATGCGTACTAGAAATTTGATAGTTTATCACATTACAACAACAGGCAGTTCAAATAGGTTTATCAATTTTGTTTTGGTTTGTTATGTCTCTTCTCACTGGTTACCAGAGGCACTATGTTTTCATGTCATCCGAAGGCTGTCACATTAATAATTCTTGTGATTAAAAAAAAAAAGATTAATCATCTTTAGATTTTATCTGTCTGATTATTTTTTGGGCTATCAATGACAAAGTTGAGAAGTCACAGAGATGAACCATAAACAGAACATGTCGCCCGTAGTAAGCGCCTTGAAAATGTCATGGATTATTATTATTATTAGTTAAATGATGTGTTTTAAGTGTAATTTTGAAGAGCTGTATGAGGGATGGACTTGGCTCATGTCTGCATGTTGAAATGATGATCAGATTAGATTTAGGGGGTCAGGAGGTGAAAGGTCAAACGCATCATTACGTATATGAATTGACTTGTTCTCAAGATAACTTAAGAATAGTTTGATTTCAGATCAAATCCAATCTCTGCATTTCAAAGTAACAGATGATCACAAGGTCAGAGATACATGTAAATCAGAATTACATTCATTCATTCATTCATATTCCATCAGAAGCGAAAATGGACTCTCAACAATGTCAACTCACCCTTTACAGTGTATATGCATCTGTCAGTGAAAAAAAAGTTTCTTTTTTTTTAATGAAGGCTCAGCTAACTGAGGAAGAGTTGATTGCAGAGTTGGATTAAACTTAATATTAATTTCATTCGCATCTACAGTGTATACATACAATATATGTGCTCTGAGATAAAACGTTACAATCAATACATAAAGAAGAAATCAAACAATGATTATTTACGATGGATGTATGCAGGCAGAAAAAAAATTGGAGATTAACAAAGTCCAAATACCTGTAGAGGCTGATGAAATTTTGACAAGACAAAAAAAAAAAAGAAAATACCCAATAAAGTTGAAGAATATGTTGCAATGTGAATGAATTATCCATTGGATCCACTGATTCTTTGTGTATATGTAGTTTTCAAAGATACCAACACACCAAGCCCGTTTGTAGAGAAGTTTGAGAACGACTGGGATGGCGAATCGGCGAGAGCAGCCAAACCGGACCACATCTACATGGATTGCATGGGATTTGGTATGGGCAATTGCTGTCTTCAGACTACCTTTCAGGCTTGTAATATCACAGAAGGAAGGGCACTCTATGATCAGCTTACTCCACTCACACCTATACTGGTACGTGTTTTAACCATATAGTTGTATGTTATTTCTATATTGACTGGTTTGTTCTAAACCAATCACAGGCAGGGATTTCAGTAGCTTTTAACAGTTGTCGGTGAAAATATGTTTCATGAGATTGAATTGAACATATATTAGCGATTAATCGTACGCTTGATTTTCACGATTGATCGAGTACATTGTAGTCGATGGAATCGATCGTAGAAAATTGTTCTACGATCATTGCTAAGCTTTGTGTTACGGGCCCCATGGTGGTAGTATTAATTTACATTTTATTAACATGGATCATTATTTGTCAATAAACAAACAAAATAGACAAATCACACTATATAAATGGAATGTCACCATTCAAGGTCAAAGGTCATTTGAGATTTGTTTTGTTTTTTATCAAAAATAAAAATTTTACACAAGCTTTGTAAGAATAGTGATCATAATAATAATAATCCGCTTTTATATAGCGCTTAGTACATCGGAACGACGTGTCTAGACGCTTTACAGATACATTATTACCCCTGTCATTTGATTCAATCAGTCATTCCGCACACGATGTGTGCACATCCTCCACTCCCTGGGGAGTATTCCAGTCAGTCGCCGGTAAGATGTACACAGAACACCACATGCTCAGATGTTTTATGGATGTATGGATGTAATATTGATTTAGTATCGAGTGAATTATCAACTGTGTAATAAGAATTTTAGGTCCCTAGGTCAAGATCAAAGGAATTTCAGGTCAATAACTGAATTGAAATTAGTATTTCATCATGATTGCAAAACTATTGGATCAATCCCATTGACTTTTGTATTTCATGAAGCCTGTATGTGAGGCAAATCCCCCCTCCCCCCTTTCACAAAGAAAACAAAAACAAGTATATGTGATGTTTTCACGTCCATTTGTTTAAAGGGGAATCCAGCCTTGGCCATAAAATGTTGTGTTGGGAAGGAGAAAATAAATTAAACAGAAGGGTGAAAGTTTGAAAGAAATCGAACAAGCAATAAGAAAGTTATAGCTGCTTTAAAATTGAGATCACTAATACTATGTAGATTTCAAATTGGCAACTGCGTAAGTAAATTATGACAAGGGGCAAGGACAGCTTTCCTATAGGCCATGTACTTTATTATCAGGGATTTGTGGTTTTCTCTTATACCCCCATCTCACTAGATGGCGATTTCACTGCGATCGTCAAAAATCGACAAAGCGTGGTATAACGTAGCTTGATCGTGCCTTGATCTTTTCAATCTTCTCCGTCGTACCTTGATCTTTTCTGAAGCGGCAAGGATCGCCACCATCTTCCTGGTCGCCACAAAATTTTGAACATGTTCAAAACTTACGTAGCGAGATCGCGGAGGTGCTAAAGGGCATCACAATCGAGTCATGAGCGTATTACAAACGACATATTCGTAGCTGTAACGGAGCCCCAACGCATAAAGCGTAGTATAAGCGCATTAAAAGCGGCACCGATCGCCCGTGGTTTTCAGGCCCGTTCCCAAGACAATTCTGCTACGCTGCTTCCGTTTACAAGGCGACTGCCTTGCGCTCGACACGCTTCACACAGCTTCCACCACGACGCTTCCTTCTTTGGGTGGCATGTGGCACACGTTCTCAGCCCGCTACAGGCGTTCGCGTTGCGCTTTTGCTGCGCCGCTGATGACTGGGCAGCGATTGCGCAACAACCGTCCGCGCTGCTATAAAACGCCGTGCCGATGGTGGCGGATTATCATATTTGCAACAGATTACGAGGCGATACCACGGCGTTTTCAAACATACCTCCCAGAAAAAGGACCAGAAAAGGGAAAGCTGCCCAAGGTACCCCTCTAATTTTAGGCCGGCGGTCGAAGAGGAAGATCAAGGGGTTATGGTGGTGGTAGAGGAGGAGGAGGTAGAGGAGGAAGAGGAGGGGGTACAGGAGGAGGATGAAAATCTTACTGCTGAGCCAGCTGGAAAGAGGAAAAAGAGACGCTCACATGTCTTGATGACGAAATGGGTTACCTCTGCAGAAATAAATAAATTGATTATGTTTTGAAAATAAATTGAATTCTAACCACAGTGACAGTAGACAACATCAAATTTTGTTAATGATTCGATCACTAATGTATTGCTTGGGAAAGGCAATCTTTAGGGAGATTCTGGCATTGTGCCCCCCTCCCCCTCCCTTTTTATGAGTGCTCTCACATCAGCAAATTTGAAAGGAATTTACCAAATATTTTTGAGTGACAAACTTTTGTGGAAAAAAATAAACAGAATATCAAAGATTTGTATGCTCTTTTATGAAATTCTGGATGCATCCTCATATTAACTATTAGGCTCGTCGACATCTTTTGAATGAAATTTTAAAAATATTGTATATTATGACTTAGGTGACAGCCAGGATCGGACCCTTTATCTTTTTGGCCTCCTCCTTCTCCTGTCCTCGCATTCAACTTTTAACTGATGTTCTTTTAGAATGCCAAGATGTATAAGTCCAACCAAATTCTGGACATCCATGTTGGTCGGAGGTTGGCAATTGACTGAAAAATGTGTCATGTGCCGCGATTAGTATGCCGATTGCTTGAAATCGTTTTAAGAGCCCATCATGAACGTAACATAATCGCTTCATTCCTAGCACCACCGTACCGAGGTCCTAATTAGCGTATGAGCCTCGTTGTACGATCGCTTTGATCGCAGAAGCAGCGCATCACATCTGCCTCGAATCGTCGCAAGAAAGTGGCATCGTCGTACTTTCAGCGTATTACCATCGCCTTCAGCGCAGGTCGGTCGCATAGAAGTTGCAGTGCAATCGTCTCGCAGGCTATAAATAGAATTCGAGGAAGATTCTGCTACGATTTGCGGGATTTACACAGATCGCCATGGTCGCCACGATCGCCTTCCTAGTGAGATGGGGGTATTAAGTACCCATTCCCCTGGGGCAGTAATCTAAATATAACCCAGGTAGTATATTGTTTTATGTCCTCATGAAAGAAAAATATAATTTGAAATAAAACTTTTGGGGAAAATGACATTTTAGCCATAATATGTATTGGAGTACATGGAAGAGTAGTCCTTGCCTTACATCACTATGACATCCCATATGCGGCCAATTTGAAGTCTCCATGGGTATAGTGATTACCAATATTTACAACTTTTAAAAATGTATAACTTTCTTGTTGTTTGTCCAATATTGTTCAAACTTTCACCTATCAACTTGTCTGATTTTTCTTTTCCTTATAAAATTAAGTTTTTATATGGGTTGGATTCCCCTTTAAACCTGTAGAATAAAGAAAACGAGAGCATATTTTATATTTCAACGTCACAAAGCCAATACTGCTGCTATATTTAATTTCAAGTGCCGATGAGACTGCAAGGGGCACTTCAGTTGTTTATTCATGCATTCATTAATATGTTTATTTATTCATCTGTATTATTGTCAAAGGGATCAATGTTCAGGGGGCCGTTTCATAAAGCTGTTCGTAAGTTAAGAGCCACTTTAAGAAGGACTGGTGATCCTTTCTTACACGCTAAATCATCGCCAATGAATTTACCATAAGAAAGGATCACCAGTCATTCTTAAAGTCGCTCTTAACTTACGAACAAGGACCTGGAAAACCCCAACATATTTTAATGTACACTGTACCAAATACATTCTATCAGAACCAGCAGTGTAGTGAATAAGGTTTGGTCTGTCAATCTTTTAATTGCTTCAAGGAAAAGAAAATGGATCTCAAAGAGGAGCAATCATGCATGCCAACCAAGATCCAAGTTACACATGATTAAGTAATGTAAAAATAACAAAGCTCAAACTTTTCACAATCTTTGATTCTACATTATATAGAGAGAAATGCTACATGTACCATTTCTAGAGCTATCATGGTCGATTGCCCCTCAAAGCCTGCCTTTTCCTTTGATCAAAGGTCTATAATATGAATTATACTTTAATCTCATCCAACATTCTAATATCTAAAACTTGTATTAGCCGTTTGATTTTTTTTTTACAGCCGATTCTCTGAAAATATTCAATTAAAAAAAATATATCTTGTGCCCTTATTCAGCGATATATTTCTACAATTCAAAGGGTCCTTTGAGTATTGATTTTACAAATTTAAGTCTAGGAGATTATATCCTGAAATTTTCAGTCCAGTCTATGCTCTGGAATAGGTTTTTCTATCAAATGGAAAAAGCACAGAGATATTTTGATATCTTTGATCGATCAAAATAAATTTTCATGTAATGTTGCAAAATTGGACTGTAAAACACATTTTCATTCCATATATCCTCAGGGTATACGAATTAATCTAATCTAGTTAAATGAATTGGAATAGTGATAAACCAAATCGAAAGTGAAATTTCATACCATTGTGCAAATGAGAATATTCGCTATTGATATTGTACATTTATGCCTCTGATTTTAGTGAAAATGCTAGAATTATGGACTTTTTCAAGGTAAATCCATCGACATGATCAAACAAAAGCAACATTCCTCAGCAGGAATGTGTGTCTCTAGCTCGCTGCCAATCAAGCACGCATCACATCTGCAGGCAGCGGTGCACAGTCATTCATTTTACTTGGCACAATTAAAGGAAACCAAAACCCATGAAGAGAGACAATCTTAGTGGAAAGAGTAAAATGAGAGGAACAATTTAAAACAAGTTTCATCAAAATCGGTTGTGAAATAAGCAAGTTATAGACATTTAAAAGGTCTTGTTGTACTTTCTATGGGGATCCTCAAATTGGCAAACATGCTTCAAAATGGCTGATTTTGTGGACAATTCTCCATTTGTTTTGTACACAATTTTTCAGATTTTCCCCATCATCTTTCAAATTGCACCTTGCCTCCTTCTGGGCATAACATATGTCATGGGAAAATATAATTCACACCACATATGTCAAGGTCAGGAGGAAATGATGTGAAATATATAAAATAAAGGAGAAACTCTTAAAATTTGTGTACAAAACAAATGGAAGGTTGTCTACAAAATCAGCCATTTAGAAGCATGTTCGCCAATTTGAGGATACCCATAGAAAGTACAAGACCTTTCAAACATCCATAACGTGCTTATTTCATAACCGATTTTGATGAAGCTTGTTTTAAATTGTTCCTCTTGTTTTACTCTTTCCAATAAGATTGCTTCTCTTCTTGGGTTTTGGTTTCCTTTGATTTTTGTTGTAGACTGACGTCACCTTTGAAACCGTGCAACTGTGCTTGTGCAACGGTATGAATGTCGCACATTCAGCCTCCCATTTGATTGCGTACGACAAGCTGCAAGTACGGATCGTCCAATAATGAATGATGAAAAATGAAAATCCATATTTTATTGTTCGAAATAGACATGAAATGAAATACTCTGAAAATTTGCTTTGCCCAATTGATCGTGGGCCCGGCAGCCGCTGTGCAGCGCCAGATCGACGAGGCTCTATCCCCAATCGTTGAACGCCAAACAGTAGCAGCAACTGCCATCTTTTTAACGTCTTTCGGTCTGACGCGGCCGGGGTTTGAACCCCCGACCTCCCGGTTGTGAGACGGACCCTCCACCAACTGAGCCAACACACTGGTATATATTTGTATGTATATCTTTGCTTACAGATGGCATTGAGTGCTGCTTCTCCGGTGTACCGTGGGTATCTGTCTGACGTGGACTGTCGATGGGATGTCATCTCTGGCTCTGTTGATGACAGGACTAGGGAGGAAATGGGTATGCAGGTAAGACTACTACCTCTGCCTACCGTAGATGGCTGCCCAAGGCACTTGCCATCTTCTCAAATAGAGTTTCAATTGTACCATATGATGGTACAAATCCATGGGTTATGCACATTTTATCACGCTTCATTCAAGCACGAAATTAGCACCCTTTGCTGGCGTTTCATTTATAATTGGACTGCTTTGTAGTGTAAGCGATAAAATCTGCATAGTCCAATGTTTTGTACCAACCTCTCTTTGAAAATACAGGCCATTGTGTCTTGAGATTGTTCATACATACTTTTTACCTCATAGAAATCTGGATTGGCGCTTAGTCAAACCGACTGATACATTGGTGCCCAACTGTTTCTCCTGGTTATGGGTGCGATTTCTTGCAGAGCAGTGGAACGATGTAACAAGGAAAGACTGTGACAGCCGATCATTTCAAGAACTAAATTCAAACTAAGTTTCAAATGGGACTATGGAAATAAGATTACCATGCAAGACTACCCATTTCCTTGTTTGAATTTATATGCCCCATGACTTTACAATATTGTTGTACTATTCTTCGCTCACCCGGAGACGGCATTGTAACTTCAGTGCTCCGCTGAGTAATCAATAGTGGCAAACACATAGAATAAGTATGGCCTTGCCCATACATATTCAACAATATCAGGCAAGCAGATAGATGCAAGTATGAAAAATATCGGACAAATAAAAAGAAAGAAGGAACTACTCTTCCATTTTCTTCTATATACAAAATAGCTTAAATTTCATTTTCCTTTTGCTTCAAATAATATGGTTCAATCAAGACACCATAAAAAATACGCTTTCTAATATACCTTGATTACTGCCCCAGGGGAATAGGTATTTATGAGAAAAACACAAATCCCTGATGATTCATCGTCCATGGGAAAGTTAATATCCCCACAGGGTTTTCGATGTACACGTACATGAAAAATATCTCATACACAGTAGAAAGGAATTCCTTGAATTGAAGTAGTTATGCTAAAGCCAGGTCTGGGGTCTGTGTATAGCCTTTAAAACACATTATATTACAAACATTGTGTCATGTGATTGGATTGTAATTATTGTTCTTTTTCTTTCTCTTTTGCTATGACTATTGCTGTAGGAATTAAGGAACAATCGATTCAGGGTTCCAAAGTCTCGGTATAGCACGGTGGATTGCTACCTCTCACCAGCGGGAGAGAGATACAATGATACTGATCTAGTGCTTGATGAAGAGCTATGCCAAGACATGATCGATGCTGGTATGTCTAATCAATACTAATCATTTACATCCTGTATGGGTACATTGTCATTTTGTCTATGCCCACTTCAGCTGCTTTCATGCTGGTCTCTTCCCACGCCCACTTCAGCTGCTTTCTCGCTGGTCTCTTCCCACATGGTCAAATCCTAGATTTTTTCACAACCATTTCATCTACTAATTACTAAGTATAATTGCCATTTAGCCCATTTATAATTTGGTTTTATTTTAAGTTAAAACTTAAACAATGTGATTTTTATCTATAAACCCAATGAAAATTCTGTTTCAAGCCAAAATTTGTAATTTATTCACTTTTACAGATAAAAACTCAATTGATCTCATGGTTTTATGATAATAAAAAAAATACTACTGACAATTTCCATCATACAAATTATAATCCCCCTTTCACAAAAGTCAGTTTCCTGCATTGTTCATACTTTTTTTCTCAAACATTTTGATATGTTACCAGGTATTGATAGACAGTTAGCCAGGCATGTAGCACATCTATTCATCAGGGACCCGGTTTCACTATTCAGTGAGAGAATAAACCAAGATGATGCCAATGATTCTGATCATTTCGAGGTAAGCAAAGTAAAGTCTGAATTTGCTACTGGCTTATTCTTCTGACTGAATTACAGAATAATCATTAGGCCTTAACCGATCGGGCATCGTATCGGGCCGATATTTTGCGGCATCGGCAAAACATCGGTATCTACAATCTTTCTGATGAATGGCTGATGCATAGCCGATGGAAAGTGCATCGTGCTGTGGCTGGTCGTGAATGAGTTCTTCTGAGTTTTCTCCCTATTTTTCTTCAATAAATATAAGAATTTGTGGTCTTGATTTCATGAATAATGATAGCATGGCTATTGTTTTGGTAGTAGTTTAGTTTCCTTTAAACTTCTAGTAAAATTGCATTGAAGTTGCGATTGTCTCCAAACTTGTCTGAAGATGCACGCTAAAATCGACTGACTAAAGTAAGCTGACTATTACGTGTGTGTCAATTTACAGATGAATGAAATGATTGCAGATTGGATAAAAACATGGTTACAGATTTTTTTCTACTTGATGAAAGATTTAGATAAATAATGATATATATTTCCTGACCCGAAGATATTTCAGTATTTTTTTATCGTTCTTACCTACGCAATTTAGATCCCACTACAATTATTGTCATTTGTACGATTTCCAAATTGGCACTAATGTACACGCCATTTTCGGGCTTCAAGCTTTCACACACTGTCCCAAACATGTCATGGCACCTTCCATGTACCATACCGGTACCTCAAACTCGCCGTACGCATTTTTCCCAGTCTTAATAGCTAGCCTCATGAAGTACTTGTAACAATAAACAAACAAGTTGAAACAACTGACTCAGAAAATACGGGTTACATTTTGGCCATTGAACTTTTGTTGACGTTTTTAAACTTTTACCACAAATTTGGGCGGTTTGGGCTGAGTGGGAGGTTGTTTACAATATATGTCATGCATTAGTAGTGAAACTATAGCTGCCAGGCTGACAAATGTTTGCATTACCGTATCTGTAACTTTAGTTTTGTTCATCGGAATGTATCGGTATTTGCAGATACAAGGAGGAAAAATATTGGCACATCGGATCGGCCATGAAATTCCATATCGGTTAAGGCCTTATAATTTATATTATTGAAAGTGCCAAATGCCACTTCACTCTGGTTCTATTTGTTTTTTATTTATTTCACCATGTAACATGACATTCACATTGACAAAATAATAGTATGAAATTTGCATATAATAATGCATAGTAGGAACAAAGCATAAACAAATTATGTATAAAGTGCAGAGCTTCGTGCAATAACATTAAACATGGCTTGCAATAAAGCATCCATAAACAGAAACAAAAACAAATAATTACATAAAAAAAATTATGTCACTATATCATATTAAGATAGGAAAAATAGACATTGTTCATATCTTATGTATAATAAAGACATTATCATGTACCTCAATATTACTGTGGAGAAATATCACCGAGAGTATTTTGATAGTTATAAATCTTTGATATGTTTTGATGCTGAATTTATGAATATATACCTGATATTATGTATGCAGATAAGTAAGGGTTTTAATGGATATTTTTCATTTTGTATTTAAAAAATACAAACTCATGCAGCAAGTAGCAAATCAGAGGAAGTGTCGCGCATTGATATACAACTGATGTTGACATTTTGTAATTTTTTTAGATTCGTTATTCACTATTAGAATAAAAAAAAAATGCCTTGAGAAATGATTGATCACCACAATTGTCGAAAAATATAGGCTACATGTAGGTACATGTTTTTAAATCTTCATTTCGTTTGATTTGTGTTAAACATGTACATTGAACAATATCTAGCTTCCATCTATCAGGCTCAATAGGTGGTCAGTACTTTGTAAATTAAGAAAAAAAACATCAAGTAATGTCACATGACACACACATCTCTTCTTTCATTTAAAGTGTATAAGCCTGCTCTCAATTTATTTCATGCTAATGTTCATTCCGTTACGAGAACTAGAAATGCGTCTGTTATAACTCTCATAATTGACCGGTAATGGACATTATACAACTACCAAGAATGTTCTGTAATCTGATTGGTCATAATCGAATCACATGATATTCAGCGAATTGCACTATATTGCATCCAAAATGCACTATCCTGCACTCTGACGTCATACCAAAATTATTATCCTGCACTCTGACGTCAGAGTGCAGGATAGTGCGAGGTCTGGAATTATCTAGAATTATCTGGAATTTAGATCCAATATAGCGTTCGGGGCAACTCCATGGGGGAGGAGGGGGTTGTATAAAACAAGCAATGCACGCATTCTTGTGCATAGAGGACCTAAATAATGAACTCTGTGCTTGACTCGCCAAATGGATATACCGCACTCGGTCCTGCGGACCTCGGTGCGGTATATCCATTGGCTGTTCTCGCACATCGTTCATTATTTTGTCCTGTATGCATGCGCTTACGTGCATTATTTGTATAGTGTGATATGTATATTTTTTTGTATCTTGACAGAACATCCAGTCAACTAACTGGCAGTCCATGAGATTCAAGCCCCCTCCTGTGAACTCTAAGATTGGTTGGAGAGTAGAGTTCAGACCTATTGAAGTGAGTTGAATCAAATCATCAAGATATCGTTTATCTGGGGCCGGTAATACAAAGATTAACAATCGATTGTATGGTAGAGTTGTAAACACTTGATTGCTTATAATGGTCAGTGTGATCAAGGGTACCCTTTATTCACTATCTAAACTGTGTGTGTATCATGTAGGCCTGTTCATAGTTCACTTATAAGAGAAAATCTGAATCGAAAGTCTTAAACTTCCTGAGAAACTTGATAGGTAACTTAATGATAATAATAATAATAAATGTCATTTATATAGCGCTTTATCAATCTACGACTGCACAAAGCGCTTCACAATTATTATTACCCGGTCACTTGATTCATAGCATTTTAAGCAGCCTGTTAGGCACACTTGCTAAACCAACCACAATGACGGTTGTTTCCTACCGGTATGTTTGGATCCAAACTTAGGTTTAGATTGAATGCACCTGTCATTGTAAAATGAGAGAGTGAGACTGCCTAGATCTGGGCCTCATCTTATAAAGAGTTACGATTGATCCAATCAATCGTAACTCTATGGAAATCCATCAGTGTCATAATTTTTTATACAGGAAATTGCAAAATGTCCTTTAAAACAAAGGAGAACACACAAAATTGTCAAGAAATCAATGAATATATAAATATGCATTTATATCTAGAAAAGTTTTTGAACATACATGCATTTTTTATATTGACTTTGCTGGCTTTCCATAGTTGCGTTTGATTGTATCAATCCCAACTCTCTGTGAGATGGGGCCCTGGTGGCTTTATGAAGCTCACAGTGTGAGATAGTCAGTACCTTGCCTGGCTGTATCATTCAATGGATTACTTACAACATTTTTTAACCTATTTTTTTTTCAAAGAAAATCAGAAATGTCAAAACTTAGAGAAACCTAAATGAGGCGGCGATATAAATCTGATGGGACTCTGATTAGCTCTTTTGTTTGGTACAAAATTACTTGATAAGACAACTATTTTAACATTTGCTAGATTTTATGATTCGGCTGAATTGATAATTTGTATAGAATTCCCAGGCATATGTAAACCTTTTATTCTAATCACAGATTTTAGCCATTTTCACATATTTATGGCTTGAGATAATCTACAAGTTATTCTACTTTGCCTTGTGACAAAGCATTTGATGTTGCGTAATCATACCATTCTTTGTATTGTTGTTACTAGGTGCAATTGACTGACTTTGAGAATGCCGCCTATGTTGTATTCCTGGTTCTTTTGACACGTGCCATCTTGACCTTTAAGCTTAACTTCCTCATTCCGATCTCCAAGGTAATTATAGCATTACAATTTTTTTCCAGACAGACTGCATGGCAGCCTCCAGGGTCATCGAGGGTCTGCATTACATTTTAGAATTTTCATGCATCCGGTAAATTTGCCATGCGTCGGTATACAAATAGCAAATAGGCATGAGTGCGTTGGTGCGAGATTTCGCATGAGATGTAAGAAAGATGCTTTATTCAACTAGGCATTAGCCGAGTTGAATAGTGTCTCTTTCTTTCGTCGTGTGTGCAAACGTACAAATGTTTGACATTCAGTCTCTCATTTGCTCGCGTACAATAAGCTAGGTAGGCGTTGTACAATAATTACGTATGCATGGCAAATTTACCGGATGCGTGGGCTAGCCATGCGCCGGTAATTTGCATGGTTGTAAAAAAAATATATATTTTTTGCCAAAAAATTCCACCATGCTATAAAATGAACGATACTCAAATTTGTTTGGGCATCGGTAGGACTAGTGAGCATGCGGTATTCAGCATGCGGTAACTATGGAAACTAGTCTAAATAGTCAACAGTTCCATAGTTGCCTTATGCTCACAAAACCTACCGATGCACTCACATCTGTGCATCATTTGTGTAATGACACACGATCGCTGTATTCTAGTTATATCCCTACTAGTAATGTATCAAATTAATCTGGTGGGTGTTTCATAAAGCTGTTTGTAAGATAAGAGCGACTTTAAGAACGACTGGTAATCCTTTCTTGTGGTAAATAGTATACACCATTGGCGATGGTTTAGCGCTTAAGAAGGGTTCACCAGTCGTTCTTAAAGTCGCTCTTAAGTTACAAACATCTTTATGAAACGGCCCCCCGTTATATATGGAAGCATGATACGAATTGAATCTATATTTCAACATAAGTCATTGCTATGTCTGGCAAGCTGTAGGACTTGCTTTAGGGTTGCCAGTGAAAACCTTAAGAAGATTGGAAGAAATGGAATGTCGGCGGTCGAGATTAGATGGAAAGCCCTTCTTGTGCTTAGTCCATTTGTAGTAGGGTCCATGGAATAGCTCAGGTCGGTGTTTCATAAAGCTGTTCGTAAGTTAAGAGCGACTTTAAGAATGACTGGTGAAACTTTCCTAGGTGCAAAAAAATCACAAATTAACATGCAATGGTGAATATCATTTACCAAAAGATAGGATACCATTTTTTGTATAGTCACTTGTGACTTACGAACAGCTTTATGAAACAGCCTCCTGGTATTCCATTCTGAGCCATCCAATATGATATAAATACAATCAAATCAATGGTGTATATTTGACCTCCATTAGGTGGATGAAAATATGAAGAATGCACAAAAGAGAGATGCAGTACTCAACCAACAGTTCTACTTCAGGAAAGATATCCATTCATGTGAGTAAGGTCATACTCTTTTCATTTTCATTGGACTCGCGGTATACACAGCAAACCACAACTCTAGTCACTTTTCGTTCACAATGCACATGCAACGCATTTCATTAGTGACGCATGGATCGCGTCGTAGACACATTCATCATCCATTCTACAGCTTTTGCCGACACTGATCGCATTGAGATTTAAGAAAAAAATTCAGAAACAATCGGATGAATAAGATACGATGGTCCCTCACTGAAGTAGTAGTAAAGTTTATGTAGACAAATCTTTATTTTAATACCAACATTCTACAGTCTATAATTTGGTATAAATTTAGAAGCATACATTATGTTTATGAATTACCTTTTAGTGGGAAAATCAGTTCTATTCATTCCTTTCAATTCTAATAGCTGTATAGTGTAGTGGGTTTTACGGTACACCATGTATCTTTCATGGGCAATTGTTGGTACGAAAACAGACCACCCAAACTTAGCTTTGTGTATAATTAAAGAATGATACAAAGTGATACTCCCATTCAAGAGCACTAAAGTTTATAGACAGTTCTAAATCTATTCACAAGTACTAAGGATACTCTGAATAGACAAGAAGTCTATTCATTATTACCCTGAGTTATGTATGAATGAAGCGGGAAGTTTATTCAGAAGTTCCCAGGGTAAATTTCAAAAGTAGTTTATGGCCTTTTCACACATGAATCTTGAATCATCATTGTAATGATGATTGCAATTCGTCTCTAGAATCATCGGACCTTTCACACGGAAACTTCGTACTGTAATTTGAGTGAAACTTAACTGGAATTCACCTCCAGTAGAATTTGAATTCGTGATTGTGATTGGCGTTCGTGATTCTAGTTTGGTTTCACTCATGCAAAAAATTTGTCATTAGCCTTAATTTTCACTGGGATTATCATTCAAGTTATGATTTTTTTACCATGTGAAAGGGCGGTTAGTTCATTGTCATCTTACTCTTTATTGAAAGATTCAATCCAGTTCTAAGTTGCAAGGCTCAGTGTTACATTCAAGTCATGACTGTAGTATCTAACAAAAGCCCATGAATTCATCTTTTAAATGAACTTATAAGATAAACCTTGCCTTTTCATTGGTGCACTATATATTACCCTGGCTTTTGTTCCAGGTACTTGGTGCATTCAAGGAATTAATCCTACCGGGAGTGCCCATTCTCTTCACCTGGTTTGAGGATGTCACAATTGTACTTTGATCAGTTATTTTGTGTATTTTATCGTTTTGAATTTATATTGATATTTAACAATAAATGCAGAAACTCCTGCCAAAAAGGGGCAGGGGGATGTAATTATAACATTTATTGAATGATAGGATGAATGGAAGCTATGTGTTTGTAAACACAAAAGTCTCATGGCACTTCTACTTTCTGTTACTAGTCAATGATAGCGAACTTCAGACAGACACCGGCAAGTGCACCAGGGATGTGACAGAGTACTATGGCTGCATGAGCATCGACACCATCGTCAATGGCGGCTCCATGCCCGGGTGCAAGGAGGCTCGGTTCCCTGGTCTTATCCCGTTGGTCCATCAGTACATTAATACAGTTGAAGGGGTTGATGTGGATACCAGATGTACAATACTTCATTACCTGAGACTCATTTCAGACAGGGCAGCAGGTATGTTAATCAAGGGCCCTGTCTTACAAAGAGTTACGATTGATCCAATCAATCGTAATTCTGGAAATCCATCAGTGTCATAATTTTTTCTACATAAAATTTTTAAAATGTCCTTTGTAAACGAAGGCGAACACACCAAATTGTCAAGATTACGATGAATTTATGTACTTTACGTCATATCTAGAAAACATTTTGAACATTCATGTATTTTAGATGTTGACGTTGCTGGCTGTCCATAGTTGTGATTGATCGGATCAATCGCAGCTCTTTTTAAGACGGGCCCAAGATATCTCTCTATAATACATGTTGATTTGTTGGGGTGTTACAAGCAACGTGCAATTGATCGCAAGCCAGAGTCAGGTCCAATAGTTGAAATTCATGCATTTGATTGCAAATGTGTAGTTAATGGTCTGCCTCTTGCATTAACAATTATGAATTGATTTATCTTAGTGAAATCTATATATCACTTTGTAAATTTGCATCTGAAATTTGTAATTGATTGCAAATATATTTTTTGCAACATCCCCCCCTCCGTCTCACTCCACTGATGTAGGTACATAGAGACTGAAGGCTTACCAATGCCATTACGTGTAGATGCTACGGTCAACCATAAAATGAACATTTATATACATGATGATGCGTTCTGATGCTTTTGATTTGGTTGGTTTGTGTCTGTAATTCAATTTGCACCTCACCATTTCCATTGTATAGAACTTATGAATGAATAAGTGGATCAACACCAAATTCAAGTGCTGCGAGGCTCAAGGACTCTTAAAACTTTCATTTATTTTGGGGTCTAACTTCGAATAAGTTACAAAAGTGTTATTTATGGATAAAGGATAAAAAAGAAGATGAGAATCTTTACAAATGGACCTAAACGGCCGTCAAATTTTCACCCCTCACTGTCCATGAAAGGAAAATGTCAGAATTGATGAATGATTCCCCAGGGGCCCGTTGCAGAAAGAGTTGCAATCAATCGCAACTCTAAAATCATGCGCAACTTGATTTTCAACCAATCGAAAGCGCGCATTTGGGTCTTGCGATTTATTTTTTTACTTGCGTTTAAACGCAACTCTTTCTGCAACGGACCCCAGGTCAGACAAATATTATTTGTAAAGGTAACGGGGTGATCTATGGGGATGAATTTTGCATCTGAAATTACATGTTGGAGATATGATATCAACCCTTTTAGAGCTGGGTTGTTTGGACCCATCTTAAATATTGAGAAATTGGCCTTCAAACCAGCGTCGTAATGAAAACTGTCTTGCCCACCACCTATTATGTAATCTACAAAATTGTTCCTTATTCAGGGTTCCCACAGTCATGGAAAATCCTGGAAAAATTTGTGGTCATGGAAAAATCAGGGAAAATTTGTGAAAAGTCATGGAATTGCATGGAATGGCTATGGCAGCTTTCCAGTGTGTCGCGTCTGGGCAACTCTCATACTCTGTGATCATACTGTGCTATTATAATTGGTGTTCATGATTTCCATTTTTCCCAGTTTTGTGACATCCCAAATTTTACATTACTCTCGGGACGTCATGGGAAGTCATGGAAAGCAGCAATTTAGTCATGGAATTCTGTTTTCAAATTTCTGTGGGAACCCTGCTTACTATAAAACAGAACTGTAATAGTTATTGATTTTCTGTCTTTCAGGTCGGCTCAAGACCACAGCAAGGTGGATCCGTGATTTCATCCACACTCACCCCGACTACAAGCAAGACTCAGTCGTTTCGGAACTAATCAACTACGACCTTATCAAAGAATGCGACCTCATCACAAGAGGTACCGTGGAAGCGCCGGATCTCTTTCACACACAGACGTCACGGTCCAGCGACGATATTCCAGAATCCATAGAGAGTATGGAAACTCAAATAGACACCAACTCGTGAAGTTTCCTAATCTTCCTCGCGTTTACTTTTTATACAGATTATATGTTTTTATAGATTTATGTTTAGATACATTATATATATGTGTGTATGTGTGTATATATTTTGTTTTATATTCATGACTGATGGATATTACACAATTGATCATGAAATAATAAATTAAAAGAATTATATCATTTCTTCTATAGTACTCTTTAGTATCAGACCAAGGAGAATCATTATTTTTTTCATTATTTAGGCCCGTATTCTGAAGTCGGGTTTAACTTAAACTCAGGTTTAAAGTTGTGGTTTAAGTATAGATAGCCAATTGTTACATAAATCACTAACAGTAGAGATATCATAATTCGGCTCATTTGGCTCACAAATCATTCATAATTTTCGAGGAAGTATAAATAGATGATTATCTTCAACATCGATGAATCAGGGAAGAGCACAGTAAACATAAGAAACAAACAACTTAATAAAAAGTCGGACACTTTTGGCTTCCCATAATTTTAGCACAGAGTTAGACCATGGTCTAAGTTAAACGTGACTTCAGAATACGGGCCTTAGAGTCTGAGTAAGTTAGAATCAGTTCAGTATATAATTCTGTTTAATAAAGAATGATTATCTCATAATGAAAACAAATCACAAAGAGATTACTCATTAAGCATGATATCAATGATTTTATGGACAATTTCTCTTCAAGTGAATTCAATTCAGTATCAGTGAATATCAGTTGTGGTGAAAAACAACAATAAATTGTGTCATGAATGGTTCCCTTGTTCGCCTGAAGAAGCTTTCAACTACAATCAGTATGTAAAGTGTAGAGCCTTAATCCTAAAAGACCGATTGGTGCTGATTCAGCAAAATAATTTACTCTTGGTGATTTTATTATAGACAATGACTGTCTACTGACTGCATAGTCACCAGTTGAGTTCTTGGCCGAAGAATAAATAAAATAATATAATAATATAGGATTTGTATAGCGCACGTATCCACCTTGCTAGGTGCTCAAGGCGCTCCTATATTACCCCGGCTAAGCTAGTCTACCGATTCTGGTGCGCACAGCTTTTTGAGGAATCACTTCCTGCCGGTACCCATTTACCTCACCTGGGTCGAGTGCAGCACAATGTGGATAAATTTCTTGCCGAAGGAAATTATGCCATGGCTGGGATTCGAACCCACATCTCTCTGTTTCAAAGTCTGGAGACTAATCCACAACTCCTTTTTTATAAGGGCTTTATTGTACAAATAAAATTAATTTAGTTTTTAAGATGTGCAATGGGTTCATTAAAAAATAGTCAATGAGCCTCAATGAGCCTCTTTGAATATAGTACCTAATTCTAACACTTCGTTTAATCTTTTTACCTTTCAAAAAGACGAAAACATACACTTGAATCATTTATACTATGAAAGAATATTTCAAATAAATATTAGTTGTTTTTATGTTCTTGTCTATTTTTATGTTCTTGTCTTCTTGCTTTTTCAAGACCAACAATGTGATTCATATTAACTTAAAGGTCAAGTCTACCCCAGATAAATGTTAATTTTAATCAATAGAGAAAAATCAAACAAGAATATCGTTGAAAATTTCAGATGTAAAATAAGAAAGTTATAACATTTTAAAGTTTTGCTTATTTTTCACAAAACAGTTATATGCACAACTCGGCAACATGCACATGAGAGAGTCGGCGATGTCATCCACTCACTATTTCTTTTGTTTTTTATTTTTTTAATTAAACAATATTTCAATTTTTACAGATTTGACAATAAGGACCAGTTTTACTGAACCATAAAATGTTAGAACAATTGTAATTCCCCATGTTCATGGAGGAAAAAATTTATTTCACCTTCCAATGAGGAGAAAATTAAGATATTTCATACTTCATATAATAGAATACAAAAGAAATAGTGAGTGAGTGACGTCATCATTCCCCTCATTTGCTTACCGACCAGGATGTGCATATAACTGTTTTGTGAAATTTAGCAAAACTTTAAAATGTCATAACTTTCCTATTTTACATCCGATTTTGATGAAATTTTCAGTGTTATGCTTCTTGGATTTTTCTCTATTTGTTCAAATCAACTTGTTGTTGGGGTGGACTTGTCCTTTAAAGAGGAATGTAAGAAGCACAAATAAACTCTATGCACTTTAGAAAACCTTAAAGTGTGCAAGTTAATTTTATGGAAAAACTGACGAGGAATGAGTATGAAATGATTTTCAAACTCAGATCGATGGTCATAAAGAGATCTGGGGGCCCGTAACACAAAGCTTAGATATGATCGTAGAACATTTTTCTACGACTGATTGCATTGACTACAAATTACAATCAATCGTGAACATCAAGCGTATGATTAATCACTAACCTTTGTGTTCCGGGACCCTGAAGTTAATTTTTAAAATATATTTTAGGTGATATCCCTAATTCATTTTCCTCAATCTATTTTTTGCAAAGTGATGAGAAATTAATTTTCTTTCTTAAAAGTTGTGATTATTTAATGACTTCATCAAAGAGCCCAGAATAATCAAAATGATGATTATATCTGCTTATATATTTATTATTATTATTATTATTATTTATATTCTGCGCTCATCCCAGAATGGCCCAAAGCGCTTACAACAAGAAAAATAAATTGTTACAACTATAAAATTGAAACCTTACAATCCTAAAAATCTGGATTGGAAAAAAAAAATGTTTTAAGTCCCTTTTTAAATGAAGCAACAGATGGTGATTGTCTAAGAGTAAAAGGTAAGCGATTCCAAGATTTTGAAGCGGTTATGATAAAAGTCCTATCTCCAGCCAGTTTCTTAGTGATTTTATATGTGAGACGGTATGGGTCACTGGAGGCTCGTACATTCCTGCGAGGGGTGAATAGGGTCAAACAATCACGCAAATATAAAGGTGCCTGCTTATTAAGAGACTTAAAAACCAACAAAAGTAACTTAAAAACTATATGATGTCGTATGGGAAGCCAGTGTAACGTTTCAAGGAGTGGTTTAGAGAATTGAAATCTTGTTACTTGATAAATTATTCGGGCTGCCCAATTTTGAAACCTTTGAATGCGATCTACTTGAGTAATGGGGATGTTAGAGAGAAGACCATTGCAGTAATCTAAACGGGACAGAACTAGAGAACGAATTGCATTGTATTGCAACACTCATTTGCAACACTTAATCTGATTTCTCTTAGTTTATTTATGGTGTAACATCATTACCCTTAATTTCAGAAGCAGCTGAATCACTAAGCATTCAATAAGTATCATTTTCAATGAAAATGAAAGTATATATTTGAATATGAAAAGAATTGATGTTGTTTGTAAAATCCTCATATGTATATCCCATGCCTTCTGGCTGCCTTCTGGCATAAAACTTCTAGAACATTACTTCCGTTGCGGGCCATATACATGTGTGAGTTTTGTTCTGTATTGTAATCACATTCTTTACTGTATTCTAATTGCAATATGGTATATGATTGGTCTGCAAAGTTGATTCACTGTTGTTATATTCTCTTAAAGTTGAATTAAGAAGGGGGTGAGTTTCCATAAATATAGGTTCTACATACAATATATAGTATATATAAGTTGTTCAAACAGATAGCATGTCACAAAAATCCTCTGCCTTCTCGATATTTTGCTTTGAAAGTCTATGAAATTAGCCACCTGTCAGAGCCCGAGAGACGAGTGTACAGAAAAGTCACTCGGAGTGTGACGTCACCGGGGGGAATTTAGTATAAGAGGTGCCTGAATGTCATACAGAAATGCTATGCAGAGAGAGAAAGATATTTTACAATTTTTTTTCAAAGCAACTCAAATCAAACAAATATGACTGATATGTACAAATCTTTACTTTCCCTGTATAAAAAACAGTATGAATAACCACCATGAACTCTTCAATCATGATGTAAGATAGCAAACAGTGAGTTATTGAATGATATTTTCATTATTTCTCATTTATTTTATCACGATGTTCAATCAAGTGAGTAGCTGGAAAGTAATTCCGGCGGCGAGCTCAGCGCGCGCTGAACGCATACTAGTACACACAACACCCAGCTAGGCATTGAGTGTACTGTTATGGTCTGGTATGTCGACTTAGTTCTTGGCCGTGCAGCGATCCCCTGGCGTTTTTTCTTCTTTTCTTTTGTCTTTGACTCCACTTTTATATCCTCTGGATCATTTCCACTCATAGCTCATTCCACAGAACAATCTTGAACCAAACGTATAGTATTCTTTCTCGGCCTTCTGAGTTGTTTTCTATATTTAATTACGCTAGGGGTCACCGTCACACATACAAACGCAATTCGCAAGTGAGTTGAAGACAGCCGGAGCGGGCGGCCGGTCGGCACAAAGCAATTCCGCAACCAACTGTGTTTTTTTGCAAGAGCCGCGTCACACGCGGATAAATATGTCATAATAACACGTCTGCTACGTTATCGACTGGTGAGAAGATCTCGATCAAATTTCATATTATTCACCTTGAAATTATTCCTTTAGGGTCTATGGTATCATTCTGAGGGAATTCACATATTTGGAATAATAGTACGGCCACAAATATTTTAATCATTTCCTCTTTGCAAGTTCTATGGCTCGCAGATACAACTTCAACTGCAGTTATTCCATATGAAGGAGTACGTGCATAGTACACAAAACGGCACTGCTTTGTTTACTACACCGGGACCGAATACCCCCCGGTGACGTCACACTCAAAGAACACCCGTCTCAGTAGGCATTGCAGGAGCGAACTCAGGGAAAATGGGTAGGGATAAATCGTTCAAATTCACTATTTTGAAAAAAGAAAATGGGGGGTCGAATCACCTATTAGTGTTTGGGGGGTTGTAAGGTTGCTATTAATGTAAATATCTCAATATTTGGAATCGTCTTCTTAATTCAACTTTAAATATATATTTTTTCTTCATTTGTATGCTTATTGCAACAGTAAGGTGATTGGGTATGTTATTTAAATGGGCTAAGGTTTTGTTTCATGGAAAGATGACATTTTAAATTACATATTTATTCACACAACAGTAGTAATGCTGTAGTTGAAATTAAAATCTTCAAGGGAATGAGATGTACATTATATACATCCTCCCTGGAATGTTACAATTGAACCAGAATAATTATTTGGAAAAATAAAAAGTTCCAAATTGCTATGTAAAAAATTGTAGCATTGTGTTCTTCATGATTTCACACACACAGAATGCTACCCCCCCCCCCCTTTCAAATTATGGGATCTATTCTGTGATCATGCAGGTATTTAGAAAGGGATCATATGTAACCATTACATTTTGGCTGGGTATACAGATTGTAAACTTTCAATATTAAAAAGATATTTCTATATATTGAGTGTACAAATGTTTATTATCTGTTACACATTTCATTTGGCAAAGCAAGACTCGTGAATTAATTGATGTATCCACATGAACTGAGTCACTGTAAATAAAAGAAAACGTAGGTATATATATATAAATACAGTGTGTCTAGGAATTATACATTAACAGCAATGCAAAATGAGTGGATGAATTATGCTAATAGTAAAAAACTACTTAGCTGGCTGCCATTAAATCTAATGAATTGTATATCTTATGAAAGAAAAGTAGCCTTTGATTTCCACCTAGTTGAAAATTATGATCGGTCATGCATGAATGATTGTAACTCATTATAGGGATACTCTTGACTGAATAAAAAAATGAAGTAAATCAGACTAAAAAATACTGAAAATTTCATGAAAATCGGGCAGAGAGTAACTAAATATGACATTTTAAATTTTTGCATTATTTCAATGAAACAGTTCTGGGCCCCCGTCTTATAAATAGTTATGATTGATCCGATCAATCGCAACTATGGACGGCCAGCAGCATCAACATGTATTATGCATGTTTGTTCAAAATATTTTCTAACTATGATGTAATTGTATAAAATTCATGCATTCATTGTCCTCTTGAAAATTCACTGTGCTTTGTTTACAAAGGACATTGTGCCAATTTCCTTTAAAAAAAATCATGACGGGGCCCTGTGCATGTCTTTATGAATATGCCAATGAGCAACCTGGTCCCCATCTTACAAAGAGTTATGATTGATCCAATCAAACACAACTATGGAAAGCCAGCAATGTCATCATCTAAAAAAAAGCATGTTGATTCCACATTTTTTTCTGGTATGTTGTATATTCATACATTCATAGTTTTCTTGTAAAATAGTAAAGTGGGTACAAAATGCAGGGGCCAGCTATAATAAGCAGGTAACTGCTTGGAACAATAGCAGCCATGAGGAGGGCTACATGGGAACCGTAATATGTTATAAATATAATTAGATAAAATGATGTCACGAAATAGAAAGTATGAAAGTTTATATATTTAGTGGGGAGAGGTAAGATAAAGTTTTTTAAAGTGCGAGTGAGTGCTAGTGGGTGAGTGCAGGTGATACATTTAAGAATACTTAGAAATAAGAAAATCTTGAAAATTTAGCGTGATCCTCTGTTTACACAGGACATTGTGCAAATTTTCAGGGAGAAAAATTATGACATTGATGGATTTCCATATACTATTAGTTCAGGTTGATTGGATCAATCGTAACTCTTTGTAAGAGCATGATGCATATTTTCAGACATTTTTTAGTTTGTTTCCAGCCCCAATCGCAATAGCAGGTAAGTCTATCTGATCCAACTGACATCCACTGATCTTCTTCCCCATATCAGAGCCAATTATATGGGATGTTGTGACAGGTTACCATTCTTAGATAACGCTTTCCCCATTCCACCTACAACAAACGGGTCTTTCAGCAATCCTAATTTACATTGTACACTTCATAAATCACAAATAACTGATCAACAAGTACATTAATAATAAGATTTTATTCATATACAATATATACAGTGTTTCCACAATCACTAGAATATATTCATGCAAATTAATATCATTACAAACATGTCACATGTCTTTTTTATATTATAATATACACGGGCATAGCAAATGAAGGATAGTTGTGGATGCACATGTTACTTCTCCCAATTCTAGTCATATGATTTCAACAACAAAATATGTATGAAAAGGAATAGATCTTCGAAGAATCATGTGCTATTTGGATTATTTTCTGAAAAGCTTGGAGGTAGCTGCCTCCATCATTATTTTTTTTTAAGTGTGCCCCTCCATACCACCCTCATTGACTTTCCATACTCTGCCACTGACTGGACGATACCAATATATATATCTTAACATATATACTTTACAAGTGTTCAATAAAATTCAATGTTTCACTTTCAATAGATTGGTACAAATAAAGTATTTTGTAGAAAGTTACCTATAAATATATTTACAAACATTTTTTTATGTAGACTTTTACATACAGACTTTTCCATACATATTAATGAAATGAACCAATTAAATGAAAAACTATTTTCCATTGATGTTTAAATTATATTATCTGTTTATATGTTTGATTTTTTTGTATAAAGTGTAATTCACTAATCCCACCCCCTCTTAAGACAAATAAGATTCATGTCAGTTTTTCTTTAGAAAAATGAAAATAGTGAAATTGATATAGACCAGATGAATATGCTTGTAGGCGGGTGAGATAAAAATGTAACTTCTAAAGATTTTCATGGCGAAGGATAAGAGGATAGTGGTTTCACGGAACACCCTGTATTCTTTAGTGGGCATTCACTTTACATGGTGTACCATGAAACCACTACACTCTAAGATAACAACGTTGTGTTTAATTTATTCAGAAAGAGAAACAAAAAATGGGATTTCATCCCTCATATATAAGAACTCTTTAAGAAAAACAAAGAACCATAAAGCATTAACTTTGAAAGAAGCATAACAATGGGAGGTGGGAGAGAAAAAGAAAATTTGAAGAAATATTGCTAGAAATGGAAGGCACTGTAAATTTGGCCAAGAGTGAGACTGAAAAAAATATTACCAATAAAAATTGCTTACATTCCGAGTGTACAAAGTCATTTGAAAAGAAATCATGTTAACATCAGTTTTCTTGCATGGATAACAGGAACTCTTCCCTTGACGGTGCAATATCATAATAAAATAAAAGTTACAAAAACATTGTCCCAGAAAGCATACGATAATGTCACACATGTAAATAAGATAATTTACTTGTTGTATTTAGTAACAACATGCCATGTTTCACATTCGGAACTTCTTTTTCTGCGTCAAACAATTGTTTTCACAAATCCCAAAAGAAATTCAGCATCTACATGATGTCGTATGAACCCGAATCTGTCTAGTTTAAGATAGAAGAGTCAAGGTATCGTTCCAATTAATGTAAGATCTCTGAGTTCTTAAAGCCTGTGTCCCTTCAAACTGTTCTTCTAAAGGTATGCAGTAACTGCATGAAATCAATAAACTCTTGGTGCTGTAAAAAAGGTCACAGGCACTCTGTGTCTTGTCTTCTAATTGGTTGAAAACTTGTGGTTGGGTTGAAATCTATTTATATCGGGCCTTCTCATTGGCCAGAGCCAGTCTTCTGATATTTCCAATGCAGCCTGCAGCAGCCTCTTGTAAAGCAGGTACCTCCGAGCCCACCATGAAGACCAGGAGCTAGAGTGGGGGTGAAAAGGAAGAAAAGAAATGAAAATAATAAAATATAGAGAATACATTATCTCACTTCGCATTTCATTTTTGTCATTGCAGTGTGTGCTACGATATAGTTGGTAACACAACCTCATGGAGGGAGTAATTCTTTTATTGCCACATTGCTGCACAATCAACATGCATGTAAAATGATACGTATGTGCAACACCAAAAACGAAAATCAAGGGCTCTGGCACGGCACTTTGGTCTTAAAAAGGGGGTCTCCAGAACTGCTCTAGTATCAACGATTGCTAAAAATGCAATGCTCTGGAACGGCATAAATTATATGTTTTGGAGCATTTGCATAAATATGCAAGAAAATTGATGATGACGTTTCTGCACTATGAACTAATCAGCGGCCCTGTGCAAAGTTTCGGCTCTCGTTGAACGCAGTCAATGGCAATTTGCCACTGTGCTGCACTGAGTATGACCGGGCATTGGAACGAGAAATCACAAATTTTGAGGGTCTCCGGAATGGGGGAAAAAAATTGAAATTTCTATGGCTTTCTAGTTTGGCTATGCTCTGGAACGTAAATTTAGGCTGAAAATGGGGGTCCCGACTTTCTTACCCCCAACCCCCCCCCCTAGGTGGCCATAGCACAAGCAGTTTCATCAGCTGCTTACCTTGACAACACCACTCTCGTGCATTGTAATGCAGTTGTTTGGATCTCGGGAGAGTTGGTAGAGGGCTTCTGCCGTAGCGCAATGGACGGAAGCATCGGGCGACTTCAGGTAGTTGACCAGTGGGGCCACGGCTTCATTCTGACCAAAGGCCACCCTGTTGTTGCCCCACATACAGCATCTGGCGATGGCATCGGCTAAATGTCTCCTTAGTTTATCATCCGTCTGTACGGAAGTGAAAAATTACATAGTTAAAAACTCTCTTCTTCATTTCATACAATTCCATCATGAAGATATCATTTCATGTAACAGAATGTTTGGTTCATTATGAACGTCTCTTATAACAAAAGATCTGCATATATTAATGAATACTAGTATATAATGTGCATTCAACTTATAGGAAAAGGCATTTCAAAAATTAGTCATCATGTTGACAATATTTCATTTAAAAAGCAGCACACAGAACAAAGATGTCTTGAGTATTATTTTGTAAATTTAATTATTTACAAAAGCATACATTCAAATATTAATTGCAAATGTAAGTAGTATCAATGTGAACCATTTTTTTTTACTTGTATGAAACATTTCTGCATTTCATGTAAAGTGCACTGAAATGTGTTACATCATTACAGTAACATATTGTGTGATATTCATTTCTCCACATGTCTATAACAGAAAAAGTTTGAAATGATGAAAATACTGACTTTGAATCAAATACTTCTTTCCATCCCTAAAAATTCTTCAATTTCTTTTTTTTTTTCAGGTTGCTACCCTTGGCTTATAAGACCTAAGAAAGCACCATTGGTTCATAAGACCCAAGAAAGCAAAGAGATGGACTACTCACGGTTGAGGCTAGTCTGGCTAGCATGGGCACAACTCCGTGGTCTGTGATTACCGCCAAGTTTTCTTCATCCTTGGCAATGTTTGCTATGGCTGCACACACGCTTGCCAGTACCTCTTTGTCTTCTGATTTGAGGAGGCTTACGATGAGCTCCAACCCACCAACAAAAGACCTTACCATTTCACCAGCATCCTATTAAAGGAAAAGTAAAAAATAAATCGGTAAATAATACAACATGGTTTGCCATTAGGAAGAAGTAAAAATAAAAAGATAAATAATAAAATATGGCTTTTATACATAAAAATATAAAGATTTCATACTATTTGATGGGATAAGAAACAAGAAATTGCATGAAGAGGTGGGTGACACGACATTTATAAAAAGTGGGAGAAGCAATTAATTGACCCATTTGGTAAAATGAATTCTTTAAAGCTTAATTTGATCAGCTTTTAGTTATCAAATTTGCAATGATAGTATTTTCCTTTCATTACTTCCTAACATTAAGAATTGGGCCAATGATACATTGACTTCAATGGGGCTAATTATGTATTCATGAGGTCATATCTAAGGCCCCCAGGGACAGATTCCCACCAAATATGATTTGTGGAGGTATTTCATCCTGCTCAACCGAAATATGGTATCGAAAATGCTGAAATGCTAAAAAAAGTTTTTTGTTATGTCATAACTATGGTACTCTATTGTCGCTGTCCCTAAAGTGGGTTAAATGCTAGCTTACCTTGGCATTTTCAATGCAGGGACAGATGGCCCAGGCTGCACTGGCTTGAACCTCAGGATTCTGGTTCTTCAGAAGAGACCAAAGCAACCGCACTCCATCCAACCGATCAATAATACTATGGCAAGAGAAGGATAGATCAAATAATAAATGAAAAAATCCCTTTTTACTGGATTCATCAATGACTTTATTGTCATCATTATCATCACCATTTTGTCATATTGTCTTCATCTTAATTATAATTTTTATATTACATTGCAGATATCATTACAATCTACATAAACTGTAATTATAATCTCTGCCATGGTCATCATTTTATTGTTATCTTCTTCTTAGTCATCACCATCATCTTTGTCATCATGTTCATCATCAAAAACAAAAACATCTTCATAAGTTGAAGACATGACCAAAATCATGAGCCTAACTCGTCATCTACTAATGCAATGCATGCATGTTGAGTATTCTACAGCTGGCAGGAAGACTTCAAAACTGGGGTTTGCATCGGGCACGCTTCTTGTCAGCTGCAAGGTATAACTTCACCCTTCTGCTGGTTGGGCAACAAAGTTAAGAACTACTTTTATATAAATTGAAGTTTTGATTTGAAGTGAATAACATCAGAGGACGGATGCTTACCCCATGTTATCAGCTTCTGTGGCACATGCTCCTACAGCCTTAGTCACGTTGACAAGAAGGGCTTGGTTGGTACCCGTCAGGAGGTTGACTAAGGATGGGATACCTCCTGCTTTGCGAATCAGCTGCCTGTTGGAAGGTTCCTGGGCTGCACATTCTCCTAGGGCTCCAACAACATTGACAAGTACCTATTTGCAACAGGAGGATGACAATAGTAATGTAAAATCATATGTTTCTCTTACATCAGATATCCCAAGTGGTAAAAAGATGTTAGACTCCAGCTTGGTCGAAGTCTACAATTATGTACTTCACCAATGATAACCAAGCATGCTCTTTTTAATAAAATGTGACATTTCAAGTATCACTTTAAATGATATCTATTGTCTTCATTTATCAAAATCAATATTAATCAACTGCAATCCCTTGTAAGACAGGAACCTACGAAGCATGTCACAAAATGACTTGCCAGTAATTTTCACAGCAGAATGCCATGATAGATATTTGGCTCCTTGCGTCTGATTGGTCGAGAGTAGGTTTGTCAGTAAAAACTCACAAATTATTCTTCTCTCCACATCTCTTTTTTCTCTGTATACACATGTTCATACTATTTCATATTGCAATATTTGATTAATACTCACCTCCTCTGGTTGGTCGTTCAGCAGAGCAACAAGCCTTTCAATAGCCTTCAATTCCTGGAAGCGCATCACATTCTCCGGGCTCATGGCACACTTCCAGATGGCACCGGTGGCTGCAGCAAGCAGTTCCTTGTTGTCTGAATTGTCCAGGAGAGAGACCATAGGATCCAGACCGCCGTAGGTCCTGACCAGGTCCCGGGTCTCCTTCTCTTCCGCACATTTGAAGATGGCGCTGGCGCAGTGCATCTGCAGCTCCTGGTTCTCGCTGTTGAGATTCTTGACCAGGTCTTCGATCATGCCCTCGGTCCTGATGGCAAGTCGGTAGCTATGCTGTAAATGATGAAAGAAAAAAAAAGCAAAAGAGCTAGAAGTGATCACTGGAAAACAGAGCATAAAAGTGAATTGGGTAAAGAAATTACCATAGCAAGTGGCATGATAGAATGTGGATTTTGCATAGAGACAATTAATAACAAATTATATAATACCATTTAGTTCTTGGAAATGCATCATACCATCTAAATAACAGGGTGGAAAGGTGAAGTTTTAATTGCAACCTAGCTTATACAGAAACATTTATAAACAGATTCAAATCTGTGAAAATATGTAACTAAAGTTATATCAGATTGTTCCTTTTGTACATAAGTAACAATATTTTAAATGTTTAGTGGTGCATGCGATCACTATTTCCCCATTCTTATGTTATGAAACTTCATAAACAGTTCAGTCCACATATCAAGACCATTACAACTCTTTCATATCAATTACAAAACAAGAAGAGACCATTTAAGGTAAGAAAAGCAACAAATAGCGGCTAGACATATATACTTGACGGATTGTCCTTTGAAGTAACAGGCGCATGTAAAAGCTGAGACATACCTCGGAAGCACATTCCTGGAGGGTACCAACGACGGGTATCAGCATGTTCTCATGCGGCGACTTCAGAAGACGGGCCAAGAGAGGAATGCCACCGGCCTTCCGGATGGCTTGCTTATTCTTGGTACTCTTGCTGCAGCTCCAAAGGGCAAGCGCCCCACAGCGGGCAACGCTGATGTCCTTCTCCATTTCAGCAGAGACAGACCCAGAACTAAGTGGTGCACAGTCAAGGAGTGCAACCTTCACAAAAAGAACAATTTATTGAATATCTGTGTTAGCTCCATGATTGAATGGCCATTTTCAATATCAGTTTGCTGATTGGGGCAATCATTCCAGTACTACACTGCAAAAGCTCTGGTGTTGTTTTAACACCAGCCGGAATCTATACATGTCCACACCAGGGAAGTGTTACACAACACCAGTTTTGTTTTGGTCTAACACCAGATAGGTGTTTATACAACACCAATTAGTATCAAAACAGCATCGGTTTGATTCCAAACTGGTGTTGTTTCAGTACTTCTCTGGTGTGGACATATATAGATTCTGGGCTGGTGTTAAATCAACACAGAGTTTTTGCAGTGTATAATTCAAACACAAATCAAGATGCGTTAATAATCACAAAGAAGGATCAATCAGAATCCAACACGACCATCCTAATATTACATTCGCTTTTCAGCCCAGTTTTGCCGACCTTACACTACATGTGTACGTATGAACTTACTAGATCTTGGCCCGTTGCATAAGAGTAAGTATTATGGTAACTTTGCCATTAAATATTAACTACCATGGTAACAGTTCTCGTCAGCCAATCAAAATTAAGGACTCAATGAAAGTTACAATTGGATGGCAAAGTTACCATTATAGTAACTTTTAAGCAATGCTGCCCTGATCTATAACTGGTAACAGTAAATCTTGATTTTACAGACCTCTCAAAATTATTACCGGTAGTCACAGCGACTATTCATTTTGGGCTTTAATATTCAAACTTTTAATTGTACTGCAAAATGAAGAGACTCATGTGATCAACTCATCACAGGTTGATAAAACATTGATGAACAGAGGTCCCAAACGCATGCTTCTGTTTGGTTTAATATCAGATTTTAGGAGATGTTTGATTGCAACTCTTATTGTTGAGCTCCACCGGTACATACCAGCTTTCTGATGCCTCCATGCTGTCTGACCGTCCTACGGGCTCTCCTAAACTTGGCCACGTGGGCAGTGGTCTCCGCTGCTAGGCACTTGAGCTCCTTGTCATGTGATTTCAGGATTTTCACCATGGTCTGAAGTCCGCCCAGGTCAGCGATTGCCCGACGGATCTGGGTATTTTGAGAGATCTCCTTCAAGATCTTGAGTGCACCAATCTGTAATGACAGGAAAAAAGTATTAAGAATGTGCAATGAACCTGAATATCCACGGTCAACAATTAATTATAAACTTGCTGGGAAGATATAATCAATGTTGGTAGAGTTGGGATAGCCAGCATTCAGGTTGCTGTAGAAAGCACTGCTAAATAAGAACTTGTCATATTCAAAAGTATACTAGCCAAACTACATGTATCTAAATACAACTATATGTTCACTGATATCCTGGGAGGGCATTAATCATAAATGCCTTAAGTCATTCTGAATGAGAGGGGGGAATATAACATGTTTTCCTGATTTCATTTGCCTTTACTTTTGTTCTTTTAAATATACATTTCATTTTTATTTCAAATCTTTATATCAATGTGTTTACCAATTCATATTTTTTAATCCCCCCTTTTCTGTTGGTGTCTGTGGGTGGGGGTGCATGGGGGTAAGGGGCATAGTATTGTGTGTCACTACAAAAGATCCTATTTAGGTCAGGATCCTATATCAAAGAAAATTTGGAATTTCAATATCTTGAATTTGTGTACCTAATACATACCTGCGTGGATGCCGACTAACTGTTTCATGAAAACTTATCCAGTGAGTAGTAACCCCGGAGGTCAACAATTCCTATTACAGATTTCAGTCTCTGAGTCGTGATTTATTGAAAGAGTAAAGGTCCACAAACTCACCTTGCATTTGATCTCCTCAGTCTCTAGAAGGTTGATAAGAACCTCCAGTCCACCGACATCTCTGATTGCTAGCTGACAGGTCTCTTGAGCTAAGTTGAAATCTCGACAGGCGCACAATGCAATCACAGTAGCAGTCTGGTTACCTCCCTACAAAACAATCATTTCAAACAATGATTTAATTCTTATTATTCTTATTCAGTATTAATAAATTCAATCATTACATGAAGTACATATATACTTTTTTTTCAATTCATTTATATTCCAGTCCCAATTCATTTCAATTGTCACCATATTATGCTATTCACTGATTCACTCACATATGTATTTATCTACTAATATGTATACATATGTATTTTATGTATTTACACATATGTATTTATCTACTCACAAGGTATTTATCTACTAATTACTATACTCATGCAATTATACATTTATCAATTACGGATTTGGGCAGAATGGCTTGCGAGATGTGATTGGCTGCAAAAAATCATCCTTTTTTCATGCAAGGTAGAAAAAAAATATATATAATTACAAAATCAAGGGCATTCTTTATAGCTCTCTATTAATGTCTGTTACAAATAAGGACTGACTAATTAGAAAAATAGTAAAATTGCCAATTTAAGGAACCAAAGTTAATCAAGAATTAGATTGTCCTTGGGCCCAGTAGAAGAAATGTTTGTGATGGTGTGCTAATATGAAAGAACAGTTCTGATAGGATCCTGGTCTAGGTTTTGAACAAATACACATGAAAACATGATTTTGATTGGCCAGTACCATACCACTTCAAGCTTTATGAAGGTCAGGGGATTATGCAACAAATATTTAGTGATTATCAGTGACTGTTTATCAAAAGCCACTAAAATCCTTGCTCAGAACAAATTAGTCAAAGAAAATTACTGACAAGATTAATGCGATCATGAAAGCCCTTGAAGATCTTTCTCAAGAATGGTTAAAATTCAGCCTTACCTTCAGGTATTTGACAAGTTTCTGAATCTGCCAGTACTCGGAAGGAAGATCTGAATTCTGCTCCTGTCTCCTGTCCGTTGTCTCTTCCTCCTCTTCAGACTCCGAAGAGCTGGAGGAGAAGTCGTCTTCCATGGCAGGGGTCTTGGACTTCAACCGATCACTTCAAAAGATAAAAGCATAGGTATAACAAATCATGGCAGGCACTGTGTCATCAAAGTGAGAAGGAAAAATAGATGACTGTATTAGTGGCCCAATTAGTGCAGCGCTTTGTAACTGCGCGAGGAAAGGGTGCTTTATCAAATGGCAATTAAATAGTGCACCCACAAGTTTGTATCTGCTGTGAGATCTTGGAATCAGCAAAATGACAGGTATATATATACAAAGCTCATGCATGCATGTAGACCTTTCAGATTTAACTTAAATGGTATTTCAACTCTTTTCCTTAATTTCTCCTCTTCTTTTTTTCTTCACTATTTGAGAGATCAAAGGAGAAAGTTAAGCAACAGCCTCCCTGCCCTGCAGTGTGAGACCCTGATAAGCACGTAGGTCGATGGTGAATCTGAATAAGTCTAATCAGATCTTTGGGTCCGAATCTGTATCACATCAACAATCATTCTGCTTTAACCGGTCGGAATGCATAAATGTTGTTGAAAAACCTTGCTTGAAAGCATAATTAATGCAGATTTCACTCTTAATTGGTTCACAGGATTATAGTTAAAGTTGTGAGGTTGGCGACGGCGACCAGAACCCACTTGGTTTTCAATACTTCTTAAAGGACCCAGTCATTTGTGGCTTAGATAGTTACCTCGTCTGTCTTGATATTTTTTCCTGTTTTTCCTTCTTATCGTCATCTTTCTCTTTGTTTAGATCGTTTTTCCAGTTTAGTGTGGCTTGTTTCGAGGTCTTGACTGGTTTAGTTTTCTTTCTTGTCTTTCTCTGTCAGGAAAAAAATACATTGACATTAATTTGTGAAATACCATTTTGTAGTTGAATATGTGCACAAGCAATACAATTTTGTGTTTTTAACTACTACTAGTATCACATGGTAAACAAGAGCACGAATAAGTGGCTATTATCATTATAATAAGTACAATGCCAAACGATCATAAACAAAACATTAAGTGATAAAATCCAAAATAAAGGCTTGATATATATAACAAGGAAAGCTGAGAAACATTGATGGAGGTGATTACTGGCACTTAAACTCAGGTTTCTTTAGGACATTGTCCTTTGACTCTGACATAACCAATATACAACGAGGGGTGGGGAAGAGGGAGGGGGGGGCAGAAATCCTATACCTCTTTCTTTTTCTTTTCCTCTTCCTTCTCTTCTTTCTTCTCTTCTCTTGCTGTTCTCTCCCCCGTACCATCCTCCTCGTCAAAATCCTCTTCGTAGTTGCTGATTTGCTCGGGGTTATTATCACCCTGCAGTTGAAATTCCTTACTGTCGATAACCTGCTTGAACTTGGCGCTCTTTGAAGAGAGCAGGGCAACAAGGCTGCGATAGATATTACCAACTCGTTCGTAGTCCATCTCTTCACCTTCTTTTTGACAGCCCTGGAGATAGGAAAGAGCGCAAAAAATAGTTTACTTTCTGTGTTATACTCCAGATTTTACAATTTAATACATCGGAAAGCATAAAATACATTAAAACAATGCAAAGACAATCTTCCTGCAAGAAGAAATGTGAATAACACAACACCAATGTACAGGGCCTTTATTCAATTTGAAACTAAGGCCAAAATTTTAAGTATTTTGCTAACGTAAAACACATAACCATCTTTGGTATTCAACTGCATCATTTGGTTAAGTATAGTGCTTAAATCGAAGTCAGCCGCCTGTGTGACTTAAGTCTGGCTTGCGGGCAGTTTACAAATATGCATATACATTCGACCATGTTGCGCAAAGGTGGACATATTAATTTTGTTGAACAAGATTTTGCAATGAAGTTGCTGCAACTCATGTAAGATTATGACTTCATGGACATAACGGGAGAGCTACATTAACATTTGTAATATGAAATGACGTCACACTTGGCAACTTTCCTGACATTGTGTTTGTTTGAGAAGCAGTGTCCAACTGTTACAATGTTAAAGCTAAGACAGAGGTGTATCAAGTCAAGAAAATGGCATGCATACAGGGTGAATCTTTAAATAGTAATAATCAAGCAATAAACATTGATCTTTTAAAATGAAAATCTAATCTTGCGACAAATTTTAACAAAATACCCAGAAAATAAATTTCAAACTTCACCCTTTCCCTTTCCATGTTTATCTTTTCATCTTGTTGATTATTTTTCAAGAGCAAAGTTTAGATTTGATAGAGTGTTGAGTTTTTGGACAGGCCCAAACCTACCTTGTTTTCATAAATTCCAGCAGTATTGGCAGTCACTGAGATCTGGTCGGCATCATGAGGTTTGATGAGCAGATAGCCAATATCACCATGGACCTGTCTCCAGGGCGGGGCATGGCAACCATTATCAAACTGGTAGTCAGATGAGAAGCAGATTGACTCCAAGGCGCAGTGACTGTCATCACCACTGAACTTGTGAAGTAGTTCCACCTCATCGTTCACTTGCTGTGGAGTCAGACGAATATCCCTACAAAAAACAGTAACACAGAGGGACCTTCAGAAACATACATAACACATAATTGCTCTGGGGACACAACACTTTATAATTATATCTCGAAAAGGTGAAATGATAATAATGAGAGTGAAAAGGACGACTGTCATGGCAAAGCCTGAGATTATCCTTCCTTTGAAATGGTTCTGGTCCCTAATTTGATGCTAAATTATTGCCACACTAAAGGATGAAGGCAGATTATATTTCAACCTAAGAAAAGTTAAGTACAGTCTAATGTGCAGATTTTCCATCACAAGAATCGCCATCACTCCTCATAAAAATTTGCCCCCCCCCGACAAAAAAAAAACTGGCACTTACTCTGAAACCTCTGAGAGATATTGGTTCATAAGCTGCATGTCAAAGTCTTTGATAAGAAGAAGAAGTTTGACCTTCAATCTCTTCTCTTGAGCCTCATCTGAGTCATCTTTCTGGGTTTCCTCTAACAGTCTTATCGCCGAGTTGTCCTCTCCTTCTACCGTAGCAAAGCCTTCGCCAAGGATCTTAGCGAGCGGATCTCTGTTGCCTGGGGGCAATGGATGAATAAAAAGAATATTCATTATTAAAAATTCCGAGAAAAAAATAGTCTCCAAATTATGAAAAGGCAAGGGATTTTCAAAGTTACGTCTCTTTTTGGCGAGCATATTTAACTCAGCCAAGCTATCATGACATAAAATGAACAAGAACTACTACTACTAAAAATAATTTCTTTTTTATATAGCTTCAAACAGGTAATACTATACTACATGTACATGTATGTAGTTGACAAGTTGGCATAAACTTTTTAATTTGTGCATTTGAAAAATATGACATGATTCTTACTTTCTAAGATAGCCCTCGTCTCTATCATCTTCTTCTCTCCAGCAACCCTGAGAACTGCAGCGAGCTGCTCCATAGATCGAACGGTAAGCTTGGAGTGTAGCTCACCAAGTTTCTGAAGTTGAAGCAGTGGCTGCTCATCTTTATCAGTTGCATTGGAACATACACCATCATCACTGTCAAAAGAATTACCAGAAAGCACTTTGAATATTAAATTTAACAAAAAAATCTTTAAAAAAGCAAATATTTTCATGAAGATTTCTTTTAATTTTGCTAAAAATATATTGACCCAAATTTAAAAAGAGGGCTAAAAAACTAAGAGGGTTAAAATGAAACCCTACCATAACCTTTCAAGTGCTTTAAAATTTGTAAATTGGTGTGACAGCTAGAGCAAACTTTTGAGAGTTTACCTGAAATTATACTATTGGATCATATTTACTCTGCACCCCCTCAAAAAAAAAACCTAGATGGGGGGTTAACCTGGAGAAGATTCAACCCATTCTTCTAAATTTGGAACATTGTGTTTCATTATATAGAAAATAAAAAATCAATGACAGTGATTAATTAAGACTTCTACAGTTTACGTTCCCCCAAAACAGTGTGTTTATTGTTATCAGTAAAAACAACCTCAAGTAAAGTCAAACGGATAGCTTTGCTTTTTAGTACAAGTAGTCAGTAGACAATTTTGGTTTCATTGAGCACAGAAACTTTAATTCTGGAATTCAAAAAATGGTAATAATAATGGTGCATTTGAGAGAGTAAGGGTTGAAAGAAAAGAGGACAAATTCCTTACTGAAGAAAAACACGCTATGACAAATGCTAATGAGAACTTAAGCTGTTCATATCAGTGTGAGTGTGATCCGGGGGCCGTCTAATAAAGCTGTTCTTAAGTTAAGAGCAACTTTAAGAACGACTGGCTATCCCTTCTTACGCGCTACACCATCACCCATTTATTATACCATTTACCACAAGAAAGGATCACCAGTCATTCTTAAAGTCGCTCTTAATGTACGAACAGCTTTATGAAACACCTACCAGGTGGATGTGTCATAAAGATGTTTGTTAGTTACAAGCGACTAAATTATGAACAACTGGTAATCCAATTTTGTGGTAAATGATATACACAGATTTCAATAGGTGTTGATTTTTAGTTCCTGTGAAAGGGTCACCAGTCGTGTGGTAAGTCACTCGTAAGTTATGAACGGCTTAATGAAACATGCATCTACCAGGATAAGACCACATTTTCCTTTAACTTACTTGTGTTCATAGTCTCCAGAGAAAGCCGATGCTTCAAGATTGGTTCTCCATTGTAGAGGGTTTCTGAAGACGAGGCAGGCTTCGTTTGGATGCTTGGAGGGGAATGGCTCTACGAACTTGATGATGCTATTGAGAAGACTCTCATTGACTGGTGTGAATTCCAGCTTTCCTTCACCGCCCTCACTGGCTGATGTCCACTTCGCTGCTCTTGTCAGGGTCTGACCCATCTTGAATCAGCTGAATTCAGATTGCTACACAAACAACAAGTAGAACAAAATATCAAAGAGCTTGCTTGGAAAGATCAGGGACGTTACCTGCCACAGCTGACAAGGCCTCAGACCAGCGTTGAAAATACACGGGAAAGACGAGCGATTTCGCTCTCATCTGCTCTGGGATCGCTCCTGTTCGCGCCCGTACAGACTGTCTCCCATTGGTGCCTGTATAAAATAGTAGCCAGCGCAGCTGCAGGTATAGGCAGGCACGTAGTCAGCGCAGCTGCAGTTTTTACTTCCATGTATCATCGCTTTCTGGTGTGTAACTGAGTGGACTTTTTAGAATCACGAGCACTGCGCTCCAGAAAATTCTGTATCAAGTTTCAAACTCTGATAATCCTAGGGTACTACATGTATTTTACAAAACGATACGCCGTACACGGCACCAAGTCTCGCTGTAACTTCAATGCAGAAAAATTATGGTTTATTCTTTTATTTGTCACTTTAATAGAAGATTTGATCATGAATTAACAAGACAATAAAGTTTGCGTACTCAGAACAAAAACCACAGATTTCTTCATTTTCAACGCATAGTATATTTCATTCATAATCCATATTTAAGTTGTATGATGGGGTGTCCAAACTTCGCGCACTTTTCAAAAATATTCATCAGGCTTAAATTTTTTCACAAAATATTCATAATTTATACAAAACCAATTCAAGAAATAGTTACCACATTGACGGCAAGATCGTAAACTATAAAATCACGGACGAAAATGTAAAGTAGGTCAAGGGGATTCGCCGGTATCGCGATCTCAAAATTCTATTTCGATCGGCGAATGCGCACTATGTTGGAAAACCGTTCAGAAAAAGTGTGACCTAACTTCGCGGACCAAAGTTTTTGTGGACATTTAAACAAAAACTCAAGCTCAAAAAGTGAAATATTTATATCAGATTGATGGCAAAATGTTATAGAATCGGTTAGTACCACATTTATCTCACATTTTTGATGATTTCTGCTTGCAAAATGGTGATATCGTGATGCTTGTTGAGAATATCAGATTTCTTCAAAACGGGCGCGAACGGTGACAAATTTGCCGATCTTTTGCCAATATTTTCATGAATACTGAACTCATCCTAAAGAAATTTACATCAAAGGGTAATTTTAGGTTGCTTTTCACGTTGATGATGTCAGATTTTAAGGATATTGGCTAGTTTTTAAGATAATGACCGTCCGCGAAGTATGGACACGCGCGAAGTTTGGACTCACTGCCATACATAATTACTATTAGGCCTACATGTAATATAACATTAATGATGGTAATTATTTACAACTTAAATGTAAATTTTCTATAAATAATTATTTGTTGAACTTTTTCCCAAGTACCATCTGCTTGTGGAATGTCCTACCTACAACAGTGGTTTTGGCTCCTTCAACTGAGTCTTTCAGGAGCCACCTGGGGAGCGTTTCATGAAAGGACTTGTCGGACGTTTTATCCGACAAGTCCCATTTTATCTGACAGTTACTATAGTAACAGTGCCTCTCAGCCAATCAGAATCAAGGAAAGATGTCAGATCTGACAACTTGTCGGATGAAAGTGTTGATGAAACACTCCCCTGGAACCACTCACCCTCCGTTAGCTCTCCAGTGGCAGTTGAGATGATCTTTTTACTGTCTATATGGTTGGGGGTCCTAAAGCTACGCGGGTCCTAAAGCTACGCACCACTCATCGCGCATGCAATTCCAATGGCAAAATAAATGCGCACTCTAGCTCTGTGTGTGAAGCTGTGACGAACGATCCCTATTCAATTTTTCTACAGAGGCTGCAATAAATCCTTGAATGCAGAGAAAACCAGCAAATGTTTGGAATTTCGGAGTTATATTCACTTTGATTTCATATTTTCCTATAATAATACGGACATATTTTAGAAATTGAGGCACAGGAAATACTATTTCTTTGCATGATAAATTGAGTGTGTAGCTTTAGGACCCCTTCTACATCGGGCGGCGAAATTAAGAGGTGTTCGGAAAACACGGCGGGATTTTCGTATTAGTGAGTTTTGTGATATTTTCTTCTTGGTTAAGGATATTTAGAATATTTATTACAAATTAGTGAAAAATAATTGTTCAAATATTACAATTGGCATAGTTTTTATCATTTGGAAACAAAGTGCGTAGCTTTAGGTCCCCCCATCATATATATTATAGGCCTAGATCTAGTTTAATTTTGTTCAACTGAACCAAATGTCATGTGTCTTTGTGATTGCGGCCTCAGCCAAGTACGACTATACTCTGTAAAGAAGACTGTACTCAACGGAAGAAGAATAAGGCCCTGAATTTCCCCCAAAAATGTGCCATAAAACTCAGCCTGTTTTATGGCTTATGCTGACACTTTTCGGTGTGGCTTCAGACACCCTGATACAAAGTGTTCGGCAATACTATAAAGAAAAAATACTGATAACAATTAACATTGGTTAATACATATTTTTGTTTAATCAAAAGACAAAAGAGGATGCCACCCAACACCGCACACGACCCGCGCACTCTCCAGCCACTCGGTCATGTTTTGCCCGTGTCCAGCCGCACACAAAAACCTCACACTCCGCTGTCTCCAGTCAATCACCTACAGACAAGTTTTTCTCACATTACGATGCATGTCATTAATAATACTTTAAACACGAGGATGGCATAATTTTCCTGAATAATATTCTTACCAACAATTATTTCTGAAAACGACTTTTCTCTCAATTTTTCCTTGTTTTAGGTTATGTTCTGTAGAGTTTCTTTTGATTTCAGTCAGCTAGAAAGAAGGCTTATTATGAGTCCCGTTGCTAAGCAAAGAACGCATGCGTATACATGGTACGGGAATGTCTGCCGCCATCTGCGACAAAAAGTAAAGGTAAGTTCCGGGAAGTTCACCCACTGAACTAGAAATATCTCTAGTAGTAGACTTGTTAACTGCAAAAAAAGGGGTGAACGCTGCATTTTTTAGTACAAATGTCCCACTTGGCACAAATGTTCCTTGAGTCAAAAGAAAAGGATTCATCCAAAGAGACACGCTGTATCTATGCAAATAAGCAAGTAATTTGCATAAATTTGCATATTATATCGATATAGTAAAAACAAGTATTTCAGAATATATTTTTAACCAGAACTGCCCTAAAATTGGAAATAAAGACTTAGGGTAAGAAAGGGAAGAAAATTGTCATAAAATAATTGGGATATCCTTGTTTATTATTACCTAATTTACATAAATTATGCAAATTATAATTTAAAACAAAGTATTTTTTCATGAATCCTGAACTGTTTTATAAATAACAGCAATTAATACACAATATCAACATTCTACATGAAAGAGAATATATTAGCGAAAACATCGATATGCTTCATGACAGTATTAGTGTCTTAATTTGCTTAGAAAGAGGGCAAATATGTCAAAATGTATGACGTGATATTGCGCTAAAACGAGACCAAAACAACCTCTATGTCACAGTCACACTCACGAATCGGACAATAAAGTGATCAATGGTATGTCATTCGAGATAACACAATCTCAACACAATAGCTTCCATCGGCTTCTCGTATCGCTTTTGTTGGTGTGTCTGCCACACCGTAATCTATGGTATATACGGGCAAAATGCATTTCGGTATCGGTAAAACACTATTAATTTTGTTTTATTTGTTTCTAATTTGTTTCTCTTGGAAAATTTACAGGAGACATTGCTTTGCAGGTTACTGCTTTAATGAAGCTCTGGCACATGAATCATGACGAATGTACCCCACCTCAATCCATATTTTAACTTTGTTAAAATATATATCTTTTGGAGACCCCAAAGTGGCAAAACTGCATTCCCCGCGGCATTCCCGCTACTTTACAAAACCAGTTTGACTTGTATTATCGACTTGGAAAACTAGACAGATGTATGAGACATCAGTTAACATGTTTCCAGAAGATAGTTTTTTTTTATTTAAGCCTACGTCCATGGGAGCCCTCCGAATTTACCCCATCCCCTCTCTGTATTTCGACACTAAATAAAAAAAATATATATCGTGTTTTAAAGCCACCGGCAAGGCAAATTGCGTTTTTGGTATAATAAAGCAACTTTTATATCTATATTTCATATTTATCTATATTAATATTATTATTATCATTAATATTATTATTATTATTATTGTTATTATTATTATTGTTGTTGTTGTTTTGCAGTTTGTAATAATGCTATAGCACAGTAAAGGCTATAACCCAACAGGAGCATGCCTAGGATACCCTTTCCCCTTTTGGTTTTATGTATTCAAAAATAGTTTATTGTCTTTAGAACTCATATCTTGGAATAGATTGAGGTGAAAATACTCTACAATTGACATGTAGAAGAGCTGTGGTACATTGAAGAAAAGCCACACGTAAGCTCTAAAATACCCCTTTATTGATTCCACTCTATGGTAAATTTAAATATTTTTAGAGTCCATTCGGAAGAAAGATACATTTCTACTACACACAGTGAAGCCTTTTTACTTTCTCCTCTTGAAAAAAAAAACATAGAAGGCATTGTTTTATATCGCATAAAATAAGTTCGTGTACATGACGGTGGCCTGTCGAAGTTGCCCAACCCTTTATTTTGTTTTGACAATATATATTTAGAATATCGTCTAAATGAAGCCCTCATCTGGAAAAGGGCACTTATTAAAGGCAGCATCTACATTATATAGAGGAGGCCCTGGTACTTGGAAGCGGGGGCTGAAGCACCCGCAAGATTTTTCTGAAAGGGGGGGTGGCTGTGCTGCGTGTGTTATTCTCCATAGACAGCACCCCCTGGAATTCCGGCAGATGTGACAAAACGAAAAAAAGAAACGTTACCAAAAAAAAACCTTCATTTTGTAGTGCAATCCATTTTGTTTATTTGCTTGTTAAATTTCTTGATGTTAATTTGAAAAGCCAAAAAGTTTCAATGTAAAATTTTGGTCCGAAGAAATTTAACAAGCTTCAGCCCCCTCTTCCCAGTGCCAGGGCCTCCTCTATATAATGTAGATGCTGCCTTTAATAAGTGCCCTTTTCCAGATGAGGGTTTCATTTAGACGATATTCTAAATATATATTGTCGAAACAAAATAAACGATTGGGCAACTTCGACAGGCCACCGTCACGTACACGAACTTATTTTAAGAGATATAAAACAATGCCTTCTATGTTTTTTTTTTTCAAGAGGAGAATGCAAAGAATATAAAAATATAGATATAAAAGTTGCTTTATTATACCAAAAAACGCAATTTGCCTTGCCGATGGTTTTAAAACACGATATTTTTTTATTTAAAGTCGAAATACGGAGAGGGGATGGGGTAAATTCGGAGGGCTCCCGTGGGCGTAGGCTTAAATAAAATAAAAAAAACTTTCTTCAGGAAACATGTTGACTGATGTCTCATACATCTGTCTTTTCCAAGTCGATTATACAAGTCAAACTGGTTTTGTGGCGGGAATGCAGGGGGATGCAGTTTTTGCCACCTCGGGGTCTCCAAAAAGATATATATTTTAATAAAGTTAAAATATGGATTGAGGTAGGATACATTCGTCATGATTCATGTGCCAGAGTTTCATTAAAGCAGTAACCTGCAAAGCAATGTCTCCTGTAAATTTTCCAAGAGAAACAAATTAGAAACAAATAAAACAAAATTAATAGTGTTTTACCGATACCGAAATGCATTTTGTCCGTATGTATCATAGATTACGGTGTGGCAGACACACCAACAAAAGCGATACGAGAAGCCGATGGAAGCTATTGTGTTGAGATTGTGTTATCTCGAATGACATACCATTGATCACTTTATTGTCCGATTCGTGAGTGTGACTGTGACATAGAGGTTGTTTTGGTCTCGTTTTAGCGCAATATCACGTCATACATTTTGACATATTTGCCCTCTTTCTAAGCAAATTAAGACACTAATACTGTCATGAAGCATATCGATGTTTTCGCTAATATATTCTCTTTCATGTAGAATGTTGACATTGTGTATTAGTTGCTGTTTTTTAAAAGCAGTTCAGGATTCATGAAAAAATACTCTGTTTTAAATTATAATTTGCATAATTTATGTAAATAAGGTAATAATAAACAAGGGTATCCCAATTATTTTATGACAATTTTCTTCCCTTTCTTACCCTAAGTCTTTATTTCCAATTTTAGGGCAGTTCTGGTTAAATATATATTCTGAAATACTTGTTTTTACTATATCGACATAATATGCAAATTTATGCAAATTACTTGCTTATTTGCATAGATACAGCGTGTCTCTTTGGATGAATCTTTTTCTTTTGACTCAAGGAACATTTGTGCCAAGTGGGACATTTGTACTCAAAAATGCAGCGTTCAACCTCTTAACAAGTCTACTATAGTTCAGTGAGTTCACCCTGACAAAAAGTATTGTTTGGTGTAAACATAACATTAAAAATACTAATAGGCCCAAGTATTGCCGAAGGTTTGAGAAAAATCCATCAAAGAATAACAAATTTATTGGAATTGTAATTATTTGATTTGTGACGTCATATGAGAGCAGCTTTCCTGCATATATCAAGTGGAAAAAAATTAAATTAAAAATGTTTTTACTGTACAACATTCAGGTTTATCAATATAACAGACAAATCATGTCACACACATCCGTTCCTGAAAAGAAAATAAAAATAATTCACAACGAACCATTGAAAAAAATTTATGCATTTTATATAGGGCAGCTGAAACTTTTCAGTCAGTCCATGCGGGAGTCCATGGCCCCGAAGCCCATCTGTACGCCAACTGGGGGTGGGGGTAGTCTGCAGGCACAGATCCTGATTGAAACTTTGATCAACAAGTGTGTCTCCATGCAAAGACTAGCACATACAAAACCCGCTTCAGTACACAAGGCATGAGTAGGCTGCACATTCAGACCCTTAACTCGAGTGAAGGGTTTGCACAGCAGACTAGGGTGGGGGTGGGGTGGAGGTCCTTAAGTCTGGAGTTTTAGATATGTTAGCTTCTACAAGACTAGGTACGTATATGTACCTCAACTAGATCACTAATGCGAGCGCGAAGCGCGAGCTGAATATTTTGAAATAATGACTTCAAAATGGACCGGGAATTTGAAGGATATTTGTCGGTTTTCAGGGTTATTTCCCTTTAGTTAGTTTCGTGACTTTTCTGACTCTTTTAAATTTCAATGCTCATGTCTTTTGTACATCGTCCATTTATTCTACACCATAAACCGGGATAAAGAATACTAAAATAAATAAGTAAGTAAATAAATAAATAAATAAATAAGTAAATGAATAAGTAAATGAATAAATAAATAAATAAATAAATAAATAAGTGACCTTCAAAAGGGTTGAAATACAAACGGGACATACTCCATCATGTATTTGGTTGCATGGATGGGTATAATTTTAAAAAGATGACTAATAATGTTTATACATGTTATTCTACAATGCGTCCCAGAATAAAAGGGAAACCGTAATTCAATTTTTGTACGGCCATCATAATTATAAATAAGTTGAACAATACGTTTCCCTTTTTTTCATTTAAGGCCCATCTCGACGTTCATGATGCACGCATGGCTTAGAACAATAGAAAGTGGTGCTGCCAAATTCGATTTTTTTTTAAATAGTATTTTTGATGACTTTTACTGCTACATATTCTGAAAACAAGGTTCATTGCTTAAATATCAAACTTTCTTCCTTTAAATTTAGACTTTGTGCGTAAAATAATTAGGATTAACACATGGTCGAGAAAAATTTGCAAAATATATTTTATTTCTAGGCCTACCTATTCGACGGATCGTTGAAAAACAAACATTTCCAACGAAAGCAGTCGGACATTATGGGCTATCGTGATGAATACGCGGTGAGTTGGCTCGATGTTTGTAAAAAAAAAATCGCTCGAAATGATTAGATGAGGCAGGGCAGCGAAAATTTTTGGATGCCGAGGGGGGGGGGGTCCACTTAAAAACATTTAACCTTAAGCAAATATAAAAGGAGCTTTCTCCTCTACACTTGTAAAAATGATGTAGCTCTATTCTCTTTTTCTGCTTCGCACAGCCCCCTGTGAATTAAAAATGTAGCGACGAATGAAACGACTGAGAGAAGTTTGAGATAAAAATTATCATACTATTGCTATTGTAACATTGAATTCCAATAGCCATAGACTCAAGCCCGAGAAAACTCACGATATTAGTCTTTTAAGTGCCTTCACTACTCGGCCCGAACAGCCATAGGAATTTGTAATTTCTAATAGGCTAAATACCATGAAGTGGGAACAGTGGCGTACCGTGGGTCACGGCATTGGGGGCACCAAAATTTTTTTTAGTCACTTAGTGAAGTGTGCGCGCGAAGCGAGCTCGATTGCCAGGAATACTGACCTAATAGAGACATTTAAAGGACTGTGCCTTTGAACGGATATGTATCTCACTGATCAAATAATGCGAGCGCGAAGCGCGAGCTGAAAATGTGTTACATTCAGACCCCCAAAAAGGCCATTATAAGCACAATTTTATAAACATGATACGTACATGTCTCACTAGACAAACTATACGAGCGCGAAGTGCGAGCTGAAATTTTGGTATATTTTGACTCCAAACAGGGACATTTTAAGGACTATTTTTTAAAATGGTATTCATCGAGGAGCATACATATCTCACCATAGTCATCTAATGCTAGCGCCAAGTGCTTGCTGATTTTGTTAGAATTACACCAAAACACATGAAGCACTTTTTGTAGACATTGTAACCATGAACATGATAATTTATCACTAATCAAATATTGCGAGCGCGAAGCGCGAACTGAATTTTTTTTTTAATTCAGACCTGAAGAGGGGCATTTTAAGGCTTGTTTGTAGGATGCACTAAGACCATACGTTTCTCACTAACCAAATGATGCGAGCACGAAGCGAGAGCTGAATTTTGATATTCAGGCCAGAAAAGGGACATTTTGGGAGCTGTTTTAGGAATGCTTGAAGAGCAGACATACCTCACCAATCTACTAATGCGGACGTAAGCACGTACTGGAATTTTTTTTAATATTCAGACCTTAAAAAGGGCAATCACACTTTAAGTAGTCCATGAAAAAGAAGCATATTTTGTCTCTGCATAAAACAATAACAACTCGAAGTGCGAGGAAATATATTTGGTATGTAATGACTTGAAAACGGAATGTTCAAGTTTAGTACAACAGGATTTTAATCTCATTGAACAGACGACGCGAGCGCCAGGAATGATGAGCATAGACATAGACATTAAGCATATCATGCTTCATAAAGTTATGAAAAAAAATACTATGTAATATAATGTTATGTATATCATAATATAATATAATCTAATGTAATATAATATAATATAATATAATATAATATAATATAATATAATATAATATAATATAATATAATATAATATAATATAATATAATATAATATAATATAATATAATATAATATAATATAATATAATATAATATGATATAATATAATATAATATAATATAATATAATATTATATAATATAATATAATATAATATAATATAATATAATATAATATAATATAACATAATATGATATGATATGATATGATATGATATATGATATGATATGATATAATATAATATAATATAATATAAAAATATTATATTATAATATAATATAACATACAATAATTTTTTCTTCCCCCACTATATGTTTCTCTTTCTTTCTCCCTCTTTTTGTTCTTTTCACCCAGTTTTTTTTTGCCAGCCGATTGGAGGAGGGGGGAGTGGGCACGGGGGCACGTACCCCCTTCCCCAATCGTTACGGCACTGAGTGGAAAAATGACATCATCAATTCAATTCAAACTTTATTGCAACCACAATGCATGAACAGATAAATAGTTGACAATAAGATTATGCATTTCATTTTTTAAATATTGATAATTATTTAATGACATAACCTGATAGTAGTTTTCCTAGCGAAATACCCCTTTTTCATTATTTCAGTGTTTTTGACACCCTTATTACGTTACGAACGGAACGTGCCCTGTCTTGAAAAAGAAATTACGTTTTTTTTTTTTTTTTTTTGGGGGGGTCACGCATGGTATCCACTCGTCAATCGAAGTGCCCCCCGGGCTACGATGATTCCTGTAATTCATTAGACACGATCTTTCGTAAAACAAATTACCATCTCCTTAGTCTAAATTGGATTTATTTGCATATCATTTGAATGGGACTAAACAATCAGAGAAATGAGAGCGATTTCCTTTTGAGCAGATCGTAGTTGTATCGCAGGTCAAGTCCACCCCAGAAAAATGTTGAATTGAATCAATAGAGAAAGATCCAACAAGCTTAACGCTGAAAATTTCATCAAAATTGCATGTAAAATAAGAAAGTTATGCCATTTTAAAGTTTCGCTTATTTTTCACAAAACAGTAAAATATATGCACAACTCAGTAAAATGCAAGTAAGAGGGTCGATGACGTCCCTCACTCACTATTTCTTTGTTTGAAATACACAATTTTTTACAGATTTGACAATAAGGGCCTACTTGACTGAACCATAAAATTATAAACAATTGTAATTTCACGTGTTCAGGGAGGATTGAAACTTTAATTATTTCAAAGGACAATGAGAAAATTTGAATATTTCATATTTCTATAATTATGATAAAATACAAAAGAAATAGTGAGTGACTGAGCCCCCTCATTTGCATAAAGACAAGGATGTCCATAATTATAACTATTTTGTGAAATTAAGCGAAACATAAAATGTCATTCTTATTTTACATCCGATTATGATGAAATTGTCAGTGTTATGCTTGTTGTATTTTTCTCTTTTTATTCAAATCAACTCTTTGTTAGGGTGGAATTGTCCTTTAACGATAAGAAGGAGGTAACATAGGTCGGATATCCTGTTGCTGGTATATCATTCAGGTCATGGCTCTGCTCAACAGTACAACACTGCTCTCATGGCCATGCACACGCCTGCGCTCCAGTTACATCGATCTTCTTACACGGTTCCCGTAAAACAAAGTGGGGTGGGGGGTGGGAAGGGCATTCATCTATGCGGGGACCTCGATCGCTCTGGAATTCCCTCCCATGAGGGATCCGAGATAGCAAGTGTGTCGAAGCTAAAAACTTACCTCTGTATATAACTCCTAGACCACCTAATTCGTCCGCATGACGAATTAAAAACTAGTCAATGATTTTTGATTTGCTATTATTTTGTTTGCCCCCCCCCCCACTTCACTATTATTGTGCGCCTTGAGCATCTGTAACGAGATGGATATTGCGCCTAATAAATTGAATTTCTTATCATAATTCTTATCATGATTACAAACAGCAATAGGCCAGTTTTGCCCCCATGTACATCTATCCAGTCAGACATAACTTTATTTTCACTCTCTGTTGTCTTTTGCAAAGTATTGCTCTTATCCAATTTACAATCGTGGAATGAAATTCTAACTGCTTTAACTTACATTGTGAATACCTTGCGCGACCCAAAAACAAGTAAAAAGGATGTCTTTTTCAAGATAGGGCATGTTACATACGTAACGTAATAATGGTGTCAAAAACACTAAAATAATGAAAAAAGGGTATCTATTTCGCTAGGAAAGCTAGTGTTTAGGGTCAAATTTTCGAGGGTATTAAATTTTTTTTATGTATTTTATAAAGGATGTACTTTTTGCCCCAAAAGTCAACACTACGTGTTTTGCACGAGGTGTGGGAGGTGGGGCCGTACTAAACCCAATGATGTAGGTAAAGGTAAAACTGAAGACTGTGCGACGTCCGTGACACAACAATTCAAATATCGCTGTACTTGTTTAGGGGTTCAATTCAGGAAATACTTGCCAAGAGTATCGTTTATTTGTTTCCAATACGTGTTAGGATAGGATTTCACACGCCAATTACTTGTCAAGGGGTGCATTTTCAGAATATGAAAAATACTTGTTTGGGGTGCTTTTCGAGACCCCATGGTGCCCCCCCCCCCCCCGGATCCTATCCAATGCTTTCTTGTAATCTATTAACAAGCCAAAACATTCCCGGTCATATCATGATGGGAACAGGATATATGTCATGATCGTACGCGAGCGTTAGCGCGATCGAGCTACCAGCGGCGTAACAGGGGTCGGTGGCCAGGGGGGGCAAGAGCCAAAAATTTCCCGGTCATATCATTGAACAGGCAATGGCGTCATAAGGCAAAAATTTTGAGGGGGCGATATGGCGTATCGGGAAAATGTATATATATATAAGCGAGCGAGCGAAGCGAGCGAGCAAAAAAAATTTGACATCTTTATTGCAAAAAATCCAATTTTGTGATAGATTTTGACATAATGTTAAAAAGATGATATCATATATTCACCCTCCTCTCTTTCCTTTTTTCTCTCTTTTTTTTGTACGCCACGGTGAACAGGATTTTTGTTATGAACTTATGATTGTGAGCATCAGGGCGAAGCTCTATATGCTTGAGGGGGCCGAGTATGGCGCTTTTGGCAAGAAGTAGCTTGATATAGGTCCCGAGCGAGCGAAGCGAGCGAGATAAAAAATCACCTTTTCATGAGAATCTAACATGAAGATAGATTTTAACGTGATATTCAGAAAAATATAATACACTTTCCTTTCTTTCCTCATTTTGTTTGTTTGGTTGTAGAACTTTTGGGGGCCATGGTCCAAACTCATCCATATAACAGTGTTTTATGGGTAGGGTCCAGGGCAGAGCCCCGGAACCTCTTGATATCAAAGCCATTTTAAACCTTACAGATGGCCACTTATTTTAATCAAATTGCGTGTATATTTATATAGCTTTAACACAACACATAAATTCAATGCAGTTGTGTATCGTAATCATCCAAATATTGTGAGGGGCACACCATAGCAAATGTGGGAAAATTTGTAAAAAGTCGCCAGCGAGCGAAGCGAGCCAGAAAAAAATGGCCTGTTAAAATGAAATTCTAATTATGTGATAGATTTTTACATCATTATAGCAAATATCATGTCATATATTTTTTTTCATTCATCTCATTTCGCTGCCTCCTTTATTTTCTTTTATTTCCCCTTGGCTGTGGAACCACCCCCCGGTACGCCAGTGCTTCAACGTAAAGCTTAATGCAGGAAAGGTCCATATAGGGGCCCGTTATAGAACCCATTGGAGGTTACAGATGAAGAGCCCCCACTGCACGGGGTCTTGACTCTTGGACAGAGCCTTTGGAGATTTAGCAAGTTTATGATATATAGACTTTCATACGACATTATGCTATATACCATCCATTTTTCTTCCCGCTCGTTATCTCAATCCTCGGCAGCCCGGTAGTGTACGTTATCTTGTCCCTATTCTTTATTTTCCAATTTAGATTTTGGCTAATTCCATTCTGCCTTTATTTCCCGCTTTTGTTTGCCTTTTTGTCATCTTTAATTTATTTCACTGTCTTACTAATCATGCTAATGTATTTGTATATCGGGGCGAATTGTTCTTTGTCACTTGCTCTTTTTCCTTCCTTTTCCCGTTATCTTTCCGTTTTCCCTTTTTTATGTTTTTTCTTAGTTTTCTTTTCCCTTTTCCTTTCCCTTTCCCCTTTTTTCTTTCCTTTCCCTTTCCCTTTCTTCCCCCTTTTTTTTTCTTTTTCCCGTTTTTTTTTATTTTCCCGGTGAGCTCCGCCAGGGGGGGGGGGCAGCTTGCCCCCCCTGCCCCCCCCCCCGCCTGTTACGCCACGAGCTACATATGCGGAAACGTGATGAGCTAAAAACAAAACAAAAACAAAACACAAAGGGTCACAGCAAGAAAAAAATCCACTTTTCCATTGGAATCTATAATACAAATGATAGAAATTAACATCCTACACCTTTTCACTTCCTGTTCTTTTTGTCTCCTATTCTTGTTTTGTTCTTGGTCGTAGAACATTTAGGGATATGCCTTCTGTACATGCATGCAAGCCCTTCCACAATGTAGGCCTACGTCAGTGCTATGGGGGTGGGGTCTTAGGGCGGAGCCCCGGAACCTCTCGAGATTCAGCCACTTACTTTAACCTCAAAGCTGTCCGCTATTTTTAATCAAATCACGGGTATAAATGATTTACACAACACATTACGTCAACGCAGTTGCGTAATAAACCAAAAAATTCGAAGGGCCACAACATGGCAAGCGAGTGAAGCGAGCGAGATTTTTTATTTATTTTTTCCTCATGAAAATGAAATTCTAATTATGTAACAAAGGGGCATGCTATAGCACTTAGCTAATGCTTGCTCCGGGGAGAGTTAGCTGGGCGGTATCTTTCAAAGTTCGTAGGCTTATTTCTGTCCTGATTAATTATTGAACCGTTATTTCATAAAATCTGGCAAGCCTATAACATTTTAAACTATATATTTTTCCCGTTTTCTATTATTAATCCCGGCCTTGTTCTTTATTATTTTTTCTTCAATTTCCAATTCAGGTACACCATGCAAGTTTAGCTAATTCTATTCTGCTTTCATTTCCCGTTCTATTTGCCTCTTTTATTTCCCTTTTCTGTCATACTCATAAAGTCCTGTTTCATAAGTGCCATTTCGATCTAATTTTATTCAAATTTCTTACTAATTTATAACATAATGGTTAGTTTCGGTCATGTTCGCTCATTTGGTGTACGTAGCAGACGATGCTAGCCTGCTCGTATATAGTATATTTACGCAGACCCTTTTGCAAATCAAAATCAATTCCGGACTCAATATTTGCTCCTCAAACTGTAGCTATACTATAGATATCAGTAAGCAAAGCTTTATAGTACAAGAACAGTGTTACTTTCAACATATAAATGCGTTAATTAAGTTTATTTTGACTTTATTAATTGTTTCAAATGAAAAGGGTCTAGGAATAGAAACTATTATACGTTAGTCACGTGACGTTGTAGACAGAAATATGCCATGTTCTGCCTGCTCGATCTCAAAGTTTGGGAGAAAATGAGATGTAACCATTATACCAGTCATAAAGTATTAAACATCAAACTGTAGGTAATCTATTTAGCATTGAGATGACAATCAATCTCGACCTTTCTGACCCTCAAGGATATTCCAGGGGGAAAACAAAGGTGCCAGCGTCTCGAAAATATGGGTGGTTTTAGACCGTTTGCCATAACAAAAGTTGTGAACATGGACACTTTCAAATGAACAGCGAGACGTTAATAGTGAATTAATTGTAATAATATTTACATCAAATTAATGGAATTGGACACAATTTTCACTCTATTATCAATCTGGTGTGAGATTATTAATAGTTATAAAGATATACCCGGATTTCTGCAATATTACGTTCATGAAAACCACTGTTCCCTGTGTTGAAGCTGTGTGTGAGGACTTTCGGACACTCAAATGCACGCGACTAACCATTATGATGAATAAATGAATAAATAAAGACTAAAAATATTTCGGATTTTTCTTTCTCACATATTCTTCTTTGCTTCCTTTTCCCCTTTTTCGTTCCGTTATATACCTTATGTATTTTTTCCCTTCTTTTCCCTTTTTCGATATCCCTAATTTCCCTTTTCTTTTTTTCCCCATTTCCTCTTTTTCTTCCTTCCTTCTTTCTTTCTTTCTTTCTTTCTTTCTTTCTTTCTTTCTTTCTTTCTTTCTTTCTTTCTTTCTTTCTTTCTTTCTTTCTTTCTTTCTTTCTTTCTTTCTTTCTTTCTTTCTTTCTTTCTTTCCTTCCTTCCTTCCTTCGATCCTCCCTTCTTTCTTTCTTTTTTTCCTTCTTTCTGTCTAACTTTCTTTCTTTCTCTTTTCTCCGTTTTCCCGACCGGGGCAGACTGCCCCCACCTGTTACGCCACTGTGCATAGAACTGTTTCACCGAAACAATGTAACTGATCTGAATTCGGACAAACACGCCCATTCAATTACAAGATAATACAGCTTCTTCTTCCAGAAAAGTGCTTCTTCGAGGTGATGGAGATAAGCGCACTTGTTGTGTGTGTATTTGGGACTTTTCACATACTCTTATTTCATAATAAATTATATTATCTATTCGTAGTAACGGGTGTCAAAAACACTAAAATAATGAAGAAAGGGCATCTATTTTCGCTAGGAAGGCTACGTGTGTAGGGTCAAATTTGCGAGGGTATAACAAATTGAGACTTAATGTTTTATAAAGGATGTACTTTTTGCCCCAAGAGTCAACACATGGCTCCATGGTCGCGCATGGTATCCACTCGTCAACGGAATCTGCCTCTCCGGACCACTGCACCAAGAAGCGGTAATAATAACCCTATAACAATTTACGGAACAGCTAGGCAAACGAGTGGGTTCACTCTTCCACTGCGGGGAATCGAGGGGCGAGTCTGTTCGCTGTATATATACAGCCAAATGAGCCAATGCACAGCCTTTGTTGTGGATCGGGCGAATCATTCATTGTCTCCACAAGAATAGTTTAAAAGGAATAATGTAAAAATCAACCGATATTGTCTGGTTACTGTCAATGGCAGTAGTACACTGGGAGTAAAATAGCGTTGAGCGGAGGAATAGACCTACATCGTTCTGAGCTGAGAGCACGGCGAACAAATCACCACGACATGGCCATTTCGCCTATATTTGTTCCTCAATCGAAGACTTTTCTCGGTGAGTATGATCTGATTTTACTTCAAAACAGAGAAATTCATATAAAAGATCATGCAGGCATGAAGACCTATATAGGCCACCTTGATCTGCATAATCACAGTGTGTATACTGTGTAAATTGATATCGAGACATACATGTAACGTCAAAGTTTGAGTGGCAATTACATATATTACAGGACTGCACGTAGAGGTTTATATCCCGGGGTATATAATTGACCGGAGGGGGGGGGGGGGGGGGGGTAATGAGCGCAGAATACTAGTATGTTATGCTTTTACTACAGTGGCGTAATTAAGCCCCCCCCCCTCCATCGGCAGGCAAAGGGGGGGGGGGGAAGACATTAATGAGAAACGTAGTGGGGGAGAATTAATGATTGTAGGTTATATTATTGTATATATCAGATTATATCATGCATGTTAAATTATGATAGGCCTATGTATATTATACGTACTGTAAGAAATATTTTCTTTATTTTTATTAACCATAATTTGCTTAGGACGTTCATCAGTCCTGGTGCTTGCTCTGTCTGTTTATTGAGATAAATAATCATGTCCAAGGGGATCAAATGGTTCTAAAACATCTCGTTTTTAAGTCAATTATACACCAAATATATTTCCTCGCACTTCGAGCTTTTATTAGTTTATGTAGTGACATATGCATCTTTTATTGACTACTTAAAGTGATTGCCCCCTTTTAAGGTCTGAATATAAAATATTTCAAGTCCTTGCTTACATTCACGTTAGTGGATTGGTGAGATATGTATGCTCTTTATGAATTCCTAAAAAAAAATAGTCCTTAAAATGTCCCTGTTTGGGGTCAATATATTTATACAAAAATTTCAACTCGCGCTTCGCGCTCGCATTGTTCGTTTAGTGAGGCAGGTTCGTATCATGATAAAAAAAAATGCTTACATATATAATGTCCGTTTTTTAGATCATAAGTTCAAACAAAATTCAGTTCGCGCTTCGCGCTGTTATTTGATCAGTGAGATAAACATATCCTTTTAATGGCACAGTCCTTAAAATGTCTCAATTTGGTCAGTTACTTGGCTATTGAGCGCACTTCGCGCGCCAACTAAGTACATGTAATTCGAAATTTTTGCTGGTGCCCCCATATGCCACTGTACGCCACTGTCTTATTTTTATATTGTTTGCAATTGTAGGGCTTACTTCATGTCACCAAGGCTCCTAAGTCTTCAAACGTATGGCTCTCCTTATAGCCCACGACATATGAATGAAATAGCGACCAGTAGACAAGAAGAAAAGTGATGAAAATGAGAAGAGATGTGGCAAATTTAAAAACGGTTTCTATCCGAGTCAGTAAAAAAAAATTCGGCTCACTCTTTGCGCTCGCATTAATTGTTCATTGATACACAACTTGATCTTTATTTCAAAACGTGCAAAGGTTTTAGATCGAAATATTAAAAATATTCAGCTTGCGGAAAATACCCATCTTTTCGTGATCGGAAAACTTTATAGAATGTCCTTTTAGGCAGTGGCGTACTTAGGATTTTTCAAAGGGGGGGGGGGCAAATTCGTCCGCCCCCCAAAAAAGGTCTTCAACCGCAAGTAAAGGAAATTTCGCACCAGAAAAAAAATTGATAAGCAAAAAAAAAAAAAAAAGGTCTTCAACCACAAATAAAGGACATATCGCACCACAATAAAATTGAAAAGCAAAAAAAAAAAGGTCTTCAAGTTCAAGGAGGGGCCCACTTAGCTCGTCAGGGATCAGTTTTTACTCGTCAGGGGGGGGGGGGGGCAGAGATACGTCCCTTGCATGTGTTGTGACTCGTCAGGGGGCAGAGGGGGCCGAGCCGGTCCGGCCCCCCTATTTAATTTTTTGGCAACCTGCAGAAAAAAAGTGTACTCTTTAACTTGATAGAAACGATGAAAAACAGAAAGAAAAGTAAGAAAGGAGAATTATACCCATGATGTGTAATTTACAGCCTCGTAACGACCGGCCTGACCCCGAAAGAAAACAAGAAAAAGTTGAGGGGAAGAATTTGAAAATAGACTTTATATTAAAAATTTCGCTGGTGCTTCGCTCTCGCATTGCATGTGTAATGAATCTCACTCAAGAGGATTAAATTGCACTTAATATATCCAGTTCTGAAATCAATTTGCACACAATATTTTAGCTCGCACATCAAGCTTTCATTATTTTGTTTAATTTACACAAATTGTTAATATATATCAAAATTTTCAGCTCGCGCTGCGCGCTCGCATTGTTTGATTTGTGAGATACCTATCCTCTTTGAAAATTCTTACCCAAATATCTCAAAATGCCCCTTTATCATGTCAGTATATCAAAAATTTAAGCTCGTGCTTCGCGCTCGCGTTTAATTGAGACACACAGCTTGTTCTTTATTTAAATAAAAACGCACTTAGACTGTCCAGTTTTCAGGTCGGAATATCAAAAATTTTGAGCTCGCGCTTCGCACTCTCGATATTTAATTGGTGATACTTGTATCCTCTTCATTAATCACTAAAATCAGTCCTAATTGAGTCCCTTTTCCCGTTACTATATTAACATTTTGGCTCGCGCTTCGCACTCGCATTGTTTAGTCGGATACTTATCTTGTTCATGATTATAAAAACTGCTCAGAATCTTCAGGTCTAAGGACATAAATTATCAAAGAATTTGAGCTCGAGCTTCGCGCTCGCAATATATATTAAGACCACATGAGATACCTTATCTTGTTTATAACAATAAAAACTAACAAATACTTAAAACTTCAGTCTCTACAAATTAGTTCGGACCACCCCCTGAAAACCAAAAAAAAAAATCAGATTATAGCGGACAATCGAGAAAGATTGGCGAAAGCTGGATCCGCCCCTGGCTCCATGGTATGATAAGGACTGCAGTAATACGGTTCACCCAGTGGGTCATGCCATGGGTCATGCACACTGGCGGATCCAAGGGGGAGGGGGGGGGGGGACACAGCCAGCCCGTGCCCCCCCCCCTTATTGTGAGGCATAATAAAAATTTGTAATGTAAAAATGCCGTTAAAACAGAAGTGTGCCCCCCCTTCAAAAGAAAATACTTTTTTTGCTTGTCAAATTGTTTCGTGGATGAAATCCTCTTAATTTTGGGTTGAAACCCTTTCTTTCTGCTTGTCAATTTTTTTCGTGGACGAAATCCTCTTAATTTTTGGTTGGAACTCCCCTTTTTTTGCTTGTCAAATTTTTCTTCGGAAAAATGTGCCCCCCCCTTCAAAAAATCCTGGATCCGCCCCTGGTCATGCATGCAACCATGGCATACTATAACAATGGATTTAAAATGTGCAGTGGGATTTCACTGTTCACGTTTATGCTCTGCTTGTTTTTGGTTTTTTTCAAAGAAGAGATCGAAGGTGGGGCTAGCCTATAATCTAGGCGGAGGCTGCAGCTGCACTGCAGTTATTGCTGAACGCAAGCGATCTGATCTGGCAAAGACTTCACGTACGCAGCCACAAATGCGTAGTCTTTGCCAGATCAGACGTATCGCTTGCGTTCAGCTTAACAGCAAAGACTGCAGCCTCCGCCTAGATTATAGGCTAGGGTGGGGCGGGATCGTGAGACTGAAGAGAAAGCCAGAGGGGGGGGGGGGGCGGACATGGGGGCGGTCGCTTTGACAAAGCGTTTGCTGAATATAAAAGGAGGAATTGCGACGAAGAGAATGGAAAGGGAAGGGGGGTTGTCGGAGGTCAAATAAAGCTAGATAATATGAAATAGGCTGTTATGAGCAAAACATTGTAAATAATGAGATTATTTCCATGAAAAGAAGATGATCATTGGAAAGTTACCTTGGAGATTACACAACACTGTGAAGGCCAAAAGGCTTTGTGATTTCCTAAATGCCTACTTTTTACGAAGAAATTCAATGAGTTACCCTTGCGAAGTCCTTGAGAAAGAATCAACGAACACATCCCACTTCAACACAGAAGACTAGCTGTGGTGTTATCATGGCCGTTTTTTTTAATGTAGGCCTACAAAAGCGCCGGAAGCGCGGGGGGATGGGCAGTGGGGGCACTTGTTCCCCATAAATTATAATCGGGGGAAACGAGTTTTTGCCCCTCCGAAGTGCCTAACTAAGTTTTTTGACGCATTTTGACTTTTGTCTTGTTATGGAGTATGGTGACACATCTTTTCATAAATCGACTTGGCGAAATAACGCGTCTCGATCGCCATGTTAACATGATCATAAACGTTATCATGGTTATGTTATTATGCCGACTTGAAATTATCTCGCCATCTCTACAAGTCGATGGCAAGACTTCTTTAGGCCTACATGTTTGGGATATTTAGGGAAATGCCATCAAAACTTTGAAAGAAAATGGATATAGTTCGTAAAATGTGGACATAAGAGTAATCAAGTATCACTGATCGTCTTTCATGAATCTTACATGTAGATCACTTGATCAAGGTCAAAAGTCATTTGGGGTCAATGATCCTATTATTTTATTATCATATGAATTGCTTTGTTTTCTTTTCTTTGTTGTTTTCAAAGTTGGGCTCTGTCGCTACATAATTTGAATCGCGTAACGCAGGCGAGACTGCAGGAAGCGTTGCACTTGTTTTTAAAACAAACTTCTACTGTTTCTTCTATACAGTGCGTCCCAGAAAAAACGAAACCGAGATTAAGCGATGATTTATCATAACTTAATCACAAATAAAATAGGCAAATGACCTACCAATGTAAAACGTAGAATCTCCTCTTTCATCTGATATTACTAAGATTATTCCTCATTCACGCATGAGTGAGCAAAAACAATTTGAAGAAAGGATACAAAAAACTCATTTCAAAAAGAAAATCACATGCCTAAAAAGATCAATATCTGCTCTTTTATTTGATACCTTAATCACAAAAAAAATGGTCAAGAAGTAAAAAAGTTATGTTCTCTCGAATCAATGCTTGTATTTCCATAATTTCATTACATAAACGTGTTGTCACCGGTTTCCCAGAGAAGCTATCGCATGGTTAACAACAGACTTAATGCATGGCTGATCGTCAACAAAACGGAGTGTCAAGTGAGTTTGAACACTAGCCTGTAGAACCTCTTCATTTTATGAAATTATTGGAATTCAAGCCTTATTTCAAATAACCAGAACTTTCATTTTTTGTAATTGAAGTATCAAATTAAAGAGCAGATATTGGACTTTTTAAAAATGTGGTTTTCCTTTTGAAACCGAGATACAGCCCGCCAAATGACTTTTTGGTATCCCCTCTTCAAATTGTTTTCGCTCACTCATGCGTGAATGAGGAAATAATCTAAGTAATATCAGATGAAAGAGGAGATTCTAAGCTTTATAATGGTAGGTCATTTGTCTATTGTATCTGTGATTAAGTTATGGTAAATCATCGATAAATCTCGGTTTCGTTTTTTGTGGGACGCACTGTATAATGTTTATTTATTCATTCATTTATTTATATATATTCAACATTTATGCCGGATAAAAGATAAATAATCGAATCAGCAAACTGTTTTTCATTCATTTCCTGTTAACATATAGATACAAAATACAATTCCAATTGTATTGTGCTAGAGATATAAAAAAATGATGAACCGGATACTCTGTCAGAGGAGTAGGTCAATTCCAAAATAAAGTATAAGCCAAAGTAGAATCAAATTGGATTATTGGCTTTGTGTTTAGGAATGGTGGCAAAAGACTTAACGATGTCACGCTCAGTGATTTGCAAGAAAGAAAAGACAAGTCTCTGTTATCTAGATACTAAATGGCATTGTCTTTTGCGAGCGAATTAGCTTTAGTTTGAGGTTTTTAGATACGTCACCAAATGAATTATTCATAACATTTGCAATATTGTTATCGTTTACAAATTCAGTGTTCCCGCATTGAATGCAATTTATCACATTTGACTGATTCGACTCTGCCATCAGAGTTCGTAAGAGTTTCCAAATTTCTTAAGGTTTACCTTTATTTTTCAATAGAGTTTCAGTAACATAGTCTCTCTTATAATTTGCGAATAATAGTTGTTACATGGTTTCGAGATGCTTTATACGTATTCCAATCACTCCGTAGTTTAGTTAATCGAGCTATTGCTTTATTATTTTTGTCCCTTTCTGGCATGAGCATTTCAATTTTCACCATTCATCCAAGGACATGAAGGAGAGCAACTTACTTCCCAACGCGTCTACGCTTTTTTAGGGAGCATGTTTATCGAGAACTTTCCTAAAAGCAGTGTACCATTTACTGAAAGAATTTGAAACATCATTCGTACTTAGTGTTTCACACCAAGATTCAGCATATAAATCATTGAATAAATTAATGTTTTTCAGGTTCGAGATTCTATACATATGGTTTGAGCTTGGTGCTTTACAATTACCAACTGCGGTACATGTAGTGGTCGCTAAGACTGATTGGTACTACATCGCAAAATTGAAAAAAAAATCTTGATGACAAATAAATCAGTAATAGCACTAGTTTCAGATGTTATTCTCGTTGGCTTAGAAACGAATTGCCGTAATCCATACTCGTTTAAGAGATTCATTAGTTTCTTTGTATGACTGGAATCACTGGATGGCTCTCTTTTCGTAACGTCACAATTTTGGTCACCATGAATTATATTCATCGTTTGATTTCGATTCTAGATACTCTACAAAACAACTCGTTAAAGAATCGGGAGGCCCATACCAAACCACAATATAAAATGGTTTTTGTTTAAATGATTCAAGTTTAATGCAGAGTAATCAAGATTATATTTCAATTAATGGTCGCATTGCCAATTGGAGGATCTACATGGCATTAGTGATCTCAATATTCAAATGCTCATAACTTTCTTATTATTCATTCAATCTTCCTCAAACTTTCAACAATATGTTTCTTTGATTTTTCTCTTTGATATGGATTCAGCTGGTTTCAAGGGTTTCATTCTCCTTTGACCTTTTCTAGAGGATACAACAATGACAACAGTACAAAGCACATCTATTATTTCCCCGGCTTTACCACGAGTTGAGTGTAGCATAATGGGGCTGAAGATCTTGGTGAAGGGAAAATACGCCGTGGTTGGGATTCGAACCCTTGACCCATATTTTGAAAGATGAGAGACAGGCACTCTTGACCATGAAGAATGATAATAGATAGGTATCCCGCATGATATTTTTTTTGTGTGTTTGTTATCTACCCAGGTATATTATTCTTCCTATCGGGCGTATGTGGTTTCTCTCCTGTCCAAGCTGGGCTTGAGAGTAGTGACTTACCAGGCTTGAAGATGATGACATTTTGGAATGACTGGGTTGAAGAGAACATTCTATCATCTCTCAGGGTTGGTGAGGAATCGTATAAATCAAAATGTTTCACTGAGATTGAGCAGATCTTCACAGAAGGAGGAGAGAAGCGGAATACAAGTAAGTTGAATTCTTGTCCGTGTGACTAATACCATCATAGGAAATTCAGATTCATGTTTGACAGTCCATGTCAATACCAGTATGGCACCACACGAATTAGTGTTATTCTCGAATAGCATTATTTCAAATTGTGATTAAGAATGATAATGTTGAAACCCGGTAAATTTGAAACACTTCTTTTCTTTTTAAATTATTTGATTCAGTGTTTTCGATATTTCGATTGCAGTATATATATAAAGGGTAAAAGAAAAACAATTCCTGAAAATGTGTGAATCCTTGGACATTTTATTGATTATAGGTGTGTACAGGTTTAAAAGAAAAAAAACAGACAGGGTGTTGAAAACAAGGCCTGCCGAACAACGGAGGTGGGGGGGGGGGGGTGGTGGGAATTGTGTATTTGTGCATGGTCATCCCCCCCCAATCAACTTTTAAACCCCTTGAGAATATTTAATGAATGGTCGCAATATAAGCTACAACGTTCTTTATCAAGTTTATTTGCTTTTCGTTTCAGTCATAGATGCAACAGGCAAGCCATCCTCGGGGATCTTACAGGGTAATGTCGCCTGGTTAGGAGATTTCAGGCAGTGTATGGACGCTACAGATCTTCACTACTGTCTCCTCAAGTTACCAATACACGCAGAGGCATTTAGCAGGAGGGTAATACAGTCGTTGAATCAAGGGGTAATCGGGGGGGGGGGGTGTGAACTGCCATGCCCTTACTCTCTGGTAAAACTTTATAATGTATTTTGTTATTATGTATAAGGGGGGAGGGGGTATCAGCCACGCCCACTAAGGGGAAGTCTGCAGGCACAGACCCTGATTGAAACTTTGATCAGCAAGTGTGTCTCCACGCAAAGACTAGCACGCAGAAAACTTGCTGAGCGAGGGGGCCTTCAGTACACAAGGCATGAGTAGGCAGCACATTCAGACCATTAACTCGAGTGAAGGGTTTGCACAGCGGACTAACTAAGGGGCGGGGAATGCCCCTGACATAATTTAGAGGAACCTTTTGTTTTTAAATGTCACAAATGTTTTGGCGGGAAAGTCCTTCCAGCAATGTCAGGCTGACCTTTGATCTCTTCTTCTTCCATTTTTTTTGTTTTAAGAAAATACCTGCTCACCTGACAAGGTTTCAAAGCACGCCATTGACCACGCCCATATAACTTGGGCTCTGAGTTATTATACTTTTCTCCCAATCGCTAATAAGCACACCTCTGCATTTTTTAGGTGAGTGGTTCATTGTCACTTGGTGTCTGCGTTCCTGAAGAATGTTCAGGAAAGGATATCAATGATGCCATAAAATTCATTGGTGAGTATAAAATATTGTTCATGAACAGGCCTTTGTATGATTAGAAATATTTATTTTTATATAGATTTGTTTGTACTTATCGTTAGCTCGTAGTTTACGGTAGAGTCGTAGTGGTGGTAGTTGTAATACGACTAATAGCAACAGCAGTAGATTTCACAGTTGTCATGGCTAAACCTCTTGAATATTGTGATTTTTACCTCCGTACAGAGAATGTGTTTGGTAAATTTTTGGTTTGATTTTGATTTGATTTTAATTTAGTTTCGTTAAAATCAAGTAACAATGCAAATGAAATAATACATCATCACCACCACCACCATCATCATCACAATCAACCACCACCACCATCATCATCACAATCAACCACCACCACCATCATCATCATTGACTATCATCGTCATCATCATCATCACCACCACCACCACCATCGTCATCGTCATCGTCACCATCAACCACCACCATCATCGTCTCCATCAACCACCACCACAATCATCACCATCAACCACCACCACCATCATCACCACCACCACCATTACCACTACCATCACCACCACCACTACCATCATCATCACCACCACCACCACCATCATCATCATCATCATCATCATCATCATCATCATCACCACCACCACCATCATCATCATCACCACCACCACCGCCATCATCGTCATCATCATCATCATCATCACCACCACCATCACCACCACCATCATCATCATCATCATCATCATCATCACCACCACCACCACCACCATCATCATCACCATCATCATCACCATCAACCACCACCATCAACCACCACCATCATCACCACCACCACCATCACCACCATTACCACCACCATCATCATCATCATCACCACCACCACCACCACCATCATCGTCTTCATCATCATTATCACCACCACCACCACCATCATCATCACCATCATCATCACCATCAACCACCACCATCAACCACCACCATCATCACCACCACCATCACCACCACCACCATCACCACCATTACCACCACCACCACCATCATCATCACCACCACCACCACCACCATCATCGTCATCATTATCACCACCACCACCACCACCAGTATCACCATCAAACTAATATAGCATTGGTAATGATCCCTTTCCTGTTAGTTCATATAAATCTATATCATTGCTGTATCGCTTTCAAGTACGAACATTTCTAAATTGACCTCTTTATGCCACTTTTTTGTCATTGCAGATATTTTATTATTTAACGGTACTAAGAATCTGATGATCCACTGCAGTGATAGACTAAATCCATTAAGCGATTCTGGGTTCATATGCACCATGTATGTATTGATAGTTTGCAATTATGTTTTTTTTTAAATCCTGTTATACTACTTTTACCTTCATCATGGCTGTGGAATTGCATAGTTTTTAACCCCTTGCTACTTTAAAAGCGAGTCCAGTTTCTCGGTAATTTACTTCTTTTTTAATATGCATATATACTCGTCCTTAATAATGATAGTCTTGAATATTATAATAATGTCCCTTTGAAACAGAGGGTCATGGGGTCGAATCCCAGCCATGGCGTAATTTCCTTCAGCAAAAAATGTATCCACATTGTGCTGCACTCGACCCAGGTTTGGTGAATGGGTACCCGGTAGGAAGAAATTCCTCGAATGCTCGAGCGCCCGATAAAGGTAGCCGTGCTAAAGCCGGGGTAATAATAGCAGGGCCCACTGGGAGAACAGTTTTCGGAACTGAAGTGGCTACCCTGGGTAAATATGCCGCTATTATTATTATTATTATTATTATTATAGTCTTAACCTCTTATAGAAACAAAATAATTGTTATGGGGTTGAAAGGGTGTGTAATACTCATCAAAATGATTTCGTCTTTAACGCGGATTCAAATTCATCAATTTTGTAATTTTGTTTATAATTGCTCCAACGCTCTTGTTCCCTTTCATTATCCCGTCAAGGTGCAGAAGTATTATGATAATTTGATCCACCTTTGACCATAATTCCTCTCATTTCATTTTATCGTTGCACATTCCGTAACACTAATAATGTCAATGGTTTATAAAAAGTTTTCCTTAACAGTTAAGAGCTACTGAAATAATTCAAGTTGATTGGCTGCGTGCATTTGTTATTTTAACTCGAACCAGAACTCTGGAGTCCGTTTCACACAAAAAAAATGTTACAAGTATAGTAACTTTGCCATCATGGCAACTACCATGGTAACAGGGCTCAACATCCAATCACAATCAAGATTTAATTTGGAAGCCACAATAATGACAGTTACAATAATTGTAAGTCTTTATAAAACGGACTTCTGGTCTTTTTGATCTTCTGTTGTAGATGTTATTTATTAACCATATAAACCAATATGAAATCCGTTTTCTCCTTTACTGGTAGAGTGTTTCTGTCACTGCTTTGTGCACTCTGTCTGGGCGCAACGGCTTATGAGAGTTATCGCCATCACTATACCAACATATCGGATGAAGAAAGTATACCCATACTTCAACGGCAGTCTTCTTGCAATAGCAATGAACATAGTCTAAGAAAGACTGAAATAGATGATTCTAAAGGTAATGGTTTTCTGACTCTCGTTTCACTCCTAAAAATATATAAACCATTGACAATTAATAATAATAATAATAATAATAAACAGTTTTTGTATAGCGCATATCACAATTATGAATAATGTCCCTATACGCGCTTCCAAAGGACTTGGATATTATTACCCCAGCTGTATTAGGTGGCGGTAGTTGTGTTTAAATGAAACTCTGTTTTGTTAATATGTTTTGTAGACATATATATAATCATTTTATTTGTTGATTTATTTGAGTTCATTAAAATGCATTGAGCATATAAAAAACATAACAAAACACAAAAAGTAAAGAAAAAAATAATCGTCACAAACTCATTTGTGATTTATTTTCAGATTGTGTACAACACAGCAAAAATGCTCCTAAGAAACTAAATATTAAATGGGTTCTTGAAAGGTATTTCAGAATAGATTTGCTTATATTTTGTCAAAATATTTGTTTCCTTGTTTCAAAGTTATTGCTGTGTTTTCATTGCCCGATCAGTTCATTGAAGAAGAATAAAAACAATATTTTGTTTTACTCCAGATCTGTCAACGTGGCGGCGGTGTTTTCTATGTTTCTCTCTGAGTCGTTCTATAAATCAAATCACTTCAACGATATCAGCGAAAGATGACATTGTGTGTCTTCACGGAATGAGAGTTATTAGTATGTTCTGGATAATAATGGGACATTCATTCAGTTTCCAACAAAAATCGCAAGCACTTGGTAAGAAAATAACCTTGACGGGAATCATCACTTACTCCACGTCACAAGGGGGTTATCACCGACAGAACTCTGTTGCTTGTTATTTTTAACGGCTACTTCTTGGAATATCCAGTGTCTTTTGACCTTTAATTTGTTTGTTTAGCTGTAAGAAGTACGGTATGTTTTCCCTTCAGAAGAGGATTTTCAAGTAGCCGCCACTTCTTTTAAAGTCCATGTTTCCTTTTTGTCTCGCCCACCAGAGGTAAAGGCGAGACTTAGGGATCCAAATGTCGTCCGTCGTCCGTCCCTCACAAACCTAATGACACATAACTCCACAACCGTAAGTCGCTTTTCAACCAAACTTGGATGGTAGATGGACTTGGGGGGACCTGCATGTTATGTTGCAGTCGGAGGTCACATGGTAAGGTCAAATGTCATTTTCAGGTCAACGTTAAAGTCTACATGCAAGTCTCTCTTATGACACCTAACTCCGCAACAGTAAGTCACTTTTCAACCAAACTTGGATGGTAGATGGACTGGGGGGACTTGCATGTTATGTTGCAGTCGGAGGTCACATGGTAAGGTCAAAGGTCATTTTCAGGTCAACGTTAAAGTTTACACGCAAGTCTCTCTTATGACACCTAACTCCACAACCGTAAGTCGCTTTTCAACCAAACTTGGATGGTAGATGGACTTGGGGGACCTGCATCTTATGCCGCAGTCGGAGGTCACATGGTAAGGCCAAAGGTCATTTTCAGGTCAACGTTAAAGTTTACATGCAAGACTCTCTTATGACACCTAACTCCACAACCGTAAATCACTTTTCAACCAAACTTGGATGGTAGATGGACTTGGGAGACCTGCATATTATGTTGCAGTCGGAGGTCACATGGTAAGGTCAAAGGTCATTTTCAGGTCAACGTTAAAGTCTACATGCAAGACTCTCTTATGACACCTAACTCCGCAACCGTAAGTCAATTTTCAACCAAACTTGGATGGTAGATGAACTTGGGGGACCTGCATGTTATACTAAAGTCGGAGGTCACATGATAAGGTAAAATGTCATTTTCAGGTCAACGTTAAAGTTTACATGCAAGACTCTCTTATGACACCTAACTCCGCAACCGTAAGTCACTTTTCAACCAAACTTGAATGGTAGATGGACTTGGGGGACCTGCATGTTATGTTGCAGTCGGAGGTCACATGGTAAGGTCAAAGGTCATTTTCAGGTCAACGTTAAAGTTTACATGCAAGACTCTCTTATGACACCTAACTCCGCAACCGTCAGTCACTTTTCAACAAAACTTGGATGGTAGATGTACTTAGGCGACCTGCATGTTATGTTGAAGTCGGAGGTCACATGGTAAGGTCAAAGGTTATTCCATCCCAGTCATTTCACAATGAAGTTTCGATACAATTCTGTTGCGTGCCCTCGCAAATCACAATATTTCTGGTTATCTTCATAAGTGGGCGAGACACAAAATCGCTTTTGCCTTGTTGTATGATTGGATTTATCAAGCCAAAGCATTACATACCGCTGTTTCATTGAACTTGTTTTTTCCTTTTATCAGAAAGATTTTTATTAAAAATCAACCACGAAAGCAATTCAATTTACAGAAAAATCATGAAGCGAACATGTTTACAACAACTGTACATGCTACTATTATCTAATAATAAAACAAAATTATGATGTTTTTGACTGAGAACCTTTTCAATTTCACAATAGCGTTTCAATACATTCTTAAAAGAGCTAAAACACAACCGATCACCCTTACAACGTGTCGAAAAAATAAAATATTTAGCGTGAAGAATATAACGGTTTACAGTAGAGTATTGAGCGTCAGGGCAACCAAACAAAAATACATTCTTATTCAAATACACGTCATTGTTCAAAAAAAGTATGGAAGTTCTGAATAAATTGTTGAGTTACAGGGCAGTCCCAAAACAGATGCGAAATACTTTCAACAGAGGAAGAACAAAATGTACAGAAATTAGATTCAGATAAGCCCATATCGTAAAGATGTTTGTTCACCCCAATTATCCGATTGAAAAGTTTATATTGAAAGTAGCGGAGTTGTATTAAAAGACAGCATTCAAAGGAAATCATATACAATATATATTCCAATTATTAACCGGTTCGTTTAGAATGGATGCCCATTTTGTTTGCGAAGTCGGGGACTGTTTCATTGAACATGCTCAAAGCACTTTGCCACATAACATAATATCACGGCAAATTCTACTCTCCAAGTGCTTGTAATATATATTAAGGGGAAATAAATGAGAAAACAATCAAATTTCGTCCTTGGCTTAAATATATATCAAATAACCATTTTGTCTTAATTCCAGTTCAGATATTCCCATTCTGTCAAATACACTTAGAAAAAAAATGTTAATTTTTGTTCTCTGATATTTTCCAGGGGATGATCCTAGTATTTTGTGAGAAGGGGCAGGGGAACAAAATGGCCTTTTGAATGATAATACAGAGTTATACGGTTTTAAAACCATCGGTTGAACCCATGTGACAAAAGCGCGCATCAGCATTGGACATTTTTTTAATACACGCGGTAAATAGGCGTAATTTATAAAGGAAATTTGCATAAACCATAGGTTCAACCGATGGTTTTTAAAACCAACTTTGTGAATTCGGGCCGTTGTGTTTCTTTTTAGACTATATTCTATCTTCTGTCTTCCTCTTTTCTCTTTTGTTCACTAAGATCAGGGGAGAGAATGGGGTCCCCCTGTGGGACTCTAAGCTCATCATATGCAACTAACTGTATGACTAAATTGACTATCGTAACTGTATGAAATGAGAAGGAAAAATACCCAGTAATTATATCAATAGGCAATTTAAGCATTAATTGGTTAGTATTTTACTCTGCCACTATGGCTGTTCTGTTGTTGATTTTATATCAACATCTATCAAAATGTTGTATTCAATGGAAATGTATTTTTCAAGTCTTTTGCATGCATTCGCCGATCTTGCTAGAATTATCTTTGTTACGTTTTACAACATTCACATTGAATAGGTTTTAGGGAGTATCTAAATCCAATGATTCTATTGATAAAAAAAAGGACCTTATATTTTTTCTAATAAACGACATAATTTGACCTGAATTGCTATCATGTTATCGTTTCAGCTGATATATTGTGGGTGTACACCGGTCCCGCTAAATGGTTTACAAGTCAAGTTATATACAGTGCTTACGTCGCCTTAGATACATTCTTTTTCCTTGGGTAAGTTGAATCAATTTGAATCAATAATTTATATTTCCCATTAAACCAATAACATAAAAAACTGAATTATTGCATTTATACAAGTACTACAACAGTAGCTATTTATTCTACCTTACTACTGTTACTTAATCTACTACTACTACTACTACTACTACTACTACTACTACTACTACTACTACTACTACTACTACTACTGCCACTACTACTACTGCCACTACTACTACTACTTCTACTACTACTACTACTACTACTACTACTACTACTACTACTACTACTACTACTACTACTACTACTACTACTACATGTACTACTACTACCACTTCTACTACTACGACTACTACTGCTGCTGATGCTGCTACTAAATACTACTACTGCTACTACTACTACTACTACTACTACTACTACTACTACTATTACTACTACTACTACTGCTACTACTGCTACTACTTTTACTACTACTACTACTACTACTACTACTACTACTACTACTACTACTACTACTACTATACTTTTACTACCACTACTACCACTACTACCACTACTACTTCTACTACTACTACTACTACTTCTACTTCTACTACTAGTACTACTACTGACGGGTGTACTTTTTTCGTTTTATCTTTACAGATTTTTTTATTATTTTTTATTATTATTATTATTTTTTTTTTTTTTTGGGGGGGGGGGGTAACACCATTACCCCCTTCCCATAACTGGAAAATAAAATATTTCTTTCTCATTCATTGAAACTGCAATTGTAGGTTATTTCTGTCCACCAAATAATGCAATAAAATGTGGATACATGAATGACTTACAATTTGGTAGTGATGTTATGATATACTAACAAAGAATTAACAAAGAATAATTGCAATGTAAAGCGCTTAGAAACAAAGTGTAATGAGCGCTATATAATTGTAACTATTATTATTATAAGAATTAGCCTTTTTACAATGGAATATAATTGATAAAGTTCTGGGGAATGGACTCAACAAATATTCGTTTGTACTCTTAATGAGTGATACATTATTTATCTGTTATATCAATACATTAATGAAAGTATTAATGAAGTTTTAGGCAGTTGTTTTGTGATTTTTTGTCATTTTATTTATTTATATATTTATATAATTATTTATTTATTCACTTATTTACTTATGTATTTATTTATTTATTCATTATTTTATTGATTGATTGATTGATTTACTCATTGATTTATTTTTTTATATATTTATTTTTGTTTAAATTGTTTTTATTGATCGATTGATATCATTTTTTTATTTATTTATGTATTCATTTATTTATTCATTTATTCATTTGTTGATTGCTTGATTGATTGATTAATTTGTATTTTGCCCCTGAATTAAAATGGGGTCGTATGCGTGTATCACTAAATTCACCTAATTTTTGTTATTATTTTGTATCATACAGCGGTCTCCTTGTTGCCTATACAGGGTTCAAATACATGGCAAAGTCTGTTGGAAGAGTGAACTGGTTAATTGCAATAGTTCATCGTTATCTCAGGTAATAATCTACTTTGGCCACTCTCCACCCGGGTGAAGTCAATGTTGTACTCGATTAGGGCGACAGAGGGGGTTTTCACTCCGACGCATACGGAGAATTCAAGAATAGAACAAACAAATGTTTGTCTAATTACCTTTATGACAAAGAACAACCAAGAAGGCTTTGTCGAAAATTTGGGAATGAACGAAGCAGCAATTTCGTCCTGGACTCTGATGGACAAACGACATATATTTGCAATTATTTTTCAGCTCCGAAACTCAGGACGAAACTCATGTTCCGGTTCACCAATTACAATCATATAGATTTTCGACAAAGACTTCCCAGCTATTCTCTGTGATTTGATGGGCATTCTCAATACATTTTCTGTGGGATTTTTTTAAACCCTGTGTACGTCTCCTTGCAAAAAACTCCCTGTGCTTGAACGATTACATTACCACAATAGCAGGGTAAATTCTGGTATTGAATTCTTGTTTGGTTTATTTTTCACGCAAAATCACATTGATAAACTTGTCAAGTCATAGTAGCCCGTATCATGAATTAAGGAAAGTCTTTAATCAAATTTCTATAAGTATAGCGCAGATTGCATCCTGAATTTTCCGTCCAATTGATGCTAGCGAAGTGATTTTATACCAGGTGTTTTTTAAGTTTGAATATAATAGTGTACGTAGAATGCCTTATGATATTGATGGGCATGGATGTCGATCGATGTTCATGGTTGGTCGGATGACAAACCCAAACTGTGACGAGATCTTTTTGTGTTTAGGGAGAGGAGGGGGTCAGTGGCGTAAAAGTCTAAATTTGTTATGGGACAGACATTGTGTAAAAGACAAAATATTAAAAAGCCGCGAGCGAGCTAAAAATGACCTTTTCAATACAAACATTTTAATTTGTGATACCTTTTGACATTATATTTTAAAGATATATACATTTGAACTCTCTTTTTTTTTTTTTTTTTCTTCTTTCCTTCAATCGTGAAACATTTGGGCTCTATTGGTTCAAGTCCCATATCTGTACGCAGGGGGGGGGGTAATCCTTAAGACGAACGGTTTAACTTTATGTTAGCTGTATGTAAGACTAGACTAGATAAGACTAGATACTACTTGTGTGTACTTGATCGACAATGCGAGCACGAAGTTCGAGCAGAAATCTTTTGAAAGAAAACAAAATACACGCTATAGTGGGTGATTGACTTACACCATGAATTTATCTCTGGTTTAAAAAATGCTTGACACGGTCCTATCAACACTGACTGGTTTAGTTTTAAAACCATTGATTTGGCAGTGATCGTTTTTCCATCATGTCTTTACTATCCACAGAATAACACCGGCAATGGCCGTCATGATTCTTTTATACACCTTTGTGTACCCGTATCTTGGTGAGGGACCTTTCTGGCATTTACGAGTCCAAGATACCCTAGCCTGTTACGATTGGTGGTGGACCAACTTCCTTTACATCAACAATTTCGTGCCATCGAATACATCCTCCGGGGTACAGTTTCCTTTTTTTTATTGAGATAATGGGGCCATTATAAGTACGGACATGAAGGTTCTATCTCCATGGTAGGGCTGGGGGGGGGGGGGGGGGGGGGAGGTGATTCAGCCTACCTCTTGGACTTGGCCGTTGACTCCGGTCATGCCAAAGACCGGCAGCACACCACCTATGATGTCGTCTGCTCATTCTTTTGGTGGTTAAGTGCGACTCCAAGTCGACTCCAAGTTGCACTTGAATCTTTGTGAAAAAAACCCTGTTCTGTTTAATTGCCAAAAAAACATCCTGATATGACAAATTTGAAGGATTGATTCTGTCACATTTTCTGTAAAGTCTTCTGTTTCTGAAAATAAACTTCTGTAATTTTTTTTTAAATTATATTATATATAGTATATGATATTGATTGGATGTTTACTCTGTTACCATGGTAGTTATCATAATGGTAAATTTACAATAATTGTAGATTTATATGAAACAAGTACCTTGTGGTGATTAAGGTCTGAAAACTAGCCTATTTATTTGACCAAAGAAGAACATTTTATGTGCCTTTTCTCTCTCGTGGTTCAGTGCTTATCCTGGTCGTGGTATCTTGCCACGGACATGCAGCTATTTCTGCTTTCAATCATCCTCATCGTTCTCATCTGGTGGTAAGATATCTTCTTTAATGATCTTCCAGCAGAAATCCTGCTGAACCCTAATCCTCCGTTGACACAGGGGCGGATCCAAGGTTTCATTATGGCTAATCAGGGGTGAAGACAAATCTATTATAATTGGCAAACATTTTGGAAAACAAAAGAGGGGGTTCGGATTGCCCCCTCCCCCAAAAAGGACATGATTGCTGTTTAGAAATGATTGACAAGTGAAAAGGAATGAATTAACAAGTAAAGATGAAAAGATTTTTCTAAAGGAGCGGGAGATGTGCTCCACTTTTGCATGGTGTACAAATATTGTTTGCATATTTAGTCAAATAATGCCCCTGCCCCCCCCCCCCCCACCCCCGCTGGATCATCGCCTACAATGAGAGTCAAATACGCAATTAAGCAGTACTCTTTGGTTTCATCCCTTGATCTTGAAACTTGGAACTTGAACAAACTCAAGTTGTCCCTTTGCACAATGGGAGAGCCAGGAATGCTGGGGGGGGGGGGGGGCGGTCTCATCCGTCTCAGTGCCTTACTAGCGAGTAAAATTTTGATAATGTTCTGAGTTTCGACGGAGCAGGGGACGGAAAGGGGAGGGGGAAGGGCAGCGGAGTCTCCTGTCTACATGATAGAAATCAGTGCTTTTAGAATACTAGTATGCGCATTATGTGGTTTCTAGTGGGATCCCTATGGCATGTTTGCTTTAGTTTTCAATCGTGCTACCATGAACCATAACTTGGAAGTAGGCTCAAAGTTATACAAAACTTGTATGCCCATCCACAACCATCAATATGACCAATTTGTTTGCTGTTGATATGCATGAACATTAAAAAAAATCCTGTAGGTTGAGTTCCCTTTGCTTCATTAGCTAATATTTCGTCAGGTTTGTTGATGTCGAATCGAAAATAATGCTTGTCTCAATCAATCAATCAATCAATCAAAATCAATACAATGCATCCACTTCATATGCAATAAATCCTGCTATATTATGATAAGCCAACTATGAAATGAATGGGTAGGACTATTAATTTAAAATATTCTTAAACGGTCTATATTGAAACAACAATGTTCACAGCTCAATATTTTTTAAAACATTTGTTTAACTTTTTGTAAAATATTCAGGAATCAGTTGAGATCGTAAACCAGTCTGTCAGAGTGCAGGTTGTGGTACTGTTAAATTTCACTTTGACCGTATATTAATATTCTTAGCATTAGTTACTATGTTTTGATTACTCTAATTTATTTGAATGTTTCTTTACAGGTTTCCAGTTATTGGCATCTTTGTATTATGTCTTCTGACAGTCACCAGTATCATCATACGTGCTGTTCTCTTTTCTGTGAGGGAGTACCAAGCAACTCAATTTGCCAATGCGTAAATTCACATTTTCATTATATATATCATTATTACAGAATAAATAACAAACATATATAGTCGGGTCCGCAGGGGCAGGGGCGTCGATCCATTTTTCAGATGGGGGGGGGGCAAAATCATAAATCAACGTTCCAAAGGCGCTCGATCACACAAAACGAACAAACTCACCCACACACACACACACACACCCTCACACACATAGGCCTATATATATTCATTTATGACTCATAAGAAAGAGATACACATCTCAACAACAAATTAATATGCGAACGCGAAGCGCGAGGTGAAATATTTTAGTATACTGACCTGGAAACAGGAAAAAGGTCCCTGTTTGTAATGACTCATGAGGAGGATATATACATTTATTTCACTAACAGATAATGCGAGTGCCGATAGCGAGCTGAAATTTATTTATATATTGACCTGAAAGCTTGATAATCTAAGTATTTTTGGTACCAATGATTAAGATGGGTATCTAAATGTACAATAGATGCGAGCGCGAAGCGCGAGCTGAAAATTTTGATATTTTGATATGAAAAAAATGACAGTTTAATGGACGTTTTTAATAAAGAACAAGATATATATCCAACAAAAGATTGTTGCAAATCGAAGCGGGAGTTCTTTTGAGGTTTAGAACTGAAAACGGGACAATTTCACCTATTTAAAGGTCAAGTCCGCCCCAGAATATTGTTGATTTGAATGGATAGAGAAAAATCAAACGAACATAACACTGAAAATTTCATCAAAATCGGATGTAGAATAAGAAAGTTATGACATTTTAAAGTTTTGCTTATTTTTCACGAAACAGTTATATGCAGAACTCAATGATATGCAAATGAGAGAGTCGATGATGTCACTCACTCACTCACTATTTCTTTTGTTTTTTATTGTTTGATTTATACAATATTTCAATATTTACATATTTGACCATTGGGACCAACTTGATTTAATCACAAACTGTTAAAATAATGGTAATTGCACCTGTTCAGGGAGGAATAATAGTTCGTTCCACATGACGATGAGGAGAAAATTAGAATTTTTCATATTTCATATACTTAAAGGAGAATGAAACCCTTGAAACCAGCTGAATCCATATCAAAGAGAAAAATCAAAGAAACACATTGTTGAAAGTTTGAGGAAGATTGAATGAATAATAAGAAAGTTATGAGCATTTGAATATTGAGATCACTAATGCCATGTAGATCCTCCCATTGGCAATGCGACCAAGATCTGTGATGTCACACACGTACAACTCCCTCATTACTTAAGTACTTATTTCACTTATATTCTCACTTTTATAGAGTCTATCACAAGGTGAGGTGTTCTCTTTATGAGAGGACAAGTACAGAGGTTTCACAACATTATATCATTGATGAATCGTTTGTCATATGATTAGAATGAGCAAAAAGAGATGTTTTGGGGTATATTTTCAGTGTCCAAAAGGGGAGAGTTGTTCATCTGTGACATCATAGATCTTGGTCGCATTGCCAATGGGAGGATCTCCATAGCATTAGTGATCTCGACATTCAAATGCTCATAACTCTTCTATTGCTAGTCCTATTTTACTCAAACTTTTGTTGATCTCATTCTTTGATTTTTCTGCTTTCACAAAAGCTAACTTGCTCCAAGAGTTTCATTCTCCTTTAAATAAAAAAGAAATAGTGAGTGGGTGACGTCATCTGCCTGCTCATTAATTTGCATACCGACCAGGATGTGCATATAACTGTTTTGTGAAATTAAGCAAAACTTAAAAATGCCATAACTTTCTTATTTTACAACCGATTTTGATGAAATTTTCAGTGTTGTGTTTGTTGGATTTTTCTCCTTTTATTCAAACCAGCTTCTTATTGGGGTGGACTTGTGTAGGGTTTTTGCTACAGAAATGATGCGAGCGTGAAGCGCGAGCTGAAAATGTTTATATTCCAATTTGAAAAGCGAACATTTTGAGCACGAGTTTAAATAAAGAACGAGTTGTGTATGTCAATCTCGCTTGCTGATTTCTGTGTAACATTACAATCTCATTTTATTTTTGCACATGCGGAATTATTGGGAGGGCAAAACGATATGTTTGCACCCCAATATTATCATTGGTGGGGCGATCGCCCCCCCCCCCCCTGCGCAGGAGGTGGGGGAATGTGCAGATCGATATATCTAATATAGGCCTATACAAGTTGAGAGCAAAAAAAGAGGAAATACCCTGGCGCCGCTCTTTTCATATATTTGGCTCTTACGGGCCAGGTTTAACTCTATTTTTATTCGAGCAAAAATCATCGTGAAAGAGCAACTCTTAGTGACGTTGCAAGAATCGTAACGTATATTTTCGATCAAAAAATTTATTATGTCTTGCTTTTATTTTGTGGGAGCGTTATGGTCTAGATGCAGTGACATACAGGTGGGGGGTTGAGGCGCTTGTCTCCATTTTTTGTGTGAAAATGATGAAAATCCATATTTTATTGTTCGAAATTAATACACATGAAATGAAATACTCCGAAAATTTGCTTTGCCCAATTGATCGTGGGCCCGGCAGCCGCTGTGTAGCGCCAGATCGACGAGGCTCTATCCCTTTAATCGTTGAACGCCAAACAGGGTAGCAGCAACTCCCATCTTTTAACGTCTTTTGGTCTGACGCGGCCGGGGTTTGAACCCCCGACCTCCCGGTTGTGAGACGGACGCTCTACCAACTGAGCCAACACACCAGTTTTTCGCGACCAAGAAAAGGAAAGAGAAAAGTGTTAAACATATCATTTTCTCTGAATGTTGTCAAAATCTATCACAAAATTAGATTTTCATAATAAAAATGTCGAAATTTTTGCTCACTCGCAGTAGAGTATATAGGCCTACACATAGTAACTGCGCTATATAAAGAGACCGTATGACATTCCATTATTAGTATTATTAGTATTATTATTGATATTATTGTTATTGTTATTAATAGTATTATTATTATTGGTATTATTATTATTATTATTATTATTATCATTATTATTATTGTTATTATCATTATTATCATTATTATTATTGTTATCATTATTATTATTATGATTATTAATTAATTGCAAATTTGAAATTTGTTGGTGACCTCCTTGCAACAAGAAGTGTAAACTAATTTGCTAATAAATCAATCTATTAGTTATAAAGTTACAACATAAATTTTGCAATGGATTTCAAATATTTCTTACAACAACCCCCCCCCCCTTGAAGTTCCTTGCCACCTACCCCAAATCTATCAGTTGTGAGAAGATAAAAACGTTGCTGATACGAAAACTAAACATCAATAACAAAAAGGGGACTATAATCTAATAAAGAAGATATATTTATATTGCTGTTGCAGTGGCAAAGGAGAGTGGAACTTTGCAAATAATCAAGGTCTCCAGGAATTAAATACGAAGGGAGGTCATTGAAAGAAAGATGGCTTTCTTAACACGATTGCCACTATGGAAAAGGGATAAAAATAATGTCAAGAAATATCACAAAGCTTCAAATATGAATGTACAGAAAGAGGATACAATGCAAGGTAAGCACTGTAACGCAAAAGAGGTGGACCATGTCTGGCTTTGTCATGTGCAATACTTCAGTTGTTGGATTTATGTCTTGGCTCTAATAATCATTCCTGCAATATATATTGAATCATAATTTTGTTATTAAATCTAATCTTGACTGATAACTATTTTTTTCTCTTTTTTTTCTTTCATAGACTAGTCGGTCATCATGGTGATATGTCCATGTTCATCTTCTCTGTAAAGCCTTATGCTAATGCCACGCCATACTTGATCGGTATTGCCATGGGATATATTCTGCATATACTAAAGAACAAAAGAGTTCCAAGATTGCATGTGGTAAGTAATATATATTGTCTCTCCCGTGTCTTTTTTTATTTTGGAATTTGAAGAGGAAAAATGGTCGAGATACGAAATGTTTGTTGCATTTATGACCTGAACAGTCGTTCAGAACTGTTTTCAAACTATTTTTACCTGTGGAAGATTCTGTGTCGATTGTCCAAAAACCGTTCAGTACCTTACAAATTTACTTTGTTGAATGAGGTCAACATGGATGACATGAAATAAAATTATTATTATTATTATTAGTAGTAGTAGTAGTAGTAGTAGTATAGTAGTAGTAGTAGTAGTAGTAGTATTAGTAGTAGTAGTAATAGTAGTAGTAGTAGTAGTAGTAGTAGTAGTAGTAGTAGTAGTAGTAGTAGTAGTAGTAGTAGTAGTAGTAGTAGTAGTAGTAGTAATCTATTAATGTCTGCATATTGGGGAAATAATAATCTCATTGAATATGGAAGTATTAAATCAAGTGTCAAAGAAGGCATCGATATGAAAATATCTTGATCTTAGAATAGCTGAAAAAGCTATTCAAACTTGGCTCATGTATGAAATATGTACATGTATGGGAGGAATGATGGACTGGTTTGATTTGCGGGGAGGGAGCATGAGGTCAAAGGTTACAGAGGTCATTAAGACATTGGCATATCTCTTGTTTGATAACTTTAGAAACGTTTTAGGGTTAAACCTCAAACTTGGTTCATTTATGCTTAATAATGTAAGTGATTTTAGTCTGTTACGATTTTGGGGTCATAATCAAAGAAATATCACGAGTTAGGTACAATGTATGAAACCTAATCTTGATTTCGCAAATTATGCGGAATCATTACTTTCGATTGTACTGTTGAGAGTCCCTCAAGCAGCAATGAAATCAAGGCCGGCCATGGTCTTGACCTCAGGTCGCTTCATATGTGCAAAGTCTATCAATGGGAAAAGATGATCTCTAGTGGCCTTGTGACTGGCAGAAGTATCGGCCTCGTCTATAACCCTTCACATCAGTAATTCATTATCAATCAGTCTAACATCATAGCGAGAAACAGTTCTATAGACCATTTCGGATTGTAAGGGGTAATAGAAAAAGTTGCAAAATATGTTTTTATGTTATTTTTTATATTCAGATCATAGTTGTACTTGGTTGGTTGACATCCTTTGCCATTGGAATGTCCCTGGTGTATGGTCTGTATAGTATTTTCGATCACCCAGGGATGGAGCTCGTTCCTCTGGACAAGACTCTTAATGTTCTGTATGGCAGCATCGGCAAACTTGCCTGGACATTGGCTATGTCCTGGGTAGTCTTCTCCTGTCATCATGGCTACGGAGGTAATTAACTAATCTCCTTAATGGTCACTCCTTAATCGGCGAATATGCAGTCAGTTAGGAATGGAAACGATTTCGTTCCACTTCCTAATTCGTGAATTACGTGTGGAACAAGGTTTAGTTTCAATCCTTTATGAGTGGATTCATAGTGAATTTGGAGTGAAAGAAAAGGTTTGATTTCACTCCATAACCTGGAAAAGATTAGCTATACTCCTTATTGACTGAATTAATAGCGAATAAAGAGCGTTAAAGAGTTTAGTTTAACTTCTTAATGAGTGAAATTACAGTAAGTAGTGTATGTAAAAAGTTTTGTGTCACAGCTTAAGGGAATTTATAGTGAAGTTATATTTTCACCACTTAATAAATGAAAAAAAAATGAGTGTAAGTGCATGTCGGACCCAAAATTGCTCAAAAAACATGATTTTGAATGCGTAGTCAATGCAAATTGTGTTTTTATTTTCAACCAAAAATTGTGATTGTATTGATGTTTTGCTAGTTGAAACAGATTTTGTGATTGATATTTATGATCGCAAAAGGGCCCCCAACATCTCATCTGTATTGTTCATTATTACAGGTGTGATAAATCGATTTCTTTCCTGGAGATTGTGGATCCCTTTGTCTCGATTGACGTTCTGTGCGTATCTACTACATCCTGCTATTATTTATCTCTTCACTGGAACCGTTACAACGAGCTACAATGTAACCGTCATCGATCAGGTAGGCCAGTGTACAGCATGGTTTACCAAGTAAACTTACTGATTGAAAAGAAAATAATGAATTGTAATATATGGAACAACCTATTTTCATTTAACCATTGGTGTCGATGACTGACATGTATTTTGTTCTGTGAGGATTTTTAAAGTTAAGGTGTTTTTTTTTTTTGGGGGGGGGGGGACGGGGTCAGTGTCGCAACAAGTCCAAGATTTATCAAGTAATATTGAACATCCTGCCTTGGTTTCAGGTCACATGACCAAGGTCAAAGGTCATTTAGGGTCAATGAACTTAGACCATGCTGGGGGAATCAATATCGAAATCTAACCTAATGTTAAGTTTTTGAAATGTCATCATAACTTTAATAGAAAGTACGTGGACCTAGTTCATTAAACTGGGACATATGGATAATCAAGTATTACTGAATATCCTGCTTGAGTTTCAGGTCACATGACTAAAGGTCAAAGGTCATTTAGGGTCATTGAACTTTGGGCATATTGGGGGTATTTGTTGAATTTCCATCATAACTTTTAAAGTTTATGGATCTAGTTCATAAAACTTGGACATAAGTATCACTAAACATCCTGTGTGAGTTTCTGGTCACATGACCAAGCTGGAAGGTCATTTAAGGTCGATGAACTTTGGTCATGTTGTAGGTAATTTTTGCATTGGCATCATAACTTTAAAAGTTTATGGATATAGTTAATGAAATGGGGTAATCCACTATCATTGCTCATCTTGCACAAGTCTTAGGTCACCTGATCAAGGTCAAATGTCATTTAGGGTCAATGAACGTAGTAGCATATTATATGAATGGTGTTTTTTGTGAATAATTATTTTATAGTAATTTTCAAGGTCAGCACAGCTGCTATATTGAATCGTGTGATGCAGGCGAGACAGCCAGAGGCACTCCACTTTTTCATGGTTATTTCCGTTTATACACTCCTTTAACAATTTTATTTCTCATTGCTTTTTTATGTTCTTCACTTGTTTCTTACGTCCTAAAAAGTCACGACACGGTGCGGTATCATCTTTTTCATGTTACAGATTTATCACGAAAATCATTTAGGGTTGAAAGAGACTCGTATAGAAAGTATTATATACGTCTTATCATATATCCTAGCAATATATGCAATAGTGTTGTTCAACCCTAAAAGGATTGGGGTATTTGTGATGTACATGTATTAATGATTGGGGGCATGATGGCCCCCTTCAGATCTTGGCCGCCGTTCGCGCCGAAATTCGGCACGCTTATTCAAATGACAAACCATTATTTTAAAAATCCTGAAATTATTATTTTTTAATTATCATGAATAAAATATGCAAATTTGAGTGTGAAAATATTATTTACATATTTAACACCCAATTTCAGGCAGAATTTAATTTTGTCATACATAGAATTTTGTCATCTAATATTTAGGTTTTCACAAAGAAACATTGCAAGAGCTATATTTTCTTTCCTTCTGTGTCATTTCCTTTGTATATTTTTGTTTTTCATTTTTTTATCAATGAAAATTATTACACCGTTAAACAACTTAATTTAACACTAGAATAATTAAGCAGACTAATTATAATGGAAAATTATATATAAATAAATGATAATGATAATAAAAATCTCCCATTGTCTTTGCACACAAAGTTAAAAAATGAGGCAGTTACATGGGATAAGATGCATAAAATGTAGCAAGTGCTTTTGCTAGGCATTCTCAACAGTTGCGCTACACTTCAAAGAAGAAAGTTTAGGATTAAATAGCTACTTCAATTATTGCAAGTCACGTGTTCTACAATTTAAATACTGCCGAAACAGTAATAAAAAAAAACTGTTTAAATAGTATTAGTATCTGTTTTTTCCTCTTCCCATTCAGAGTTTTCTTTTCGCTGGTTTCGTCACGATCAGCTACTCAGCAGCTTCCATCCTCTCTTCGTTGATTGAGATGCCGATAGGAAGTCTTCAAAAAATGTTCCTAAAGAGATAATTCATACTTTGAGTTTTGACACCAATTATTGTTTGGTGTAAAAATAAGTGAATCTCTGGAAAATAATGTTCAACTGAAGAAGCCAAGAAACTCAAACAGTATAAGCAATAACATAACATGAACTAAGAAGACACGGGAACATAATTGAGTTGAACTCGAAGAAGTATGGTAGGGCACTAGTATATTGAAATGACCCCTGTGCCTCACTATAACCTCATATCATAATTAAGTAAATTATTTTATTCAATTTAAGGAATATTAAACAATCGTAAAAGAGAATGGAAGAGCTAATTAAAATTTACGAGAGCAATTTATAAAAGAATATCAATTAAGAGATAAGTGGATGGAGATGAATAACATGTTAATAATAATAATTGTGGCTACTTACCGGTATATAGCGCACAGGCCTTATCTACCTTTCGGTGCTCATGGCGCTTTAAAAAAAGACCCTGCTATTATTGCTATAATTTGGATGATTATGTTGAACAAAATAATCAGATGTGAGAATGATGAATGAATTTGGAGGATAAAATAATAAGGTATCTTTATTGTTACTGTAAAATGATTGGCATTCTTTAGCTTGAAATATTTTTGAAATATATTTGTTTTTAATATGTCCGCTATTTTTATGAAGTCATAGAAAATGAGGATATGTTTAAAATAATATATGGTGCTAATGGGTTATCTATTTATCCACTTGCCTACATGTATGACTAGAAAAATTAAGATTGTTTTCTGTATGATTATACATCATTTAAAATATCTGAACTAATGAGAAATTTATTTGCTATGTATTTTATTTTGTGTATTTCTCAAGTATTGCATTGTGTGTGTTTTTTTGCAAAACTCAAAAGTTAATAAGATAATTATGTGCTTTGAATTTGTTCACGGGGGTAGCGAGTTACAATGTCATGATGATACAATTACTTTTTTCATTGTTGAATTGTAGAAAAAAAATTCTTATTCCAATCGATATGTAATTGGAGTACTTCAGGGCACAGGCGGATCCGGGGGGGGGGGCACAGCCGGCCCGCCCCCCCCCCCCCTTTGAAAGGCACAATTAAACTTTGTACTGTAAATATGCCGTTAAAACACAAGTGTCCCCCCTCCCCTTTGACTTTGAAAGTGAGGACCTTTTTTTTTTCTTCTTTTTTGTACTTGCTTGTCAAATTTTTTCGTGGACCAAATGTCCTTAATTTTGGGGTGAAAACCTTTTTTTTTTAACCCTGGATCCGCCCCTGCTTCAGGTTTTTTTCCCGTTTGCGCTAAATATTGGTATGTTTTACATTCCAAGCTGTATTGATATTCTATTTCCAAGGCAGTGTGTGTACTTATGTTTCTAATGTGTTATTAAAATGTGGCGATAACACTGGTATTTCTTTTTTTTTATACAAATTCTATTTTGTTAATACTTTTTATATTAAAATGAAAATGTAACTAAATCCTGTCAACCATATTCCACTCATGTTTAATTCATGTTGTGTCTTGTCATACGTAAGTGATTATCTATTAATCTGGAATATTTATGCATCCTACTTTTTAGTACATTCTTTTAAAAGCTTGCATGTCTACGTATTAATCAATGTCTGGTACATGTGGGAATTTGGAGTAGTAATTGATTTATTGAAAATAGATCGATGAAATAACAGTTTTGAATTCATGGACGTCCATACATGTAATAACGTGTATACCATCAGTCAATATATTATTTTCCACATAAAATCAGAAATGAAATACATGAAAATCAAGAATTATTTGCAATAGATACCTTCACTCCTAATAACGTGCATCCAAGTCTAATTTCACCTTCGAGAGCCCTTTGAAGATTATAGCAGAACAAGATAGCCAATTTCAGTGACAATTACAAAATACAACTGTTCTCCAATGGGGTATTTCAGGCTGGAAAGAAGTACATCTAAATAAATAGTGAAATTAACAAGAGCAAAACGCTGAAATTTTCATCTAAATCTGGTAACAAAGAATGAGGTTATAGAAGTTTGAAATTCATAAATATTTTAACAGTCACATGTTTATGCACACCGTCATGAATATGCAAAACAGTGGGATGATGTCATGTCCCCACTTCCCTGTTTTCTGTCACTACATGATATAATTATTTCATATTTTCGTATACGTTTGTGTAAGTAACAAAATAAGTTGCAGCAATCACCTCACACATTAAATCAGTGGTTAATCAAAGTTTGCATTCTTCGAGGACATTTTTTTAATAAACATAATTTCATATTGTAAAAAACAAAATAATATATAAGTGGTGATACGACATCATCAGTTTTCTAATTGCATATCCATTAACTTTAGAACGGTATCACCGAAATTATGCATAACTGCAAAATGTCATAACTGTTATTCATCGTCCGAGTTTTGATGAAATATTCAGTGTTTTTCTTGTCCGATTCAACCTGTTTACCCATTCAAATTATTTTGTTTTCGGCCTGGATTACCACCCGAGTTTTTGCTTTAGGAACAATTCGTAATCATCGAAAATGGGTTCGTTCATGGCCGTTCGCAGCGGGGCAGTTGCCCCAAGAAATTTTGAAAACTTAACTCTTTTTTACTGAAAATTGTCACAAAATTCACTAAAAGTATGCACAAAATCCTTCAGTTTCACTTTACAACATGCATGGTTGTATATTGTTGATTTACCTCTTATTTGGCTACAGCCTACAGCTGTTACTTTCAGCAAAAACTGTTACATATCTTGTAGCCCAAAATGAATAAAAGCATGAAATACTAGATGTTATTTTCTGTCTAACACGAAATTATTCTTAACTTATCCATATACCAACTTGTGAAAACTCTGCTCACATAGATGAGGACATATAGGCTGGCGATAAGGACAATATAAAACCCTTTTTCGAGGCTTGCGGTTTTGAGTTTTACTGTACTTAAAAAGCAAAATATTAAGCTGGCAGGGTGTGAACATGAAAACTTTATTGTACTAGTATTCTGCTTCATATTTTTCCAATGATGTATAGTCCTGAGTGATTGGCCTAATTGTGATGGCTTCTGACATAGTCTTTAGTAAAACAAATAGTTGGCTCACGCATATCGGGTCCATGAATATAGCATGTTCTAGATCATTGGCCTTGGTTATAGAAGTCCTTAATCATCATTACCAGGTCCCTCGAAGATGACCTAGATCTGGAAGTCCTCCGGTTGATCGCATACGTTTCCACGCTAGTTTTTAGCTGTCCCGTCACATAACCATGCATGCAGGGGAAAATATTTCTCTTCATGAATTATAGAAAATTGTATTCACACATAAAAATACATGTAGATTTAGTCTGTGTGTGTGTATCTTAATTAGACCTCATCTGATATTCTTCTGAGGTGATTATGGTGTTTTGTCAATGCCGCTGCAGCTGCTGCTGCTGCAGATGCCCTACGAGTGGTAAGTGGCGACCCGATGAGTCCCTGACGCGGTAAGGTCGGCGATCGCGGAGACGTCGGTGACATGTGTCCCGATAGTGCCTGAATCTGTAACGGCTTTGAACCTCTGCCATCTAACGCCGATGAAGGGACTGAAGAACCCCTCCTTGAAGTCACTGAGGAGTTCACCACGCGTCCTCCTACATGCCCTATGAGATTCGGTTGAGTGTTTTGACGACGAAGTGGTGGTCTCTTCCGTCCGAGTCTTCCCTGTTGTATCGATTCTATGATAAATTGCTTTTCTTCCCAGTCCCGTTTGGTGCTCCATCCCAGGGAGTCTGCATCGATCATGTCCATAGTGCTCCGTCTCATCAGATATCGTGATCGGTCACAATGCTGCCGTGGTGACGGATGATAGTACTCATTCGAATTTGGTAGACTAGTCGAATCTTCACTCGTAACGATACTATCCGGTGTGTCGCGTTCGGAGGTCGTGTAATCGGTTTGATCCGGTTCGTCCTCTGCCATACTGGCAAGCCGTGGCGGTCGGCTGTCTTCGGGCGTCATAAATCCAGGCGAAACGATGCCGAAATCCGACCCGAATTGAATCGAGGCGCGAGTTGGGCTAGTTCGTCTTATAAGAAAATTTTCCGGTGGAGATGGTGATCCAAACTGTATGCTTTGTCGTCGCTGGAACGATGAAATCCCAACGTGTTCATCTAGATCTAATTCCACATCTTGGTGTTCGCCAAATAGAATGTCGTCATCCGAAAGAGGCTCCAGTATCGGTAGTTCACCACATATCGATTCCATATCGATATTTCTCGAGTACTCGGTTGGAAGTCGTATCATTGGATTGTGTTCGGTTAATTTTCTATTTGGTTTGCTATTTCCCTCGGGGTTTTGCTGACGATAAGATGCAATGAGTAGCTTCATGGCTCGTCGAATACCTTTGATTTCCTTTCTGACAAGATGATGAGCGTCTTTAATGTTATCCTGCAATGATAAAATTAATTTAGAATGATTAAAGAGTATGTGCGCGTGCATTATCTACATTTTCCAAATTCATGACTTTGTTTCTATGCACAGGGTTATAATTTTCTTCTGATAGTGAATCGGAGCTGACTCGGCTGAGAATATTTTTGTTTCTTTCTCAATTTCTTCCTAATTTCTGCCTTCCTTTCTTTTTTCCTCCCTTTCTTCGTCCCTTTCTTTAATTCTTCCTTTCTTCTCTCTTGTTTTTCCTCTCTTCCTTCCCTCTTTTCCATTTCTTCTTTCCTTCTTTCTTTCATTTTCCTTAAGTTTGTTTCTTTCATATATTTCATTCATTCATTTATCATGTTTATATTTTTATCTAATTTTGTTTATTTATTTTATTTAATATTTTTCTTCATTCTCGATTTCCTCCTCTCTATTACCCCCACCCGCTTCTCTTACTATGACTATATATATGTGTATATACACACATTGGTATCATAATATCCAAATCGATACATGATTAAAGCGAACAGGTCATGATACCCCAGATCCTATTGAGATCTATTAACGATGTTGACGGGCCCCAATCATCAGCGGAGTAGCTTTTGAATAAGACAAGAAAAAAGATATACGACCTCCACATGCGGCATATTGTCGCCATATTCTTTATATCATTGATTTTACACAGCTTTATGACTTCGGGGTGAATTGAGAAAAGAACAATGTGAACGAGTAGACAGTATAACTATAATGTTTCGAATGTTCCACCACTTGCCCGTCGGCTCTTTTGGTGTATCTAATTTTAAACTGGTAATTTGGCATTATAGGGCACAGCTCCCTGCTAATTGCTTTCCCGGGGTCGAACCACGTGTCTATATTTTAATCCATATTAGGTTGTGGGTTCAAATCCAAGCCATGGTGTAATTTCCTTCAGCAAGAAATTGATCCACATTGTGATGCACCCAACCCAGGTGAGATAAAGGGGTACCTGGCAAGAATTTATTCCTTGAAATGCGTGTGCCATGTAAATGATTACGGCCGCCAAGCTATTAAAACCGGGGTAATAATATCCAAGCCCTTTGGAAGCGAAGAGACGTTATAATCATAATGTGATATGCGATATGCAAGAACTGTCATTATTATTATCATCATCATCATTATTGTTGTGATTAAAAACTTATTACCTAGATGATATAAAGATTACTGAACAAAACATGCAAACGAGAAAGCGAGCACTTTGCTTTCGATTTTGTGATTGGTCAAACCATTTGTACTATGTACTTAGAAAAAAAAAAAGGTATTAGTGATAAGAGCTATAAGAAAATTGGGTATTACCATTAGCATTCGCAGAAATTAGCATTAATCATCTAATGGAATTGAAGTCGATTGGCTTGGGTAAACTATTGTTCTACAATGCGACCAGAATAACACATATTCTTTGTCCTCTCAGTAATAAATAGGTTTGCGTGTCTCATGTTGTGGGATAAATCGACCGGTAAGCAGCATCCGACAAATTTTGAATCAATAAGATCGAACAATCGTAACATTTCAGTATCGATTGGGGAAATTAGGCGGTATTAATGTAAGCAGGAAGAATGACAAAACTCTGAAGGGTTCGTTTTATTGCCAGGTGCATTCAATGCTGGCTTTTCGTATCAGTGAGGGTGAAATGAAGTGTTATATCTTCGGTGTGACAAGATGTCAAAAGGTTTGGGCCACTTGACGGTCAAATTATCGATTCATTGTTTGGGAAAAGTTGTCAAAGAATACAAAAATCAGAGTTACTTCGGAAGACTTAGCCAAAAGTTTCATACGTATATACCCAGCCGATATTTTCAGTAATTCCTAAATAGTATATAGAAATCAAATAAATAACCGTTATAACTTACGAGATCTGATCGAAGCTCGGACACTTCCTGATGGAGAATAACTCGTCTTTCTTTGAAACCCATTTTAGATAAGGATTCCTTAGCCAGAGCTGAAAGCATAATCTGTGTCAGATAAAGATAGCAAAAATGGCATCGTTTAAACAAGCTTTTTTTTTCTCAATATATATGATCAAGTTTATCACACAGTCTTAAAACAAAAAACAAATCCGAAATTATATGTCCCACAGATACCAGACTGCCCTGAAAAGAATACTGGCCAGATTAGCGTGTAAAAATCACGTTTTGATATATTGGGATTATTTGCTTTACTTTAGTGACATTTTTTTGTAAATTAAAGGGGAAAATAGAAAGTATCACTAAAGATGACCCACCAACATTCTGTACAGAGTAGACTGTGCACCAATCGCAAAATATTTTCTGCAAAAATATAGTTTATGGGCTAGAGGTAACACTTAATTTGACAAAGTCAAGTTGGCTATTTTTATTGAACCAAATTTTATCTGTCAAACGTGAATGAATTTCTTTTCTACTCCATAAACAAGTAGGTCTACTAAATAAACATTTTACCAAACAAAGAATTAGCTCTAGTACATTTCCACCCAATGAATGAAATATTAATACAAGATTCGCCCGACAAATGAGCAATGGATACAACTTTCAAACAGAGAGAAGTACAATTTTTTAGTCGTTCATACAAAATTTACCCGAAAAATGAATTGTTTCAAATTTTACCCCAAATCAATACAAATTTTACCCGGCAATAAAGTAATCAGGGGCGGCGGAATGTAAAGCCATAAAATGCACTTATAATTACGTCAAAGTTGGCATTTGGTGCAAACGGATATTTTCACCATGAGATTATCACTTGCAGAGAAGTTGTGCGTTTTGTATTGATTATTAAGTTCAGCAAAGTCGTTTTGATATGACTTCTGCTTGATAAGATATAGGCTTCATTCTCTAACCTAAAATGTATTATGTTTTGCTTCAAATATGGTATTTCATTATTATTTTAAAAGGAGGGCATTTTCCATTTTGAAAAAATACAATTTTCCTACGGGGTTTTTTTGGGGGATGGCAAGTGCCCCCCCTGCATGCCTCCCTGGAAGCAATTAAATCTTCCCGACAACAATGAATACTATATACTTTGGCACATTGCAGAAAAAGTTGTGTTTAACCCGAAATAGACTGGGCTACTAGTATTTGAGATGTAAAATTGAGGACGGGGGGGGGGGGGGCATGATGCCCTCTTCTGATCTCTCGGCCGCCGTTCTCGCGATCGCGCCGAAACCTTGCATTCGTATCATAAATTACAAGTCAGTTTATTTTCTTATCATTATGAATAAAATGAGAATAAGTGCAAATTTTACCAAATATGATTTATACCATTTTTCTCATGTAAGGGATATTGAATTCTTCCCTAAAAAGGGGTTATTAATTCGAAGTTTATCTGATCAAAAAGGAAATTGTTTACCTCAATTGCTTGAGCACGATTTTTACCAGAAAGTTAACAACTAAAAACTTCACCATGCAAAGAAGTGATTTTTAAACATTTAATCTTGTGAAAATAAAATATTCATAAGAATGAAAATTCCACCCTGCCGGTGAAGGATTATTAGATAAATTATTCTATATATGTAAATTAATGGACAAAAGAGAAAATAGTAATATGATTATTACGATAATTTGTAAACGAGAATACAAATAGTACAATATTAACATGATAATAGTTTTAGGCTATAAAACGATACCTGCTGGTATCCACTTTTAATTCAAAGTCAGTCATTGTTTTATAAAAAAATAATTGTAAGTACAAGTTTTATTCTTGCAATATGAATACTTCGACAAGAATTTTATTTATTTAACCTTTTATACATCAAAAGGGTAAATCATAATTAAAAACGAAAACAGGTTAAAAATCTGAAAAATAACTAGCTATGTGTTGAGTATTTAATACTTACCTCTCATTTAATACTATCCCCAAATAAGATATAGGCGTACGCGGATCAGAACAAACGACGAAAAAGAGATTTCGTACACATGTATTTTACGTCCATAGTGGTAAAAAGCAAACTTACTTTCTCATCTCAGAAGATATGGAACTTTTCGATTATATGAGTTTTAAAATCTAGGATCTGTAAGTGATAAATAATTCCCATCATTCTCTCATTTAATTCTCTCCAAGAAACGAATGTTATGATGTTACAGAAATGATTTCAAAATGAAAATCTTCCCCTATCTTTCGGCGAGATGCCGTGCTAGTTGGCGGCTCTCTTTGACCGGGCTCTTTGAGTCGAGATCATCTGTGAGGTACGGAGTCACGAATGACAGTTCAGTTGGTACCTCTGCGTCAAACTAGATCTATTCACTGACAGCTTATTCCTTTTTATTTCGATTTTTATGTTGAGATGCATTATTCTGATCGCAGGTCCAAATGGACTAAAGTAGGGGGAAAAGAAAGTAACGCTTTCACGTATCGATTAGAGATTGAGACATTAAGAAGTCTAATGGGAGAAGTAGTAGACGGATAGAGTTTGTTCGATACTTCCATCTCAGAACCTGCCGAAGTTGATGATGTAGAGGGAATAATGGTTGGTATTGCTACATGTATCTAAAATTGTTACCAAACACGGTGAATATGTTGTGCATACAAATTTAAAACACTTGAGGTGATCCTATCTATGGTACTATTATCAAAAAATATTTTGTTTATAGGACGAAATGCTTGTACATGTATATAGGACCGAAGTATCTTCTAAATGTTGAGTGTAGAAAATAACACAATGGTGGTAAATGGTGGTGATATTTTACATGATTGCTAAGAAAGCATGACTGCTTGTATGCAAGCAACCAGAGGACCGACGGCTTAAGGTCCTCTCCGATGGACCTGGTAATGAGGATGAATGCCTTACCAAAGGGCATCTGGCGCACCAAGAGTGGAATCGAACCTGGGTCACCGGAATCCGAAACCCCCGCTCTACCGACTGAGCTATCGCGCCTCCTCTCTCACATTATTCGGCGAGTCCAGAAAAAACAAAATTTATTGAATGTTATATTTTATCACCTTACTTCACAATCAAATATCTAATTACACGGCAGAACTTGAACACTTTAAATATGTTCATTTTTTAGCGGTTTTCACTAGGTTTTGAGCACTACTGTACTTGCAAGGAATAAAATAAGTGAGACGTGCTGTTCCAAATATTATTTCCTTTTATTTGGGCAAGCTTCAAATCATATCGACGGCCTTCACCAGGTATAACAATCAATAACGAAATAGCATGAACGTTATAATATCAGCAAAATTATATTCAAAGTATGAAATTGTAATCATTATCATCGGAGTATATATTTATCTTCTCTATCCAGGGGCGGATCTATCTATCTATCTATCTATCTATCTATCTATCTATCTATCTATCTATCTATCTATCTATCTATCTATCTATCTATCTATCTATCTATCTATCTATCTATCTATCTATATATATAAGCATCTTGGTTTACCACGTATTGGTAATTATTAGACATCAGAAATGCGAAAGAAGTGATTACACAAGTAATGCATGTTTGCATTGCCAACATGCTCTTCATTAGGGCATTGTAAAATGTACTTCTCTCATTTCACAATTCATCCCTGAAGAAAGCAGATGCCTATCGAAAATTTTGATTCTCTATTAAAAAGGTGCTCAAGGGTGAAAATATTATGGTTTAAACAGATAGAGAGGAATCAGACAAACAAAACACTGAAAATTTGACCAAAATCGGTCGAGGAATAACAAAGTTTTGACATTCTAAACATTTGCATTATTTCGGTGAAACAGTTATATGCATGTCTTCATGAATATTCAATGAGCAAACTGATGATGTCATATCCCCACCTGTTCTTTTGTATTTTATTACATGAAATTATATTAATTCAATTTTTTTCTGCAAGAACTAAAAAAAAACATGGATTGACAACTGCTTTAATGCAATAGACATTCATTGCTGTAACTTATTTATTATAAGGGAGACTATCACTCACACATATATAAAAAAATGAAATAATTATGATTTCATGTAATAACATAAGAAAAAGGAAAGCGGTGATGTGACATCATCAGTCCACCAAATGAATATTTATAAAGACGTGCATACATCTGTTTTCACAATATATTGTCAAACTTTATATTCAATAACTTTGTTATTTGTCAACCGAATTAGCAACAGAAGAAAAAAGAAGAAGTAAAAGAAGTAGAAGAAGAAGGAAAAGAAGAAGTAGACGACGAAAAAAAAAACAAGTTATGAAGAAGAGTAGGAAAAACAAGTTATATTAAAACAATTATTCATTAAAAAAAATTAGCATGGTGGAAATTTCGAAAGATTTACTTACAAAGTACTTGTTCTCTTCTACGTGTGCGTTGCCTTTCAAAAAACATCCAACTATTCGTTCAGGTAGGTCTATTATCCATTTTCATAAACAGATCTTTAAAAAGATATACATAAGGTGCCCAAATTTCTATATTAGTTAGTGATGTCCATAAAGAAACTTGATTTTGAGCACCTCCTCTTCGAAACGAGTCGATTGAAGATGAGCATTTAAGGGCCAATCCTTGATCTTTTTGCTCGGGTCCTTCGAAGAAGAGTCTCGATCAATCCATGGAGGTACAATCACGCACCTCTTACTTCAAGTGTCTTCGGATTACAGGCTTGGTGTGTTTCGCTTTCACTGATCAGCGCAAACAATTAGGAGAATTTAGTCGCTAGCTTAACAACAGTCTCGACGTAAAGAGGTGACTCTCTCCATGCTCTCCCTCTTCTATTTTGCTACCAAAAGATCGATGATGACTGAATGAACGTCATTAGGAAGCATTCGGCCTTCTTTCGGTTGTTTCTTTGTCCCAGTATGAGGCGGAGCTAAAACATGAATATATCAAGGGTTTTTGATATAATACTCTCAATAAAACAACTGATATTACGCGACGGAATATGAACATGATGAATCTAAATGCCCTCCTGGGCGATTCCATACGTGTCGTACGGGACATTTCTACAATTTCTAGTCTCTTAGCAGACGGCTTGAGCAATACATTTTATTTTTTTGCCAATGATAAAGTTATAGTGGGTAGTCATGTGGAAAACTGATAACCAACAAAAGACAATTGATTATGGGTGAATCAAAGGTGAAAATGATGTGTGTCGTACGGCACTCAGAAATGTCCCGTACGACACTCAACATTTTCACCTGTAATTCACCCATGGACAACATAATTTGGTTGTCATTTTTTTACATGGCTACCCAGTGGTACGTCAGTTTTACCTCAAAACAAATTGAAGTTTCTCGTTTGTTTGGACAGCAGGGCGAAAATGTGAAAATGGCTGATATTTTCTAGCATGGAATCGCCCTCCCTCGATGGCATCCATGCAGTTTGTAAAACAAGCAATACATCTTATCAAGCATGCAGACAAATGGCATTAGGATAAAGAACTCACTGAGATCGTTTAAAGGACAAGTCCACCCCAACAAAAAGTTGATTTGAATAAAAAGAGAAAAATCCAACAAGCATAACACTGAAAATTTCATTAAAATCGGATGTAAAATAAGAAAGTTATGACATTTTAAAGTTTCGCTTAATTTCACAAAACAGTTATATGCACATCCTGGTCGGTTCGCAAATGAGGAGACTGATGGCGTCATCCACTCACTATTTCTGTTGTATTTTATTATATGAAATATGAAATATTCTAATTTTCTCCTCACTGTCAACTGATACAATGATTAATTCCTCCCTGAACATGTGGGATTAGCATTGTTTAATACAATATGGTTCAGTCAAGTTGGTCCTTATTGTCAAATATGAAAAAAATGAAATATTGTATAATTCAAACAATAAAAAACAAAAGAAATAGTGAGTGATGGACATCATCGACTGACTCACCTAGTTGTGCATATCACTGTTTTGTGAAAAATAAGCGAAACTTTAAAATGTCATAACTTTCTTATTTTACATCCGATTTTGATGAAATTTTCAGCACTATGCTAGTTTGATTTTTCTCTATTTTTTAAAGTCAGCATATTCCTGGGGTGGACTTGACCTTTAAAGAATGACTGTGGCTTTCATTGCAATATCACTGTACTCAGAGGCGGTTCTTTAGAGGGTTATAGGGACTTGTGACTTTTCGAGTGTTAAAAAGAAAGAAAAGTGTCAATAAGAGGGGTCCAGTTATGTAACTCTACATTACCCCTACTTATTCAATTGAAAAACAAAGATGGCGTCAACTTTTCTCTGGGAACACTGCCAGGGCTCTTGTGAAGCACCCATCACAAATATAAAGGGAATTTTCCAAATTATGCACCTAGTTATTATAGGATCTTTCCTGGTAATATTCTTAATTAGAATGATACTAATTATGTCACTTTTAATTTGAAAAAAAAAAAACATGTTTGGACTGTAGAGCATCTAATACAAATGTTGATAGACATAAGAATTTCCATATTCTTACTACTTATATATTAATTTACTTTGAAATTATACCAATGTCACAATAATATTTCATTGTGATGTCATAATAATGTAACGATAATGATTAGTTTGAAGAGTTATGATCGTATCAGTTCGTTGGTGTTAATTACGCTCTAAATATTGAGATAATGAACATATGGGTTGTGGTGTAGTAAGTCTATTTATTGGAGCAGTAAAAATATTGGTGGATGAACTCCCAATATCTAATTTCGACAGCCGATTAAATAATAAAAAAAATGTTTGCACAGTTACTAAATTACACCGTGGGAGGTACTTTATTCTCATATTATATCCGTTTCATTTGAATGAGCGCGTTCTTTGGTAAACTGCAACTCTTACTTCGACAGACTAGTAGATTGCAAATTATTCTTTGGAAATGGGGTATAAAGGGAATTGTTTGAATTTAACAATGATAAACTAACAATTACGCTTGAAAGGCCAATAGTCTCGCAACAAGAATTACTTTTTTTATGATTGGGTCTTGAAATGGTTCCATGACATTTGCTCCGGCGACAATTGCTCTGCTGCAAATTCCACACATTTAATGGAGACCAACTTTAACCCTCGATTTAACACTATACCCTATCCTAATCCTAACCCCAACGTAACATAAAACCCTGTTACAACCCTAACCCTATATCTTAGACGAAATAAAATCCGGAGCAATTGTCGCCGGAGCAATGTCGTGTAACCCATATGGGGATAGCCTATTGTGGGAGTCTTGAAACAATCATTGCGAGTTCAAGTTTTTTTTCCCAAATTGTTGAGGAGAATGTCAGTATATTAAAGGGTTCTCTAGATATCCTAACCATTAAATCCCGGTAAGTGTATGGGTTGGACATTAATAAATACCATAAAACGATAATGATGATACATACCTGTATTATCATTGCATGGACCCACAATGTTAATGTTCGCCATTATGTAGAACCAAACATCTTACAGATTTCATCATTAATCTCAGATCCATCATAACCCAATTCCTTTTTTTATTCCAAAAATTCAATCTGGTCGACAAGATCTTATCTTTTGATGAGAGCAAGTCTTGTTTTTGGACTCGAATATCGAAGTCCAGGGGCCTGTCTTACAAAGAGTTGCGATCGATCCGATCAATCGCAACAATGGAAAGCCAGCAACGTCAACATCTAAAATACATGCTTGTTCAGAATATTTTCTAGAAATGACATATATTCATACATTCACTGTTTTCTTGACAATTCAGCATGCTTCCCGTTGTTTTCAAAGGACATTGAGCAAATTTCCAAAAGAAAAAATTATGACATTGATGGATTTCCATATACTTGAGATTGATGGGATCAATCGTAACTCTTTGTAAGACGGGGCCCAGGTCTTAAAGTTGGAATTGACAGAGGCCATGAAGCAAAGAGATGTTGCTTTAAATAATCTCCAAGTCTTCTATTTTTTTCAAATGATCAACCCAGAAAGAATGTAAAGTTCAATGGACTTGTGCTTTCTGGAAGAACTACTCTCATATTTTAGTACAGAAAACTGTATTGGTATAATGCTTAACGCGGTATAATATCCCAAATTTTCATATTTTCGATTTCATCAAACAATTTACATATAATCTATCCAAAAATAAATTTTTATCGAAATTTGCCTCTCTTTTTTATTTTTTTCCCCAAGGATTTGACTAGGGAGCCAGTTAAGAGCTTTCTCCTGCTGACACCAGAGGCTCTTCGTAAATGTCAAATAAATTGATAGAATCAAACGATATGAATATAAGGAAATATAAGTTATTTCTTTAAAAAAAAATGTGTATGTTTTCTGGTGGTTGTAAGACATTTAAATATTCAGTTCTTTCATCTTTTTCCCACAACAAACTGATTGGGAAAAGGCAGATAAAAATTCCACAAAGAAATAAATATAGGCGTACCTCACTAATAATTATTTCATTTTTGATAGTTGGCAGACGTATACAGATTTGTTCATGAGCTTTAAATGATTCTTAAAAAATTAGATTAAAGTCAAGTCTGTCAAGTATTCTGGAGACAACCACCTGTCATTTTATTCATCATCATTAAACCATCGAGTAGCACACACCCTGTCGTACAACCCATATACACCAGATACAATCCATCTACACCAGGCACAGCACCGTACAACCCATCTACATCAGACACAGCACCATACAACCCATCTGCACCAGACACAACACCAGACACGGTACCATACAACCCATCGACACCAGACACGGCACCATACAACCCATCAACACCAGGCAAGGCACCATACAACCCATCTACACCAGACACAGCACCATACAGCTCATCTTTACCAGACACAGCACCATACAACCCATATCAACCAAACACATTTCCTGCATCAACTCATCCAAATATATTCAAGTTACTCAAATTATTCAGCGTGAAAATACTGCAAAATGAACTATACCGAATTCCTAGAATGTAAAAAAAATAGGAGTTTTTTTTTACTTCACCTATTCCCAGCAAACAAACAATAATGAAAAGAAAAAGAAAGAAAGATAAGGATTATGAGCAAAGTGTAATTTAAGGGGGCAGGTATTCAGGATCATAACCTCTTAGGTGTTGTACTTGATACAAAATTCCTTATTTTGATAATCTCGTGTAAAATATCATGAGGGCTTTCTCAAGAAGCCTTTCACTGGCAACATTGCAATAAGCTACTGAAATCCTTGCATCTGATTGGCTCGGAGTAAATTTGTCTGTGAATCATTGTAAACAAGAGCCTCCATGAAACGACCCCTGCTGACCCTTGAAGGACACCTCGTTTAACGACGTCGATTAGTGCAGACCCTTTTTATTATCTACAATAATTGAGGATTAAAAAAGCTTGATGAATGAAAGTGATTTCGATTTAGTGGAGACGGCTTTGGATCAATAAGTAAACTTAAAGATTTGTTTTTCCACCACTTAACCTTTTGTTCCAATACTTTTGAAGGAGTTAAAGAAGTTTTTATCGAATGGCTTTCCAATGGTAAGAAGGGGGAAACGGGGGAGTGGGGGGGGGGGTGAGTGAGAGTGAATGACAGACAGCGCAGAGAGAGGCGAGTAGTCAGGGCGCTAGACCTTTTGGCCGCCAAAAAACGAAGGGGGGTGTAAAAGGAGGAGAAAATTACAAAATATTTAGATTGCCCAAGCATTAATATCTCTTTTTATCATGATGTCTGTTGCTTAAACAGACATCACAGAAATCTTGCAAAGGAATCAGAATCTGTATTGGTGTGAAATTGACAACTTCCGGGGCTCTCTCAAGCTTCCTATGACGGTGAATTCTGTTTCAAGGAGCGCAGGAGCTTTGTGCAATACCATGATCAGAGACATTAAGCAAGCGTTCTTTGAATATGGTGGATATTTAATGTAGGTTAGTTCTTTGATAATTTAGGGGGGTCCACCTAAAATTTTGGGATGGACACAGGTAAAAAATTTGACAAGCAAAAAAAAAAAAAAGGGTTATCGACAAAAAATTTAGGGGGGAACGTCCCCCCACCTCAAATTTAGGGGGGGGGACAGGACCCCGCCCCCCCCCCCCCGCTTCCGCCGCCTATGATATATTACAAATTAGGTATAAAACATGGCCCTGTGAAGCGGAGGTGCAGGGTGCTTTGATTCATACTGTTGAAATGCTCATACACAGTGTGAAGGTGATTTCACAGTGTGTTCTACACAGTGAACACACTGTGGGACTCTGCGTTCTTTCCTGTAGGGAAACCCAATTCTTGATAGAATGTGAACTACATCTAAACAGACAGGTGGGGAGAAGAAGGGGGGGGGGGTCGTGGGAATTTCTTGTAAAGGGCATATACAACATTTGATTCGATGTTTTGCATCCTTCCCTTATAGCACACTAGATTTTGATTCTTTTTAAATTTCTGACATCGAGAGTGTATCAGGACCGGGGGTCCCTTGATCGAATCCCCGCAGCTTGGCAGCAGCAAAAAGAAAAGAAAAAAAGGGGAAAGAGAGCAAGGAGGAAATATTTAATTAAAAAAAAAGATAATAAAAAGGGAATGAAACACGGGGCTTAAAATATCCCGTTTTTAAGTCAATGTGTACAAAATAATAATTATACCGAGTATCACTATTTTGTTCCAGCTATAGTACGCATCCTGTTTATGATTACAAAAATTACTAAATTTGTTCAATTCGCGCTACGCGCTCACATTCTTGAGTAGCAAGATAGGTACCCTATCCCTGAATTTTAACTAACATATTCACTTTGCAGGTCGGTAAACCTATATCAATTATTTTCAGCGCATTTCATTCGCATTAATTGTTTAGTTAGATACTCATCCTGTTCATGATTTCATAAGGTGCTTAGAATGTCCCGTTCATAATACATCTCACTCCCCCACCAAAATTCAGCTTGCATTTCACGCTTGCCCCATTTATTTAAAAAGTCCTCTACATGATATAAGGTCTTGCATATTAAACAGTGCATAACTTCAGTTGACCAACTCGATCTTCACGCTCGCATTGATTTGTTAAATGAGTTACACAGCTCTTTCTTTGCTTTTAAAGCGTGCTCAAAATGTTCGGTTTTCAGACTTGAATATAAAAAAAAAATTCAGCTCGCTCTTCACCCTTGCATCAGCATCCTGATCTTGATAGCTTGTTTAAATATATTTGAATAAATGAATAAATTTCTTAAACACGACACCCAACCTTTCCATGACAGAAAGTGAATAGAATGCCGTTTTCTGGTCTAAACCTCAGAAAGCTCTCATTTCACAAATAATTGGGTTTTTTAATGTAAATCTTGCTCTTTATCAAAATGTCCACAAACTGTCAATTTTTTCAGATCAAATATCAAAACTTTCAGCGCGCTCTTCGCGCTCGCATAAATTGTTGATTTGAATACCTATCCTAATTATCGGTACAAAAAGTGCTTAGAATGTCAAGCTTTCAGGTCAGAAGATCAACTTATTTCAGCTCGCACTTCGCGCTCGCATTATTTGGTAGGTGAGGTATGTATCCTCATGAGTCACAAAAAACACTCCAAAACAGGTTTCTTTTCCTGTCTTCAGGTCAGTATATTACAAAATTCAGCTCGCGCTTCGCGTTCGCATTAATTGATACTTAGATACGCATCTTGATCACCATTACAAAAATTTGTCTTAGAGTTCATTTTTTCATGTCTGAATACATAAAATAAAACAAAATGGAGTTTTTCCTTAAATTATTTATTGAAGCTGTCGATTGGGAAAAAATGTGGATGACCCCCCCCCCCCCGCATTGGCGAAAGCTGGGTCCACCCCGGGGAGTAACGGAACTGATCATATACTAGAAAGATTCACTCTTCATAATTCGGAACCCTCTCATAGATGTCCGGGTTACGGTCCTGTGTATGAAAATGAAACATTTTGAAAACGCCTTGAGCTTACCACGATTTTGTTTTTTAAAATGTTTTATTACAATCTACAGAATTCGTGCAAAATAAAATGTGATATGAAATAATGATTTTTTTTTTATACATCACCCCTACACCACCACACGTATACCCTTATACACAGAATGATAGGCACATTCAAAATGAAGCAGAGAAACAAGTTATCGTCATCGTTTTCTTATCAAATTGTTTCTTTAATAATTCACCATCACGCATTTTGTCAGTAAATAATACACCAATATGAAACCACATTTGTATAAATTAATGAATAATAAAATTTCAATTGCAATAAATTTGGCAAAATCAATAGCATGTATAACAACCAATTGAGCATTAACCAACCAACGATTACTTTCCCGTATTCTCACCAGCGAAATGATATTAAGATCATAGTGATTACTTTCCCGTACTCTCACCAACGAAATATTAAGATCATAGTATAGACGGTGCGAGGGGTGACCATAAAATGGCGGATATTGCTTTATCAAGCGCTGTAAAGACTAGATATATTCGTTGCGCTAAAAATCTGTCACACCCCGATCAATTTGAATTGAGTTTATGTAACATTTTAGTTTCGAAGAAAGCCTCTAAAGTAGAAGTATACACTGAGAAATTAATATCACAATTATTATTGCAAGTGTCCACAAAAACAAGCGCTAAACTAATCTGAGAAATATGAAAATCTCAGAAATCTCAATATTTTCTTAAGATCGATGATCACTTTTAAAAAGCCACTTATGATACGTCAGGCAGTGTTTACATAGATTAAGATAAGTTAAATGATCAAAACCACTTTTTACGGAGGCTATAGTATGTGTACAAAAATGGGTTTCATGGTTGTTGTATGTTTGTATGTATGTTTTATTTATTTAAATACGGGATAAAAAACCCTACTATCAGCCGCAAGGCTGTTTTTCAGCAAGTCCGTACATAAAAGTTGAAAAACATAAAACAATAAATTATAAATCATGAACAAATTGTCAAATGAAACTGTTTGCCATTTTTTTAGGGGAGTACTTAAACTGTGTATTTTTGTATGATTTCTTCCCTTCAACTTCTTCTCTAAAGACTTTTCTCTTAGTCGCGAAATGAACATGATTTCGGAAAGATCATAAACGTTCTGAGTAAGATTTGAGCACATATCGAAGATTTTCAGACCATTTAAAGTCTTTCAAGAATAAAGCACAGCACGAAATATTTTGGCAAATTCGTCTGGAATCGTTCCCGAATCAAATCAAATATTTTCGTATTGTTTGTTTGTTTGTTTTTATTTTCATAAAAAAAATAAACATAAATGAAATACATGAAATCAAGAAAATATTTGTAATGGAGAATGGCCCATTTCAGCGACATATGAAGAGCTCACTTGCAAAAGGGGTTAGGTTAATTTTTCATCAAATTTGATTTTTTGGTCACAATGTATAGATTTTTAGTAGCTCTATAAGATGATACCAAAGAAAAGTTGAAATTCCTATTTAAAAGTGATCAAAAATGGCAAAGAAAAATCACTTTTTTTTCAAAAGGGCTTAGGTCCATTTCAGTTTAGTTGCAAAAGGGATTAGGTCCACACCGAATTTTTTTTAATACCCAATTTCATGTTGTCATGGTAGGGAATCTTGAAAATTTAGTTTCGCATAAGAATATGCAATATAGAAGAATTAAAAAAATGATTTTCTTGGAGTGGACCTAAGCCCTTTTGCAAACAAACTCTTCTGAAGAGCTCATTTGTCAAAAGGGGTTAGGTCCATTGTTCATAAATTTTATTGTTTTCTGTCTCAAAACCTCTAAATTTTTAGTCGCTTTGATGAAAACAAAGACAATTTGAAATTTACATGAAAACGTGAAAAAAAAGTGGCAAAGAAAAATCACTTTTTTAATCAAAATAGATTGGATTCATTTCAGTTTACTTGCAAAAGGGCTTAGGTCCACAATGATAATTTTTTAAAGAATTCATAGAAAAAATTGAAGACAGGTATAGATTTCTTTTATACCCAATTTTATGTTCACATAATAGGGTAGTACATCATGACAATTTAGTTTCTCATAAGAATATTGCAGTAAGTGAGAATAAAAAACATGGTTTTTCTCAGAATGGTCCAAAGTGGACCTAAGCCCTTTTGCAATTAAACTCTTCATATACAAGACACCAGTTGTTCCCTTTTCTCCCTCAAACTAAAAATAGAGCTAAAGACAAGCTACATTGCATCCTTTGCGAATTATTTTCATGACTCATTCAACCAGATGGAATTACAGTAATTATGATTTAATGCAATTCTTAGCCATACTAAATAGACTTAACCCGTTTTCAGTAACTCGTGATTTTTTGGTCCGCACCAGGCCTGCACTAGAATAGTCCGCACCACGAGCGTTCAGTAACTGTAGCAGATCCGCGCTACTTTTTACGCTACTTTTACGATGGTGCTGATCTGGTGCTGATAAAAGCAGCAGTGAAATAGCCCGGACATGGAGCAGGTTGTTTTAGCCCGCACCATTTATAAACTCAAAATTTTACGACTTAACCCAGGTCTGGTCTGGACCAGCGAGTTACCGAAATCGGTATAATTTTACAACTTAGCCCGGGACTGGTCCGGATCATGCTGGAAGCGGTATTAATCGTCTAAATGGCCTTGGAAAGAAGAATTGTCAATTTCTCTTAATATATAATATAAACGGAAGGCATTTAACATATATGCTTGAATCTATCGAAATTTCATTATTTAGAGGTGTTGTGGATAAGTCTCCGGACCTTGAGCTACAAGGTCGGGGATTTGAATCCCACCGCAACACTTGCGTCCATTTGCAAGGCGTTTATCTACATTTGCCACTCTCCACTCAGGTGTAGTAAATGTGTACGCGGTAGGAAGAAATTCCTTGAATGCTAGAGCATCTAGTAATGGCAGTCGTGCTAAAACCAGGTAGTAATATGCAGCGCTTAGAAACACAGTATTAAGTGGTATATAAATGCTGCATTTTATTATTAATAATAATGATAATAATAATGAAAATAAATGATATGTCTATTTATACAACGCATGCAGTTACTTTGTGCATATACTCAACTGCACTTTGATATTTGGTATCAAAATCATTACCCCGGCTGTAGCTGAGCCGCCATATCAATATGCGCTGAAGCGTTCAAGAAATAAATCCCACCGGGTACCCATTTACCTCACTTGGGTCGAGTGCGGCACAAAGTGGATAATTTTCTTGCCGAAGGAATTTACGCCATGGCTGGGATTCGAACCCACGAGCCTCTGTTTCAAAGTCCGCAGACTAATCCACTGAGTCAAAACTCTCCACTGATTTGATCTGATTTCTAGTCGAAGGTTATTTTCTTGATTCGATTACCTATTTTTCCATAAGCTCTATTATCATCTAATAATAATAAGCACAATATATTTCTAAAAATGATTTTGATAGAAAACTCTGATTCTTGACCTTGTTTCTTAGTGAATATGATATAATAATTTCAATCACATTCCTTCTATGCCGTGTTTCAAAATGTACTGAAGGAGATACCATGTAATATGACTATCCTACATTAGTATTAATAGCTATCCATAATTTCATAATCAGTCACAAATAGCCACTGTATTCATAACGTTCAACAATTTGGTTATTTTTTTTCATCAATCACCATTTTTATGTTGGGGTCGACGATTTTAGCCATTGCCACTGATTGACGAGGGGCATTTCATGAAGTATTTGTGGGCGATTTTCCATTGACGACTTCGCTCTCAGCCAATTAGATTACAATATTTCAGTAACTTTTAACAAGTGTCAGAGGAAATCAGTGACAAGGCATGCTCATGAAATGCATCCCGAGTTCTATTGATGAAAGTGGTGTTAGGGATTCAACCTTATTCCCTATGCTATCCCCTATTGTTATGCACAATTAAGGCCTGGGTCTGAATAAACCACTGTTAGGCTCCAGTGCACTCTTCCTGGCTTAACAGGTGGAACATTTTTGCATTGGGTCGGTTGCCTTACCAAGCACTTAGGCTTCACTATCTGCTCAGAAGTCAAACAGGGAGGACCTATGACATGTATGGGTCAATTATTGGTTCAGAAATGCTGTTGGAAAATTAAAGTTTTTAGACTTGAATTTAGGGCAGATAGCGCTGCATTTTCCATGTCAAAGCATCAAGAACATTACTGCTGAGAATTGAGGCCTTCCTGATGATTTCCTGCCTTTAGTCACAGATGTCAAACTGTAAGTGAAAATGATTTTGATTACTGTTCATTTTGTATTTTGATTGAGTCATTGAGAAAGTCAATGTCATTAAACGGACCATTGAATTTTATATAAAAGACAAGAGTGTTAGTTTATAAACTATCTCCAATTTAATTAATGAAGAAGTTGAGTTGTTCCAGAACACATATTTATTAACTTTTTTTATCTCAGAAATGGGAAAGGATTTTCTAAAAGAAATGCCTTTTAGGAAGAAGTCATTTTTTTGTTATATGTGAAACATTTTTTAGGACTGATCATGCTTATTAATCAGTTGTGAAATTACATATGAGTATTTTGAAGATTGGAAGATATTATTCCTTTGAATACAGGAATTAATCTAGGGGATTACATATATGAATATTGTGAAGATTTAAAGATATTATTATTCCTTAGATTATTTATAGTTTGGGTAATGTTTGTTTTTTAGATGGGTTCCAATTCTGGTTCTGAGTTTGGTTCCAAGTCTGGTTCCAACTGCCGTTCCAATGGCCGTTCCAGTAGCCGTTCCGGTCCCATTCCCGGCTCCGGCTTTACCATGATTATGACTGTCAAATCCCACCATGGACAAGACTTCTAAAGAGGGTCAGAGAGGGAAGACAGATTCGTCGTCGATTCGTCAGTATCAATGAACATTGAACTGGAGTGATTTTTTCACCGCATAAAGTGGGCTACTTTGTATGTTATTTCAAAGAATTTTATATGTTATTTGTACTCTGAAACAAAGCTATTGAATTATCGTTCTAGTCTGAATACAGCTAGTTTTAATAAATTCTTTAAACTGTATTTTTATTGTTCATGTAATTATTTCATTTAACGTCCTCTTGAGTTACTTGGGTGTGACAATTGGTTGCGTGAAATGATTGTGTGTCCTCTTAGGTTGACTTGGGTGTGACAAGTGTTTTTTTTGTTCATTTTTTTTCGTTGTTCGAAAACATGAATTAATTGCTATGACGTAATCGTTACACACTTAAAATGTTGGGCAACATACTGTCCACTGTGTTGGGTAATGTATGTTGGTTAAAAAATAGAGGCCTATATTCTGGGCAATTATCCAATTGAGCACATGTATTACCCAATTATTAGTTTATTATTGCACAATTTGGACAAATTTTAACCAATAGTTGTGTGGACAGTATGCTGCCGAGTGATGGTTAAAAATTGGGCCATTTTTGCCCAACCTTTTTAAGAGTGTAAATGACAGTAATGATGTCACATTCACACCAGTAAGCTGACCGCAGACCGATCAAATCTATTACATTATTTCAAATAGCATACGATCGATCGGTGTGGAGTCTGCTTTGTTGATGTGACTGAAGCCTTGGACTCATTCTAGAGTTAACAGTAAATACATAGGCATCGCACACAACCTGAGGCCCTTTGCTTTGAAAATTTGCAATCAACCACTGGTCCAACGTCAACCATGATAACTCGACTTCCAATGAATAAAAACTCACATTTTGGAACGCATGGTGGATCTTTTTGCAACGGGCTTCTGGGCTATGAACAGTTACCCAGACGACGCCATTTTTTTCAGAAAAGTGATAATCATGACTTATGGAGTGACGTCAGACTGTCTTGAAAATTGGAAAAAGGAACGGCGTTTAAGATAATTACGAGCAAGGCATTATTTTTAAAAAAATCTTAGAAAACAAGACAACTGAACTTTCGTCTACCTTGTATGTGGGGACAGTTTGACTTTTACCTATACTAAAGTCTTTCGTGGTATTAAGAATTCTCTGGAACATTTCCGTGATGTAAGTCCCTATTATTGCGTTTAGCTCTCTTTCTTTCTCTGGGTTGATTAAACCAGAAACTGAAGACACCGTTTAAAGGAAAACAAATAAATATTGTTCCTATCCCACGATAACTGATCTATATGAAACGAATTCGGAGATTAGTAACCATGCCTATAATTCCCCGTCATTGGATTAATAGGGAGTTTTTGTTACTGGATGGTATTAAGCTTGGAGAACGGTGGAGCACAGAAATGCGAGCTTTGTGAATTCATGTGAACAATCCAGTGCGTAAGGGAACACGGTACGCTCCTGGTAACCTTCTGCAGACCCCCCCCCCCTTAAAGAAGAAGAAGTTCATTCAGGAACCTGGTTGAACGCTGCGATCGATGCACTATGCATGATGTTGGCAGGTGCGATTATAGCATTTGACCATCTGAACATGGACTTTGGTGTTCACTCAGCTCCCGTCCGATCCCAAGCATGAAAAAGCTTCCGTCCAGGTGGGTGTTTCTTAAAGCTGTTCATTAAGTTACGCACAACTTTACGCACGACTGGAACGTGATCTTAAGTGCGCTAATAGAGTCGTGCGTTAAGTCTGGCGTAACTTTACAAACAGCTTTGAGAAACACCCACCAGGAACTAAAACTCCATGTGCGCTATAACTTATTGGATCAATCCTTGATGATGCCGATTCTTCGTCCAAAACCTTTAACTATGAATATAAACTTTTTAATGATGAGAGCAATACACATCGACGTCACTGCCATACCGATCATTGTATACACACAGCAAGCGATTAAGCTAGTCAAATTTGTGTCAGGTACTAGATCACCAAAACCAATGGTAGTTAGTGTGATAAAACAGAAATAGAATGCGTCGAAGAAATCCCAGTTGTTCTCTAACATAGAGAATAAAATGGCACCGGAGGTTATGTAGCTAAATAGAAGGAGTAAGACGGGCCACATTGGGATATCAGCTACCTCAAGGCTCCTTGTACCCCGTCCTTCGCTAGTGTCTGATTCACTACCTTCATAGATTGTTCCTAATTCATCATCGAGCTGATCCCCTCGACGACCTTTCTTTTTCCGTTTACCCTTTCCCTTTCGGCCACCTTCACGTACGACCTCAGCCTCTGGTTGAACAGGAAGTGGACGAGGATCGAAACCTTTATTTGCGATGTCGTGAAGGAGTTTGGTGTTTTCCCCACAAGATAACTCGGGTAGAGCAAAAGCCAAGTCTTCGCGACTACTACCAAGAATCTTGTCATAAGTGGCTAAACGTATTGCAAGAGTAGAGTCTATAAGCTTTAGCTTTCTATGATGGTGTAATGAATAAAGACTTGGTGGTTTCATTAGAATCTTTTTCCGCGCTCTCCGCTTCCTTGGAAAAGTGTTACCATGTCTATGATTGACTCCAAGATTGGAGCGATCAAGAGAAGCATTACCTTCACTCTGAGCATAGTCCCTTCGTCGTTTCCGACGTTTTTCTGCTCTAGGATAGGTCTGCGACCCTGACTGATTATACCTTGACGCTGATGAGCTTTGTCTTGATATACTCTTCTGTTCTGAAGGTGGTCGACTTGAATCACCTTCACTTCCGTCTCCTTCCTTCCTCTCCTCCCCCTCGCTGCTTCCTTTATCAAACTGACGGAATTCAATGCACGACTGCTGTCGAGGGAAAGACGAACGATTTTGTTTCCCGCTACCCAACTCAACACTCGACTCTGCGCGACTGGTTGTCGGGAATGGCTGCGAGCTGGCGGAATCATAACTGTCACTCTTTGCAAGCGATGGCGATCGCCTGTCCGTCTCTGACGCGGTGCAGAGTGAAGCTGTATCACTCTTAGTATCGTCGACTGATCCTTGACCAATCTCTTCACTGATGGGACGAGGAAGATTGATCAAGGATTGTTGACGTGGTGTACTACCAAGACTACGACGAGAGCTCTGTGTGTCCGAAAACACATCCTCCTCTTCATCATTGCCTTCTGCTAATCTATCGGCCATCTCATTCGATTCTGCGTAAGGGGGTGGTAATCTAGGATCACTTGAGGATACTATATCCATGTTGAGAGATAAAGGACGTTGGTTGGTTAGTTTGGTCTGATTGTCCATGTTAACGATTGTTTGGCGATGAGACTGAGAATTCTTCTTGTTCCCCCTTTTTGATCCCTTTCGAACTTTCTTCTGGCTTGAAGGAGCCCCCTTGGCTGATTTGGTGCTACCTATGTGTTTTGAAATGAAATAAAGACGAAAAAAGGAAAGAAATCAGTTTATAATAAGCATGTCTGCAAGAATAGTTGTGGGTATTTTTTTGTTTATTTATTTATTACGTCTTATTTTATCAGGGTACATGACTCTGTCAGTGGGTCAAACATTGTTATACTTAGAGGCCCTGAAATACAATAACGAAAATACATTAGAAAAACAATAACAACATGTACATGAAACTTATTGTCAACTACAACTGTACATGCTACTATTATCTAATAATAAAACAAAATAATGATGTTTTTGACTGAGAACCCTTTCAATTTCACAATAGCGTTTCAATACATTCTTAAAAGAGCTAAAACACAACCGATCACCCTTACAACGTGTCGAAAAAATAAAATATTTAGCGTGAAGAATATAACGCTTTACAGTAGTAGAGTATTGAGCGTCAGGGCAACCAAACAAAAATACATTCTTATTCAAATACACGTCATTGTTAAAAAAAAGTATGGAAGTTCTGAATAAATTGTTGAGTTACAGGGCAGTCCCAAAACAGATGCGAAATACTTTCAACAGAGGAAGAACAAAATGTACATAAATTAGATTCAGATAAGCCCATATCATAAAGATGTTTGTTCACCCCAATTATCCGATTGAAACGTTTATATTGAAAGTAGCGGAGTTGTGTTGAAAGACAGCATTCAAAGGAAATCATATACAATATCGATTCCAATTATTAACCGGTTCATTTAGAATGGATGCCCATTTTGTTTGCGAAGTCGGGGACTGTTTCATTGAACATGCTCAAAGCACTTTGCCACATAACATAATATCACGGCAAATTCTACTCTCCAAGTGCTTGTAATATATATTAAGGGGATATAAATGAGAAAAACAATCAAATTTCGTCCTTGGCTTAAATATATATCAAATAACCATTTTGTCTTAATTCCAGTTCAGATATTCCCATTCTGTCAAATACACTTAGAAAAAAAAAAGTTAATTTTTGTTCTCTGATATTTTCCAGGGGATGATCATAGTATTTTGTGAGAAGGGGCAGGGGAACAAAATGGCCTTTTGAATGATAATACAGAGTTATACGACCTATATGGCCCGAATTCACAAAGGTGGTTTTAAAACCATCGGTTGAACCCATGTGACAAAAGCGCGCATCAGCATTGGACATTTTTTAATACACGCGGTAAATAGGCGTAATTTATAAAGGAAATTTGCATAAACCATAGGTTCAACCGATGGTTTTTAAAACCACCTTTGTGAATTCGGGCCGTTGTGTTTCTTTTTAGACTATATTCTATCTTCTGTCTTCCTCTTTTCTCTTTTGTTCACTAAGATCAGGGGAGAGAATGAGGTCCCCCTGTGGGACTCTAAGCTCATCATATGCAACTAACTGTATGACTAAATTGACTGTCGTAACTGTATGAAATGAGAAGGAAAAAAACCCCGTAATTATATCAATAGGCAATTTAAGCATTAATTGGTTAGTATTTTACTCTGCCACAATGGCCGTTCTGTTGATTTTATATTAACATCTATCAAAATGTTGTATTCAATGGAAATGTATTTTTCAAGTCTTTTGCATGCATTCGCCGATCTTGCTAGAATTATCTTTGTTACGTTTTACAACATTCACATTGAATAGGTTTTAGGGAGTATCTAAATCCAATGATTCTATTGATAAAAAAGGACCTTATATTTTTTCTAATAAACGACATAATTTGACCTGAATTGCTATCATGTTATCGTTTCAGCTGATATATTGTGGGTGTACACCGGTCCCGCTAAATGGTTTACAAGTCAAGTTATATACAGTGCTTACGTCGCCTTAGATACATTCTTTTTCCTGGGGTAAGTTGAATCAATTAGGGAAAATTTATATTTCCCATTAAACCAATAACATAAAAAACTGAATTATTTCATTTATACAAGTACTACAACAGTAGCTATTTATTCTACCTTACTACTGTTACTTAATCTACTACTACTACTACTACTACTACTACTACTGCCACTACTACTACTGCCACTACTACTACTACTACTTCTACTACTACTACTACTACTACTACTACTACTACTACTACTACATGTACTACTACTACTACTACTACTTCTACTACTACGACTACTACTGCTGCTGCTGCTGCTACTAAATACTACTACTACTACTACTACTACATGTACTACTACTACTACTACTACTACTATACTATTACTACTACTACTACTGCTACTACTTTTACTTCTACTACTACTACTACTACTGCTACTACTACTACTACTACTACTATACTACTACTACCACTACTACCACTACTACTACTACTACTACTACTACTACTTCTACTTCTACTACTCGTACTACTACTGACGGGTGTACTTTTTTCGTTTTATCTTTACAGATTTTTTTATTATTATTATTATTATTTTTTTTTTTTTTTTTGGGGGGGGGGTTACACCATTACCCCCTTCCCATAACTGGAAAATTAAATATTTCTTTCTCATTCATTGAAACTGCAATTGTAGGTTATTTCTGTCCACCAAATAGTGCAATAAAATGTGGATACATGAATGACTTACAATTTGGTAGTGATGTTGTTATGTCGTAAGATATTTAGCAAATCGTTAAAATTAATGCTACTGGAAGATTATAATTAATTAGGTATGGTAAAATACTGCCTGAAAACAAATAATTCTATATAAAGATTTTGTGAATAATTAAGATATTTTTTTCTTGTAAAAAGTGTAAATATGTTCATTGAAAATGATCGAAATTTTCTGCAACAGTATAAGTAGAATTAGTATTGATTTTGATGTACAATATTGAGATTTAGTTAGATTTATTGTTTAAACTATGATAATGACATTATTTGGGGCTAACCTCGATTAGCATCTTGCTATTATGTTAGCTCCAATTACCAAATGTTTTGTTTATATGTGATGTACTATTCCTTGTAATTGTACCTGACAGTGATATTTTGTAATAAATTCAATTCAATTCAATATACTAACAAAGAATTAACAAAGAATAATTCCAATGTAAAGCGCTTAGAAACAAAGTGTAATGAGCGCTATATAATTGTAACTATTATTATTATAAGAATTAGCCTTTTTACAATGGAATATAATTGATAAAGTTCTGGGAATGGACTCAACAAATATTCGTTTGTACTCTTACTTAATGAGTGATACATTATTTATCTGTTATATCAATACATTAATGAAAGTATTAATGAAGTTTTAGGCAGTTGTTTTGTGATTTTTTTGTCATTTTATTTATTTATATATTTATTTAATTATTTATTTATTCACTTATTTACTTATGTATTTGTTTATTTATTCATTATTTTATTGATTGATTGATTGATTTACTCATTGATTTATTTTTTTATATATTTATTTTTGTTTAAATTGTTTTTATTGATCGATTGATATTATTTTTTTATTTATTTATGTATTCATTTATTTATTCATTTATTCATTTGTTGATTGCTTGATTGATTGATTGATTAATTTGTATTTTGCCCCTGAATTAAAATGGGGTCGTATGCGTGTATCACTAAATTTTACCTAATGTCTGTTATTATTTTGTATCATACAGCGGTCTCCTTGTTGCCTATACAGGGTTCAAATACATGGCAAAGTCTGTTGGAAGAGTGAACTGGTTAATTGCAATAGTTCATCGTTATCTCAGGTAATAATCTACTTTGGCCACTCTCCACCCGGGTGAAGTCAATGTTGTACTCGATTAGGGCGACAGAGGGGGTTTTCACTCCGACGCATACGGATAATTCAAGAATAGAACAAAGAAATGTTTGTCTAATTCCCTTTATGACAAAGAACAACCAAAAAGGCTTTGTCGAAAATTTGGGAATGAACGAAGCAGCAATTTCGTCCTGGACTCTGATGGACAAACGACATATATTTGCAATTATTCGTCAGCTCCGAAACTCAGGACGAAACTCATGTTCCAGTTCACCAATTACAATCATATAGATTTTCGACAAAGACTTCCCAGCTATTCTCTGTGATTTGATGGGCATTCTCAATACATTTTCTGTGGGATTTTTTTAAACCCTGTGTACGTCTGCTGGCAAAAAACTCCCTGTGCTTGAACGATTACATTACCACAATAGCAGGGTAAATTCTGGTATTGAATGCTTGTTTGGTTTATTTTTCACGCAAAATCACATTTATAAACTTGTCAAAGTCATAGTAGCCCGTATCATGAATTAAGGAAAGTCTTTAATCAAATTTCTATTAGTATAGCGCAGATCGCATCCTGAATTTTCCGTCCAATTGATGCTAGCGAAGTGATTTTATACCAGGTGTTTTTTATGTTTGAATATAATAGTGTACGTAGAATGCCTTATGATATTGATGGGCATGGATGTCGATCGATGTTCATGGTTGGTCGGACGACAAACCCAAACTGTGACGAGATCTTTTTTTTGTTTAGGGAGAGGAGGGGGTCAGTGGCGTAAAAGTCTAAATTTGTTATGGGACAGACATTGTGTAAAAGACAAAATATTAAAAAGCCGCGAGCGAGCTAAAAATGACCTTTTCAATACAAACATTTTAATTTGTGATACCTTTTGACATGATATTTTAAAGATATATACATTTTAACCCTCTTTCTTTTTTTCTTTTCTTTTTTCCTTTTCGTGAAACATTTGGGCTCTATTGGTTCAAGTCCCATATCTGTACACGGGGGGGGGGGGGGGGGGTAATCCTTAAGACGAACGGTTTAACTTTATGTTAGCTGTATGTAAGACTAGACTAGATAAGACTAGATACTACTTGTGTGTACTTGATCGACAATGCGAGCACGAAGTTCGAGCAGAAATCTTTTGAAAGAAAACAAAATACACGCTATAGTGGGTGATTGACTTACACCATGAATTTATCTCTGGTTTAAAAAATGCTTGACACGGTCCTATCAACACTGACTGGTTTAGTTTTAAAACCATTGATTTGGCAGTGATCGTTTTTCCATCATGTCTTTACTATCCACAGAATAACACCGGCAATGGCCGTCATGATTCTTTTATACACCTTTGTGTACCCGTATCTTGGTGAGGGACCTTTCTGGCATTTACGAGTCCAAGATACCCTAGCCTGTTACGATTGGTGGTGGACCAACTTCCTTTACATCAACAATTTCGTGCCATCGAATACATCCTCCGGGGTGCAGTTTCCTTTTTTTTATATTTTGTAGATAATGGGGCCATTATAAGTACGGCCATGAAGGTTCTATCTCCATTGTAGGGCTGGGGGAGGGGGGGGGGGGGTGATTCAGCCTACCTCTTGGACTTGGCCGTTGACTCCGGTCATGCCAAAGACCGGCAGCACACCACCTATGATGTCGTCTGCTCATTCTTTTGGTGGTTAAGTGCGACTCCAAGTCGACTCCAAGTTGCACTTGAATCTTTGTGAAAAAAACCCTGTTCTGTTTAATTGCTAAAAAAAACATCCTGATATGACAAATTTGAAGGATTGATTCTGTCACATTTTCTGTAAAGTCTTCTGTTTCTGAAAATAAACTTCTGTAATTTTTTTAAAAATTATATTATATATATTATATGATATTGATTGGCTGTTTACTCTGTTACCATGGTAGTTATCATAATGGTAAATTTACAATAATTGTAGATTTATATGAAACAAGTACCTTGTGGTGATTAAAGTCTGAAAGCTAGCCTATTTATTTGACCAAAGAAGAACATTTTATGTGCCTTTTCTCTCTCGTGGTTCAGTGCTTATCCTGGTCATGGTATCTTGCCACGGACATGCAGCTATTTCTGCTTTCAATCATCCTCATCGTTCTCATCTGGTGGTAAGATATCTTCTTTAATGATCTTCCAGCAGAAATCCTGCTGAACCCTAAATCCTCCGTTGACATAGAGGCGGATCCAAGGTTTCATTATGGCTAATCAGAGGTGAAGACAAATCTATTATAATTGGCAAACATTTTGGAAAACAAAAGAGGGGGTTCGGATTGCCCCCTCCCCCCAAAAGGACATGATTGCTGTTTAGAAATGATTGACAAGTGAAAAGGAATGCATTAACAAGTAAAGATGAAAAGATTTTTCTAAAGGAGCGGGGAGAGCCAGGAATGTTGGGGGGGGGGCGGACTCATCCGTCTCAGTGCCTTACTAGCGAGTACAATTTTGATAATGTTCTGAGTTTCGACGGAGCAGGGGACGGAAAGGGGAGGGGGAAGGGCAGCGGAGTCTCCTGTCTACATGATAGAAATCAGTGCTTTTAGAAAACTAGTATGCGCATTATGTGGTTTCTAGCGGGATCCCTATGACATGTTTGCTTTAGTTTTCAATCGTGCTACCATGAACCATAACTTGGAAGTAGGCTCAAAGTTATACAAAACTTGTATGCCCATCCACAACCATCAATATGACCAATTTGTTTGCTGTTGATATGCATGAACATTAAATAAAATCCTGTAGGTTGAGTTCCCTTTGCTTCATTAGCTAATATTTCGTCAGGTTTGTTGATGTCGAATCGAAAATAATGCTTGTCTCAATCAATCAATCAATCAATCAAAATCAATACAATGCATCCACTTCATATGCAATAAATCCTGCTATATTATGATAAGCCAACTATGAAATGAATGGGTAGGACTATTAATTCAAAATATTCTTAAACGGTCTATATTGAAACAACAATGTTCACAGCTCAATATTTTTTAAAACATTTGTTTAACTTTTTGTAAAATATTCAGGAATCAGTTGAGATCGTAAACCAGTCTGTCAGAGTGCAGGTTGTGGTACTGTTAAATTTCACTTTGACCGTATATTAATATTCTTAGCATTAGTTACTATGTTTTGATTACTCTAATTTATTTGAATGTTTCTTTACAGGTTTCCAGTTATTGGCATCTTTGTATTATGTCTTCTGACAGTCACCAGTATCATCATACGTGCTGTTCTCTTTTCTGTGAGGGAGTACCAAGCAACTCAATTTGCCAATGCGTAAATTCACATTTTCATTATATATATCATTATTACAGAATAAATAACAAACATATATAGTCGGGTCCGCAGGGGCAGGGGCGTCGATCCATTTTTCAGATGGGGGGGGGGGGCAAAATCATAAATCAACGTTCCAAAGGCGCTCGATCACACAAAACGAACAAACTGACCCACACACACACACACACACCCTCACACACATAGGCCTATATATATTCATTTATGACTCATAAGAAAGAGATACACATCTCAACAACAAATTAATATGCGAACGCGAAGCGCGAGGTGAAATATTTTAGTATACTGACCTGGAAACAGGAAAAAGGTACCTGTTTGTAATGACTCATGAGGAGGATATATACATTTATTTCACTAACAGATAATGCGAGTGCCGATAGCGAGCTGAAATTTATTTATATATTGACCTGAAAGCTTGATAATCTAAGTATTTTTGGTACCAATGATTAAGATGGGTATCTAAATGTACAATAGATGCGAGCGCGAAGCGCGAGCTGAAAATTTTGATATTTTGATATGAAAAAAATGACAGTTTAATGGACGTTTTTAATAAAGAACAAGATATATATCCAACAAAAGATTGTTGCAAATCGAAGCGGGAGTTCTTTTGAGGTTTAGAACTGAAAACGGGACAATTTCACCTATTTAAAGGTCAAGTCCGCCCCAGAATATTGTTGATTTGAATGGATAGAGAAAAATCAAACGAACATAACACTGAAAATTTCATCAAAATCGGATGTAGAATAAGAAAGTTATGACATTTTAAAGTTTTGCTTATTTTTCACGAAACAGTTATATGCAGAACTCAATGATATGCAAATGAGAGAGTCGATGATGTCACTCACTCACTCACTATTTCTTTTGTTTTTTATTGTTTGATTTATACAATATTTCAATATTTACATATTTGACCATTGGGACCAACTTGATTTAATCACAAACTGTTAAAATAATGGTAATTGCACCTGTTCAGGGAGGAATAATAGTTCGTTCCACATGACGATGAGGAGAAAATTAGAATTTTTCATATTTCATATACTTAAAGGAGAATGAAACCCTTGAAACCAGCTGAATCCATATCAAAGAGAAAAATCAAAGAAACACATTGTTGAAAGTTTGAGGAAGATTGAATGAATAATAAGAAAGTTATGAGCATTTGAATATTGAGATCACTAATGCCATGTAGATCCTCCCATTGGCAATGCGACCAAGATCTGTGATGTCACACACGTACAACTCCCTCATTACTTAAGTACTTATTTCACTTATATTCTCACTTTTATAGAGTCTATCACAAGGTGAGGTGTTCTCTTTATGAGAGGACAAGTACAGAGGTTTCACAACATTATATCATTGATGAATCGTTTGTCATATGATTAGAATGAGCAAAAAGAGATGTTTTGGGGTATATTTTCAGTGTCCAAAAGGGGAGAGTTGTTCATCTGTGACATCATAGATCTTGGTCGCATTGCCAATGGGAGGATCTCCATAGCATTAGTGATCTCGACATTCAAATGCTCATAACTCTTCTATTGCTAGTCCTATTTTACTCAAACTTTTGTTGATCTCATTCTTTGATTTTTCTGCTTTCACAAAAGCTAACTTGCTCCAAGAGTTTCATTCTCCTTTAAATAAAAAAGAAATAGTGAGTGGGTGACGTCATCTGCCTGCTCATTAATTTGCATACCGACCAGGATGTGCATATAACTGTTTTGTGAAATTAAGCAAAACTTAAAAATGCCATAACTTTCTTATTTTACAACCGATTTTGATGAAATTTTCAGTGTTGTGTTTGTTGGATTTTTCTCCTTTTATTCAAACCAGCTTCTTATTGGGGTGGACTTGTGTAGGGTTTTTGCTACAGAAATGATGCGAGCGTGAAGCGCGAGCTGAAAATGTTTATATTCCAATTTGAAAAGCGAACATTTTGAGCACGAGTTTAAATAAAGAACGAGTTGTGTATGTCAATCTCGCTTGCTGATTTCTGTGTAACATTACAATCTCATTTTATTTTTGCACATGCGGAATTATTGGGAGGGCAAAACGATATGTTTGCACCCCAATATTATCATTGGTGGGGCGATCGCCCCCCCCCCCCCCCCCTGCGCAGGAGGTGGGGGAATGTGCAGATCGATATATCTAATATAGGCCTATACAAGTTGAGAGCAAAAAAAGAGGAAATACCCTGGCGCCGCTCTTTTCATATATTTGGCTCTTACGGGCCAGGTTTAACTCTATTTTTATTCGAGCAAAAATCATCGTGAAAGAGCAACTCTTAGTGACGTTGCAAGAATCGTAACGTATATTTTCGATCAAAAAATTTATTATGTCTTGCTTTTATTTTGTGGGAGCGTTATGGTCTAGATGCAGTGACATACAGGTGGGGGGTTGAGGCGCTTGTCTCCATTTTTTTTTGTGAAAATGATGAAAATCCATATTTTATTGTTCGAAATTAATACACATGAAATGAAATACTCCGAAAATTTGCTTTGCCCAATTGATCGTGGGCCCGGCAGCCGCTGTGTAGCGCCAGATCGACGAGGCTCTATCCCTTTAATCGTTGAACGCCAAACAGGGTAGCAGCAACTCCCATCTTTTAACGTCTTTTGGTCTGACGCGGCCGGGGTTTGAACCCCCGACCTCCCGGTTGTGAGACGGACGCTCTACCAACTGAGCCAACACACCAGTTTTTCGCGACCAAGAAAAGGAAAGAGAAAAGTGTTAAATATATCATTTTCTCTGAATGTTGTCAAAATCTATCACAAAATTAGATTTTCATAATAAAAATGTCGAAATTTTTGCTCACTCGCAGTAGAGTATATAGGCCTACACATAGTAACTGCGCTATATAAAGAGACCGTATGACATTCCATTATTAGTATTATTAGTATTATTATTGATATTATTGTTATTGTTATTAATAGTATTATTATTATTGGTATTATTATTATTATTATTATTATTATCATTATTATTATTGTTATTATTATTATCATTATTATCATTATTATTATTGTTATCATTATTATTATTATGATTATTAATTAATTGCAAATTTGAAATTTGTTGGTGACCTCCTTGCAACAAGAAGTGTAAACTAATTTGCTAATAAATCAATCTATTAGTTATAAAGTTACAACATAAATTTTGCAATGGATTTCAAATATTTCTTACAACAACCCCCCCCCCCTTGAAGTTCCTTGCCACCTACCCCAAATCTATTAGTTGTGAGAAGATAAAAACGTTGCTGATACGAAAACTAAACATCAATAACAAAAAGGGGACTATAATCTAATAAAGAAGATATATTTATATTGCTGTTGCAGTGGCAAAGGAGAGAGGAACTTTGCAAATAATCAAGGTCTCCAGGAATTAAATACGAAGGGAGGTCATTGAAAGAAAGATGGCTTTCTTAACACGATTGCCACTATGGAAAAGGGATAAAAATAATGTCAAGAAATATCACAAAGCTTCAAATATGAATGTACAGAAAGAGGATACAATGCAAGGTAAGCACTGTAACGCAAAAGAGGTGGACCATGTCTGGCTTTGTCATGTGCAATACTTCAGTTGTTGGATTTATGTCTTGGCTCTAATAATCATTCCTGCAATATATATTGAATCATAATTTTGTTATTAAATCTAATCTTGACTGATTACTATTTTTTTCTCTTTTTTTTTCTTTCATAGACTAGTCGGTCATCATGGTGATATGTCCATGTTCATCTTCTCTGTAAAGCCTTATGCTAATGCCACGCCATACTTGATCGGTATTGCCATGGGATATATTCTGCATATACTAAAGAACAAAAGAGTTCCAAGATTGCATGTGGTAAGTAATATATATTGTCTCTCCCGTGTTTTTTTTTATTTTGGAATTTGAAGAGGAAAAATGGTCGAGATACGAAATGTTTGTTGCATTTATGACCTGAACAGTCGTTCAGAACTGTTTTCAAACTATTTTTACCTGTGGAAGATTCTGTGTCGATTGTCCAAAAACCGTTCAGTACCTTACAAATTTACTTTGTTGAATGAGGTCAACATGGATGACATGAAATAAAATTATTATTATTATTAGTAGTAGTAGTAGTAGTAGTAGTAGTATAGTAGTAGTAGTAGTAGTAGTAGTATTAGTAGTAGTAGTAATAGTAGTAGTAGTAGTAGTAGTAGTAGTAGTAGTAGTAGTAGTAGTAGTAGTAGTAGTAGTAGTAGTAGTAGTAGTAGTAGTAGTAGTAGTAGTAGTAGTAGTAATCTATTAATGTCTGCATATTGGGGAAATAATAATCTCATTGAATATGGAAGTATTAAATCAAGTGTCAAAGAAGGCATCGATATGAAAATATCTTGATCTTAGAATAGCTGAAAAAGCTATTCAAACTTGGCTCATGTATGAAATATGTACATGTATAGGAGGAATGATGGACTGGTTTGATTTGCGGGGAGGGAGCATGAGGTCAAAGGTTACAGAGGTCATTAAGACATTGGCATATCTCTTGTTTGATAACTTTAGAAACGTTTTAGGGTTAAACCTCAAACTTGGTTCATTTATGCTTAATAATGTAAGTGATTTTAGTCTGTTACGATTTTGGGGTCATAATCAAAGAAATATCACGAGTTAGGTACAATGTATGAAACCTAATCTTGATTTCGCAAATTATGCGGAATCATTACTTTCGATTGTACTGTTGAGAGTCCCTCAAGCAGCAATGAAATCAAGGCCGGCCATGGTCTTGACCTCAGGTCGCTTCATATGTACAAAGTCTATCAATGGGAAAAGATGATCTCTAGTGGCCTTGTGACTGGCAGAAGTATCGGCCTCGTCTATAACCCTTCACATCAGTAATTCATTATCAATCAGTCTAACATCATAGCGAGAAACAGTTCTATAGACCATTTCGGATTGTAAGGGGTAATAGAAAAAGTTGCAAAATATGTTTTTATGTTATTTTTTATATTCAGATCATAGTTGTACTTGGTTGGTTGACATCCTTTGCCATTGGAATGTCCCTGGTGTATGGTCTGTATAGTATTTTCGATCACCCAGGGATGGAGCTCGTTCCTCTGGACAAGACTCTTAATGTTCTGTATGGCAGCATCGGCAAACTTGCCTGGACATTGGCTATGTCCTGGGTAGTCTTCTCCTGTCATCATGGCTACGGAGGTAATTAACTAATCTCCTTAATGGTCACTCCTTAATCGGCGAATATGCAGTCAGTTAGGAATGGAAACGATTTCGTTCCACTTCCTAATTAGTGAATTACGTGTGGAACAAGGTTTAGTTTCAATCCTTTATGAGTGGATTCATAGTGAATTTGGAGTGAAAGAAAAGGTTTGATTTCACTCCATAACCTGGAAAAGATTAGCTATACTCCTTATTGACTGAATTAATAGCGAATAAAGAGCGTTAAAGAGTTTAGTTTAACTTCTTAATGAGTGAAATTACAGTAAGTAGTGTATGTAAAAAGTTTTGTGTCACAGCTTAAGGGAATTTATAGTGAAGTTATATTTTCACCACTTAATAAATGAAAAAAAAATGAGTGTAAGTGCATGTCGGACCCAAAATTGCTCAAAAAAAACATGATTTTGAATGCGTAGTCAATGCAAATTGTGTTTTTATTTTCAACCAAAAATTGTGATTGTATTGATGTTTTGCTAGTTGAAACAGATTTTTTTATTGATATTTATGATCGCAAAAGGGCCCCCAACATCTCATCTGTATTGTTCATTATTACAGGTGTGATAAATCGATTTCTTTCCTGGAGATTGTGGATCCCTTTGTCTCGATTGACGTTCTGTGCGTATCTACTACATCCTGCTATTATTTATCTCTTCACTGGAACCGTTACAACGAGCTACAATGTAACCGTCATCGATCAGGTAGGCCAGTGTACAGCATGGTTTACCAAGTAAACTTACTGATTGAAAAGAAAATAATGAATTGTAATATATGGAACAACCTATTTTCATTTAACCATTGGTGTCGATGACTGACATGTATTTTGTTCTGTGAGGATTTTTAAAGTTAAGGTGTTTTTTTTTTGGGGGGGGGACGGGGTCAGTGTCGCAACAAGTCCAAGATTTTTAAGGAGCCAGACATGGTATAAAGGGCAGAATCTATATTTAAAAAAGACAGCGGACCGGGCGAGTAAAAATATTACCTTTATACAAAAAATGCTGATTAAAAAAATACTCCATCCCTACCTGCATTATGTATTGAATGAGAAAAAATATATTTCACCTTTTTTTGTTTTCCTTTCCTTTCTTTCCTCCTATGTTGTGGGGAGGGGGTATTCTTTAAGACCGTAGTGTATGTGTTAGCTTATTTCTTCAACAAGACTACATGTAAAGACTAGACCAATAATGCGAGCGCGAAGCGTGAGCTGAAACTTGGAAAAAATGACCATACCATTTTGAGGACTCTTGTCGTTTTTGTCTCACCTGCATAGCAGAGCGAGACTTTATGCGCCGCTTTTTTTACGACGGCGGCGGCGTCGTCAACATAAAATCTTTTGAAGTTTTTGAAATGACATCATGAAACTGGGACATATGGATTATCAAGTAATATTGAACATCCTGCCTTGGTTTCAGGTCACATGACCAAGGTCAAAGGTCATTTAGGGTCAATGAACTTAGACCATGTTAGGGGAATCAATATCGAAATCTAACCTAATGTTAAGTTTTTGAAATGTCATCATAACTTTAATAGAAAGTACGTGGACCTAGTTCATTAAACTGGGACATATGGATAATCAAGTATTACTGAACATCCTGCTTGAGTTTCAGGTCACATGACTAAAGGTCAAAGGTAATTTAGGGTCATTGAACTTTGGGCATATTGGGGGTATTTGCACAGCCGGCCCACCCCCCCCCCCCCCTTTGAAAGGCACAATTAAACTTTGTACTGTAAATATGCCGTTCAAACACAAGTGTCCCCCCTCCCCTTTGACTTTGAAAGTGAGGACCTTTTTTTTTTCTTCCTTTTTAGTGCTTGCTTGTCAAATTTTTTCGTGGACCAAATGTCCTTAATTTTGGGGTGAAAACCTTTTTTTTTTAATCCTGGATCCGCCCATGCGACAGGTTTTTTTCCCGTTTGCGTTAAATATTGGTATGTTTTACATTCCAAGCTGTATTGATATTCTATTTCCAAGGCAGTGTGTGTACTTATGTTTCTAATGTGTTATTAAAATGTGGCGATAACACTGGTATTTCTTTTTTTTTATACAAATTCTATTTTGTTAATACTTTTTATATTAAAATGAAAATGTAACTAAATCCTGTCAACCATATTCCACTCATGTTTAATTCATGTTGTGTCTTGTCATACGTAAGTGATTATCTATTAATCTGAAATATTTATGCATCCTACTTTTTAGTACATTCTTTTAAAAGCTTGCATGTCTACGTATTAATCAATGTCTGGCACATGTGGGAATTTGGAGTAGTAATTGATTTATTGAAAATAGATCGATGAAATAACAGTTTTGAATTCATGGACGTCCATACATGTAATAACGTGTATACCATCAGTCAATAGATTATTTCCACATAAAATCAGAAATGAAATACATGAAAATCAAGAATTATTTGCCATAGATACCTTCACTCCTAATAACGTGCATCCAAGTCTAATTTCATCTTCGAGAGCCCTTTGAAGATTATAGCAGAACAAGATAGCCAATTTCAGTGACAATTACAAAATACAACTGTTCTCCAATGGGGTATTTCAGGCTGGAAAGAAGTACATCTAAATAAATAGTGAAATTAACAAGAGCAAAACGCTGAAATTTTCATCTAAATCTGATAACAAAGAATGAGGTTATAGAATTTCGAAATTCATAAATATTTTAACAGTCACATGTTTATGCACACCGTCATGAATATGCAAAAAAGTGGGATGATGTCATGTCCCCACTTCCCTGTTTTCTGTCACTACATGATATAATTATTTCATATTTTCGTATACGTTTGTGTATGTAACAAAATAAGTTGCAGCAATCACCTCACACGTTAAATCAGTGGTTAATCAAAGTTTGCATTCTTCGAGGACATTTTTTTAATAAACATAATTTCATATTGTAAAAAACAAAATAATATATAAGTGGTGATACATCATCAGTTTTCTAATTGCATAGAACGGTATCACCGAAATAATGCATAACTGCAAAATGTCATAACTGTTATTCATCGTCCGAGTTTTGATGAAATATTCAGTGTTTTTCTTGTCCGATTCAACCTGTTTACCCATTCAAATTATTTTGTTTTCGGCCTGGATTACCACCCGAGTTTTTGCTTTAGGAACAATTCGTAATCATCGAAAATGGGTTTGTTCATGGCCGTTCGCAGCGGGGCAGTTGCCCCAAGAAAATTGGAAAAATTAACTCTTTTTTTTTTACTGAAAATTGTCACAAAATTCACTATAAGTATGCACAAAATCCTTCAGTTTCATGCAAAAGCTTCTCGCTTTCGAGTTTCTTTTTAAAAAGTTTACGCTTCCTGCCCCCCCCCCCCCATCCAGCATGGCCATAGTTTTGTTGAGTATCCCGGAGTAGGTTTTTATGAAATCATCTTATGTAAACGGAGTTGTGGTTAAAAGCGTTGTATGTATAAAAAATTGAAAACTTGCGGGGAGGGGGTGTTATTTTTCCCAGACTACAATTCGTATCTTAAAAACAATCTGTCCATGGTTGTATATTGTTGATTTACTTCTTATTTGGCTACAGCTGTTTCAGCAAAAACTGTTACATATTTTTGTAGCCAAAAATGAATAAAAGCATGAAATACTAGATGTTACTTTCTGTCTACCACGAAATTATTCTTAACTTATCCATATACCAACTTGTGAAAACTCTGCTCACAAAGATGAGGACATATAGGCTGGCGATAAGGACAATATAAAACCCTTTTTCGAGGCTTGCGGTTTTGAGTTTTACTGTACTTAAAAAGCAAAATATTAAGCTGGCAGGGTGTGAACATGAAAACTTTATTGTACTAGTATTCTGCTTCATATTTTTCCAATGATGTATAGTCCTGAGTGATTGGCCTAATTGTGATGGCTTCTGACATAGTCTTAAAAACAAATAGTTGGCTCACGCATATCGGGTCCATGAATATATCATGTTCTAGATCATTTATTTATTTATTTATTTCGTTTTGTTTACCCAGGGTAACCCCATCAGTGGACTAAGCACTGTTTTTCTTGGGGGCCCTGCATACAAGTAACAAATACATACATATAATAAATACAAACAATGAAAAACAAGGAAGAAAATATGTTCAAAGAGACAAGCAACCTGCAGGACATACAGACATACTGAAATACATGTGTGTATAAGTAGAACAAAAGTCAACATATTGTGCATATGCAAATCCATATAACTATATATTCCCTATGATCATATGATTATTGATTAATTTTGTGTTTAAATATTTGTTTGCTTGTCCCTGGAACCAGCCAGATAGGGGTAGTTATTTTAATTCAGTAGTTTCTCGCTCTCCAATAAGATGTAGCGAAGGATTGCCTCGAGACTGCACTACGGGTACCACTATCCAGCTGGTTCCAGAGAATGGCAGCACTATGAGAAAAGGCCTTTTTTCCAGCCTGTGTGCGTACAAGCGGTACCACTACACCATTCTGGACTGAGTTTCTAGTTCTGTACAAGTGGACATTACTAGATCTTACTACGAGTTCAGAGAGATATATTGGCGCTTCCTCGTTAAGGATAATGTGTATTGTTTTACATCTATGGTATTTCCACCTTTCTTCAATCGACACCCATTTGAGTCTATGGAGCACCTGTTCAATAGGTGTAGAAAAATTAACTTTTAGGATTAGACGGGCCGTTTTCTTATGCTGTCTGATTAAGCCATCCTTAAGATACTGTGCACACATGCTCCAAGAATTACTACAGTAATCAAAGTACGGTAATATAAGTGAATTAGCTAAGACTTTTGAACTGTCAATCGTGAGGTATTTTCTAAGCCTACTGAGAAGAGCTATCCGTGAGCCAATCTTCTTCATTGATTCTTCTACATTCTTTTGCCATGTCATGGTATCATCCATCCATACACCTAGATATTTATAATTACTGACTCTTTCAAGCACATGGTTATTAACAACTAGGTTAATATCATCACAGGTTGGTAGTTTCCTGGGGGATCCAAAAATCATGTATTGCGTTTTAGATGAATTTAGCCTCAGATGGTTTTGTGTCAGCCATTTATTCACAAGTTCAAGTTCTTTGTTTAATACTAATTCAATCTCATTGATATTTTCAGCACTATAATACAGTATAGTGTCATCAGCATACATCATAATGTGACAATTATCTAGAATGCTGGGTAATTCATTCACCATAAAAACAACAGAGGTCCGATAATCGAACCTTGCGGAACGCCTGTCTTGACATTAGTAATGTCAGACAAGGTTCCTTTGACAAATGTACGTTGGGTTCTTCCAGATAAGTATGATTGAATCCAGGTAAGCTCTCTGCCTTGAACACCATAGAAGGGAAGTTTCTTTAGCAACAATTCATGACTGACAGAATCAAAGGCCTTTTTAGGTCAAGATATACGACACCTGTTAGACGGCCATGGTCTATTTGCTTCAGAAGATAATCAGAGAAATAGGTAAGTACAGTATTCGTTGAATGGTTTTTCCTAAAACCGGATTGCTGTTTTACAAACAGATCATTATCACTAAAATGGGCATGGAGTTGATCATGAACCACTCTTTCAAGAACCTTCATTATGATGGGAATAATAGATATCGGACGATAATTATTTGGATCCTGTTTATCACCATTTTTGTATATAGGTGTGACTTTAGCAGTCTTCCATTCATTTGGTATTAGCCCGGTCTGGAGAGAAACATTGAAAATCTGAGTCAATTGTTCAGATATTATTGGGGCGGCTTCTTTGAGCAATTTAGGGTCCAAACCATCTATCCCTGTTGCCTTTTTAATGTCCAGTGCTTTCAGAATCTCTAGTACACGCTGAGAGTTGATGTCCGTGAATGCAAAATTATGGTTACAAACAACTCGATGCAAGTTACCGTCATCATAATGTTGTGGGGCACCCTCAGATATAACACCAAAATTTGCAAATGAATGGTTTAGGACGTTTGCTATCTCGAGTGGTTCATGAATGTACTCATCATTTACTCTTAGACATTCAATGGAAGATTGGACATTACTGCCACTGAGACCTTTCAAGATTTTCCACAGTTGAGCGGGGTTTCGTTTATGCTCAATTATATTAGTTACATAGTAATCCTTCTTTAAGACATGTCTATAATTATTGATATGATTCCTACAAAAGCGATACTGTTGCCAATGGATACTCAGTCCACTAACTTCTGCCCTTCTTTTTAGCCTATCCCGTTCATATGATAATTTGATATACTCATCGTTTACCCAAGGTGTTTTTTGCCCTCTTACTCTCATAGTTACTACTGGAGCATTTCTATCACAAGATTCTACAAACTCTTGTTTCCATGCATTCCACATTAAGTTAACATCTTGAGTTTGGAGTTGCCTCCCTAAGTCAGTCTTGGAAAGATCTTCCAAGAAACATTGTGTGTCGAATCTCTTGAAATTACGAAAGATTACAGTTTTGGGTTTAATCTTTGGTCTATGTAATTTCCTTACAAAATACACAAGACTATGATCACTCAATCCTTCAGACAGAACACAACTTTCTACAATGTTATGAGAGGTATTTGTTAGAACAATATCAATCAAACTTACACTTGTTTCAGTAATTCTGGTTGCACTTTGAATAACTTGTTTCAACTTATGGGTTCTACAGAGTGACAGAATTAACTGTGACTTTTTTAGAAGTCCTTAATCATCATTAGCAGGTCCCTCGAAGATGACCTAGATCTGGAAGTCCTCAGGTTGATCGCATACGTTTCCACGCTAGTTTTTAGCAGTCCCGTCACATAACCATGCATGCAGGGGAAAATAATTCTCTTCATGAATTACAGAAAATTGTATTCACACATAAAAATAGATTTAGTCTGTGTGTGTGTATCTTAGACCTCATCTGATATTCTTCTGAGGTGATTATGGTGTTTTGTCAATGCCGCTGCAGCTGCTGCTGCTGCAGATGCCCTACGAGTGGTAAGTGGCGACCCGATGAGTCCCTGACGCGGTAAGGTCGGCGATCGCGGAGACGTCGGTGACATGTGTCCCGATAGTGCCTGAATCTGTAACGGCTTTGAACCTCTGCCATCTAACGGCGATGAAGGGACTGAAGAACCCCTCCTTGAAGTCACTGAGGAGTTCACCACGCGTCCTCCTACATGCCCTATGAGATTCGGTTGAGTGTTTTGACGACGAAGTGGTGGTCTCTTCCGTCCGAGTCTTCCCTGTTGTATCGATTCTATGATATATTGCTTTTCTTCCCAGTCCCGTTTGGTGATCCATCCCAGGGAGTCTGCATCGATCATGTCCATAGTGCTCCGTCTCATCAGATATCGTGATCGATCACAGTGCTGCCGTGACGGATGATGGTACTCATTCGAATTTGGTAGACTAGTCGAATCGTCACTCGTAACGATACTATCCGGTGTGTCGCGTTCGTAGGTCGTGTAATCGGTTTGATCCGGTTCGTCCTCTGCCATACTGGCAAGCCGTGGCGGTCGGCTGTCTTCGGGCGTCATAAATCCAGGCGAAACGATGCCGAAATCTGACCCGAATTGAATCGAAGCGCGAGTTGGGCTAGTTCGTCTTATAAGAAAATTTTCCGGCGGAGATGGTGATCCAAACTGTATGCTTTGTCGTCGCTGGAACGATGAAATCCCAACGTGTTCATCTAGATCTAATTCCACATCTTGGTGTTCGCCAAATAGAATGTCGTCATCCGAAAGAGGCTCCAGTATCGGTAGTTCACCACATATCGATTCCATATCGATATTTCTCGAGTACTCGGTTGGAAGTCGTATCATTGGATTGTGTTCGGTTAATTTTCTATTTGCTTTGCTATTTCCCTCGGGGTTTTGCTGACGATAAGATGCAATGAGTAGCTTCATGGCTCGTCGAATACCTTTGATTTCCTTTCTGACAAGATGATGAGCGTCTTTAATGTTATCCTGCAATGATAAAATTAATTTAGAATGATTAAAGAGTATGTGCGCGTGCATTATTTACATTTTCCAAATTCATGACTTTGTTTCCATGCACAGGGTTGTAATTTTCTTCTGATAGTGAATCGGAGCTGACTCGGCTGAGAATATCTTTGTTTCTTTCTCAATTTCTTCCTAATTTCTGCCTTCCTTTCTTTTTTCCTCCCTTTCTTCGCCCCTTTCTTTAATTCTTCCTTTCTTCTCTCTTGTTTTTCCTCTCTTCCTTCCCTCTTTTCCATTTCTTCTTTCCTTCTTTCTTTCATTTTCCTTAAGTTTGTTTCTTTCATATATTTCATTCATTCATTTATCATGTTTATATTTTTATCTAATTTTGTTCACTTATTTTATTGAATATTTTTCTTCATTCTCGATTTCCTCCTCTCTATTACCCCCACCCGCTTCTCTTACTATGACTATATATATGTGTATATACACACATGGTATCATAATATCCAAATCGATACATGATTAAAGCGAACAGGTCATGATACCCCAGATCCTATTGAGATCTATTAACGATGTTGACGGGCCCCAATCATCAGCGGAGTAGCTTTTGAATAAGACAAGAAAAAAGATATACGACCTCCACATGCGGCATATTGTCGCCATATTCTTTATATCATTGATTTTACACAGCTTTATGACTTCGGGGTGAGTTGAGAAAAGAACAATGTGAACGAGTAGACAGTATAACTGTAATGTTTCGAATGTTCCACCACTTGCCCGTCGGCTCTTTTGGTGTATCTAATTTTAAACTGGTAATTTGGCATTATAGGGCACAGCTCCCTGCTAATTGCTTTCCCGGGGTCGAACCACGTTTCTGTATTTTAATCCATATAGGTTGTGGGTTCAAATCCAAGCCATGGTGTAATTTCCTTCAGCAAGAAATTGATCCACATTGTGATGCACCCAACCCAGGTGAGATAAAGGGGTACCCGGCAAGAATTTATTCCTTGAAATGCGTGTGCCATGTAAATGATTACGGCCGCCAAGCTATTTTAACCGGGGTAATAATATCCAAGCCCTTTGGAAGCGAAGAGACGTTATAATCATAATGTGATATGCGATATGCAAGAACTGTCATTATTATTATCATCATCATCATTATTGTGATTAAAAACTTATTACCTAGATGATATAAAGATTACTGAACTAAACATGCAAACGAGAAAGCGAGAAACACTTTGCTTTCGATTTTGTGATTGGTCAAACCATTTGTACTATGTACTTAGAAAAAAAAAGGTATTAGTGATAAGAGCTATAAGAAAATTGGGTATTACCATTAGCATTCGCAGAAATTAGCATTAATCATCTAATGGAATCGAAGTCGATTGGCTTGGGTAAACTATTGTTCTACAATGCGACCAGAATAACACATATTCTTTGTCCTCTCAGTAATAAATAGGTCTGAGTGTCTCATGTTGTGGGATAGATCGACCAGTAAGCAGCATCCGACAAATTTTGAATCAATAAGATCGAACAATCGTAACATTTCAGTATCGATTGGGGAAATTAGGCGGTATTAATGTAAGCAGGAAGAATGACAAAACTCTGAAGGGTTCGTTTTATTGCCAGGTGCATTCAATGCTGGCTTTTCGTATCAGTGAGGGTGAAATGAAGTGTTATATCTTCAATGTGACAAGATGTCAAAAGGTTTGGGCCACTTGACGGTCAAATTATCGATTCATTGTTTGGGAAGAGTTGTCAAAGAATACAAAAATCAGAGTTACTTCGGAAGACTTAGCCAAAAGTTTCATACGTATATACCCAGCCGATATTTTCAGTAATTCCTAAATAGTATATAGAAATCAAATAAATAACCGTTATAACTTACGAGATCTGATCGAAGCTCGGACACTTCCTGATGGAGAATAACTCGTCTTTCTTTGAAACCCATTTTAGATAAGGATTCCTTAGCCAGAGCTGAAAGCATAATCTGTGTCAGATAAAGATAGCAAAAATGGCATCGTTTAAACAAGCTTTTTTTTCTCAAAATATATGATCAAGTTTATCACACAGTCTTAAAACAAAAAACAAATCCGAAATTATATGTCCCAGAGATACCAGACTGCCCTGAAAAGAATACTGGTCAGATTAGCGTGTAAAAATCACGTTTTGATATATTGGGATTATTTGCTTTAGTGACATTCTTTTGTAAATTAAAGGGGAAAATAGAAAGTATCACTAAAGATGACCCACCAACATTCTGTATAGAGTAGACTGTGCACCAATCGCAAAATATTTTCTGCAAAAATATAGTTTATGGGCTAGAGGTAACACTTAATTTGGCAAAGTCAAGTTGGCTATTTTTATTGAACCAAATTTTATCTGTCAAACGTGAATGAATGTGTTTTCTACTCCATAAACAGATATAAGTTTTCTACCCCATAAACAAGTAGGTCTACTAAATAAACATTTTACCAAACAAAGAATTAGCTCTAGTACATTTCCACCCAATGCATGAAATATTGATACAAGATTCGACCGATAAATGAGCAATGGATACAACTTTCAAACAGAGAGAAGTACAATTTTTTAGTCGTTCATACAAAATTTACCCGAAAAATGAATTGTTTCCAATTTTACCCGGCAATAAAGTAATCAGGGGCGGCGGAATGTAAAGCCATAAAATGCACTTATAATTACGTCAAAGTTGGCATTTGGTGCAAACGGATATTTTCACCATGAGATTATCACTTGCAGAGAAGTTGTGCGTTTTGTATTGATTATTAAGTTCAGCAAAGTCGTTTTGATATGACTTCTGATTGATAAGATATAGGCTTCATTCTCTAACCTAAAATGTATTATGTTTTGCTTCAAATATGGTATTTCATTTTTATTTAAAAAGGAGGGCATTTTGCATTTTGAAAAAAAAGACAATTTTCCTACGGGGATTTTTTGGGGGATGGCAAGTGCCCCCCCCCCCTGCATGCCTCCCTGGAAGCAATTAAATCTTCCCGACAACAATGAATACTATATACTTGGGCACATTGCAGAAAAAGTTGTGTTTAACCCGAAATAGACTGGGCTACTAGTATTTGAGATGTAAACTTGAGGACGGGGGGGGGGGGGGGCGTGATGCCCTCTTCTGATCTCTCGGCCGCCGTTCTCGCGATCGCGCCGAAACCTTGCATTCGTATCATAAATTACAAGTCAGTTTATTTTCTTATCATTATGAATAAAATGAGAATAAGTGCAAATTTTACCAAATATGATTTATACCATTTTTCTAATGTAAGGGATGTTGAATTCTTCCCTAAAAAGGGGTTATTAATTCGAAGTTTATCTGATCAAAAAGGAAATTGTTTACCTCAATTGCTTGAGCACGATTTTTACCAGAAAGTTAAAAACTTCACCATGCAAAGAAGTGATTTTTAAACATTTAATCTTGTGAAAATAAAATATTCATAAGAATGAAAATTCCACCCTGCCAGTGAAGGATTATTAGATGAATTATTCTATATATGTAAATTAATGGACAAAAGAGAAAATAGTAATATGATTATTACGATAATTTGTAAACGAAAATACAAATAGTACAATATTAACATGATAATAGTTTTAGGCTATAAAACGATACCTGCTGGTATCCCCTTTTAATTCAAAGTCAGTCATTGTTTTATAAAAAAATAATTGTAAGTACAAGTTTTATTCTTGCAATATGAATACTTCTACAATAATTTTATTTATTTAACCTTTTATACATCAAAAGGGTAAATCATAATTAAAAACGAAAACAGGTTAAAAATCTGAAAAATAACTAGCTATGTGTTGAGTATTTAACACTTACCTCTCATTTAATACTATCCCCAAATAAGATATAGACGTACGCGGATCAGAACAAACGACGAAAAAGAGATTTCGTACACATGTATTTTACGTCCATAGTGGTAAAAAGCAAACTTACTTTCTCATCTCAGAAGATATGGAACTTTTCGATTATATGAGTTTTAAAATCTAGGATCTGTAAGTGATAAATAATTCCCACCATTCTCTCATTTAATTCTCTCCAAGAAACGAATATAATGATGTTACAGAAATAATTTCAAAATGAAAATCTTCCCCTATCTTTCGGCGAGATGCCGTTCTAGTTGGCGGCTCTCTTTGACCGGGCTCTTTGAGTCGAGATCGTCTGTGAGGTACGGAATCACGAATGACAGTTCAGTTGGTACCTCTGCGTCAAACTAGATCTATTCACTGACAGCTTACTCCTTTTTATTTCGATTTTTATGTTGAGATGCATTATTCTGATCGCAGGTCCAAATGGACTAAAGTAGGGGGAAAGAAAGTAACGCTTTCACGTATCGATTAGAGATTGAGACATTAAGAAGTAGACGGATAGAGTTTGTTCGATACTTCCATCTCAGAACCTGCCGAAGTTGATGATGTATAGAGGGAATAATGGTTGGTATTGCTACATGTATCTAGAATTGTTACCAAACACGGTGAATATGTTGTGCATACAAATTTAAAACACTTGAGGTGATCCTATCTATGGTATTATCAAAATATATTTTGTTTATCGGACGACATGCTTGTACATGTATATAGGACTTAAGTATCTTCTAAATGTTGAGTGTAGAAAATAACACAATGGTGGTGATCTTTTACATGATTGCTTAGAAAGCATGACTGCTTGTATGCAAGAAACCAGAGGACCGACGGCTTAAGGTCCTCTCCGATGGACCTGGTAATGAGGATGAATGCCTTACAAAAGGGCACTAGCGCACCACTTGGGAATCGAACCCGGGTCACCGGAATCCGAAACCCCCGCTCTACCGACTGAGCTATCGCGCCTCCTCTCTCACATTGTTCGGCGAGTCCAGAAAAAAACAAAATTTATTGAATGTTATATTTTATCACCTTACTTCACAATCAAATATCTAATTACATGGCAGAACTTGAACACTTTAAATATGTTCATTTTCTAGCGGTTTTCACTAGGTTTTGAGCACTACTGTACTTGCAAGGAATAAAATAAGTGAGACGTGCGGTTCCAAATAATGTTTCCTTTTATTCGGGCAAGCTTCAAATCATATCGACGGCCTTCACCGGGTATAACAATCAATAACGAAATAGCATGAACGTTATAATATCAGCAAAATTATAAGCAAAGTATCATTGAAAGTGTAATAATTATCATCAGAGTATTTATTTATCTATCCAGGGGCGGATCTATCTATCCATCCATCCATCCATCTATCTATAAGCATCTTGGTTTTCCACGTATTGGTAATTATTAGACATCAGAAATGCGAAAGAAGTGATTACACAAGTAATGCATGTTTGCATTGCCAACATGCTCTTCATTAGGGCATTGTAAAATGTACTTCTCTCATTTCACAATTCATCCCTGAAGAAAGCAGATGCCTATCGAAAATTTTGATTTCTCTATTAAAAAGGTGCTCAAGGGTGAAAATAATATGATTTAAACAGATAGAGAGGAATCAGACAAACAAAACACTGAAACTTTGACCAAAATCGGTCGAGGAATAACAAAGTTTTGACATTCTAAACATTTGCATTATTTCGGTGAAACAGTTATATGCATCTCTTCATGAATATTCAATGAGCAAACTGATGATGTCATATCCCCACCTGTTCTTTTGTATTCTATTACATGAAATTATGTTAATTCAATTTTTTTCTGCAAGAACTAAAAAAAACTGGATTGACAACTGATTTAATGCAATATAGATATTCATTGCTGCAACTTATTTATTATAAGGGAGACTATCACTCACACATATATATAAATGAAATTATTCTGATTTCATGTAATAACATAAGAAAAAGGAAAATGGGGATGTGATATCATCAGCCCATCTAATGAATATTCATAAAGACGTGCATACAGCTGTTTTCACAAAATATTGTTAAACTTTATATTCAATAACTTTGTTATTTGTCAACCGAATTAGCAACAGAAGAAAAAAGAAGAAGTAAAAGAAGAAGAAGAAGAAGGAAAAGAAGAAGTAGACGACGAAAAAAACCCAAATTATGAAGAAGAGTAGGAAAAACAAGTAATAGTAAAACAATTATTCATTAAAAAAATTAGCATGGTGGAAATGTCGAAAGATTTACTTACAAAGTAGTTGTTCTCTTCTACGCATGCGTTGCCTTTCAAAAAACATCCAACTATTCGTTCAGGTAGGTCTATTATCCATTTTCATTAACAGATCTTTAAAAAGATATACACAAGGTGCCCAAATTTCTATATTAGTTAGTGATGTCCATAAAGAAACTTGATTTTGAGCACCTCCTCTTCGAAACGAGTCGATTGAAGATGAGCATTTGAGGCCAATCCTTGATCTTTTTGCTCGGGTCCTTCCCCGGTCCTTCCAAGAAGGGCCTCGATCAATCACGCACCTCTTACTTCAAGTGTCTTCGGATTACAGTGTGTATTTGAGTTTTGTCAGACGTGTATCAATCAGATATGATTATTTACGTCTGGGACCGACCTTTAACGTCACCATCCGAAAGACGTGACCAGGGCTCGAACCTCGAACCTCTGCATCAATTTGTAACTTCCCCACAGCTTGGATTACAGGCGCACGCCACAACGCCCAGGCTTGGCGTGTTTCGCTTTCACTGATCAGCGCAAACAATTAGGAGAATTTAGTCGCTAGCTTAACAACAGTCTCGACGTAAAGAGGTGACTCTCTCCATGCTCTCCCTCTTCTATTTTGCTACCAAAAGATCGATGATGACTGAATGAACGTCATTAGGAAGCATTCGGCCTTCTTTCGGTTGTTTCTTTGTCCCAGTAGGGCGGAGCTAAAACATGAATATATCAAGGGTTTTTGATATAATACTCTCAATAAAACAACTGATATCACGCGACGGAATATGAACATGATGAATATAAATGCCCTCCTGGGCGATACCATACGTGTCGTACGGGACATTTCTATAATTTCTAGTCTCTTAGCAGACGGCTTGAGCAATACATTTTATTTTTTTGCCAATGATAAAGTTATAGTGGGTAGTCATGTAGAAAACTGATAACCAACGAAAGACAATTGATTATGGGCGAATTAAAGGTGAAAATGATGTGTGTCATACGGCACTCAGAAATGCCCCGTACGACACTCAACATTTTCACCTGTAATTCACCCATGGACAACATAATTTGGTTGTCATTTATTTACATGGCTACCCAGTGGTACGTCATTTTTACCACAAAACAAATTGAAGTTTCTCGTTTGTTTGGACAGCAGGTCGAAAAATATGAAAATGGCTGATTTTTCTAGCATGGAATCGCCGTTCCTCGATGGCATTCATGTAGTTTGTAAAACAAGCAATGCATCTTTTCAAGCATGCAGGTAAATGGCATTCGAATAAAGAACCCACTGAAATTGTTCAAAGAATGACTGTGACTCTCATTGCACTATCACTGTACTCAGAGGCGGTTCTTTAGAGGGTTATAGGGACTTGTGACTTTTCGAGTGTTAAAAAGAAAGAAAAGTGTCAAAAAGAGGGGTCCAGTTATGTAACTGTACATTGCCCCTATTTATTCAATTGAAAAGCAAAGATGGCGTCAACTTTTCTCTGGGAACACTGCCAGGGCTCTTGTGATGCACCCATCACAAATTCATAGGGAATTTTCCAAACTATGCACCTAGTTATTATAGGATCTTTCCTGGTAATATTCTTAATTAGAATGATACTAATTATGTCACTTTTCATTTGAAAAAAAAAACATGTTTGGACTGTAGAGCATCGAATATAAATGTTGATGGACATAAGAATTACCATATTCTTCCTTCTTATATATTAATTTACTTTGAAATTATACCAATGTCACAATAATATTTCATTGTGATGTCATGATAATTTAACAATAATGATTACTTTAAAGAGTTATGATCGTACCAGTTCGTTGGTGTTAATTACGCTCTAAATATTGAGATAATGAATACATGGGTTGCGGTGCAGTAAGACTATTTATTGGAGCAGTAAAAATATTGGTTAATGAACTCCCAATATTCAATATCGACAGCCGATTAAATAAAAAAAATGTTTGGACAGTTACTAATATACACCGTGGGAGGTACTTTATTCTCATATTATATCCGTTTCATTTGAATGAGCGCGTTCTTCGGTAAACTGCAACTCTTAATTCGACAGACGAGTAGATTGCAATTATTCTTTGGAAATGGAGTATAAAGGGAATTGTTTGAATTTAACAATGATAAACTAACAATTACGCTTGAAAGGCCAATAGTCTCGCGACAAGAATTATTTCTTTATGATTGGGTCTTGAAATGGTTCCATGACATTTGCTCCGGCGACAATTGCTCTGCTGCAAATTCCACACATTAATGGAGACCAACCTTAACCCTGGATTTAACAATATAACATATCCACTCTCATATTTTGTGTACAGAAAACTGTATTGGTATAATGCTTAACGCTAAATAATATCCCAAAATTATCATATTTTTTATTTCATCAAACAACTTATACATTAAAATCTATTCAAAGAGAAATTTTGATCGAAATTTGCCTTTCTTTTCCTATTTTTTCAAAGGATTTGACTTGGGAGCCAGTTGAGAGCTCTTCTCCTGCCGATACCAGAGGCTCTTGGTAATTGTCAAATAAATTGATAGAAACGGTAAATATAAAAATCAAACGATATGAATATAAGGATTTATAAATTATTCCAAAAAAATGTGTATGTTTTCTGGTGGTTTTAAGACATATAAACATTCTTTCACCCTTTCCCACCCCCAACAAACTGATTGGGAAAAGGCAGATTAAAAGTCCACAAAGAATTTAATATAGGCGTATCATTTTATTTTTGATAGTTGGCAGACGTATACAGATTTGTTCATGAACTAGACCTAAATATATTACTTAAAAATTTAGATTAAAATCAAGCCTGTTGTCGCCTAAGTATTCAGGAGACAGCCGCCTGTCACTTTATTCAACATCATGAAATCATGGAGTGGCATACACCCTATCGTAGAACCCATCTACACCAGACACAGCACCATACAACCCATCGACACCAGACACGGCACCATACAACCCATCGACACCAGACAAAACACCATACAACCCATCAAAACGAGACACGGCACAATACGACCCATCTACACCAGACACAGCACCATACAGCCCATCTACACCAGACGCAACACCATACAACCCATCTCCACCAGACACAGCACCATACAACCCATCTACACCAGACACGGCACCATACAACCCACCTACACCATACAACCAATCGACACGAGACACGGCACCATACAACCCATCGACACCAGACACAGCATTGTACAACTTATCTACACCAGACACAACACCATACAACCCATCTACACCAGACACAGCACCATACAACCCGTCGACACCAGATACGGCACCATACAACCCATCGACACGAGACACAGCACCATACAGCCCATCTACACTAAACACAGCACCATACAACCCATCTCCACCAGATACAGCACCATAAAACTCATCTCCACCAGATCAGACACAGTACTATTCAACCAATCTTCACCAGACAACAATAGCGTACAACCCATCTACGCTAGGCACAGCACCATACAACCCATCGACACCAGACACGGTACCATAAAACCCGTCGACACCAGACACAGCACCTACAGCCCATCTACACCAAGCACATCATCTTATAACCTATCGACATCAGACACAGCCCCAGTTGACACCGCGCAATTTCTTCTTGCGTTAGCATTACATTTGAATTACACTCTTATAAATAAAAACAATTCTATAGAAATCAAACCAAACAACAACATAAATCAGATATTGATGTAACTAGAACAGGAAATTCGGTAATAACACTTTAATAGCTAGACCCTAATGTAAAAAAATGTCATTTTTACCTTCTGACCACGTTACTTGAAAATCATTTTTGTTATTTAGTAATAAATTAGCGTCCTGAGAACAAGGTGGATACGTGCGCTAAACAAATCATAACTAATCATATATCATTATTATTGTTATTTATTTATTTATTTATATCTTGTTTTTATTCACTTAATTTACTTACCATAAACATTTTCATTTGTATTCATGTATTTCATTACTTTTCTCTTGCCTCCACTCATCCAAAAATATTCAAGTTATTCAAATTATTTAACGTGAAAATACTGCAAAATGCACTTCCACGAATTCCTATATAGAAAGTTAAAATATGCCGTTTTATTTACTTCCACCAATTCCCAGCAAAAAAACAAAAATGAAAAGAAAGAGAAAGAAAAATAAGGATAATGAGCCAAGTGTAAATATAGGGTGAGAACAGGTATCCAGGATTATTAGCCTTTTTAGGTTTTGTATTCGATACAAACAATCCTTATTTTGATCATCTCGTTTAAAATTATCATGAAGGCTTTCTCATAAAGCTAGCTACTGCGGCAAGCCGGCAACATTGCAATAAGCTACTGAAATCCTTGCATCTGATTGGCTCAGAGCAAATTTGCCTGCGAATCATTGTAAACAAGAGCCTCCATGAAACGACCCCTGCTGACCCTTGAGGAACACCTCGTTTAACGACGTCGATTAGTGCAGACCCTTTTCATTATCTACAATAATTGAGGATTAAAAAAGCTTGATGAATGAAAGTGATTTCGATTTAGTGGAGACGGCTTTGGATCAATAAGTAAACTTAAAGATTTGTTTTTCCACCACTTAACCTTTTGTTCCAATGCTTTTGAAGGAGTTAAAGAAGTTTTTATCGAATGGCTTTCTCAATGGTAAGAAGGGGGAAAACGGGGGGGGGGGGGGTGAGTGAGAGTGAATGACAGACAGCACAGAGAGAGGCGAGTAGTCAGGGCGCTAGACCTTTTGGCCCCCCAAAACGAAGGGGGGGGGGTGTAAAAGGAGGAGAAAATATTTAGATTGCCCAAGCATTAATATCTCTTTTTATTATGATGATTTTTGCTTAATCAGACATCGCAGAAATCTTGCAAAGAAATCAGAATCTGTATTGGGGTGAAATTGACAACTTCCGGGGCTCTCTCATGCTTCTTATGATGGTGAATTATGTTTCAAGGAGTGTAGGAGCTTTGTGTAATACCATGATCAGAGAGATTAAGCAAGCGTTCTTTGAATATGGTGGATATAGTAATGTAGGTTAGTTCTTTGATAATACATTACATTGGCGGCGGAATCCAAAAAATTTAGGGGGTCCACCTGAAATTTTGGGATGGACACAGGTAAACAATTTGACAAGCAAAAAAAAAAAAGAATTTAGGGGGGACAGGACCCCCCGCCCCCCCCCCCCCCCCCCCGCTTCCGCAGCCTATGATACATTACAAATTATGTATAAAACATGGCCCTGTGAAACGGAGGTGCATGCAGGGTGCTATGATTCATACTGTTGAAATGCTCACTCGATTTTGATTTTGATTCGTTTTGAATTTCTGACATCGAGAGTGTATCGGTCCCGTAACCAGGGGGGGGGGGGGTTCCTCTATCGAATCCCTGCAGCTTGGCAGCAGCCAAAAAAAAAAGAGCAGAGGAGTAAAGATATTTACAAAAAAGATAAGAAAAGTGAATTAAACACGGGCTTAAAATATCACGTTTTTAAGTCAATATGTACAAATCAATTATACCGAGTTTCATTATTTTGTTCCAGCGAGATACGCATCCTGTTTACAAGAAGGGCTAAATATGTTCTATTGGCGCTACGCGCTCACATTCTTGATCAGCAATATAGATATCCCATTCCTGAATTTTAACTAACAAATCCACTTTTCAGGTCGGTAGGCCTATATCAATTATTTCTAGCCTTTTCATTCGCATTAATTGTTTAGTTAGATACTCATCCCGTTCATGATTTCATGAGGTGCTTAGAATGTCCCGTACATCTCAATCCCCCACCAAAATTCAGCTCGCACTTCACGCTTGCCCCATTTATTTAAAAAGTCCTCTACATGATATAAGGTCTTACATTTTAAACAGTGCTTAATACCTTGGTCACATTTGCTCTACGGCGCCAGTTCGGCGAGTCGAAAGCATCCGTTTTATTAATTTTAATTCAAACCACCTATATGTAGTTGGACAAAAAATATTAAAACGGCTGTTATGTGACCAAGGTATAACTTGAGCAACTCGATCATCACGCTCGCATTCACTGGCAGATCCGGGGGGGGGGGGGGGGCACAGCCGGCCCGTGCCCCCCCCCCCTTTGAGAAGCAAAATTAAAATTTTAAATGTAAAAATGCCGTTGAAACAGAAGTGTGCCCCCCCCCCCCCTTTGGAAAGTGAAGACTATTTTTTTACTTGTCAAATTTTCCTCGGAAAAATGTGCCCTCCCTTTTGGAAAATCCTGGATCCGCCCCTGCTCGCATTGATTTCTTTAATTAGTTACACAGCTCGCTCTTTCTTTGCTTTTAAAGCGTGCTTAAAATGTTTGGTTTAGAGATTGGAATATCAACAAATCTTCAGCTCGCACATCCTGATCTTGTTAGCTTATTTAAATTTATTTGAATGAATAAAGATTTTTTTAGCACGACACCCAACCTTTTCATGGCAAAAAGTGAATAGAATGCCTTTTTCAGGTCTATAAACCTCAAAAAGCTCACACTTCAAAAATATTTTTTTTGGATGTATATCTTGTTCTTTATTAAATCGTCCACCAACTGTCAAATTTTCCAGATCAAATACCAAAAATTTCAGTGCGCTCTTCGCGATCGCATAAATTGTTGATTTGAATACCCATCCTGATTATCGGTGCGTAAAGTGCTTAGAATGTCAAGCTTTCAGGTCAGAAGATCAACTTATTTCAGCTCGCACTTCGCGCTCGCATTATTTGGTAGGTGAGGTATGTATCCTCATGAGTCACTAAAAACACTCCAAAACAGGTTCATTTTCATGTCTTCAGGTCAGTATATTACAAAATTCAGCTCGCACTTCGCGTTCGCATTAATTGATACTTAGATACGCATCTTGATCACCATTACAAAAATTTGTCTTAGAGTTCATTTTTTCATGTCTGAATACATAAAATAAAACAAAATGGAGTTTTTCCTTAAATTATTTATTGAAACTGTCAATTGGGAAAAAATGTGGATGACCCCCCCCCCCCCCCGCATTGGCGAAAGCTGGGTCCACCCCGGGGAGTAACGGAACTGATCATATACTAGAAAGATTCACTCTTCATAATTTGGAACCCCCTCATAGATGTCCGGGTTACGGTCCTGTGTATGAAAATGAAACATTTTGAAAACGCCTTGAGCTTACCACGATTTTGTTTTTTTAATTTTTTATTACAATCTACAGAATTCGTGCAAAATAAAATGTGATATGAAATAATGATTTTTTTTTTATACATCACCCCTACACCACCGCACGTATACCCTTATACACAGAATGATAGGTACATTCAAAATGAAGCAGAGAAACACGTTTTCGTCATCGTTTTCTTATCAAATTGTTTCTTTAATAATTCACCATCACGCATTTTGTCAGTAAATAATACACCAATATGAAACCGCATTTGTATAAATTAATGAATAATAAAATTTCAATTGCAATAAATTTGGCAAAATCAATAACATGTATAACAACCGATTGAGCATTAACCAACCAACGATTACTTTCCCGTATTCTCACCAGCGAAATGATATTAAGATCACAGTGATTACTTTCCCGTACTCTCACCAACGAAATATTAAGATCATAGTATAAACGGTGCGAGGGGTGGCCATAAAATGGCGGATATTGCTTTATCAAGCGCTGTAAAGACTAGATCTATTCGTTGCGCTAAAGATCTGTCACACCCCGATCAATTTGAATTGAGTTTATGTAACATTTTAGTTTCAAAGAAAGCCTCTAAAGTAGAAGTATACACTGAGAAATTAATATCACAATTATTATTGCAAGTGTCCACAAAAACAAGCGCTAAACTAATCTGAGAAATATGAAAATCTCAGAAATCTCAATATTTTCTTAAGATCGATGATCACTTTTAAAAAGCCACTTATGATACGTCAGGCAGTGTTTACATAGATTAAGATAAGTTAAATGATCAAAACCACTTTTTACGGAGGCTATAGTATGTGTACAAAAATGGGTTTCATGGTTGTTGTATGTTTGTATGTATGTTTTATTTATTTAAATACGGGATAAAAAAAACCTACTATCAGCCGCAAGGCTGTTTTTCAGCAAGTCCGTACATAAAAGTTGAAAAACATAAAACAATAAATTATAAATCATGAACAAATTGTCAAATAAAACTGTTTGCCATTTTTTTAGGGGGGTACATAAACTGTGTATTTTTATATGATTTCTTCCCTACAACTTCTTCTCTAAAAACCTTTCTCTTAGTCGCTAAATGAACATGATTTCGGAAAGATCATAAACGTTCTGAGTAAGTTGTGAGCACATATCGAAGATTTTCAGACCTTTTAAAGGAGATTGAAACCCTTGAAACCAGCTGAATCCATATCAAAGAGAAAAATCAAAGAAACATATTGTTGAAAGTTTGAGGAAGATTGAATGAATAATAAGAAAGTTATGAGCATTTGAGTATTGAGATCACTAGTGCCATGTAGATCCTCCCATCGGCAATGCGACCAAGATCTGTGATATCACACACGTACAACTCCCTCATTACTTTAGTACTTATTTCACGTATATTCTCACTTTTATAGAGTCTATAAACAAGGTGAGGTGTTCTCTTTATGAGATGACAAGTACAGAGGTTTCACAACATTATATCATTGATGAATCGTTTGTCATATGATTATAATGAGCAAAAAGAGATGTTTTGGGGTATATTTTCAGTGTCCAAATGGGAGAGTTGTACGTGTGTGACATCACAGATCTTGGTCGCATTGCCGATGGGAGGATCTCCATAGCATTAGTGATCTCGACATTCAAATGCTCATAACTCTTTTATTGCTAGTCCTATTTTACTCAAAGTTTTGTTGATCTTATTCTTTGATTTTTCTGCTTTCACAAAAGCTAACTTGCTCCAAGAGTTTCATTCTCCTTTAAAGTCTTTCAAGAATAAAGCACAGCACGAAATATTCTGGCAAATTCGTCTGGAATCGTTCCCAAATCAAATCAAATATTTTCGTATTGTTTGTTTGTTTGTTTTTATTTTCATATAAAAAATAAACATAAATGAAATACATGAAAATCAAGAAAATATTTGTAATGGAGAATGGCCCATTTCAGCGACATATACAAGGGTTACACTTCGTAATTCCGAAGGTTCTTTATTCCGAAGGTTCGTAATTCCGAAACACGTAAATTGCCTATACCTCGATGTTCGTTAATCCGAAAAATTAAAAGGGTTCGTTAATCCGAACATTTGTGGCGTTATTCCGAAGGTTCGTTATTCCGAAGGTTCTATAATCCGAAAACGAAATAAAGTTCGTTGTTCCGAAGGTTCTTTAATCCGAAAACAAAATAAGGTTCGTTGTTCCGAAGGTTCATAAGTCCGAAAACGAAATAAGGTTCGTTAATCATTTCGTTTTCGGACTAACGATCCTTCGGAATTTCGAACGTCATTTCGTTTTCGGATTAACGAAACTTCGGAATTACGAACCTCACTTCGTTTTCGGACTAACGAACCTTCGGAATTACGAACCTTCGGAAATACGAACCTTCGGAATAACGAACCTTCGGAATATCCGAACCTTCGGAATAACGAAGCTTCGGAATTACGAATGTATGCGATATACAAGACACCAGTTGTTCCCTTTTTCCCCTCAAACTAAAAATAGAGCTAAAGACAAGCTACATTGCATCCTTTGCGAATTATTTTCATGACTCATTCAACCAGATGGAATTACAGTAATTATGATTTAATGCAATTCTTAGCCATACTAAATAGACTTAACCCGTTTTCAGTAACTCGTGATTTTTTGGTCCGCACCAGGCCTGCACTATAATAGTCCGCACCACAATCGTTCAGTAACTGTAGCAGATCCGCGCTACTTTTTACGCTACTTTTACGATGGTACTGGCCTGGTGCGGATAAAAGCAGCAGTGAACCCGGACATGGAGCAGGTTATTTTAGCCCGCGGCAATTATAAACTCAACATTTTACGACTTAACCCAGGTCTGGTCTGGACCAGCGAGTTACCGAAATCGGTATAATTTTACAACTTAGCCCGGGACTGGTCCGGATCATTCTGGAAGCGGTATTAATCGTCTTAATGGCCTTGGAAAGAAGAATTGTCAATTTCTGCTAATGTATAATATAGACGGAAGGCATTTAACATAAATGCTTGAATCTATCAAAATTTCATTATTTAGTAGAGGTGTTGTGGATAAGTCTCCGGACTTTGAGCTACAAGGTCGGGGATTTGAATCCCACCGCAACACTTGCGTCCATAGGCAAGGCGTTTGTCTACATTTGCCACTCTCCACCCAGGTGTAGTAAATGTGTACGCGGTAGGAAGAAATTCCTTGAATGCTAGAGCATCTAGTAATGGCAGCCGTGCTAAAACCAGGTAGTAATATGCAGCGCTTAGAAACACAGTATTAAGTGGTATATAAATGCTGCATTTTATTATTAATAATAATGATAATAATAATGAAAATAAATGATATGTCTATTTATACAACGCATGCAGTTACTTTGTGCATATACTCAACTGCGCTTTGATATTTGGTATCAAAATCATTACCCCGGCTGTAGCTGAGCCGCCATATCAATATGCGCTGAAGCGTTCAAGAAATAAATCCCACCGGGTACCCATTTACCTCACTTGGGTCGAGTGCGGCACAAAGTGGATAATTTTCTTGCCGAAGGAATTTACGCCATGGCTGGGATTCGAACCCACGAGCCTCTGTTTCAAAGTCCGCAGACTAATCCACTGGGCTACAACGCTCCATTGATTTGATTTTCTAGTTGAAGGTTTCTATTCTTGATTCGATTACCTATTTTTCCAAAAGCTCTATTATCATCTAATAATAAACGCAATATATTTCTAAAAATGATTTTGATAGAAAACTCTGATTCTTGACCTTGTTTCTTAGTGAATATGATATAATAATTTCAATCACGTTCCTTCTGTGCCGTGTGTCAAAATGTACTGAAGGAGATACCATGTAATATGACTAGCCTACATAATGTATTCATATAGCTATCCATAATTTCATAATCAGTCATAAATAGCCACTTTATTCATAACGTTCAACAATTTGGTTATTTTTTCTCATCAAACACCATGTTTATGTTGGGGTCGACGATTTTAGCCATTGCCACTGATTGACGAGGGGCATTTCATGAAGCATTTGTGGGCGATTTTCCATTGACGACTTCGCTCTCAGCCAATTAGATTACAAGATTTCAGTAACTTTTAACAAGTGTCAGAGGAAATCAGTGACAAGGCATGCTCATGAAATGCATCCCGAGTTCTATTGATGAAAGTGGTGTTAGGGATTCAACCTTATTCCCTATGCTATCCCCTATTGTTATGCACAATTAAGGCCTGGGTCTGAATAAACCACTGTTAGGCTCCAGTGCACTCTTCCTGGCTTAACAGGTGGAACATTTTTGCATTGGGTCGGTTGCCCAAGCACTTAGGCTTCACTATCTGCTCAGAAGTCAAACAGGGAGGACCTATGGCATGTATGGGTCAATTATTGGTTCAGAAATGCTGTTGGAAAATTAAAGTTTTTAGACTTGAATTTAGGGCAGATAGCGCTGCATTTTCCATGTCAAAGCATCAAGAACATTACTGCTGAGAATTGAGGCCTTCCTGATGATTTCCTGCCTTTAGTCACAGATGTCAAACTGTAAGTGAAAATGATTTTGATTACTGTTCATTTTGTATTTTGATTGAGTCATTGAGAAAGTCAATGTCATTAAACGGACCATTGAATTTTATATAAAAGACAAGAGTGTTAGTTTATAAACTATCTCCAATTTAATTAATGAAGAAGTTGAGTTGTTCCAGGACACATATTTATTAACTTTTTTTATCTCAGAAATGGGAAAGGATTTTCTAAAAGAAATGCCTTTTAGGAAGAAGTTATTTTTTTGTTATATGTGAAACATTTTTAGGACTGATCATGCTTATTAATCAGTTGTGAAATTACATATGAGTATTTTGAAGATTGGAAGATATTATTCCTTTGAATACAGGAATTAATCTAGGGGATTACATATATGAATATTGTGAAGATTTAAAGATATTATTCCTTAGATTATTTATAGTTTGGGTATAATGTTTGTTTTTTAGATGGGTTCCAATTCTGGTTCTGAGTTTGGTTCCAAGTCTGGTTCCAACTGCCGTTCCAATTGCCGTTCCAGTAGCCGTTCCGGTCCCATTCCCGACTCCGGCTTTACCATGATTATGACTGTCAAATCCCACCATGGACAAGACTTCTAAAGAGAGTCAGAGAGGGAAGACAGATTCGTCGTCGATTCGTCAGTATCAATGAACATTGAACTGGAGTGATTTTTCACCGCATATTAGTGGGCTACTTTGTATGTTATTTCAAAGAATTGTATATGTTATTTGTACTCTGAAACAAAGCCATTGAATTATCGTTCTAGCCTGAATACAGCTAGTTTTAATAAATTCTTTAAACTGTATTTTAATGTTCATGTAATTATTTCATTTAATGTCCTCTTGAGTTACTTGGGTGTGACAATTGGTTGCGAGAAATGATTGTGTGTCCTCTTCGGTTGACTTGGGTGTGACAAGTGTTTTTTTTGTTCATTTTTGTTCGTTGTTCGAAAACATGAATTAATTGCTATGACGTAATCGTTACACACTTAAAATGTTGGGCAACATACTGTCCACTGTGTTGGGTAATGTATGTTGGTTAAAAAATAGAGGCCTATATTCTGGGCAATTATCCAATTGAGCAAATGTATTACCCAATTATTAGTCTATTATTGCACAATTTGGACAGATTTTAACCAATAGTTGTGTGGACAGTATGTTGCCGAGTGATGGTTAAAAATTGGGCCCTTTTTGCACAACCTTTTTAAGAGTGTAAATGAAAGTAATAATGTCACATTCACACCAGTAAGCTGACCGCAGACCGATCAAATCTATTACATTATTTCAAATAGCATACGATCGATCGGTGTGGAGTCTGCTTTGTTGATGTGACTGAAGCCTTGGACTCATTCTAGAGCTAACAGTAAATACATAGGCATCGCACACAACCTGAGTCCCTTTGCTTTGAAAATTTGCAATCAACCACTGGTCCAACGTCAACCATGATAACTCGACTTCCAATGAATAAAAACTCACATTTTGGAACGCATGGTGGATCTTTTTGCAACGGGCTTCTGGGCTATGAACAGTTACCCAGACGACGCCATTTTTTTCAGAAAAGTGATAATCATGACTTATGGAGTGACGTCAGACTGTCTTGAAAATTGGAAAAAGGAACGGCGTTTAAGATAATTATGAGCAAGGCATTATTTAAAAAAAAATCTTAGAAAACAAGACAACTGAACTTTCGTCTACCTTGTATGTGGGGACAGTTTGACTTTTACCTATACTAAAGTCTTTCGTGGTATTTAGAATTCTCTGGAACATTTCCGTGATGTAAGTCCCTATTATTGCGTTTAGCTCTCTTTCTTTCTCTGGGTTGATTAAACCAGAAACTGAAGACACCGTTTAAAGGAAAACAAATAAATATTGTTCCTATCCCACGATAACTGATCTATATGAAACGAATTCGGAGATTAGTAACCATTGCCTATAATTCCCCGTCATTGGATTAATAGGGAGTTTTTGTTACTGGATGGTATTAAGCTTGGAGAACGGTGGAGCACAGAAATGCGAGCTTTGTGAATTCATGAGAATAATCCAGCGCGTAAGGGAACACGGTACACTCCTGGTAACCTTCTGCAGACCCCCCCCCCCCCTTAAAGAAGAAGAAGTTAATTCAGGAACCTGGTTGAACGCTGCGATCGATGCACTATGCATGATGTTGGCAGGTGCGATTATAGCATTTGACCATCTGAACATGGACTTTGGTGTTCACTCAGCTCCCGTCCGATCCCAAGCATGAAAAAGCTTCCGTCCAGGGGAGCGTTTCATGAAAGGACTTGTCGGACGTTTTATCCGACAAGTCCCATTTTATCTGACAGTTACCATAGTAACAGTACCTCTCAGCCAATCAACATCAGAGAAAGATGTCAGATCTGACAACTAGTCGGATGAAAATGTTGATGAAACACTCCCCAGTGGGTGTTTCTTAAAGCTGTTCATTAAGTTACGCACAACGTTACGTTAAGTTTGGCGTAACTTTACAAACAGCTTTGAGAAACACCCACCAGGAACTAAAACTCCATGTGCGCTATAACTTATTGGATCAATCCTTGATGATGCCGATTCTTCGTCCAAAACCTTTAACTATGAATATAAACTTTTTAATGATGAGAGCAATACACATCGACGTCACTGCCATACCGATCATTGTATACACACAGCAAGCGATTAAGCTAGTCAAATTTGTGTCAGGTACTAGATCACCAAAACCAATGGTAGTTAGTGTGATAAAACAGAAATAGAATGCGTCGAAGAAATCCCAGTTGTTCTCTAACATAGAGAATAAAATGGCACCGGAGGTTATGTAGCTAAATAGAAGGAGTAAGACGGGCCACATTGGGATATCAGCTACCTCAAGGCTCCTTGTACCCCGTCCTTCGCTAGTGTCTGATTCACTACCTTCATAGATTGTTCCTAATTCATCATCGAGCTGATCCCCTCGACGACCTTTCTTTTTCCGTTTACCCTTTCCCTTTCGGCCACCTTCACGTACGACCTCAGCCTCTGGTTGAACAGGAAGTGGACGAGGATCGAAACCTTTATTTGCGATGTCGTGAAGGAGTTTGGTGTTTTCCCCACAAGATAACTCGGGTAGAGCAAAAGCCAAGTCTTCGCGACTACTACCAAGAATCTTGTCATAAGTGGCTAAACGTATTGCAAGAGTAGAGTCTATAAGCTTTAGCTTTCTATGATGGTGTAATGAATAAAGACTTGGTGGTTTCATTAGAATCTTTTTCCGCGCTCTCCGCTTCCTTGGAAAAGTGTTACCATGTCTATGATTGACTCCAAGATTGGAGCGATCAAGAGAAGCATTACCTTCACTCTGAGCATAGTCCCTTCGTCGTTTCCGACGTTTTTCTGCTCTAGGATAGGTCTGCGACCCTGACTGATTATACCTTGACGCTGATGAGCTTTGTCTTGATATACTCTTCTGTTCTGAAGGTGGTCGACTTGAATCACCTTCACTTCCGTCTCCTTCCTTCCTCTCCTCCCCCTCGCTGCTTCCTTTATCAAACTGACGGAATTCAATGCACGACTGCTGTCGAGGGAAAGACGAACGATTTTGTTTCCCGCTACCCAACTCAACACTCGACTCTGCGCGACTGGTTGTCGGGAATGGCTGCGAGCTGGCGGAATCATAACTGTCACTCTTTGCAAGCGATGGCGATCGCCTGTCCGTCTCTGACGCGGTGCAGAGTGAAGCTGTATCACTCTTAGTATCGTCGACTGATCCTTGACCAATCTCTTCACTGATGGGACGAGGAAGATTGATCAAGGATTGTTGACGTGGTGTACTACCAAGACTACGACGAGAGCTCTGTGTGTCCGAAAACACATCCTCCTCTTCATCATTGCCTTCTGCTAATCTATCGGCCATCTCATTCGATTCTGCGTAAGGGGGTGGTAATCTAGGATCACTTGAGGATACTATATCCATGTTGAGAGATAAAGGACGTTGGTTGGTTAGTTTGGTCTGATTGTCCATGTTAACGATTGTTTGGCGATGAGACTGAGAATTCTTCTTGTTCCCCCTTTTTGATCCCTTTCGAACTTTCTTCTGGCTTGAAGGAGCCCCCTTGGCTGATTTGGTGCTACCTATGTGTTTTGAAAAAAGGAGAGAAATCAGTTTATAATAAGCATGTCTGCAAGAATAGTTGTGGGTATTTTTTGTTTATTTATTTATTACGTCTTATTTTATCACGGTACATGACTCTGTCAGTGGGTCAAACACTGTTATACTTAGAGGCCCTGAAATACAATAACGAAAATACATTAGAAAAACAACAACAACATGTACATGAAACTTATTGTCAACTACAAATAGTTCTAAGAGTGGAGTCAGCAACCTCATGGTGTCTGGCATGTGAATTTGTTTATTGTTATTGATATTTAAATATATATATGATGTATTTTACTGTATTTGTCGTATTGTATACTGTATTTTGTATTGTCGTTGTCCAGAGTCAAGAGATTTTGATGCTGTCCCGGTCCACCAACTTTCGACAAAAACGTCTCTCCATTGTGATTTGACTTTCATTCATAAAGGAATTTGTGCGTTGTAGAGAGATTCTCCGTAGTTAAAGCGAAATGTCCGAAATGACGAGAAATGGAGAGGTAGGCGGGAAAGTGGGAGGTAGAGAGAAAGGGGTATAGGGAAGGGAAATTGAGTCAGTCAATAAATGTAAACCTGTACCTTTTCGCTGTAATGTTTTCTTTGCTTGTTTTTTCCTCTTCTTTTTCTTTTTGGTTTTGTTCCTCTTTCCGCACCGAAGTCTCTTGCAGAGTCGACTGGTGTACATTCTGTAGAGTAGCCGAGCTGATGTCGCCATCACTCGGCCAACATTGGTCAGGACTAATAACATGAGAGGAATACCGAGCAATGCGTAGAACATGCAGAATAGCTTGCCTATTATCGTCAGCGGTGAGACATGTCCGTATCCTGCGGAGAATAAAAAAATAAAAAAAGAGAACAGTCAATTAACAGTTATTATACCAATGAAATATAATCACGAATGTGACTATATTATAAGGACTTTAATCGTGATTATGTTAACTTAGTGATAAGAAAGTGCAGATTGTCATATTCAGGTAGGTAGTTATTACTATACCGTGTGATTAAAATAAAATACCTCAAAATCTCCAATTAAAAGGGGGAAATGTGTCATGAACATACCTTTATTGTATATGGCCTGAAAGAATGATTTCTCCCAAATAATTTGATACCATATTCATGTGGAATGAGTTAACGCTTGTATGATAATGAAGTATTTATCGCAGTGATGTAAATTTTGATTTGCGCCAAAGCAAGGCATGGCTGCAAAAAATGAGAATGAATCAAGATTTCAATGATGTCATAATACTACAAGGATTGCGTTAAGATCCATTTCAAAAAATCGTTTTAGTGATTTACGTTATAATTGTTTAATAAACACTTTTTAGTATCAATTCTCAAGTTAATCTTCATTGAAAAGGGATTTGCAAATATGTTTACCAACTCATGTAGATTTATTGCATCATTCGCATCTGGGCTTCATTCATTCATTGCAGTCATGCCTTGCTTTGGCGCAAATAAAAATTTACATCACTGCCAAGAATACAGTGCCTACTGTTATCCAAGCGTGAAGACATTTGTGTGAGTTGAAATTTTTTTAAACTCTCATGGTAGAATAATTTGATTAAATTCATGCTCATTTTCATCTTGTTTTTTGTTGGATATTTATTGATTATCTTTAGGTCGGATGATTATGACACTAGACTCAAAACAATCATTGAAAAATGATTGTTTTGTCTTCAGATAAGATTTTGTCATTTCTTTCTTTTCAAGAAAAAAAAGTTAATTCTAAGCAGTGGTCAATGAACCCAAGTAATTGTTGCGGGTGCCAAACATTGTAAAATGAGCAAAACTTCAAGAATGTTGTGAGCGGGCGAAGCGAGCGAGCAAATATGTTGACCCTCTTAGTATGAATAGCTAATGTTGTGATATATTTCGACAATTATATTAGAGAACGATATCATATTTCAACAATCCCCTTCCCTTTTCTGTCTTTTTACATTTTCTTGGTGGTTAAACCTTTTTTTTTTTTGGGGGGGGGGCGAGGGGCTGGTCCCACCTCCTCCCATTGATACGCCAGTGATTTGAAGGATATATGACTGCACCCCTTGTCATTGTCTCTTCAAAACGTGAGGTCGCTCGTGTAATGAAAAAAAACGAAGAGGTAAAAAGTAAATATATCAACACGAAACTCAACAATTAAAGAAATCTGGATTGCAGCATTCGAATGTCTTTGGAATTAGATTAATTTGAATCATTTTTAAATAAGACGCATCAGTCTTCTATTTTTTTAGGGGGGGGGGGGGTGTGGTTAAAACGGTCATACGTTAGAAGGGTAACTTTCAAATATACAATAAGATAGGATCATGTGAACAAGACTAGCATCAATGATCACGCAAAGGAATATTGCTTTTGAGAATATCCAGATGTACTATTATTTACTATTCAAATTGCCTCATAAAGTTCGTGCTAATCGTAAATAAAACGAAGCTTTGTTATAACCATAAGCTCTCCCTCATGCAATGGTGAATTGATCGGTTGCTCTGTTTTTATTCCAGTCCATGTTGCCAATTTAATGTTGATCCGTACCAGACATTAGCGAACAGTCAACTATATAAATCATTGTAAATTCTAAGTTTGAAGTAATGCCTTTACCACACAATGGCATACCTTAATTGGAAGCCTCGTCAGAAGGAGCAAACATTTTTGAAGAGCCAAAAAAAAAAAAGAATAACAAATAAAAATAAATGAAATTGGGGAGAGGGTACAAAAAGAAAGAAAATAATCAACAGTTTTTCTAGAGGTGCATCATTAAGCCACCACCCCCGTGCGCTAGTGCTCCCATGTTTGAAATATTCATCAGAATATTTCCTCATTTATTGGAGTGATTCTCATCTTACAAATTTATTTCAGCATCCCAACGCACATGTATTTATTTTTTATTTTATTCATTTATTTTTTTTACATAGAAATATGACTCTTTAACCCTCCATCCATCCGAGGAGAGGGGGGGGGGTATTTTGACAAGTGCCTCGATTGCATTGTGAAACACAACCGTTCCCTTTTAATAAGTGCGGACTCAAAAACACGATAAAGGAAAGTCGTTCCCTTCAGGTAAATGCACATTCAGGATATACGATGTATTCTGATCATTGGAAAGGAGATAAAAGCAACCGCGTATGCTTTATACATTCATAGCATCAAAATCAGAAATGCGAATACCCGATAACAAGGCATAAATGTACTAACATTTAGCCAATGTAAACAATCGACGTAAAAATTCATCACCGTAATTTCTAGAGGGTATTTTTCAAAATCAGAGACGATAAAGATTATAATTATGTGGTTATCTGCAGGCTGGGGTTTGGACTCAAGACTACGGCTGCAGGGACGTGACGTGTTGATTTCCGCCAGTCTTATATTTCATATCAGCGAACATAATAAAGATTCCCGCTCGTAATAAATAAAAGGATCATACCGTTCTTTTGCTATTCTCTTCCACCAAAATGTCAGACACATTACCCTTATTCCAGGGACATCCTTATTAAGGTATTTACGCCGCAAACTTCAAAATGCATTCCTAAGCAGTTAAATGGAGTAATGTGCCTGCCTGGACCAGTAACCTATAGGCCTCTATTCGCATTCTCTGTCCTGTTTCAATTTTATACACACCTCTCTACCCATCCAGTGTATCCCCACAGGGAGAAAATTGATTGTAATACAGCCGGTAAGAGCGAGGGAGTGTTAAAGAAGGAAAGATGAAAAAGAAAGAAATGAAATGAGTGTGATATAACATCCAGAGTCAATAAACGGGTCGTGTGGTCCAGTGGTTAGAGCATTGGACTCATAATCGCAAGGTTGTGAGTTCGAATCCCAACTCTGCCATTGTCTCCACTTTGATAATAAAGGCCTACGAGTGATATCTGTCGTCTATTACGTCAGCCACTATGACTGATTAACCTAGACGTAAACATGTTTCCAAGGTAATTGGTTATATACCAGCTTGGCGTTTACCAGCAAAATGCTGTCCTGCCGAGTTCCTACGGGAGTTACCACAAACAGAAACATAATAAACAATGGATGGATACATATAAATAGATAGAGAGTGTGAGAGAGAAATAGAAAACGAGAAAGATAAAGAGATAACGATGAGAGAAAAATGATGGATGAAAATTAGAGGGAGAGGTACGTAAGACCGCCTTTCGTATCTTTCTTACCAAGAATCTTCAAATATACCTACGCTTTTTTTATTTGTTAAAGGGGATCTAAAAAAAAGTTGCGTAAGAAAATGATAACGTAAAAATTAGATTTATCCCAATAACTTTTACAAAATCTAATGAAAACGAAGTTAGTCGACTAGTCTACCAAATTCTTTGGACGATAAAAAAAGAGCAATGATGAAGTGAGACGTAGAAAAAGGCTTCCTCGTACATGTACATGTATGTATGTTCCTGAAAGTTCCTCCAAGATATTAGGCTTATGACAATTTGAAAAGGATGAATTACATGGATAAGTATACTCCCTGCTGTAATTTCATCATTTTTTTATCTTGCTTGTGTAGCAGAGCGCTATGAACAGGTTGCGCTTACACAATCATGATATAACCTGTGAAACAATTTTCTCATGGTATAGCAGCTATCATTCACATTTTCACCATTCAAAAGGTGATGCGTACATGGGTGTTGAGCATCTTACAGTGGCACCCTCGCATCCAGCTTTCTTGGGGCGTCCCCGTTTGTCATCGCCTCGTAATGTCACGGTAAGTTCGTTTGGTTTGGAGGTTGCTCTTACAATCATGTTCATTATTCACCTTTCTCTACACACTACATGATCACATTCACCCCCCTCCCCCCGATATACACTCACACTCTCTCACCATTCCATTGTTCCCATGTCATATTCAATTATCATCAAATTCATTTGAAATTAATTTCATGAGGAATTAAAAGTTGCTTCATGAAATGGGAGGAGGAAGCTACGATAAAACATTGAACAAAATTGGATAAACCTTAAAAAAGTTATTTATGTTTTACAAAACTTTTGTGTACAGTTTAAATCTGTATTACACACACACACACACATAGGGAAGTCAAATTTGACGCATAGGTTATGTTTTATCATGAAGGGGATAAAGTCAATTATACCCTACTTAATCTATAACGTAAATAGCCGAAACCCCTCCCCCCCCCGCTTTTCAATATTTTTTTAAAATTTAATCATATTTGTATTTATGAAGATATATAATGATGTGTTGTATGTTATATCTTGGTTACCACCCCAAGGTATACTTCGGAGAAAATCACAATTTTTTTTATAATAAAGGAGATAACAATTGGAGAACATACACTGCAAAAACTCCGGTGTTGATTTAACACCAGCCCGGAATCTATATATATGTCCACACCAGAGAAGTATTGAAACAACACCAGTTTGGAATCAAACCGATGCTGTTTTAATTCTAATTGGTGTTGTATAAACACCTATTTGGTGTTAGACCAAAACGAAACTGGTGTTGTTTAACACTTCTCTGGTTTGGACATATATAGATTCTGGGCTGGTGTTAAATCAACATCAGAGATTTGGCAGTGTACATGTTTGATATATCGGATCAGTGTAACAACTTAAACACGAGGTTGCCAAGTCAAGCTTAACATAGGTGTGTAATTGACCACCCGCCCCCGTTAAGGTAACTCATCAACTTACAGTGAAGGCGAGACGACCAAGGATCTTTAAAATGATTTGCTGGTGCACTGCAGAAACGCCGGTGTTAATTCAACACCAACCTGGTATATCTATCTCGGAAAACACCAGAGAAGTGTTGAAACAACACCAGTTTAGAATCAAACCGATATTGTTTTAACACTATTGGTGTTGCTTAAATGTCTATCTGGTGTTAGCCTAACGCCAAACCGGTGTTGCTTTAACACCTCTCTGGTGTTTACCGGGATAGATACCAGACTGGTGTTAAATTAACACCGGCGTTTTTGCAGTGTAGTATTGATGGAGTATAATAATTGAGTATTCTTATTCTCCACATGTCAGTCAATAAGTAAGGAAGTAGGTAAGTAATTAGGTAGTAAGTTAGTATATAGTAAGTACGTAAGTAACTAGTGGTTGAGTAAGTAATGAAATAGGTTAGTGCGTGAACAGGTTATTAAGTAAGCAAGTATAAGTCAGTAGGCCTACGTAAGTAAATAGATAAATACGTAAACAGGTAAGTAGGCAAGTGAGTAAGGACGTAAAAAAGCAAGTAGGTGAGCACTACCTTACTCAGTAATACAGTAATATAGTAATACTAATAAAATAAGTAAGTCATAACACCACGTCTTTTAACTTCCATTATTATCAATCCAAAAGAGAAGAGACCACTGTTGTGCCTTTCATTATTATTTAGTTTCATGAAGCATACAAGTATTCGAAATGTTTACGCATTGTCCACGCATCTTAGACGTGTGAAAAGGAGGAAAGTTTGTATACCGAGAGCCTTGAACCGAGGATGTTCGGTACATCTCATGGAATGTTCATATCTAACCGAGATAGTACAGCACAAATCACATGACTTATGACGTCATTACATCTGTCGACAGTACATATTCGATCCCATTTCTCTTCCAACAACCTCCTCATTCCCATTTATGTGCCCCACCCTCCCTCCGTCCACTTCATCGCACACGCACACACACAAAGCCATAACATAATCGCACATATCTTTCTCGAAATTTCTGCCACTTACTCTACCTCACCTCTCCTCTCCTCCTCTTTTCCTCTCTTAATCATTTTTTTTTAGATCTCTCTCTCCCACCCCTGCCCCCTTTCGCCATATCGGAGAGCAGCCCATGTGCAATACATTCGACATTCATTATACACTTTGGTCTCTTCCAACCGGCTCAATGCCTCGATAAATCTATGCCCAGCTCAGGCGAAATATTTGCCCCCATGGGTATGTGCTTAAAACACCACCACCACTTTTTCTTCCGTCAACAAGCTCCGAGATCGCAGGATGGTTTGCGTCTAGGATATCTCCCCCCAAATCCCCCAAGGGACCAACAGAGGTGGGGATTCTTGGCATGTTTGGCGTCTTGCCTTTCTCTCTCACACATGTTTTCAGTCACATATTCCCGGATTAGTCCAACATAGTACACAAAACTTGAAAAATAAAAAGAAAGGGGATAACACATGATGTCATCGCCGGCCTAGAGAATCGGATGAATGTGTACTCACCCGACGTCTATTCACGAACATTGTTTTATTTTGCCAGACAAAGGAAGAGTCAAAGTATTCAACAAAGTACAATCAGACATCCCTGTCATGACCATTGTTAATCGGAATATAATTAGATTTAAAAAAAATCTTATATAAAAGTATATTTTTAAGAGCACAAACATGATCCTGCCAATGCCTTTTTTGTTTACAAAATAAGGATATGGTGACAGGTAAAATTTTCACGGTTACATGTCGAAATATGCATGATGGTGATGATGATAATTATTACAGTTGGTCTTTTTACTACGACAGCTCTGATGCTGTCATTTTTTATCACCTTTTGACTATTTAATATTCCTTAGATGGAACGTGGTAAGTTTAAAATACAATTAAGAAAATGGCAAAAAATCAGAGAAAGACAGTAAGAAAAAACGATGAAAACGTGTATAAATAAAGGGAGGGGAACGTTTTTTTTTTAAATATCGGGTCGGGGCTCAGGTATGGCCGAAAGATGGACCTTTAATCAACTTGACAACATTGAATGTATATGGGTACCATTTTAGCTGTAAAGAAAGGGCAATATACGCGATCCTATATACAGCAAAGATGAAAACATGGCGGTAACCAAATCCATTTTTTCGAGATAACGATGAACGAGCTCGTGGGGGCAAGTTTAATACCTTTTCGATAAACCGGGCAATGATTTTAAGCGGCTGTACATATCGGCGTTCAGTACACATACTTTAATACCAGTCGTTGTCCTCAAGGGTGGCGGACAGGGTGGTCTATACACTCTAATTATATATTACATACTAATTTTGGTCTTCATTGTGTACCCATAGTATTCCTATATCGATTATACACGGGTGAGATCGAGGAAATTTCGGGAGTAATGACGCAGTCACATTTTACCCAACCCTGGGCAACATACTGTCCACACAACCATTGGTTAAAATCTGCCCAAATTGGGTAATAAAAACTAATAATTGGGTAATAAATTTGCTCCATTGGATAATAATTGCCCAGAATATTAATATATATTTTACGAACGTACATTACTCAACACAGTGGACAGTATGTTGCCCAACATTATATGTGTGTACGGTGAGTCGAAAACAGGAGTTTAACATTTATATTTTGTTTTGTTACCAGCTACATATAGGTGGTTTGAATAAACATGAACAAAACACGGACTGTTTTCGACTCGCCGTACGGCCGCAGTAGGGGAAATGTGACTGCAGCATAAAGCACACAGAACATGTTTAACTTCAGTTTTTGTTGTTTTGTTGTTCACAAATTCACCTTGAAAGAAGGAGGGTAGAGATGATTTCATATGGCATTGCAAGAAACTTCAATTCCTTGTACCAAAGTCAGGCACATGTGCCAAAGTCAAGCCTAATCCTTTAATTAAACGCATTTTTATTGTTGATTTATGCTTAACTGAACTCTCTTGCAACGGCCCTTTACGCCCAGTGACTTTATAGGACTTCCGCTATATTCGCAATCGAATGCAAGTTTTATTGCAACATCGCATTGGGTGCCTTTAAGACAAGGGTAACAGTTGCAAGCTGTCACCATGATAAAGGGGTGTAAGTTTAAGTGGTGCTTTTTATGACACGTCATAAATGGGATGTCTTTGAATCAAACAGCTGTTGACATCAAGCTGAATGGGCATGTACATTGTTTTTTTTTTATTCATCTAGTACGAATTCCAATTTTAAAACGTTTGGTCCAATTTGTACAGTTTTTTGGTACAAAATGTGAATTCATTACTAATTATCAAAGAACAATAAGGCGAGTGTCTGCATGACATCTACGAGTGATATAAAAATTGTCCTCTCGTCTTAACTTCGAGGCTAATAGAGGGAACGATCGATGATGACCGGCAAGCTTCATCAAGATAGCCCAGGTCATGATCGAAATTGTAGTAGGCCTAACATTCTGTTTAAATCACGATGTTATGCAATTGGTATACGATTGTAAGGAATATAAATACATCAAATCAAATATTGGATTGAATTAAGTGTAATTTAAGGTTTAAGATCATGGTGTTATGTAATAGCAAGCTAGCGAAAGCAAAGCAGCTTTAAAACACAGATTAATTCAAAATGTGTGCCTGTATCCCTATGCGTGGCGCCGCGGCGCGTCGGGTGAATGATACGATGCGTGTATCTTTATACTAATATGTCATGACCAGAGGCCCGTTTCATAAAGAGTTACAACTGTCGTAACTTTGCCATTGTGGCAACTACCATGGCAACACGGCTCAGCAGCCAATCAAAATCAAGGTTACCATGGTAGTTGCCATAATGGCAAAGTTACAACAGTTGTAACTCTTTATGAAACGGGGCCCCTGGAATGGCGCCTTTCTTGTTATTGGTAGAGGTTGAACCTTGGTATTTATTCTATAGAGTGATATCGTAAAACAGTTATTTCTTATTTTGTTCAGTTGATAGTTTGAACCATGAAAATTTCAAAAACAGTTATTGATAACAAACCTAACAAGTATGGGGGTATACCCGGATAAAAGGGGATTCTGTATGTACATGGACAGAAAGTGGGCACATGCCCTTCTGCCCCCCCCCCCCGATTCGCATCTGCCTATATATAATGTTACATTAATTCTTCGGATAGGCATGGTAGGGCAAAACAACAGGTTATCATGATTACGAATTCGATTCAATTCAATTTTATTTTCCACATATTGAGTAAAAAACATGCAATATCATTACAATCGAATACATACATAGATAATAACAATACAAGTATAAATAGTTACAATATATTACATAAAAAAGACATAGAAGATCAAAATGTGGAGGGGATTGACAAAGGCCATATTGATCTATCAAGGTCAATCCCCAGTGAAAGAAAAAAAAATGGAATACATAAATTACAAATGAAAAAAAAGATAATTGACCTCAAAACCCCAGACAAAGCAAAAGAAAGTAAAAGACGAATAAAGGGAAGAGAGAGGCAAATATAAAACTACCTTAAGGACTTCAGTTGTATATATAAAAAAGTCCTGGAATCCAATAATAGTAATAATTTTTCGATATCAGATAAAAAGGAAACAATGATTTTATTCAAGCTCGAAGGAGTATACCCCTTCGTTCAATTAGAAAGTATGCGACTCATATATATTCGACTTTCTACAACTGTTTCTAAAACATTATTCATGATGAACCCATGAACGCATACCGAACACTGTCGCGACGTTGTTCGGTATGCCTTCATGGGCCAAATGAAAGGGTTGCCGCCTTTTCTTCACTTTATTGAGTGACGGGGTATATTACTGTATAGTTCGTAAATGAATAGCTGAGCACACTCTCTATATCTAGGAAATTCATGTTCTTAAATTGACAGAGTTTTGACTAAAAACCATGAAGATCTGGATATTCCTTTTGCATTTTGTAAGGATCTGATGTTTAACTATATCAGGTGTTATAATGGATGGGTTCGCTCCGCCCTCCTACGGTGTTTGAGACAAGTGCAAAGTCGTCACCTCAGACGTGTCTGGATAAATGGAACCAAATCGAAGTTGACAGCTATCATGGGGTGGTTGGTATATGTATTGACAAGAGTATAATCTTTACTAAACTAATGGGACGGCAAAGCACAATATAAACGCTATGATTCACAACATGAACTGATCAGGGGCCCGTTTCATAAAGGACTTGCAACTGCCGTAACTTTGCCATTATGGCAACTACCATGGTAACCTTGATTTTGATTGGCTGCTGAGCCCTGTTACCATGGTAGTTGCCATTATGGCAAAGTTACAACAGTTACAAGTCCTTTATGAAACAGGTGTGGTTTAAGCCAAAATTAAACAAAATTTCAAAAACAAAAATTGTGTTCAACCATGTTAAATTCATTTGTTGCTTAAAAATTGAACATTGATGCTTTACTTTTTATTCAAACATCTGTTCAAGTACTTAAAAGTGATAGTGTACATTAAAGAGTAAAATATTCAAGACGTATCGGTGACACTAAACATAAAGTTGAAACTTTTGGTCTCAACACAAAGATAAAAATTCGAAGAATTACCTCGAAATTTTCGGCTGCTAGACTTTACGTAACATCACATTACTTTGTATTTTATCTTATAACACTGCAATGTATTATACTACATTAGGGCCTATACGTTAATCCTTCAATTATTATTCTGTTAGTCACTAAAATATACTGTTAGGAGCTTGCAATCGCCCGGTGATCATATCGAATTTTGTGATACTAGGTCTAGGAGGTGTTGTCCCTCTGATTGCCCCCTCGCATTCTCTCTCTCTCTCTCTCTCTCTCTCTGGTGACGATGATAAGTGATAAATGTAAAGGGATGATGTACGAGATCGGGGTGTTATAACACATCCATTCCAACATTATGTCTCATTGTTTAGACGTACCTCAGCGCAATTCTTTATTTATTTATATTCAGAGTTTACTTCTAATATAAGTGCGTTATGTTGGATGTTTATACCCCGGATTCATGTCCCTCTGTTCTGGCGTCACACATGACCAAGCATTTCTTTTGCAATCGTGGGGGCAGCTCAGGACGAAAATGTCGAGGAATATGAGTGTGGTGGATACTCACCGACCCCCCCCCCCCCGCACACACACCCCCTCACACAAGCTAGCTAACGATGGGGGCTTGGGGCACTGGACCCCCAACAGTTCCACGACCGAGAAAAGAAAATGAAAAATGGAAAGCAGAAAGAAAATGAAAGAAGAGAAGAATATTGTGTCAAAATTTATCAAATTTATCATTATCAAGAGGTCATGAAAATTTGCCTGCTCGCTTTGCTCTCTCGTGCGTCATGACCTGTGTGATTAAAATGTAGAGGATAGATGACCGATTCGCGATTATTTGTTGTCTGATTATTTAACCTTTCAATAAAGCGGTGAGAAGGTCACATACTCCACAATCAAATCCTAAGGACTCCCCGTGGGGATGTGGATCGGTGTGACCGGGTACCCCCGCTGTGTTTCATATCATTAACTACTGTGTGTTCGTGTCGGGAGATAAGCCGGTGGGCCTCCGGTAATGTACACATGCCATGGAGTGGTATGCGTGGATGGTGTATGCCTAATGTTATACAGTCATATCCACAAACCTGACTCCAAACCGATCGATGGTATGTCATTGAAAATAACGTAAGAGCTTTGATCGTTCTGGAGTTCGTTTCACTGGTGTGACTGAATAGCATTAGACTGTAGCTTAAAAGCAATACTATAAATGGAACACTGCTTGGTTTGAGATGACAGTCATCATTTTTGTGTAGCAACAGAAGCTTGCAATGGACGACATGTTATCATTCGCTACACAACATTCTCACATCGTTTTAAAGCACACTTTTCCTGTTTGTTAGAACATAAACCTAACCATGCTTACTGTTCACACTAAACAAAGTAAAGGTTGAAGTGTGCACCCACTCACCCACCGACAATAAGACACTGGTTGCACCTTTTTATGTGTAACGTTGCGCCCAAAATGAAACACTGTTGCACAGTGGCGTACCTGGGATTTTTCACAGGGGGTGGGGGCAAAACCGTCCGCCAAAAAATTTGACAAGCCAAAAAAAAAAAAAAAAAAAGGTCTTCAATCACAAATGAAGGATTTCGTACCAGACAAAAATTTGACAAGCAAAAAAAAAAAAAAAAAAAAAAAAAAAAAAATCTTCAAGCTCGTCAGGGGGGGGGAGGGGCAGGGATACGTGTTTTGCATGGGTTGTGGCTCGTCAGGGGGGGGGGCAGACTGCCCCCTCTGCCCCCCCGTAGGTACGCTAGTGCTGTTGCACCTCCAAATGTGTAATTTTGCACCCAAAATGAAACACTGCATGGTGCACCTCTTTATGTGTAATTTTGCGCCCATAAAGAAACACTGGTTGCACCTAGTTTTGTGAAAATCTTGCACCGTTATCGAAAAGAAAAGTGTTGTTTGCACCCAGAAATGCTTTTTTGCACGATATAAAAGACTATAAATTTCAGCAGTCAGAGGATGCATAATATTTCAATTTAAAAAGTTCAAATTTGCACCTCCCTTAAAGGAATCAATTCTGCACCATTGTTCGGTGCATAATGTGTTTAACCGCACTATTAGAGGTGAAGAGATGCGCATAATAGCACCCATTACTTCCCCTGTATTGTTACTGCTAAGTGTTCACGTTTGATTCATAGTTGTATATAAATGTGTCTGCTAAAGGAATCCAATTCATATTACATATAATTTTATTTCATAAAAAAGCAGATATGTAGATAATTTCAACGAAACATTTGGTCCGAAGTCGAAGTTGGCAGCCCCCTGTATGTGACTCCAGTCGAACAAAGCGGACAAAGAGTTAAAATGATTTTTCTGAGTACATTTGCATTCATATCCACATTAGAACTGAGAAAGGATCCCTTACAAAACAATATTTCAACTGGGTTGAACTTCCTTCTTGTGCTCTTCTTACTAGTCGCCAAATCAACTGACTTTGAAAAAATTAAGACACCCAAACGCCCAAAACAACGAGTAAATAAGAAATTAATGTAGGATATGTAGACCTATTACTCTTTTTAGAATAAATTGCATAAATAATGATTTGCCGGTGTTATTCTTCTTTTGTTGAACATATTATATGCATCTGGTCGTATTCTTTTTTTAGTTTTGATTTCTGATGTAAGCTCTCAACCTTTTCGGGACCTTGATGTAAAACAGTGTTTTTATACTGATCTTGTGTTCTCCTGAATATATATTTCAATAAATAAAAATAAATTTTACATGACCAGTTTGCTCATAAGTTAGTGAAGCACATCACAAAATGCACCCCTTCATGCCGATTGTTGAATGTATAGACAGAAAAACAAACTTTATTTAATGTAATATTTTATCACCTGATTTCACAAAGAAATATCCAAAGCCTGGCAGAATCTGAACACTTTAAACTATGTTTATTTTCTTGTGGGGTTTATTAATTTTTGAGCGCCACTGTATGTTGGCTTAGATTTTAACCCCCCCCCCACCCCCCCCCCCCGACCCGGTTCTGTTTCATAACACTCACTCTGTTAGTCAATGGTAACTAACAGAAGGGATCCAAAGTAACATACCGTACGTCAGCAGCGAAAATCAAGGTATTTTAAGTTACGATTAAACGCGAAGTTGTCATTGATCGTTGTGTTATATGTCAGTGGTACCCCCCCCCCCCCCCCACACAAACACTCCAATGTCGAGTTCACATCTAGCAAGTAGTTCTACTCTAACGTGGTTCAGAGTTGTGTGGAGGGCGAACATTTGCATATCATCAGAATTTAATCGTCTATCAGCTGCAGTCTTGGCTATGAAGTCTTTCCTAGCACTTCATGATACAACGCCCTGTGCGCGATGAGTCGTATCGTTGTATCAATATGACCAAGCGATGTTATTAAAGACAACAAGTTGGGTGAAAGCTAGCGCTGATGGGAAATGATGCGACCCAGGCAGTATATAGGCCTACCTACTATCACACCCACCTTGGATAGTCGTCAGGAGGGATGAGGGAAGTAGATTCCACCCCATCCCTAATCTAGGGTGGTGGATTAGCGCCGTGAAGAGTTGTCAGGATGTATCAGGCGAATATTTTGTATGGGCTTATTTTGGGATACGGACCACTATCCCGAAAAATCTTGAGCGAACGAAACAAGCGAAAACGAATATTATATAGAGTTTTTTTTACATAGATAATAAATTCTGCCATATTGACATGTAAGAATGCCAAGCAGGCAGGATAATCAACGAACCCATGATGTTGACTAGTACAATATACAAACACTATCACTGACTATACTGCCTTGATTAACATGATTAAACCGGGGAAAAGGGAGCTATTTCCCTGATTTCATTGTAGATTCACTTGTATGTGTGTATGTTTTGGGTAAGGTGCGTATGTGGTGAGGAGAGCAACATTGGCGCCGTCAGGGGCGGATCCAGGATTCAAGAGGGGGGGGGGGGCATTTTGTACAAGAAAGGTTTGACAAGCAAAAAATAAGGGTCTTCAGTACCAAATCGAGGTCATTTTGTTCCAGGAAAAAAGTCCTCTCTTGGGTATGCATGGCATATCAACCTAAAAAATATTTTTGTGATTCTCAAAAGGGAGGGGGAGGCAAGGGCCCCTTCCACGATCCGCCCTTTCCAAATCCCAACCGGTGAACAAGTGGAACAGGGGATAAAAATAATACAGAAGTTATTCTGGCGGCGAGTGGTTAAAATGTTATTTTATTCGTTATCTTGAATGTGAGATATCGATGCCTTTACATTTTATTTTGCCACCGCCTCCCTTAACATTGTGCATCTCATTTACCCAATAATGGTCAAATCAGTGGTCAGTATCTAGGCACCCTAGCTTACCAGGTGTGTCTTCCGTCTGTATTGATTATACCTTATTCCACCTGGGTGAAGAGTGGCAAATAGAAACGTCTTGCCAATGGACATAGTTTTGGCTTAGCTATTTTCCCCATCTCGACTCGCGACCGGGGAAGGTGTTCTCGGGACGGCGACACGCCCATCCAAGACGCCATTGCCTTAGTATGTGTAAGACGACGTCGGATTGGAAAAGGGAGGGAATGATGGGAGAAAGCGGGTCGAGATGATTTTGTGGAACGATGAAAACAACCTCAATTTGCGATGCCCCATCGCGAATTCAGCCATAAGCTTAACCAAAGCTGAAGGGAGAAGCCCCAAATTGGTTTGGCCTGGACGTTGGGCGCGATTGTCTTTCACGGGTAATTCATTAGGGCGTTATGGTTCCTCCTACCCCATCAGTCACTACCTCCTCATCAGGACCACTTGGGAAATACACTAACCCGGGTCAAGAGTCAAGGAGGGCTTGGTTACCCCCCCCCCCACCCCCTCCACTTCGATTCGACACCCCATCAATTACACGGGCTCTCCTGCACGAGTGTTGTGTTCTTGATGGCATGACTCGATACTGTAGCTGTCTGCAGTGCATGTGTGGTATCTGCGAGCAAATAAGATGTAAGTTTACCACTTAACCCTTGGTCAATGTCATGTCTGACTAGAGGAAGATGTTCTCAGTTACTGAATGGTCTCACTGCCTCAGTCCCACTAAACCGAAATAACGTAATAGAATTGCTTGCTCTGGAGTCGATTCCATTGTTGTGACAAGGGGCGGATCCAGGATTGTCCAAATGGGAGGGGGGCAAATTTTTCCGGTAAAGATTTGACAAGCAAAAAAAAGGGGGTCCTCACTTTCAAAGGGGGGGGGGGGTCCAATTGTGTAAAAGCGGTATATTTACATTACAAATTTTAATGATCCTCTCAAAGGGGGGGGGGTACGGGCCGGCTGTGCCCCCTCCCCCTGGATGCGCCAGTGGTTGTGACTACAACACGAGGCGGATCCAGAATTTTAGATGGATATACTCAACAAGGAATCGAACGCAGTAATATCCTCTTGAGCTTAGCCAGTTAACCGATATCTCATTTGTGGACACTATACCGCAATGCAAACTCATGACTTCTTGTATCATAGGAATTCAATGTGTTGATATCTACCAAAGATTCTAGTCACACCGACTTCAAACAGACCGATTGTATGTGTCATTGGGGATGACGTCATAACGTTTGTTGGTCTGGAGTTGTCTTGGACGGTATGACTGAAGCCTCCATGTGGTTCTTATCGAGTTGACTGATTATACGACCCCCAAATATACAACAAAACAGAACAAAAACTACTTCTACTACTACTACTACTGCTGCTGCTACTACTACTACTAGTACTAGTAGTAGTATAGTAGTACTACTACTACTACTACTACTACTACTACTACTGCTGCTACTACTACTACTACTACTACTACTTTTACTACTACTACTACTACTACTACTGCTACTACTACTGCTACTACTACCACTACTACTACTACTACTACTACTACTACTACTACTACTACTACTACTACTACTATTACTACTACCACTACTACTACTTCTACTACTACTACTACTACTACTACTACTACTACTACTATACTACTACTACTACTACTACTACTACTATACTACTACTACTACTACTGTTACTTCTACTTGCTGATGCTGCTACGACTACTAATACTACAACTACTACTACCACGACAATCACTTCTTCTGTACTCTTACTACTATTTTGTACTGCACTCTCGACATGCTCAATGATGCAAATCTGGCGCTGCACGTGACTATACAGAGTAGATTTAGCGTTTTACGTTATTATTGTTAACGTATAACGTAATAATATTATTATTGTTGTTATTGTTATTATTATCATCATCATTTTTTTTATTATGATCATTATTATCATGATGATGAGGGTGACTACACCAAAGATGTTTCTGTTACTTTCACAGTTTTTCCACATCCACGTCTCTTTTGATGGATATAGAGCACGCTCTCTTCGGAGTGTCTGACAAGCCTATTGCCGATCACACAAAAGCCGAATATCCATCCACTCTCAAAAAAACCGTCCTTATATGACCTTGATACGAGATATCACGCCTTCTCATTAAAAGACACCCTTCCTTCCCCAGTAACTCCCTATTATCAGATTACGAATGACTTGCTACCGTGTTTTACGCCGTGAATGAGGGGACCCACTTTATGAAAATGAGAAATTCTGGAATTGAAATAAAATCCATCTGATGTCTAGCAATAAAATAATAATAATGGTTTTCTGGTCTCCCATTATATTACTTGAAATCAATGTCATTGTTCTCGGTGGGAGTTAAACGTTGTCATTATGACGCAAAATTAGAATCTGTAGCCTCAGTTATATACTCTTACTGACAGAGGCGTCGATCCGGGGGGGGGGGGCGATCGCCCCACCAATGAAACTATTGGGGGGCAAACATATCGTTTTGCCCCCCCCCCCAATAATTCCGGATGTGCAAAATTAAATAAGATTGTAATGTTACACAGAAATCAGCAATCGAGATTGAGATACACAACTCGTTCTTTATTTAAAATCGTGCTCGAAATGTCCGCTATTCAGATTGAAATATAAAAATTTTCAGCTCGCGCTTCGCGCTCGCATCATTTCTGTAGCAAAAACCCATTCTTTTCATGATTAAATAGGTGAATAGAATGTCCCGTTTTCAGTTCTAAACCTCAAAAGAACTCCGGCTTCGATTTGCAATAATCTTTTGTTGGATATATATATTGTTCTTTATCAAAAACGTCCATTAAACTGTCAATTTTTTCAGATCAAAATATCAAAATTTTCAGCTCGCGCTTCGCATCTATTGTTCTTTTAGATACCCATCTTGAATCATTGGTACCAAAAAATCTCGGCACTTGCATTATCTGTGTAGTGGGATATGTATCCTCCTTATGAGTTACTACAAACAGTCCTAAACAGGTACCTCTTTCCTGTTTTCAGATCCGTCAGTATACTAAAAAATTTCAGCTCGCACTTCGCGCTCGCATTAATTTGTTGGTGAGATATGTGTCTCTGTCTCATGAGTCATATATATATATAGGCATATGTGTGTGTGTGTGGGTGAGTTTGTTTGTTTTGTGTGATCGAGCGCCTTTGGAACGTTGATTCATTTTTGCCCTCCCCCCCCCCCCCAATCTGAAAAATTGATCGACGCCCCTGCTTACTGAGTGTCAATTCAAAATCGTCTTTTTGTTGAAAAGTACAAACGGTCTGATTTGGAAATTTGTATCAAATTCAATATGAAATAAAAGTGAGTATATGAAAGTACATTTTACATCAGTCTGTCAAGCACTCGCAGTCACGGCAGACGGAATGTACTGCGAGAGATGTCTTCACAAATTGGCGCCAAAATGCGTGAATCAACGCGAAATCGTCATGCTGCACGTACATTGAAAAGTGATAGCAAATATATAGGTATGTGCACATCATTCAATATTGTTTGAACATCTGTGGGGAGCGTTTAATATGAAACTGAAAACATACTTATTAATTTATTTCCATTGCACTGGTTTAATTGCGAAGACATTCACTTAAGCACATCTTATCCACCGTGTTCAAGTGTAATGGCATACAGAGATCCATGCAATCCAAGAGTGTTTTGTGTTACATTTCTTACCTCACATTTAAACATCCCTTTTCTTTTGTCTTATGAGTACAATGCAGATATTGCAATCCGTTTTCAGTTTGATCTGTTAGAACCACTAAAGAATACAACGAAGCAAAAATAGAACGAATTGAAGATGAAAATATAAAGAAAAGGAAGGAGCATTTGCATTCGATCGATTTCCTTAATAAATTACTTCATATTTTATCAAAAACTGCCTGTTCCAAAATCTTGGATCTTTTATGTATGTGTAATTGCAGAATCATGCTATTTTGTCAATTTGACGAGCTCTCCAACCTTGCCAGCATGGTTTCGTTTACACCAATATCAACATGTTTTGCGTCAACAAAATCGCCTGACATTAAAAAATTAATCGTGTCTGGTAAACAACTTTAAGAGGAAGAGTAGTAAACCTTGATCAGTGTTGATTACATTTTGAAGACCAACGCATATTACCTATATATCCCGACCAATACCTGAAAATGGACAATACGTAAATATGGACAGGTACGTATCAAGCTAATGCAAAACTTGAAAACCAAAATATTCAAATTTATGCCAATGTTATTCATAGGCCTTCAATAATCATTTATCGTAGTTTCCGATTTAAAAGGAGAAAAAATTGAAGACATGGGCCCGTATTCTGAACTCGGGTTTAAATTAAACCATGGTTTAAAGTTATGGTTTAACTATGGAGAGCCAATTGGAGCATAAATCCCTAACAGTAAACATTCAATTTATTAACTCATGTGACATCCAAATTGTTCATAATATTGTTTGGGAATGATAACTGATGTATTTTTCTTCATTATGAAAGCAAGGGGAAACAAAATAGTTTACATATTAATAGATAAACAACATATACATATTTTTTTATTTTTTGGTTCGCTATAATTTTAGCACCCGACTTCAGAATACGGGCGTCGGGCCCAACTGCTCTGGAAATTCATCGATATTTAAAGGACACTGTTACGTGGTTCTAGGTCATTTCAAATTTTGATTGTCGTCAAGTTGTCCTTCGAAATGACTCTTCAATAATTTATCACCATTGACTGGACATGGTGGTTCAATGGTAGAGATCCCGCCTTGTCCTGAAAGGGGTTCGATCCCCGGCCGAGCTATACTAAAGACTTAAGAACGAGACCTTCTGCCTTCTTATCAAGTGCTCGACTGTATTATAGCATTATGTTATGTTGGGCCCGAGTAGAACAATTAATAAGAGATGAAGAGTAAACACGAATTATTATTGTTATCATTTATTACTCTCATTGTATTACCTGTTAAGTACCTCAAAAACCTCGACCGGTATGGTACGAAATTCTTTATAGAAATTGATATTGTTTTAATTTGTCATCACCACACTTATTCCATCATAAAAACGTAAACAAGGGGCAAACGACATAATTGCAATTTTTCGTCATCTCAAAATCTTACGACGATCAGCAGCTGTCCTGGTTCACCAATTTTCGACAAAGGTCTCTCAGCTGTTCATTGTAATTTGACAGGTATTTTCAATAGATTTAATATGTTGTAGAATCCGTCCCCGTTGCGATTGCGAAAACTTGCTATTGTCAATTGCAAACAACTTTCAATCAAGTAAATAGTCTGCCAACAGCGCTATACAAAATCAAGGCCTAGTTTCCTTAACATAGAGTTTGAGTCATCACCTTTTCAAAACAAAGCCGTGATTCTCCTCATGGTATTAAAAATGTAAAGGTTATATATATACAGCGTTTAGAAACAATGCGTATTAAGCGCTTTATAAAATGTTGTATATTCATTTATTGTATGTATTTATATGTTTCTCGCGTCATAGTGGCAAAAATCGCAAGTAGAAAAGGGTGATGAACTTTTTATAATGCATTGCGCCATCACGTGTACGACTAGAGCATAACCGAATGATTCCGCTAGCTGTCGATGCTTTTTCTTTATTACGCTGCACACCTCATTCATGTTCAGGAAATTCGATATCACCTCTTCTAAATGAAAATGGGGGAATAATTTTGTAATCCTTCCTGTAAAGGCGTGAAATCTCATTTATCGCTCGATGTTCCATGCACCTTAGAAATTCAAGTCATGCAACATATTAACTTTTGGATTGTACCCCCTACATAGAACAAACAAACAAAACACCAATGGTATCGCAGCGAATTACCTCTGTTCTTTTTATCGAACCATGTCCCACCTTTTTTTTTTTTTAGATATATATATATTTTTTTATTCAAGACCCTATTTTCGATTATCTACTTATTTGTATTTTTGTTTCTCTAAACCTGATCATGTTAGTTGATAATGTACTCATGTACGATTAAGATAGATATGACTGCATGATAGCGAGCAAATGGTTACTAAGTCTGGGATAAATAAGATAAGACATCAACCGGGTATATTTTTTTCCAAGCCTGGACCAAAATGTCCGACCAATACGTCGACGGTTTCTTATTGTCTGGCGGGGGAGGGGGTATAGATTGCAGTTTTTCCCTTCTCCATCTGTGTCATTTTGCATTATGATTTATTTTTCTTTACGATTTATATTCTTTATTATATATATATTGTGATCAATTGTGTAATTCAACCGCCAAACTCTGTATAACGGGTCCCAAATGATTGTGGGATGGAAGGCGATCATTCTTTTTGATTTCCCTTGAAATTGATTTCCTTCCATGAATCCTGGCGAAATTAGTGTGTTTTTGTCCAAGAGGAACGCAATGTAAGGTCGGGTCCCACTGTCCGACAGACACAAGACGTACTCAACAGCGGACAAGCAACATTTCGGGATGGCTTCATCCATTTTCATCCGCCCCAGACAATGGACAAAATGGGCGAACAATGAAATCACATTGGACAGATGCTCGATGGATATAGAGCGTATGAATCGCGTATGCAACGAGTACACAACGGATACATAACGTTTCCCAAACGGATGGCAAGATTCTTTTTCGTTTTACATACTCTCTGCATCCGTAAGTGCAGTAGGACCGACCAAACCTTAACGGTCAAACTCAGCCATAAGCTCAGATAAAGTCACAAAACCTTTCCGTTATTCGGATAGATCGGTTTCTTATTGTTTTTACGCTGTGTGCTGGCAATTGAACTCACGTAGACGATGCCGTCGTCAAGAGAGAATTTTTTTTTCGAAGTGGCAGCCTTTTTCTAATAAAATATTCTTAAATAAACTATATATAATATAATATAGTATGTAATTTAATATTATGAACCGAATTTCATTCCAGCTTACAAAGTACTTCATAACCAAAGCTATACCTCCCCATACCAGTTGTCCCGTTCGAATTGATCACACCATTACCATCAGTGAGTGACGTTTGTATTTAACATACCTTGAACATGGCAATATGTGTGATGCATTGGACCCCGCAATTGGCACCGTCTTCGTCACTTTCTTGAACAGAGCTATTCAATATTGACGGACGCAAGACGAAAATGATTTTACCCAGGCTTACTTATCGATTTTAACACGAATTCAGCTGCCCATGCTTGCTGAATTAGGTTTGTTACATTAATGTAGAGAAAACAGTGCCATCACTTCACGTGCGTAATTTCACACCACAACGTAGTATAGAGCTGGAAGGCCCCTTCTCTATCTTCCCCATACCCTTTGTTCGACACTTTTCCATTTTTAAGTCCGACCCACGTCTAACAACAGTACATCATCCAATGTTTAAGAGAAAAGAACAAAATGTAAATGATCACCCAAAACATGAACCTACCAAAGACGGACTATTATGACACATTTTTCAAACATGACTAAAATGGGGGAAAAAACGTAGTGACGAATAAAGTTTTCCTTCTTGGTCCTATAGCCCCCCCCCTAACTCTCTCTATCATTTTACTAATGGTTACTATTGACTGATCTGATATATTCACCCCCCGAAAAAAAAAAAAAAAGACCGATGGTTTGGGACCGACTCCGGACCGACAAAATTTATAACGCTATTTTCAACGTTATATCATCGGTCGGTTTGAAGCTGGCCTCGCTGAGGTGCCGATAGCATCAGCGTAGATAACTGGCCATGGTGACCCACAGCTATTTGTGCTGTTTCCCATATTATGCATTCGAAACAGGTATCTTTTATCTTTTATTTCTTCCTATTTTTGGTGGAGGGGGGGGGGGCAGTGGGTGTGGCAATAACATGGGGATCAGTCTGTCTCTTTTACACCCATCTCATATTTTTTTTGACGGTTCTTTGACCAAGATATCCGTCTTGAGGGCCGAAATCCGCTACCGTCTACGCCTTCTTCAGGTGGACTTCTTTGGAAAACTAAACTCCTCGAAAGGGAGGCAAGTATTGTTGATGATTAATCAAAGTATGCTAGTCATTGTGACACTATAAAAACAGTATATTTCTCAACGTTTTACAAGGTTTTCTTGTGAAAAGTCACTGTCGTACAGATGGGGGTTCGGGGCATTGGACACCCCGCCCCACCCCCCCCCCCAAAAAAAAAACACATCACGACGAAAAAAAAGAGAAATAAAGAAAAAGGATAGAAGATTATGAATATGATAGTAATTTCTGAGTATTATGTCAAAAAAAGTTTTATATTAAAAAAGTTTAAACAGACGTTTTGCTTGCTCGCAGCTTTTTAGCAAATTTCCACCATAATAATGTTCAGTCTGACCCCCTCAAATTTCTGGCTCATTACGTACCACATACTTCCTATTGCAGCTATCATGTCAAACATTCAAATTCGCACCGGGGAAACTAACTCCACCGTGTCCACACCGAGCCATTTCAGTTTTTTTTCGCTGGTTGTTTTTCTATGCCCCCTCACACCATTGTAACTCTGCGCATCTCACTGCTATAGATCACATTGAAAGCAATATTCTACCACGGGTCCGTTTAAACGCAAGTCAAAAAATCAATCGCAAGTCCCAAATGCACGCTGTTGATTGGTTGAAAATCAAGTGGCGCATGACTTTTAGAGTTGCAAAATGATTGCAACACTTTCTGCAACGGGCTCCTGATGCGATCTTTTGTCAAATTGATTAAGACTTAGAGCATTTATCTTAGATTGTAAAACTCGAGAGATATTCCTTAAAAAAACAGATCCTTCATGGTCCAGCGGTAGTATATGAACAGTTGGAAAGTTTCTACTGAAAAAGACATCAATCACGGTCTTGGCGATGGCATGTCGTCACGAATGGACACCATTGCAAAAACAAGCTACTATAAGTAGAGTGACCAAGCGAAAATAAATTCAAGGCACCGACCTTCATCTTGGCCGCATATAACCCTCTCTTTAATGTTTCCTTCCATCGCTTCCAGAATCTATCGTTTGTCTATTTTAGATTTATGCTCATACATCGCAACTGTCTAAACAGTAAACACATTGCTTATATCAATGAACAGGGGCGCCAATATTTGTTGGAGGGGCAGTGGACGACCGTCCCCTATTTTTCAAGTAGAGAAAACAAAAATAGGAAGAATTTGGTAGAGGGGAGAAAGAAAAGCATCTAAATGAAATATAATGGTTGTAAGACTATATATCACTCGTGTAATTCAATTAAAAAAGAATTAGGTCGTATCCCCCCATTATCATGTCCTGGTGACACCCCCTGCCGACGGACTGAGTATCTCACCGTCATATCATTCATAAACCGTTCTGAAAGTGAATGACCACCAATGAAGGTTATATGACTCTTATAAATTATATGCATGGAATCAATACTTTTTGTCCATCTATCCTGCTATGATATATATCAGGAAAATAGGCCCTATCAAAATATTTTACGAGAAAAGCGGGTTTTCGCTCAGCAACGTGGAATGAATCCTACAACGCAGCAAATGCATTGAAAATGCAAGTCACAATGAAGGTTTTGTCGATGGGATGGTGAATCGGAGTGGGAGTTTCGTCCGACGTTTCAGAGCTAACGAAAAATCGCAAATATGTCGTTTGTCCGGAGTCTTGAACGAAACTGCTGTTTTTTATTCACCCGCCCTTCGACAAAGACTTCATTGTCATGAATGGCATTTGACAATAGATTCTCTACGTTCAGAACGCGTCTGCATAGATGTTGCGAACACTCCCTAAGGATTGATTTTACGGCTAGCAAGATACAGTAGTCAAGATTGATATATTTTTTTTCTGAAATGAAAATGAAAAGAGTTTAAGATCTACCTTGTCCTCTCGTGAGGACCTTGCAATCTAAATCTTGTTTAACACCAAATTTATTAGGTAGGATTTAAAATCAGGTGGCCATGAAGCATATAAGATATAAAATCAAGCATTGATAGTACTTTACTTGAAATTGTGATTGATTTTAAAAGGTACACATGAGATATAAAGAAATTTTAAGATATTTTTCATCCGAAAAATAGATGCATGTCAACGATACAGCACACAATGTATGAACATACAAACGTCGCAGTTTCACAAGAGAGATTACTCTTCTAGTCAAGCGTATTAATTTCATGCTATTTCAACAATGGAAGGAAATCCAATTTTTTATCATCACCTTAAGCGATACCAATAATCAGATCAACAGTACCGATATACACCTCGAAGGCATGAGTGCTCCATCGTCGGTATAATGACGTCATTGCCGAAAGGGACAGATTTGCACCGTCCCGCCTTTGATTTAACACGAAGCTGAACCTCAAATTCGGCACTCATTTTCCTGGACAATGCTTAAAATCGGTCGAAAAGTCAATAAAGAGTCAACGACTTTCAATGACTATAGAGATGCAGGGTCATGCCTCAAAGCATCGGAATTCCGAAACGAGTTTTTGAAAAAAATAAAAGGGTAGCTGTCCCGTGGTATTCGGAAGGGGGGGGGGTGTGGTGTCCTAAATGTGCCTTATTCAGCAATGTATACATAAAAGTTTTGTCGACACTGCCAAAAACTAATTGGGGTACTAGTAGTACAACTGTAGGGCCCCTACGAGACATATTGTGTTGGACCTCGATTTGGACCTGCATATTCTGGACACGCTTAATTTCTATTTTCTCAAGTTATCGGCAGCTCGCAAGAGTCTTTAGGACTGTGGTACTAGCAAACTGAATCTGTAGGACTTATCATTCCTGCCGGTTAATGAATGTTGCAATGATCAGGACCCCGTTACTCATAGCTTAGCGATCGATCGTAAAATTGATTTGTACGATTGATTGTATACAATCAATCAATGAAATCAATCTTAAAAATTAATGCTATATACAATAAGAGGTGGCGGACCTGTTTGGTTAAATAATTGATGCAATTTTTGTCGAAAATTATATCATGTTATTCGCGTAGAACAGTATTATAGTCCATCTTAATGCGACTATTTGTTGTTGTTGTTTTTCTGCTTGGGGGTGGAGGAGGGGGTCAAGTTGCCCCCCTGACCCGCTCCTTATCCAATCCCCCTCCTCATAACAATGTCATGTACTTGTTCTATTTATACCACGGTGCGATCGCTTCATCCCAGGGACGGGAGATGGACAGCATTTCCATGGCGCCCACGGCAAACTAGGAGTGGATAGGCTCTCAGCTTCATCATGAGTACGACAACGATCTCTACCTTGTCAGTCACGAATTATGCACTCTGATCGCCAGCATATCGGAGTCACTCACACCTACGAGAAGGACCCGAAACCGATCGAAATAATGTCATTGAAAATAACGTTACAGCTGCGATCGGTTCTGGAGACGGTGTCGATGATGTGACAAACAGCGATCTCTATCCTGTCAGTCACGAATTATGCACCCTGATCGCCAGCATGTCGGAGTCACTCACACCTACGAGAAGGACCCGAAACCGATCGAAATAATGTCATTGAAAATAACGTTACAGCTGCGATCGGTTCTGGAGACGGTATCGATGATGTGACAAACAGCCTGTCATTAAAAGATGACGAGGCCTGCGCGAGATGATACGCCAGTCCTCACTGCCTCACAGCCCTTCATGAGGATTGACCAGTCCAGTTCTAAAAGTGACTATAATATAGTTTATGTTTTATTACCTACAACACAACAAACACTCCCAAAATAGTTTGTTCATTGTAAATGGCAAATACTTTATTTTCCCTGAAATTCAATATATATTTTAATCATACGGGTTTTAAGTTACTTTATTATTGCGATAAGTAACAAAAACAACTAATTTCGTAATTAGGTTTGTACAATACTGTACTTGCAATTATCTTGGAAACAGTATGATAATTTACAAAGAAATACAATTTAGAATTTCGCATTTGTTGAGCTGACTGTCCCGTAACATTATAAGCATTCATATAGCCTCACTCGTACCTTTAATCAGTAATCATCTGACCCCCTTTCAACAGCCACAATGCTCTATTTGTCAATTAGCACAATTATTATGATTAAGTCACCTCTACAATACATGCTCACTAATCATCACTACGAGGCCCTTGCACAAACTGAAAAGGGGAGTTCTCATGGGCGCTCAAGGTGTGAATTTGATGTTCATGTATACTGCGAAATGTTTCAAGGCTTGATCCCGTAAAAAAAAAAAACTTTTAAGAACATTCTTCTAAGATAATTTATTAGGACTTGAAAATGTTTGATCCGAAATGAAATGATGAGAAGAAAATAATCCTTGATGCCTACATTATGCAGATGAAAGCAAAGTCTCTGATGATTTCTTTTTACACTAACACTTTGATGATTTATTCCTAAAAACGCCTAATATAATAGTATAAAGTGCTATCATTTACTAAAATACACTAAGAAATATACATTATGCACATGTGTTAATGTGTTTAGATGTCTAAAGAAACCTGAATTCCCCCTGCACACCAAACGTGTTTAATGGGTTTTTTTCATGAGTTTTCATTTGCAATTCACATTTTAACGAAGATATCTCCGAAACAAATATAAGATTCTTTTACATTCATATAAACAAACACCTTGATTGATTGAGGTAATATGCAACATATATCAATCAAAACAAAAAATATATCAAACGTGTTTACTTTAATGTTTATGAAGTGTTGCCGTCATGTCTACCATGTCAATAGTATGATTATTAATATCGGATGTAATGATATTAATAAATTGTCGAGAAATACATCAGTGACTTTCTGTCTCGTGCATGCACACTCTTGAAAATGTTGGGCAACATATACTGTCCCCACAACAATTGGTTAAAACTTTATCAAATTCTGAGTAGTTTTAAACCAATAATGTGTGCTTCGGGTGAAAACTACACAGTATTGGTTTAAAAATACCCAGAGTTGGATAAACTTGTTAACCAATTGTTGTGTGGACAGTATGTTGCCCAACATTTTAAGAGTGCAGGAAATATATAAATATAAGTAGTTTATTACTAGCACATAAGAATTTCCAACTAAAGTGTCAAAGAAAATTGTTAATAGAAATCTCATAGAAATTACACTCTAACAACTACTTTTTAAAAAAAATGTTTAAACTTTTGAAACAAGTTGTTTAAAAAGTTTAAACAATTACAAAAAAGTTGTTTGTTAAGAGTGACAGGCTTAATCAACGTTTTTTTTTTACTGAGTAATCCCGCTTTATCCTCCGTGTACTATTATGTGTTGTTTTTTTTTCAACGCACTTTATCCGTGTTTTCCTAAAGTAAAAAGCATGTCAATTGCCTATCAATTATTTCTAATAGCCCGTCCTGTTCGGCCTTGATCACCGCTGCTCTCGACCCACATCTTGCTCTATTATCACTGTCAACAAAGATTATGATTCGCTCTTAATGTGACTCCTATAAATTGCATCGCTACAATTACAATATTACTTTTCTATCGACATGATCGACAAGAGGATTTTCATTTTGTCCAATATCATTATTAACAATGAATCGTTTGAAATTGCTAAAGGCGCTTTTCAAGAAATTTAGGCGAATTGATCAGAAATGTTTTAGGTGTTTATTTGTAAAAGGTTTCAGAAGTTAAACAATCTTTAACGTCTTCAGGAAGGGTGTTCTATATTTCTTGGAGGATGAATGGACAAATGATCTCCCCCGGGTTTTGGAAACTTTGGGGTTACCATGGTAACGGGATGACGGGAAGTGGATGAATGTAAGGATCTTGAAGGGTGTAGGTTTTAATTAATGATATGAGGTACAGACAAGAACCAGGTACACTGTGGAAAATTAACAACGAAATCTTAAAAAGTGAACAAATGTTTTTCAGGATGCCAGATTGAGTATTATATAGGAGCAATGCAAATGAGCTTCTTGTATAGAAAATGGTGCAAATGGCAGCATTTTAACGTTTTGGAAGTTTGAATAATTGATTCTGGGGAAGACAATGATTAAACGAGAGAGATTTACCAAAATCGAGTTAGGAAGAACGAAAGCAAATATCGATTTTCTGTGGCTGGTATAGAGAGAGTATTTCCTAATTAACCCGTTATATTGCTGTTGGTAGGGGAATAATCTATACATGTATAACATAAATGAGATGTAATTGGCTATTGTAATGATGTGAAAATCAATCTTCGGTTTAGACTAGGATTGCCACAAGAAGTTCACAAATTAACAATGAGATGGAGTCGATGTGTTTTTTATGACTAAATTAAGATATACTTTTGAGCCCAGAAGAAGAATGATTATTATTATCTGAATGAATATCGTTGTTAATATTATTTAATTCATATTTGCTTTGTTTTTTGTACAGTATGTAATTCGTTTCTGTTTTTCCAATTTTTCCAGTTTATTTCATTTATTTCATTTATTTATTCATAAATTAATTCATACATTCAGCATTTTTTTATTAATATATCCATTATGAATTTATTGAAGGGGATTCGTAAACACACATTTTGTGATACCATCACCTCTCTCGACCTATATTACGCTTCGTTATGAATGTCAACATGTTTGTTTACATGATTTACTCTGATAATACATGAACCTTCCATGCGATCTTGGTTGCATATTTCCAATTGGCACTGGTCTATATTTTGGATCGAAAAGATGCATATTGGGAGCAAAGGGATGGGAAACAGTCATGAAATAAAGAAAAACAAGTGTTACAGAATTAGAATAAAGAAGAGTTAGCGTACATGGCAATGTATATGAAGGAGTGGGGGAAGAGAATTAGGGAGCGTCATTTTGGCTTTTACCATAGAGATCAAACATCAGCCATTTTACTCCGTTGTTAAATTCAAAATGTTATAGTTTAACACCAGTTTGCGTTATTACAACACATTTGGTTTGTGTATGTAAGACACTCTTTTGTGTTAGCTTTATTTTCGAGGTGTATTTTAATGTGTGGTCAATGTGTGGTCCTCTATAGGGATGCCAACTAATGTCGGTTTTAACACAACAGTTTAAGCAGTGCAATATCTCCTTTAGATATGAACTCATCGCATCGCAAAACAGTGGTCATCTGGGATGACCATGCACTACCCTAAAGTGTATGATTTAAAATTTAATGCCAACGTTTAATCTCACCAGCCAAGTACCTATACTGTATTAGCCACTAGATAAGTGATTTCGAGCCAATGTAATGTTTATACCAGAACTTAATACCCCCGATGCCCTTTTCACCCACGACCCCTCCCTCCTCCGGCTGGCATTGTTTACGCGTCATGCACGATGACGTCAATTTTGGGACTGGTGCTCTTTTTTGCGGCACCTGGTATAATAAACACCGGCACTATATCTTATCATGATGCTGGGTTCTCCAAAGCACTGAGAACGGATCACCAGCTCATCACGATTGCAGCAAAGCTTGACCGATAGCTTGGCAAATGTTTTGGAGTAGACGTATACACTTGTATAGTTCATATGAAATTGAAAACTACGGTGGAGCTATATGAATACGGCTCGATTGGTTGGACTCCAATGTGGTCTATTGGAGGTATAGCGTTTACAGTGGTAATGATTTGGGTGATTTGCCACTTCGTGTTATACCTGTACTTGGTCCAAAGCCCTTTTGGTGTAACTGTAAAACTTTCTTTACAGTAATCGAGAACTATGTGGTCTGATATCAGTTTGATCAAGATGCAACTAGGTCCGTTCTCCATTTTGTCTAATGTAAATGGTTCTTATATTGACTAAATTTGTTGTGATAGATATGTTTCTAAAATACCTTATTGAAAGGGGACGTTAACCTTTGCGATAAGCTGCTTTTAATAAAAGCAGACAAAAAATTAGAAAAATATTGGTGATAGTTTGATGAAAATCAGTCGAATGACGAAATTATGAATTTTCAAAATCTTGATTTTGTGGCTTCGCAGACAAGCAGCTCTTCTTTATCATGTGTGAAATAATTGTTTTAAAATGTCATTTTTCTCAACAAATTAAATTTGTTTTTAATTTGTGTGGTGGATATACCATAAAACCCATCATTTTGCATCCCCTTAACCTTCTATAAGATGAATATTTTCATTCGTCATGTTCCATAAAAACCAAGGAATTAATTAAATTGATATTACATCATACATCATGGTACATGTCATCTTCCTCGGATTCTTCAAACCATTTAAAGATATTTTAAGCAATTGAAACAAAAAAAGCTTAAAACATACATTATTAATTCTGTCTATCTTCAAAAACAAAAGAAACAAAAGAAATTAATTAAAAGAACTGACAAGAAAACAATCGATGAAATGAATAATCAACCAGACACTACAGAACCTAATACCAGTATTTCTTCATTTACTAGAGATAATTAGTTATCATCATTATTTTCGTCAATGATTACGAAGACTGAAATATCAATTTATATGAAGCGGTTCTCATGGATTCGAATAAGCGAGGCCAATTGATATCGATTTCACTTTCAAGCGGTCACCGTGACCCGAGCAAATTATCCCCGGTGCTAGGTAAAGATGCTATCGATCCACATGTTCTTGGCGCCAAAATATAATTGGCAAGATCCTCCTAACGGTGGCTCAAGGACGAACATCTTGAATACTTTGAGGTCTGTCCAACGTGTCCAAGTTATGAGAAATTAGTATTCAATTAATCATATCAAACAATACGCGTTATCAACAGACGGGAATCAATTGCTGTTATAACAGAATCGAGTGAATAATTCACTCGTTATAGGGAGTGGATGAATCTGCTAGATTAAATAAGAGTGACTCCACTCGTTATTGAGTGAACTTCACCCATTTAAGAAGTTAAATTTGTGTAAAACGTTCATTCCATGATCACTCTATATTCACTCCAAATTGAGTGATATTTTACCTAACTATCAATTGGATTTATAAGCAAGTAAAAAGGAAATACTGCTTAAAGAGCAAAGGTGAAGTTGCCGATTGTTTCTAGTATATGATACTTATCTCGAAGTTGTATAATTGAAAATGAACTGTCAAAATTATAGAAACGGAATCTTGCCAAGAAAATCTTACACATGGGTTAAATGCATTCAACGATGCAGCAACCAGCTGTAGATCTCCGGTATCAGCGGAGGAAGAAGAAGAAGAAGAGACGATTCTGCTACCAACAGGAAAATGCGCTAACCATTGTGCCTCTTAAACGTGGTGTTTAGGCAGAATAGTTCAACAGTTCGAGTATAAAATCTTTATTGTATAACCTTGAGTTGTGGTTTTTTTTTTTTTTAACAAATAATATCTATATTCAAGAAGGGTCCAAAATTGCATGCATGATCTGAATCATATTTTAGAGCCTTAATAACTGACATCCGACTGAATCATTGCTCCATCACATTTTATCCCTCTCCATATAAGCTAATTCAGTTAAAACATCGCAATAATAAAAAGTCCTGGATTTAATTGATGGAAATCAAGATCGAGTAGTATTAGACTTGTGACGCCAGCTTCATTGACCAAATTCTCGAACCTTTCTTTAGCTTGATAATGTTTGGTCTGTCACGATTGATTTTTCATCAAGCCAAGTTATTAAGTATTACAAGTAACATGATTCTTAATCCATGCATCGAGATTAAGTCGGAAAATGTATAATGCAAATAATGTACGAATGAAGGAGGGGGGGTGAGATGATTTGATGATTCTTTCTATTTCATTTCGTTTGTGTATATAATAGGCTGTCTGAATATCTTATTGAGATATATTGAGATATCTAGAAATATCCACGGGAATCTTACTTGAGGTTTGAAATGAAATTACACTTTATCTTTATTTGCATTAGAATCGTAAAAAGTAACCATCTTTATCTTTAAATGAAAGATATTTTATTCTTTTTTATTATAAATCTCTGAAGAATGGTGGGAACAGTCATGCGGTAGTTATGTGAGTTGAAGTTAAGTTCAGAGAGGACATGCATGCTCCTCCCAGGCCAGGCTGATTAAGCCGTCAGTTGATTGGTACATTCCAGCGATACGTCATCAATCTCTCAGCACTGATACTCGAAGCGTATTGGTCAGATCGGGCTTCCCCCCGATTGACGTCATCCGCTGATCTGACCCCAGCGCCAATTACAAGGTGACACTGGAAGTACAATTTTGATTGATGTAGAGAGGTGGATGAATTTCCCTCCGAGGGAACGATACCAAAGACCCTTTCAAGAAGTTTGTTCAAATCTTGAACACTCACTATCCAGCACCCCAATTGTCTTTATCCCCATTTTTAATCTTAATCGGGGGACGCAGAATACCGAATGTTCTATTTGTTGTATATCATAATCATTCTTTTTTTTTAAAGGTATTGTTTAACTTTGTGAGCAGCCGATTAAAAAAATTCTCAAACCAAGATGAAACATGTGTACAAGTACATGTATTAGAACTAATAAACCCTGAAAACAACCATTATTGAGAATGAAAAGCTAAAACTACAAGGCAAACCCCGATTTTGTAAATAGGCGTCTTATAGACGCCTAAATAGTACACATAAGTGTATGGGATGAAATTAGGATGGTGTTTTCGGTCACTTTATATATAAATTTTTGAAGCACTAAATAATTATTTTTCTGGGCTTCATTTTTGTAACATATCACAGACACAGGTGACAAGTGTGACCTTCTAGCTCCGATTTTTTAAAAGTCAAACCAATGTTAACCAATCTCTTTAATCGGCCTGTTTTAATATCCTCAGACATGGTCCAATGTATCGCGAATTAGTGTCTAAAAAAGTGAGATCTTGATGATATTAATAACGTGGTCTTTCATAGACCTATATATGCAATTGTTTCTAATTGGTTATACCAGCTATTGGCATTATACCGGCAGAAAGCTGTCCAGTGGAGTTCCTATGGGAATTATCGTTACAAAAAAAAAGTTGTTCAGTTAATTATGTCATTATATCAAAAGTTATACCCCTTCAAGATGCTTACGTTCCTCCTTTTCCAATTCTCTTGTTACCCCAAAAATTTCCAAAACCTGGGGTGAAAGATCATTTGTTTACTCATCCTCTAAGCTATGGAATACATTACCTCAAAACATTTCTGTTCAATTCTTCTTAATTTCTTTTATAATATCCTAAAAAGCGCCTTGAGCACTCTACAGAGTGGATTTGGCGCGATATAAGTCTAATTATTATTATTATTATTTGATGTTTGGAAATTATATTTCTTTAATGTAATGATGCTCGGACAATAGATTAAACGCCATTTCATCAGAAAGACATGCTATGTTATTATTGTTGAGTTTAAATAATACAAAAAATATCACTGGGAACTTTAAACGCTACAATGGTCCTTCATTTTCGTAGAAAGGTAGGATTTTCATAATGTATTTTACATTGTTTTACTGGGAGCTATACAACTCACAAGTTCTTATGAACTTTTCAGTAGTTTCCGTTTTTCTCTTATACATGTAATTTTCATTCTTGTACATATTGTATATTGTTTTTTATATTGGTGAGAAAATAAATAAATTGAACTTGAAATTGAACTTAAGTACAAAAAATTAAATACTATCGCCTGTTTGAATTATTGGTTAATGATAAAATGACACCGTAACTGTTTAAATTAATGTTAGGTGATTATATATGTTTTTTAATCTAATTTTAATTTGGAAATGATGAAGATTTTTTCATTCGCTCTTTTCGAGACATGGGCCTATTGCGTTTGGTTTTTCTCCCCTTTTTCTTTTTGGGGGAAGGCGGGGGGTCCCTCCTAGACTTTGCTATATGAATGACACTCAGACAATCAATCACATTTTATCCCCCTAATGTCATTACGGAGATTGGCGCTAGCGTGAATGCGCGCGGCTGGAGGAACGGGTCTCTGGGCTAAAGCTCGCCCGCGGACAACTCCACTGTGATGTATAAATAGCCGACTGTCGTAAATACCACGGCGATTGAAGCCCAGGATGAGATTAAAACGTCATCCATGTTTCCCCGCATACAAGGTGGATAGAATTTCAGCACAACTATTCCTTGTTTCAGCGCTGACAGCTTAAAGCCTAGGCCTACTTTGTTTTCCTTTTACATTTCAATGTGAGGGGCAGGGTAACAGGAGTGGTGTTGGTGTTCTAAATCTAGATACTATGCAAAGTCATATGGAGGCGTCTGATCTGACATTTATGAAAATCAGTACTGTCTCCAATACACTTAGTTATGTTTACAAAGTGTATATTGTCTACTTTTATATCTACGCACATGTTGTTGTTTGTTGTTTGTTGGAAATTAATGGCGACCAGTCATATTTGACTATTACCGCCAACTCGTTAGGCCAACTATTATTTTCTTTCTTTTCTTCGACGTGTCCTTTAAAATCGTTCCTCTCCTTCTTTCTTTGTTTTTTCTAATTATTATTATTATTATTATAAAGACTATCGTATCTTACAGGTAACCGCATGATCCCGTCCCTTCTTACGACACCGTCACAGGAACCTTTCCTTAGGGGCAAATAATGTTTGAAAATATTAGATAATGTGAAAACGATGTAGCGAATTAAGAGACCAAACTTTTCCAGAAGGTGACTCGCTCGCTCTTTCTGTGGATTAAAAAATAAATAAATAAATAGATAAATGAATAAATAAATTAATTAATAAGTAAATAAATATATAAATAAATAAATAAATAGATTAAAGTGTTCGATTATGTTGGATTGCGGAGAAGGGCGAGGGGAGTGCAACTGCCTGGCGCGTACGAGTGTAAAATAAGCCCATTTTGAAACGACACTGCAATAACTTCCAGTGTCCACTGAAATAGCTGTCAGTGTTTTAACAAAACAACTTCAGCGTGATTCTAAATTGGTGCGTAAGTACTTCTTTGGTGTTTTCATATGTTAAATAAGAAGGATGGTAAATACCCTATAACATCGGGTATGTTTGTAGCATAACGACTAACGGAGAGCTTGAGGAGCGAGTTCACATTCAGATGACTCGACAAAAAAACAAGGACGATTGCCTATATGTGATCATGATTGACGACATGTCATTTTATTGAGAAGCATTTGTTCAAAAACGACTAGACGCATGGACAATGATGTATAGCCTGTGGGCGAGACCAACAAGAATTCAAATTATAGGCCCATTATGATTTCATATTTATCATAATGTGAGCAATACATCATTGCATCAACCCCCTACCCCGTCAGAACCTGCATGGGCACGCGAAGGGATGAATAGTTGACGTTGGATGTATCAAATATTTGATCCGGGGCACTGTATCATAAACGCAGCCAGGGCGCTGTTTCATCTCCATGATGAGAGTGTTATCTTCTTACTGCCCTACATTGTTTGTTTTTCTTTAAATAGTAGGGAACCGTAAAAATCTTGTCGAATGTTTCAGGCTATAATTGAATTGCGTAAACGTTTTCCTGAAGATATTATGCCAGTTGTGGTATCATGATTTTGCACAGAATCTAATAAAATGACACCCAAATGTCTGCATGTATCATTGTCCACGCGTCTTGTCGTTTATTAACAAATGCTTCTCAATAAAATGACATGTCGTCAATCATGACCAAATAGGCATTAGTCCGCGATTTTTGTTCAGTCATCTGAATGTGAAATATATAAATATATTTGTCAAAGGATTCTGGGAAAATTTGTAATTGCTGAGAATTTATCGACATAGGCAAGGACTGTCAGTTGTCGAGCCTTTTTCCAAGAAACTTTACTACATTATCCCTCGTGTGTTTAGCTGTAGCTGTGTTTTTGTTTTGTAGTAATCTTTATTATTCATTCAAATAAAATTCATACATACATTATCAAGAAAATATATATTTAAAAAAATGATAATTGCAGCTGTGAATACACAAATCAAATAACACTGTAATAAACATAGCAGAAAATTTGTATCTGAACAGAGACATAATCCGAAATCGTGCAAAAATAACATTTAACAGCTAATGTTGCAGCTAAAGCAAAAATCAACAAAAAAGACGTAACGTAACAGCTACGCAAACCGAAAGAATGAATGTAGATTCATTCAAGATTCAAGAATTGTATTTTCATTTCCATGACAAATGTAAATCAAATACAGATACAAATCAAAGTATGAGTACAAAATCAATTTTACCTCAGCATAATTATATAATAAAAGCTTGTATGAAATAGTATTAAGCGTGTATATTGAGTTGTGATCACTACTGAATGTATATTGTGATGATCTTCACAACACAATGTATATTGTATATGTATATTGTTATCTTCAGTGCTATCGTTTTCATCTTAGATTTCATGATTTTACTTTTATTACAAAAAAATGTACGTAACAGATCTCCCATACCTGCATTGATCTAGTGACTTAGGTGTTTACTGCAACTACATTTATCAATCTTTAAACCAACAACGCTTTTCATCCCATTAGTGTTAAAAATAATGAAAACTAATTAGAATGTAGGTTTTACATTAAGTACCAGAAGTAAGTACTTGGTGACACGACGTTTGCTCTTGCGACAATTGCTCCGATCTTAATATCTCACAGGCCATGGGGTTATAGAGTAAGGATTGTAATAAATTTTTTGGTTCAGAATAATGTAAACATAATGATTAGGGTTTATTTAGTTTTTGGAGGTTAGATTTTATGTTTGGCTTAAAGTGATTGGTTAACATTGGTTTGACTTTTAAAAAATCTGAGCTAGAAGGTCACACTTGTCACCTGTGTCTGTGATATGTTACAAAAATGAAGCCCAGAAAAAATTGCGTTCGAAAATAATCATTTAGTGCTTCAAAAATTGAAATATAAAGTGACCGAAAACACCATCTTAATTTCATCCCATACACTTATGTGTACTATTTAGGCGTCTATAAGACGCCTATTTACAAAATCGGGGTTTGCCTTGTAGTTTTAGCTTTTCATTCTCAATAATGGTTGTTTTCAGGGTTTATTATTTCTAATACATGCACTTGTACACATGTTTCATCTTGGTTTGAGAATTTTTTAAATCGGCTGCTCACAAAGTTAAACAATACCTTTAATGTGAAGATTTGCCTCCATGACATTTACCTAATGTCATGGAACCATTCTCTTTAAAAAAAAACAAATTTGCAATGGATCATCTGAAAAGTCAAGTTTCATTATAGTGCATTGCCCATGTTGGCAATACTCGTTCATCTGTGGAATGAGCGTAGAACTACACTATTTCGATGTATACCATTCTTTTTTTAGGCTATCACGTTCAATTCTTGTGTTTTTAATTTTCTCTGGTTTCCGCTTCATAATTTATCATGTCTTGCCAATATGGAAAATTCCATGTACTACTCATTTTTTTAATCGATGCTCAACGCACAATAAACGAAAATTCTTTGTGAGACGACAAACCTGTTTGATATATAGCATACCTGTGGTTGCCATAGCAACAACCACTTTACGTCATTTGTGGGGCATAGAACCCACAATTTATGTCTGTTTTAAATATAATGTTTGGCAGTGCGATCATGGAGACCCCATTTACGAATCTTAGTCACTGCGCGGTGTATTCTGGGTAGTTTTCATTAAACGCCTTTTTAAAACGTCTTCACCATACGTCGATAAAACGAACGCTCCTGATTATTTAGGACTGGAAACAACCATGCTCGACTTTAATTCTAAACAAAGTGCTGATGCCAGCCAGCGTTTATGCCTCATTTTCCATGTGTTGAATGAAGACTGTTATTTATGTGTGTAACATTTTTGCGTTAGGGTCAATACGGAATTAAAAGTGTGTGATTGGTGATGGGCGGGCGGGGGGGGGGGGGTGGTTACTCGAGACGAGAGGAAAGTTACACTGCAGTGTATGCTCGAAATGAAGAGGAAATCGTATTGGTTGAGACTCCAAGTGCATCCCAAAAAGTGGTTTCTGGAATCAAAGCCCCCCCCAAAAAAAAAAAAAAAAAACCATTACAAAGAATGTGCTTCAGAGCTTATCACATTCCGTTTAGTGCATGTTTCTCTAACATACATTTTCATGCAACCAGGGTTTATAATCCCTCGTTGTGCTCTTTAAATCTGAATTGACAGCTGGTACTTTTAATATTCATTAAAATATTAGTAGAATTGACAGTGCTATTAATCTCCATAAATTTACATATTCGCGTATAGTGAGAGAACCGAGTTTATGGAATGGATATCAACGTAACATTAGCAACTGTATGTATCATGCAAGCTCATCCGTTGAAATACCCATTATGACTCAAATAGAATTTATTCAAATGGATAGCATCCATTCTGAAATACTTATAAAAATGTACATATCAAAAAGTTATCAAGGCGTTCCATATTCCACAAGATTACTGCTAATATTATTTATTCTCCACACGTAAAATCAATGCACGCGCTTTTTGTAAGACGTTATAACTTATAGATGATGATGATGGTAATGATAATGATAAAAATAATGAAAATAATAATAACAACAATAATAATAATAATGAAAATAAAATAGAAATAATAATGATAAGGAATTGATTTCTAAAACTAAGATTTATTGCCAAAACAATTTTTATGTATTATCTTTTGTTATGTTTTAGATTGCATTAATAATAGATCATTTGACACATGAGAAATTAAAAAAAAAATGCTTGAGCTTGCAATAACAACAAAATAGTAACAAAGTACTGTAGTAGGTGATCTTGACATAAAGGCTGCTATTAACATTGATATAGGAAGTTATAACAGCTTAAATTAAAAGTCTCATTAATAACCAAAAGGGGGATTATTTAATACTATACATTGATTTTCTTTACCGCTATGGAGTACATGCAGGTTCTGAATCGTTTTCTTGATCATCAAAATATAGAAATAAATATGAGGATTAGTATCACCATAAGTAGGCCTACAATTTTAAGTATAATATTAAATATGAATAGAAATTAATACAAGCATAGGTTGTAGTTCAAATATATGAGAATAAGCTCATTGTTATACTATCAAAAAGAATATATCGAATAGGAGGCTGCATCTTACAAGCTCCGCCTTTTTAGCAGCCTCCTCAATTCCCAGCTAGCTATTTTGTGGGATAATCTTGATTATGTAATTTTGTATGTAGAAATTTGATAATTGTTTTATTGATTATTATCAAGATGTGCAGAACCATATATACATCGTATGTAAATATTCGAAATGGAAATAAATGAAATGAAATAAAATGAAACATACTGAACATTCACCATGTCAAGATAAATCATTAGGTTTGACCATCCATCTAGTTAAACCACGAAAGAAAAGTTGCATTTTTACGTTTGTCCCTCTGTTTGGATAAAGGACAAATATACTGTATGTGTATAGCTGATACTGTATAGGTGTAATATTTTCTCTGTATTCAAGGGTATTATAGGGTATTAACGGACTGATATGATACCATGTGACCTCGGGCCAAACCTTAATCAGGAAATTGCTCTTTGCCTTGACATTGGAAGGATAATAACATCGATTTCAATTTCCCACCCGAGGGAGGGGGTATTTCACAAAAAAGTTAAGTGCGACTTGAAATCATGCTTAAGCACCAATGTCCACACGATACTGTAATATCATCGATTATTACACTGTTATGACAGTCACACCAACGAAACCAAACCCATAACGAATGATAATCTGTCATTGGTATAATGTAATATCTTCTATTAAACCGTGACTGGTGACTATGTCCGTGGTTTGGATCTGACCGACGTGCTAACGCGTTAGCATGGGTTACGTAGTACCGCATGCAACGGGGAATTTTGGGGCACTCTTAAATCTCTGTGACACACCCCCAGCTCACGCTAAGTTAATAGATCAATACGTCATCATTAAATCGGCAACGTTAATTGAGTCTCTATTCAAGCGATAAATGAAGGTCATTTTAATAATACGGCGATCTATCAAACCGTCACAATGAAACTTCGCCATAAAAATCATTCACATCGTTAAACAATCATGTGATTCCGTCAGTTGCCTTTTACCCCATTATGGTAATTACTTACGATATTATTTCAAAAATTACCTTTATTCTGAAGTAAATTTTAACTTAGACCATGCCATCTCTGTGCTTAAATAATGGGGAGCAGGAAAACGTCAAAAATTTGTTTACATTGTATGCTTCTTGTGATTTACTATGTTGTTTCCTTATGCTTTAAAGATGAAAACCGAGTTCTTTATACAACCAATGTGGTCCTTGGATGGTGTGAATAATTTCAACAATTTCTAAATTTTTGAAGAACCTTGAAAGGTTCCAAACACGGGAAAAAAAATGTTCAAAATTTTTTGAGAATGTATGATTTTGAAAACGAATTAACAGACTGTCATAACTTCAGGTATCTTTCTTAATCGGCATTATCCTGGTTTAAGTCACCCCCTTATTCACTGCCGTTCATTTCGTCAGCGGCGGTGACTTCTTTCCTCTCCCATTGACTTTGAACACAATGAGCGCACACACACCGACACACACGAGAAGAGAGGTGACTTATTTCAGGATAAGGCCTATTAATCTATAACTTATATTATGCTGAAATACGAAATGAAGATTATTTTAAATAAGCTTAAAAGCAGATTTCCATTTCGAATAAGGTTTGAAAGCCACGATCTCAAATCCAACCAACTCAGGCTATATTCACACTTTAGTGAAACCGACTCCAGACCGATCAAAGCTATTACGTTATTTCCAATGGCATATCATCGATCGGTTTGGAGTCGGTTTCGGTTACAGTCACACCAAAGAAACCGACTCCAGACCAATCAAAGCTAATACGTTATTTCCAATGGCATATTATCGGTCGGTTTGAAGTCAGTTTCATTTGTGTGGCTACAGCAAAAACCAAGGTTGTTCTTTCACTAATTACTGAAAAGTGTCATCGTAGATATCTAAACAGGGTTCATCTCTTATCAGATCATTAAGATAATTATATATAGTCATGCGTTGATCATGACGGAGGAGGGGGGTCACAGGGGGAACATCCATGCCCCCCTTTTTAAAGCCATCTATTTTAAACACCCTAGCACCCTCTTGTGCCCCTTCTCTCCGAGATGTGTCTTGCTATTGCTTGTCATGCGGGTCAAAAATTAAGGAAGTAGTGATATATTATTTTGCCTGTTAAACAAAGTGACGTATTCCTTCCCCCCCCCCCATTTTGAAATCCGAGTGGACGTTCCATAAAGATACTCGTAAGTTAAGAGCGACTTTAAGATCGACTGGTGATCCTTTCTTACGCGCTAAACAATCACCACTGAACATATAATGGTGAATATCATTTACCACAAGAAAGGATCACCAGTCGTTCTTATTTTAAAGTCGCTCTTAACTTACAAACAGCTTTATGAAACAGCCCACTGGTTACATCCTCTAATTGTCATAAATCATCCAACTCCACCTTCGCAACCCTTCCCCATTGTACAGAGTGCGTTGTATTCTCACATACTAATTAATCAATTATAACTGATACAATCATCGTGTAGCATAATCAGGGGCAGAAATCTCTCCCAAAAGGTAGGGGGGACAAGGGGCTGTAAAATTAGACCAAAAAAAGGTTATCACCCCAAAAGTATGGTCATCTCGTCCTAAAATAATGTTTTATTTCGATTTTGAATGATGTATTTCTTACCATCATAAAATACCACAAATAGTAGGGGGGACACTTGATATTGTGTCCCCTCTACTATTTTGAGTAGGGGAGACACGTCCCCCTGTCCCCCCTGGGATTTCATTAAAATAACAAATGCATTTTTACAACACAATTTCCTCATCCAAGAGATACACACCGCGATTATTAGCACACAATCCAATTCTTTTTAACGTCAAGTATTATCAACCTTAAAAAGGTGAAACGTTGCACCTTTAATAGGGTGCAGAAATTTCTTAATGTGTAAGATTCATGATATTGTCTCTGTCTCTAAAAAAATTGAGCACCTTTCCAAAGAAAGGGACCATGTATTTTTTATGGATAAAAATAACGAAGATATTGGGGTAAAAAACGTTTTCTAGTAAATTCTCACAAGAAAAATTAATTAGAATTTTCGCTTTCGAAATAGACATGTTTTGTAGTAATTTCACACAAATAATTTTGTCCAAATTACTTAGCCCTTTCGCGCCATTTTCGCTCTTAAGTATATTATGTAAAAACTAATTAACTTATTATTCATTTATATATTGATATTGACAGGGGTTGTCCCGTTCAGGCCAAATTGGACAGCTTACTGTACATTATATAAACATATTATTTACTGAAATCGAACGGTGATCAACAATATTTTTCATAATTCATTGATAAACAAGAATAAAGCATAAATAATAATAATATGGCATTATTACAATTGGGTAGATATCATATAAACATTTTCTTAGTCTATGTTTATCAGGCATGACAAGGAAGGATCTATAATTGAATGTAAAATACGATCCTTCGAATTCATAAAAACCTTACGGTTTTGATATAGAATATGCAAGTAATATCTAATTAATGTAATATCCTACTATGATCATCATTTCATGGTACTAAATACTATGAAAAGGTAACAAATAATGGCAAAGTTATTATGTTCCATACGTCTTTGTCATCGCGTGCAATGCTGAGTGCCTCCAGTCATTTTGTCTGAATCACTCATTTAAAAAAAATCTTGGATTCTGTATTCATGAGTTAATTTGAACTCATTGAATTATATAGATGATGAGAAGAGCGTATTTTGAGATGGGAATACATAATTGAAGAGCATTAAGAATGAATGAACATAGGTGCTTAGGGAATTTACGACATGGTTAGTGAACTGTGTAATCATTTTTGCGCTCAAAGATTGAGTGAAAAATGTTAATTGAATAACAAAGCAAGAATTTACTGTATCTGTTTATAGGCGGGGAGTAGAAGTTTAGAAGTGTATGAATAACCAACCCCAAATAAGAAAAGACGATGCATACCATGCTGAAAGAGGAAAGGTGAGTTTAATTACTGTAATTTTGCCTCTTCAGTCTATACCTTTGACAGCCATTTTGATTTTCAGCATCACCCATATAGTTTGTATACACAAAAAAATACACGATCAAAAATATACCCGGTAGTATAATAAAGCATCACACAACCCTAATAATTCATGATACAAAACAAAATGTGATACTGCATTTTTCTTACGTTTGAAGATGGACACACCCACACACACACACACACTCTACACACTAAACACATACGCAAAACACACACGCAATCACCCTCCCCCAACGCATATCCCCACATGTATTATTTCAACTCTTAAAAAAGATGATTAGTTGAAAAATGATGGATTCCTGATTAACGGTATTGCTGGGCAAAATTGACTGGAAACTGGTTTAGTTGATGAGAAGAACGATCGACAGAGAAAAGAAAAGAATAATTGTTAAGAAAAGGAAACGGCAAAGAGAGAACGAAATAAAACGAGCATAAGAATGAGAAAAAGATGAATAAAAATGATCAAAAAAGAAAAGGAGATAGAAAGAGTGGGCTAAAGCTGAAAAAATAGGGTTGCATTTATAAATGATTGGCAAACGAAAGACATACAAAATGAAGAGTTTGGGAAAATGATAGATTAAGCAATATAAAACAGACTCAGATAAATGTGTCGAGAGAGGGGAGAGATAGAAATACAAAACAAAAAAAGGGGGAGATAAAGGGAGAGCGCAAGTGAAAGGGTATACCATGGAATATACAAATGCGTATGCTTGCTCTTAATTTTGTTGGTGTGTTAAATTGCTCATGTGTTGACTTTTGCTTTCTGTTTCTGATAAAACATGAGGATTGTTAATCAGTGAATTAATTTGTTTTATTGAGAAATGTGTGTGTAGGGCGGGCTGTGTGCTGAGGTTGAAGTTGAAGTGTATGAAGCCAATGCCTGTATTGATTGGCGAGTGTATATACTCTGTGGGGATACATCACAGCTATCAGCGTGATCGTTTCGCCTCGTTTCACCGGTCTTCTACAAACCATTTTCCCTGGGTATATATCGGCCGAATCCGGCCTAATTATAGTCATCATTAAAACAACCAGGAACGCAAAGTGGTCTGTCGATTAAAAAATCAAGGCATGTGAAGGGGTAAATAAAAAAAAAAGGGGGAGGGGGGTAAATGGATTCTTGGCGCCTGTTTCGGTTTTCGGGATGTTTATGAAAATTAATCATCATAGGAAAATGAATTATAATATAGGCCCATTTTGTCTTAAGGTGTATTATCATATCATAAGAGAAAGGTGTTGAAGAAAAATTAATTGAAATTCTCATTTCTCCATTTTACATTCACTGACCAATATGGTCAAGAGAGGCATCGTATTATGAAATACCAAGGCAGACACCCCCCTTAAGAAAGTTAAAGTAGAATAACATTAAATTGATAACATTAAATATATATATATATATAATAAATATATAAACATAATGAATAAATTTACCGATTAGTGTGATACATAAATGAAATAAATATTTTAAAAATAAATAAAGATAATGATAATAAATAAAATCAATATGGGTAAATAAAGTTGAATAAGACTGAAATAAAATAAAGAGAAATTTAATGAAAAAAATAAAGACAAAAAAATAAAACAAATACAATAAAATAAGACCCTCAAAACCAACAAGAATAGAACGAGCCTACAAAACAAAACAAACGAAAATAACAACACAACCCTACGCTGTAGTCAAGACCAAAATTTATTAGTGTGATAATGTAATCAATTAATGGGTTTATCTAGCCTCCTATATTATGTTAGAAGAATCGTGATGTGTGAGAGCCGAAAAATAAGGTACAAGATGGAAAAAGTATTACAAATAGTGACCAAAAATAATCTGGAATCAACATGTTTGTGTTTTTTGTGGAAATTCCATTTACGCATTATCACAAAATTCTCACTATCTTTGTCTCCCACCTCTTCCCCCCCCCTGTCCCTTTCTCTCTCCTCACCCCCGCTATTCTCCCATTCAGTCCTTCATACGATACGCTGCTCCCATAACATCAAGGCAAATTAAAAGTTAATGGCGGTGTTTTTATGACTCTCGCTAATCGGTGATTAACTGCCGCTGACGGTTCAGAAGTGTTATCACCCTCTGGTCAGTATATACATGATAATGGATGTTTCGAGGAAAGCCCAATTTTATATGCTCACATTTTATATACCTCTCGTACATCGTTACTGAATAAAGAATGAATAAATGAATGAAAAAAGCACTACATTGTGGAAAAGACATCACTTTAAATGTGTCAGGAACTGTTAAAAGTCGTATGTATATTGATATTGGTCGATACCGCTAATAAAAAAAGCCTTTATTTTGTAATTTTTATTGGACGTGTCCTTTCAAATTTTGTCTCGTCAATCGAATGAAAATCCATCAACATGGTAACTTTAAGGTATTTATGGTTGGTGTACAATGACGACATATACTGAAACCTATGCAATCGAATATAATTTATGGGAAAGTCAAGGGCGGCACCGGGTATTTTGATGGGGAGGGGGCAAGACGGTACGAAGATGATGTCATTTTTTTTGTCTGAAATAAATTACATGAATACAGACTTTCACGACCCAGGTCCATCCTTTTATCAATTTCATTCTTATTTTTCCCCTTTTCTGCGTCTGTCTTTTTTTCTCCCCATTTTGTTTATTTTTGTTTTTACTACTTGAAATTCATGGGGGACGATAGCCCCACCCCTTCGGTGACATCTTCAAAATGGAGATGAATGACCTATCTTAAATGGATTCTTACATTTGTTTTTCACCCAGTCATCCACTTACATTGTTTCGATGGAATATATTTTAAGGGGGAAAAATCATAATTGATTTGGACCTGTTTGATAAAAAAAGACATGATCATTCTAATATTATTTTGACAAAAGTATGGGATGACTACTTGAAATCTGAAAAAGAAGCGATAATATTACATTGAAAAAAAAAACCCCAAAAAGGTAACGTGATACAAGATGTGATGACGTTCTGAGTGATAGATGATGTTCGCGTGAAATAGAGCAGGCCATGTTATCATCATTATATGTGTACCGAAGCATCAATTCGGGAAAATATAGGCCCCCATCAAAGTCCGGCTTATGACAGTTTCTCCTAGCATATTAAGAATATTGAGAGAGGCATATCATATGAGAGGAGAAGTACAATGACGAAAACATGGAGAAACATTACTCATTAAAACTTATGTTAGATTAGATATTATATGAACTTTCCAGCTGTTCGTTGAAACAGAAATTGAATGTAAATCGAAATAAGATTTATCCTAAATCGGCAATTTGTGACTTTTGAAAATCATTGGGTATTTATTCCTTCCTCTGGATTTTGATAAGTCAGTGGCACTAGCTGAAAATACAAAGCGATATTTGAGCAAGCATTTATATCGATTTCGAAGATCTAAAAAATGTCTAAACGTTGGAAAAGGGGCATATGACTTTATAAAACAAATTTGGTTACGATAAATCTGCGTTCGTACAAAAAGCCTATGGGAAGTGGACGCACCGTGAATTTTAAGTGTGGAGTGGGGGTAGAATGCCAGTGTGGAGGGTAAAATAAAATGTGGGGAAGGGCAAAAGCTGACCAAAAAACACAGAAGCATGTGCGTACCGCAAAATCATGCGCAAAGTGCGAGATTTAGATTGTTTTAGAACACTTACATCAGCGTGTATATGATACTTATGACAGGTCGTATACACACAGGCGTACAGATAGGGGGCAGGGGGCGTGGACCCCAAACATTTTCAAGACCAAGAAAGGGGGAAAAGGAAAGGAATGGTTGAAATAGTTGGCCTACTTTCGAAATATCATGTTAAAATCTATCACAAAATTGATTATTATTTTTTAATAAAAAAAGTTAGAAAAAATTGCTAGCTCGCTCCGCTCGCTCGTAGCCTTTTAAAAATGTTGCCCATACGCCATGTGGCCCCCTCATATATATCAGCTCGTAACGCTCCTGCGTACCTACTTTGTGTAAATTACTCTACAATTTTTTTTCTTTATTTTCCGAAAATTCTAAGGAAGGGGTAAGCCCCAATATCCCCCCCCCCCTTCCCTTGGTGCCGCCACTGCCCATGGTTCTCGTGTCTGGATAGATAAGCAATGAGTCTTATATATAGGAAACACGTCTATATGGCTATTTCAAAAGTAGAATTCCCAGATGTGTCATGATATTGAACCCTCATATGACTGAGTGTAATCGATAATGATTATTTATGAAACAATCACCACTGAACTGACCACTGGGACAGATCTTAGGAAAGGTCAATATTCACTACCAACAGCTTGGACTCAAGTTATCAATAAAATTCGTTATCAACTCATTATTTCATCAGTGAAGAAATTGGGAACAGGTGTTGTGCTATAGTTAAAACTATCCATATAGAATATGAAAACTATTGCCCGAGAGAGATCCAGTGAATAAGCAATTATTATAGTTTTTTTTAGCATGTAAAACAAAATAACGAAAGAAAAATATAGAATATGAGAATATTATGCTTGGCCTCTATTTTGAACCTATCATGCTTATCGGAGGATGAAGGGTTGATTATGGGGTGAGGATATGTGAAATCCATTGCAAAATTAGAAATGTGACTGGTCAACCCAGTCTCAAAAAAATTATGTATCGAAACACACCATCCGCAAATTGTCAAATTACCATAAAGTACACATTCTTTAAAGTACTTCTATATTTTGGGGAATATTTTTCTAAATCACTTAAATTTCATAAGGGGGCCTATCCCATGTATCCATGTTCCCTCTATCTGTTAATCCATGTACATGTATGTTGGGAAAGCGTATAAAAACATCGGAAACGGAGTATCCATGCCAACTCCCATTTTTTAAATCATGTTAATGCTGTAGACATGCTCCGATAGCGAAATCGTGTACAGGCACTTAGCAATAATTACGTATATGTAAAAGAACAAAATAAAGGGGAGAAAAGAGTCGGAAATTATGTTGAGTGTGAGTTTTCAATGCTTAATTACTGCGTGAGAGTGTATTCGGGAACGACGTGGGTGTGTGAGGGTGTGTGTGTGCGTGTGTGCATGTGGGGGTATGCGTAGGATATAAAAAGTGTATCGTAAGTTTCGAGTGTGTGTGGGTGGGTGGGTGGGTGAGAGGTTGCGTGCGTGTGTGAATTTTTATATGAAAAGGTCTGACGTTGGTTTTCTGCCAATATATCATATAATAAAATCATATCTCCTTCACTCCCCACCAACAAGTCAAGCTAACATATAACTCTAACTAAAAGCATTTCAGTCTAACCTTTAATTATCAAAAAAATTATCATATATTATATATTCTAAATAATGTCACTACAAGCCTAATGACCTGTGCACCTGCCATGTTTCTCTTTTCATTTTCAGTTTTATTTGCACCTCCCTTCTCTCCCTCCCTCTTTCCTTTGCTTTCCTTTTTTCTCCTTACAATTTTATTAGTATTTTGAATTTATCATTATCATTATTAGTATTGTTATCATTGTAATTAGTAGGTCTATCTAAATTACTTTCTATGTTTTGATGTCGCTTATTCGCTTTATTTTGGTATTTTGTAGATTTTTTTTAAAGCTCGTTTTCCGCCCGTCTCTTGTATGTAGGTTATGTTAATTAGTATTGAAACTAAGTTTAGGGACTTGCCTTTTATACAAGCTCTTCTTTTCTTGGTTCAGTTAATTAATCAATCTTCAATATTTGTTATGAAATGTCATTGAACTATATGTGTTATTTTTAACATGTACTTGTAATGTAATTACTTCGATTACATTATTTTTTTGAACGGAAATATATAAATCTAAATCTAAACATATTGAAAACGATGAGTGTGTGTGCATACTATAAGCATGGAGCTATTACAGTTAATAGCTCTATGCTATAAGCCAGTGAGAGGGGGGAGGGGGTAGTATATATATAGGCAGTGAGCCAGGCAGAAACAATGACAGAGAAAGAATGTTGGAGTAATAGAAATAATGATAATGGCAATATTAAAGACAAGGGGGCGACGCTCCTTCTGTAGAAGCATGACAAAAGTTGAGCTTATTAGGGCGAATTAAAGATCATCAAAATGGAATTATGATCGGTGTAGGAACGACCTTTTATAGAAGTCAGACGAAATAGTGCAATACGTGGTCTGGAAATCATTCTCGCGTTCGACAAACCGATCCATTTGCGACCCAGATGACTGTCAGCCGTGAAGAAGATATGATGCCTCATCATTCCATACCTCTACCAAACTTCACCCAGGGTACCTCCCCATCATCTGACCACGACCTGGGATATCGCGATGTCCGCCACTGCACAAAAAAGCCAATCCACATGCATTTGCCGCCGTGAATGCGCGCAATGCTGCGAGAGATGTGAAGCGAGTACTTGGCGGACAAAATTTGTGTCTGGAAGGGGCTCTCCACCGACTGCGGAATTAATCACATTTTGGTTCCTTTCATTTGGCTTTATCCTGATTGCTTGAATCGCATTAGGGTTATCCCCACCGGCGTGTTTTCTATTCTAAAATAGATGAGTTAAAATAAGAGACGGACAGTACCACGAAGAGGGTTACATGTTATCCTTGAACGAACGAGCGAACATGATGAAGAGGATTCTCACATCAAGATAATAAGTATTAACATTGCGCAATCAATAAACCCATTTTCTCTCCCGCCCCCCCCCCCAAAAAAAAATGAATACCACGATGTCTGGTCCTAGATTAGATTGCTACGTTTAATATTTGTGTCGGCCTCGGCTTTTTCTCAATATTATATGTGTTTCCATTTAATTTTTCATGATGAGCATTGTTAAGAATGTTCTATTATCATCACCATGAGCATTACTGGTGAACAGATGAGGGGATTGGAGCCATGGAATTTTTTTTGCTCACTCACAGTCAGTTTTTCAGAAAATTTGCCTCATGTGAAGTTAAGACAAACAAATTGTAAAGAAGAGAACAACACAAAGGGTCAGTTTATAAATTAAGACTATCATAACGCCAGAATAAAAGACTAAATGAGGACTCTGATTGGGCATTTCTTTAAAAATCAGATTAATTATTCCAAATGAATACACCACCAAAAAATAAAGGTTGTTTGCCCATTTTCGTTCTAACTTTTGGCAAAATCAAACATGTGCTTTGTGCACTACGAGCACGAATACTCTGTACACTTTCAGATTTCTTAAAGATATTTAACAAATAGGCTGGATTTTGACAAAAATGTCATTTTACATTTAAATTAATTCCACCTATCTTCCATCTATTCATCGAAAGGCTTATTTATTCCTTGATAAGGTAATCATGGTAATGACAAGTTATGCCCTTCTTTTTTCTTTCTTCTCCTTTTTTCACTTTCCCCTCTTTGTTGTCTCCCCTACATGAACAATTCGGGGGGGGGGGGGGAAGGAGCGTTCGTTTCCCGTTAACCGCCCCATGCCACCATGGACCTATCTGAAGTATTAGCCCAATTTATAGGCTTTATCAATGTTATTTCAGGTCACATCAAAATCCAGATCGAAATATAGAAATTATAATAATTTAAAAGAACTTAATAAATGTCTTTCTGCCCTTTTGTGTCGACGATTTTATATAAGACTTATCAGATATAAACATGTCACAGCCCTATAGTAGCAAAACCACCCATTGACAAAATGAACGCGCGTTATTCTGTTCTTGTGTGTGCGTTCTTGCTTCCCATATCTGATGTGCTGGACCAGTGCTTTAAATTGTAGCCTGGTCCAAACATGAATTTTAATCTGGTCTGACGTATTGGCGTAGTGCGGGGTCTACTAAGTAAATTAAGAGGTGGTCTGCCACAGTATAGGGAGGTAGTAGCCCCGCCATAATGTCATTCCATGCCAAGCCAGCTACGTAGCTCATACATCACACCCTGTTATCCTGACATTCACATACAAATGAAAACTAAACCCAGTGCTGATGATACAAATGACTCTATCCCAGTCTTATATTGATGTAATTGCCACATGTCCCGCGCGTGACGTCCATTTGCTTTCATTCATCACGTCATACAAACACCTGGTAAAACAAGACTAATTTAGCTTGATGACTTAATGGAAAAGGGGTTTCGAAACTGAGACGAAAAAGAAGTAAATTGTTAGAGGCGAAATGCCGTGTATACAATACTAGGAAAGTTGGAATTACGCATGATCTTACTCCCGGCATGGTCGAATGAGATTATATATAGTGATCAAAGTATTTTCACAGTCTTCCATTAAAATGAATCAGTCTGAAATGACCAAATGAGGAGGTAAATGGGAAAAGCCGACATTTTCGTAAATTAGTTTGGGCATCACTGCTATCATCACCACTGCCTAGCCAATGCTAGCATAGCCAATCACCGTCAATATTATAAGAGACCCGTGTTTAGAGGAACCAATGTGACGTCACAGATGAACGTATACCCAGAATGCAAGGACATCCGGGATGACATTTATACGCAATCCGACTGTTATATGGCAAGCTAAAAGTCTCAATCATTCTTAATTGCAATTCCTGAAGAAAAAAAAAACAATGTTAAAAGACAAATTGTATACAAAGTCGGCATTTTCCCCCATTATCGATACAATATGAATATACTATTCGTGAGTTAAGTGGGGGAAATAAAGCTGGGACAACGGCGTAGGCCTAATTACTGTGCCGACTTTTTGTTGTAAATACTTTTTGAAAAAATCAGCGTCTTTTTAGAACATACAGTATTAAGCTCTGAATATGCCACTAGTTCTTAATGTCACGCATAGCTTTATAAACAGTTTGATTTTTTAGACACACAGAGATAACACGTTGCATCATGGCCGTGCACATATTCATTTTTTTTTCGGGGGGGGGGAAGATGCATACAAACTTATCGAAACACCTCGAAAACGAGAGAGCGAAGCAACCGGGCTTGTCATGGGAGCGCTTTTGCATTTTCTAAAGTGAAATTGAAGGATTTCGTGGACACTTTTGGTGAAGTTGGTGAAAATGTTCAGTAAAAAAGTCGCAAAATATCTAGGGGCCACAAGCCCCCCCCCCTCCGCTGCGTAGGGCCATGCATTGCATTTGTTCAATTGATAGTTACAATATTCATATCATGGTTCTTTAAAGAGTCTTCTGTCTTGGAATCGTTCCATAAAAAAGTGCATCGTAAGTTCTCAACGAAATTAGAACAGGTAGCTCAGAAATCTTTCGTCAAAGTTCAACAGCATTCTATATTTACATGCCTTCATTCAATATCAGGACTGTAACCGAAGTTATATTGATTGTGCGTACTGTTTCTCGAGTAAAATACCTTTTATAATGATATATGTTTACCCCCAAATATTTAACTTAAATAACGTAACTAAAATATCAGTGACCCCATTGACGTTCTGGACGGAAATGTCATAGTGAGCGAAATTCTTTCAGCGGAAAACCTATCTAAATCTTTCGATATCAGCATATTCTTTCTATGATTTTTGCTTCCTTCGCCCTCCCCCTTCCTATAGTCATTTTTGTTAATATTAGACTTAAGTCAATAACCTAGAGGCGATCTAAGGAAGATATGAACATTTCGAAAAACAAAGTTCTTTGAAATTCTTTTTGATATAAAGTTTTCTTTCCCTTGCTTGTTATCATTTTCATAATTAAATATCAATTTGCAGTCGCCCCCTCCCCAACCTGTATCACCGCCCCTGAACTGTCAATCTTTCTGTATTTTCTATTACTAAGTATGCTCAAACATTTTACATTCTAAATGACACAATCGGTCCTCTCGACCCCGTTACCTTATCCATATTGAAAAAGAAGGTGAATCTGGTTGGGGGGAAAAGAGAACGATTTCAGGCGAGAATGAAGTATGTTGAAGATGTTGACGAGACTTTATCATGACTTTATCTAGCAGGCCAAAGTTCTCATCGTTTGAATGGATTTCTCAATGATTATTTCAATCTGACCTCGTACTGCTTTTATCTTTGACTGTTAAAAATTGACTTTATAATGCATATAAATTTAACATCCTCTCCCACAGTTTGTTTGACTACCCCCCCCCCTCTCCTTTCTCTTTTTCTCCCGTCTGCTCTCTTTGCACATTACTTTCTCTTCATTCCGTAATATTTCTTTTTTTTTCTGTTTTCCCATATTTCCCCTGTAATATTTCCATTCCTTCCCTTCATCGGTCTTCTAACATCTCTCTGTAAAAAAATCTATATGGCGGCTCTCTTTTCTCCCAACAAGCACTCGAGTTTGACACCTGGTAAAATACAAGCAATCAATCTTGTCTGCAAATACACTCGTCTCTCCACGTGTCAACATGACTGGGCCATTAAACAGAGATTTAGAACTCTTCGAGGTCATTCTCAAACACTATTTTTAGATTTCACTTTTAAAAAATCATATACTTTGCTCTTGAGTGAAGAGAATGAAGAGTAGGATAAAGGTGCTCGAAAAGTGTTACAGATATGGAAAGGTACTTGAAAATAAGTCGATATCAAGATAATGCACGAGATGATATAGAAACATCAATAGAAAAATACGATAGATAGCCTACAGATAAATATAAATTATGCAGATAGAAGTAAATTAATAAAGGAACAAGGATGGAAAGGTAACGGTAGACAGATAAGAGATAAATTAATCGAAAGTGATTTGGATAGAAAAATATGGATAATTATGTTGGTATATTGAATAACAAGATATACTTATCCATAGTATAGATATATACATTGGGTCTATATCTTTGTTTAACGAGGGAAACCGACTGACTTGATTTCTAATCTCTCCCCGAAAGTATACTATCAGGGATATTTTTTTTAAATAGAATTTCGTGGGTATTTTTTAAGCATGCTCCTTTAATGAATTAATTCCCAGTCTTTTTATATTCTCCAAATTCTGTGGATTGAAAGTCAATTTAATAGCTTGTGGTCAGGATCGAATCCAAAATTGGATCGGAAGTTTCAGTCGAATACATTTGAATTCTATATATATTTGATTGAAACTTCAATCCAACTTGGGTGAGTTCATATCTACTTTAGACAGAGTTGATGAATAAAAATATTAAAATGCAAAGAAAGAAAAGCTCATTTGGAAAATAATACGATGAATAAAAAGCCGTTGTACATGTATAATTTCTCATATTTGTATAATTTGTTCCATACTTGTACCGTATCTAAGCACTTGCTTTGATCCAGCTTAGGCATGGCGGTTTGTCACTTTTCAAAACTCATCAACGCCCGACAAAGGAAATTGAATTGATGGGGTCGAAAAAATCTGTTTATCTGATGGTCAATCGGATCGGGATCGCCCTAGCCAATAACCCGTCTATGTGGTCTAGTGGTTAGGGATTTGGCGTTCTGAGCTGATGGGGCCCGGGTTCGATTCTGGTTCGATTTTCGGCCTCACCTACATTTCCAAAGGGTGGATAGCTCTGGGGCACCTTGATTTATGCTCCGCCTACCATGGTTCTCTTCATTTATTTCTTTCGCAACACATTTAAATACAAGAGTTGCCAAAGCTGTTGTGCATGTATTTCTCACATTTATATATTATTATATAGGCCTATAACGAGGTAGCACGAAGAAGAAACGCGCGAGAGGGGGTGTGGTAAGACACATGAATGACTAGAATTGGGATAATTTCAGTTCGATAGTATTAAAAGACAAAATCTAAATATGAAGTTGGAAGTTCTTTGTAACATCTGAAGGTTTCAGTGGCGAAGAAGAATAGTGTAGTAGGTTTCATGGTCACCATGTATCATTCTTGGGCAAGTGTTGGTCCTGAAAAGGACCACTCAAACTCTGAGTCCTGCAAAAAAAGTCAACTCCTGGAGAATATGTTTTGAGCACGGTGAAGGAGTGTTGCTGCAAGCTTGGGTTATTGTGAGTTTGAATGGTCCTTTTCAGGACCAACCCTTGCCCAAGAAAGATACATGGTGTACCGTGCGACCTATACTACACTATGAAAGTTCTTTATTACTGAACATTTCAGAAATATTATTTCTTCAAAATCATTTTCTTATATCAGAAAAGATTAAAAAGACATTTTTGATACAGCAATCTAATTTTTTGATCGATATGGAATTAATATTTTAAAAATGGCATAATATTTTACACTTTTAGTTTCATTTTCTTTATTTATTCTTTTTTGTAGGGGGTGGTCCATGCTTCCCCAGCCCCTATACGCCTGTCCAGTTCATCCGGGTGGTATTGTTGGTAAGTAACGGGATGTTCTCTACCCTTTGCTTCAAGTCCTTCAGGTCCTGGATCATTCTCTCAGGCACGCTCGCAACAACACTGTGCAAATCCTTCGCCGACCGTACTAAAAATATAGTCTCCAGGAAAAGTCGGCTTGTTTTGTGGGACCAGGGCTTTATATATATGTATATGGTAGAACCCCCTTGCTTATGATCAAGCCAGCGGTGTTGGGGCCTGTTTGGGCAGAGATTACGGACGCTCCACGCTTCCAGATCCCCGTCGCGACAGACAGCCCTACAACTAGTATTTACAATGACAATGAAACACGAAGGTTAAACATGAAATGCAGGCGATGTTACCCGGCGAGGTATGTGACCGTGTTGATGCAAAAAAAAGGTAATGTCAGTTTAGATTTTCCCCGGGACATGAACGACTGAAAGATTGTAATTGAAGCTCGTGCTTTTTTTTCTCCGAAAAGGGTAATATCCACAGAAGATGACGTCATAAGGATCATACACGCCTGATCTCCTTATCTCTTGAATATTGCAACATTTGAATAAAAGTATAAAAAAATTATAACTATATCATGGATATTGCAATGTCATTCAAACATGTCGTAAATAGAGAGACTTATGACAATCATGAATTTTTGTTCCTTTTATTTCCCTCTCCCTCTCCCTGTTTCCTGTTTTCTCTTTTCTTTCTTGATCACTTTCATACTCCTTCTTTTCCATCAGTCCTTGTTTCCTCTTTCTCTCTATATTGATAGGTACACTTAATTCCAACTATTCTTATTTCATTCATGCATGCTAGGTCGTTAAAATATACTGTATATCATTTACCGAACAAAATCACACCCAAAACACTCAGGACATACTTATGTCGATTTGCTCTTATTTCTTTTTTCCATATAATTATATTCGCATAATTCATATGGTTTTGTAATACCAATAATACAATTAGGAACTCATGTTAAAAATCAGAACAACTTAAGTTAAACTACGAGGTAGCATACATCCCCTTCTTCTTATTACTTTGATTTGAATTATGATATAAATCTTTGTACTACTTTGATGTGCATATCTCTTATCTTTGTTAATGTTAATTATTATACTGTATTCATTTCATGTTACCCTGTATCATGTTCGGTAATAGCAGGTAAACTGGGCTTATTGTAACAAATGTTTCCTTGTATTAATATAATATAATGTAATTTATTTATCTAAAAAAACATTTAAGCCCATAAAATCAGTAGGCTCTCAGGACACTCTGGAAGATTAATCCTATAAAATTGCGTTTCAATACATGTCGTAATTTGTATTTTTTTCATGATTTATTTATAATTATTAGAAATGGAAATGGAAAAGTATTTTTCGATTACCTTTATTACCGTAGTAGGAGGAGAACCCCGCAGACCATCGCAAACTCAAGTCCTATTTCGGACTGCATGTTATTTCCGACCCGAAGTTTATGTTTGCCCATGTTTACAATTAGTTGCAGTTTACTCATTTGAAAACAAACAGACGTCGAAATGACGTAAGTCCACAAAATGTTAAATATAAATGTTTCGGGTAGTTGATGGCTACGATTGGGGGTACATTATTTCCTATAACAATTTATTGTCCCCTGTCCCGAAGCCCCTCCCCCCCCCTCCGCAGTCTCTCACTCTGTATAAGTCTCTCCATCAGTCTTTATCTTCCTATCTTGTGAATTAAATTATCTGAAAATGAGCAAACTTATGAAACAATAAACTTTATGCCCATTTCTTTCGTTGTTTCCTTTTTAATACAATGAAGTTTAGCTTCTCTGCTCGACTCTACTTTCAGAAAAAGGTGTCATGTTTTGGTGAATGTGCCGGACTCCCACTGTATCTGTTTAAATATGACACTTTTGTCTTTAGACAAATTCTGAGGTTGAAATTCACGAGCGATGTCGTTTGCTAAACATGAATTATGAGCTATTTTTTGTAAATTGTTTAGATTATTGGACGAATAAGATATAAATATCCATTGAACGCTTCTCGCTTTTTCCATTGCAACGTCATCACAATTTTAAACCCTATATACCCCAGTCAGTGGCTAAAGAAAAAATGAAATGGAGAGGGCCTAGCTCGGATATGATGCCTACTTGTGAGAATATGCAAGCGAGCGAAGCATCCCTCTGCCCCCACCCCACCCATAAAAAGAGGTCTCTTATGGATTTGATACAAGTGTCAAATCCACCAGATATTGAATGATATTCATAAAATCATTTCAGGTACAACGGTCATAGTTTCACAAAAAATGTTTTTTTTTTAAATCTATCTTCACTTTCGAGGTGTATGGAACCAACCTCCCCCCCCAAAAAAAAAATGATAATAATAATAATTGATAAATAAGTAAATAAATAAATACATAAATACATAAATACATAAATAAATAAATAAATCAATAAATAAATAAAAATTAATTAATTAATTAATTTAAAAAAATTATTGACTCGACTATAGCACAATCTCTGACAAAAATCGATCACATTCAACTGCATGTACATGTAGGCTGGAAATAACCAAGAAGTGGTGTTTTGAAATGCCGAAGCTGATTAAGGCGATTCAGCTAGGGCTTTATGATCTATGTGTCAGGGTATAAGTCATGATATGTGCACTGGGTTATGACATGCGTCAAACGAGCTCTTATCAGGGTAGAAACTTGATCAATATCACCGTTCCGGACTATTGCTTTTGGCTAAAAATAGACAATGGGAATGGCATTAGAAATATTATAAATTGAATCATAAGTTACAAGTTGACCACTAAGACGGGTAGATTATAATCATGTAAGATCGAATATGATGTTCCATAAACTTTATCTTATATTACTGCAAATCAGGGTCATATCTTTCTTTGAACTCTGATTTCCCAAATTCGGGCACGTTCTATCCGGGGAGGGGGGGGGGGTTCTATCAACCATTTTTTGGGGGGGATCTGTAATGGAGGTGCCGTCGCAGTGGCAAAGCTTGATAGTCATTCGCCGAACTAAAAAGTAACGGGTTCCAGCTTCGGGAAGGCGTTTATTCTCCAGCCTTTGTGCGTCAAATAGATATATATTTAAGAATGCTATAGACATCAACGGAAAGTAAAGAAACAACAGTTAAAACAATAGATTAATTCACACAGCAGATATCGATCACAAACTATGTAACAATGAAAATAATCTGTGATGCAAAGAGATACATTTCTTTCAACGTATATCAGACAGATGAATATTTGGTCCCCTTACCAAGCCACAACCAGCTTCGAAATAAACGGCATAGAAAAAGCTGAACATTTCTCAGTTACATTTTACCTATCTTTGTGAATTCTCACAGCAACGATTTATATTGTCACATTCACGATGTTCAAACCAGTGCAGTCTGTGTTCAGTTCAGTTTTATTCATGCAAACAACAACCCAAATGATGTATTATCTACATAAAAGGAAAACAAATGATAAGGACGTTAATGAACAAGAAACAATTGTACACTAAACGGATCACACCTTAAAATGAGAATCATCGCAGTGCGAATTTTTTTTCTTTTCATTTTTACCACGATAATCTACCTTTTTGACCATTCGTTGATTTTTTTCACTGTCAATATTTTCTGCTAAGCAATATATACGCATGATACTTCCAATTGATAATAGTAGGCAAAATGTTACCCCTCTATCTCTTCAACAGTCTAGATAAAAGTCAATTGGTATACTAAAACTTTTCCTCAGTTTCTACTTTTCTTCTGCTTGTCGTCGATGGTTTCGGTTATTCCCCGAAATTCCACGTTTCTTCTCCAAGTTAGTGCCCTGGTCCTATCCTGGAGTCCTTTCCACCCCTTCAAGCTATCGAAATACTCCCCCATCCTTTTCTTTTCCCTGCATCCCTCCCAGACTTCTCCCCCATTTCTTCCTTCTCCCACCTCACCCCTCCTCCCGGCCTCTCTCCTCCCTCAACTCTCCTCCGTTTCCCGTCATCCCTCCACCAATTCTCCCCACCCCTCCATGATAGTCCATGTTCCACCCCCCCCCCCCCCCCCATTTTAGGTCTCTCCGCTGCGTTTTCTCTTGAATTCATTTCATGTATCGATAAGAAAGAAAATTTCAGTCACACACACGAAACGGACTTCAAAACGATCGATAACATGCCATAGGGAATAACGTTACAGCTTGTATCGGTATCGAGTTGGTTTGTTTGGTGTGACCAGGCATCATTGTTCATGTCTGCCTCTGCCCAATGCTTTCTTCATCACATCTATTCTAGAGCCACAATCTTTCCTTCTCTCATCACCAAATCCGCCCACCGATATTCGGAATGCCATAATTCATGTTTGACTAGAAAATTAAAATAGACAGTTTGGGGGTTTACACGGACCTAGCCGTTGTTTACCATTGCGAGGGAGCGGGCCATGCTCGTGTAAGAATAAATACTACACGAGCGAACATGGCATGAGCCCACGAGCACAAAGAAAAAACGCTGATCTGCAAATCGGCAACCTCAGCTCACAGAGAAAACCCGTGCAAATAAAGTCGAAGAATTCTGTTTGAAAATCATGTTGAATGATAAAAAAAAATCAACGACGCAAGTCTAACACGTACACATGAAGTTTCTAAATTTCGGTGAATTCAATTTTCTTTTATTTGCTCGTACTTTCAGAGGTAAAAGGATGTTTTATAGCCACTATCCTTCACTGGATTGTATATGAGTTCCTTAAAAAATGCTAAATGGCTTTACTTGTAGATTGCGTTATACATATTCTAAATTTGTATCTGTATAAATGGTACCTTGTAATTGAAATAACCACATTTCACACATAAAAAACAAACTTTCAGAATATCGTTTAGGCGTACTCGATCTGATTATTCAGTCTAAAATAACACACAAAGGCCTACATATTGTTTTTTCTGCCAAGTTGATGCCGTACAGGTTTTTTTTTTTGGGGGGGGTATGTTTTTTTATGAAATAAACATTTTTCGTTAGCTTCAGACAGTGGTATACACTAAATGAACGTTCTTAATTAAAAACAAATTATGAAAATCAACTGCTATTAAAGGTCTATGTATGGTAAACAATTTTATTTCACTTTATATACATCTCACTTTCAAGAACAATAACAACGGTGACCAAATCTGGAATGGAGAAGAAGATATAACGCATTATGATAAATGTTTAATTCTAAACGAAAATAAATAAATGATTGAATGTATTCAATCTTAGAATAAGATCGCGTCGGATCCAAATAACCATACTTACTAATACTGCTAATGACCCGTTTCAATATTATGGTAATTTTTTATTGGATGACAAGTTTTCTTTTTCTTTTTTTTAGCCACGTTTTCATGGTAGTTACAAAATGGTGGCATAATTACCATGGAATACAAGTTCTGTGCAACCGGCCTCATTCAAACCTGGATTACTGTTCGTATAATGTGAAGTAATGTGCTTATTTTATTTTCATTTTCGCTTGGGTCATGTCAAAATTGCTCGAATTCGACGATGACGAGATTTAAATATCAAATGTCCGTGTCTTTGATAAACTCATATACATTTAAAAGCAATGGTCCCCAGCGCCATAATGTTTGTTAATATGCGTGCTAACATAATTGACTAAGAATAAAAATTGATGATTTTATTTGTTTAAATGTATACCATAAAAAATGTTTCTGTCCAGAAAATGTCTACCTTAAAAAAATGATTTGATTGACCTGTCAACCAACGAAAGAGAGATACAGTGTTCTTCAAGCATAACCTCTCTATCTGCACTTTTATTGTCCCTCGCATATACACATCCACGTATATACCATCAGGCATTTTAGGCTAATTTCCCAAGACATTTTTTATGTCAGTGAGTAGCGCGTACACCCTTGCAAGTGAAATTTAAGTGGATCAGCGAATTCCCACCCGGCAATTGCCTAGGTTTGAATGATGTATGACCATCACTGCTTGTATCATGGAAAGAAAAAGAAGTATCATCTTAGCACATTAGGGCACAAAAAGAAAATCAATTATGACCTTAAGTGAGCGCGGGTTTTTTAGAAATCAGTCTAATTGTGTTGATTCCCGCAAGGACGCGGGCATTGGCTCTTTGCGTTGAACGCACTATGGGCCCGTTTCATAAAAGAGTTACAACTGTTGTAACTTTGCCATTATGGCAACTACCATGGTAACCTTGATTCTGATTGGCTGCTGAGCCCTGTTGCCATGGTAGTTGCCAAAATGGCAAAGTTACAACAGTTGCAAGGCCTTTATGAAACGGGCTGTATATCTTGCTACGGAATAATGCATTGAGATAAGAAGGATTGGAAGTGTTTCCTTTTAAGTTTCCGGAGCTAAATGGGATATCGAATATCAATATTTTGATTTTTTTCAGAATAAATTTTAAAACAATGCCGCCACTGAAATGACTTTAGAAGTTGGGCTTATTCAAAAATATATTTAAAAAAAAAAAAAAAATGAATTCTTAGAATTTTATTGTATTGAAAAAACAAAGTAAAAAAAGTACTTTAAATTAAAAACGGCATTTAAGTAATCGGAATAAAAAAATTAATTAAAAAATTACATGGTTCTTTCAATAATGGGGTACGTCAATTGAAAATATATTTATTTATTCTTGTATTCATTTTTCAATCAATTACAACATCCTAATCATTATAATGAATATTATTGTTAACATACAATCATTATCATTATCAGTATTATTATTATTATTATCATTATTATTATTATTATCATTATCATCATCATCTTCATCATCATCGTCGTCATCATCATCATCATCATTATCATTATTATTATTATTATTATTATTATTATTATTATTATTATTATTGTTGTTGTCATCATCATCTTCATCATCATTATTAATGTTATTATTATCATTATTATTAAAATGATTATTATTATTATAGTAAGAGAGGAGATAGGTAAAGAAGAGAGAAAGGAATGAAAGGGATTTATACACATAATACAGAGAGAGAGAGAGAAGAGAGAGGGAGGGGGAGAGAGAGAAATGGAGAGAGATCATTATCGTTGTTCAAGTTCAGGTTACATAAGTCTGTCATAGTTGAAATACCGGAACCCCGCACGCGAGAAATTGAATAATTAGTGAAAACGTATAGGGTGTATTGGCCATGTAATAAGAGCCCAATAAGAAACAGAGGTATTTATAGTCAGGCTGAGTGAAATGACTACTCCGTGGTGAAAGATTAAAGGGAAATCCTACCTCGGTCATAAAATATGTTGTGTGAGAGAGGAGGAAAATAACATTTTGAAAGAATTCAGAAAAGCAAAATCCTACGACTAAGTTTGTGTTAATTTCAAATTGTCTTGGGAATTAAGTAGATTATGACAAGTGGTAGGTAAGGACAACTTTCCCATCAGGGATATTAATGTGGTTTTCTCAAAGTACATATTCCCAAACACCACGACAATTTAGCCATTTTATTTACTGGATTGAATAAATGAGTAGTCCTTGCCTTACATCGCTATGACATCACACCATTGCGGCCAATTTGAAGACTCGGTAAGTTTCATTTTTCCGAGGGAAAATTTGACGAGCAAAAAAAAAAGTTTTTAATAAAAAATTAAGGATATTTCGTCCCCGAAAAAAGCTGACAAGCAAAAAAAAAGAGAAAAAAAGGTTCTCACTTTCAATTATGTTAAAACACTTCTGTTTTAACATAATTTTTACATTACAAATTTTAATTTTGCTTCTTAAAAGGGGAGGTGGCACGGGCCGGCTGTGCAACCCCCCCCCCCCCCTGGATCCGCCAGTGAGTTATATGAATAAGAGTAGTAAATTCGACAAACAAGACGCAAAATAAATCATCTGATACGAAATAATAAAGTTTTTTAATTTGAAACATTTTGTGAAATATTTAAATGTATACCATCAGGTTTTATGTGGGCTGATAGCGTCATGTACCACTTTCCTTCTTATGTAAATAGGTTATTACATGGAATTATGGTTATTTTATAATTTTATACTTGCGTGTAAAGTATGTCAAGGGTTTGTCAAATTAAGTTTCAAGAATAATCATCTTACACATCAAATCAGTAGTCAAACTTGCTTTTTGAAATTCTCGGAGGAGAAAATCGATTGATATTATTTCATATATAACAAAATATAAGAAAAAGAAGGGATAATGCCATCCGATATTTTTGTGTACAATTTAGTAAACGGGGTCGCGAATACACAAGCATGGGTCTCGGTAAACTGACTGCTGATGAAGTGAAATTAATACACACGTACTTCTATATGGACCGTGATTATAATGTCGATTTTCAACGATAATGATGATTATATTCATGAAATTTCAACTTTAATATACAACTCGTTCATAGTGTAATACTACACCTCTCTTAACGTCATGGTTTGTTGAAATTAATACAGTCCATGGAAGTATTTTTCATTTTAGTAATGAAATGTGTAGTTAAATGAAAGATGTAAACCACATCGAAGTTCACAACAGCTGAGACAAGAGATGGTTAAATGAATAAATGAGTATTAACGTAAGATGAACCCTGTATTTTCTTGAATTAGTTCAGAAATTAGATCATGAAAGTACATTCGAAACGAACAAAAAATAGAGCATGCACTATCGCCATTTTAATAACGCCATAGAATATAGATATTTAATTATATATATGTATAAACTTCAATACCGCAGTAGCATTTCCCATAATAATAGTTACAAAAAATCGAAAACAATTTTTGGAATAAAAACTAAATGAGAAATGTAATAAACGTGCCATAAAACATGCAAGCCTTGCAGAAAATATTTATATATTCGTATATATATTTAGATTTAGTTAGATTTATTTATTTCCGTTCAAACAAATGATCTAATCCAAGTAACAGTGTAAATACATGTTAAAAATAATACATACTCTAAATAATACATACAGTTCTAAACATTATATTTATATTTATAACTACCTATATTATATACATTATAGTTAGGTCTCAAAGAGCGAAAGTGAAATAATATCGTATATTTAATTTTATTAATATATAAGTTAACTTGTATGATAGCGGGCGAGGAGGAAATTTGTAAGTGTGTTGAATTCCATGACATCTGATTAAGGCCTAAATTGGCAGCTAAGCAAGCCGGGGACTCGGGGGGACTTTACTCTGAAAACAGCTTGAATTCGAGTTGAGCTCATGGGCTTTGTCGAGAAATTCCAACACGTTCCGCACCACATACAATTTGGATTATAGTTATGACGGAATAGAATAGGCTTCTTACTTTAGAAGGGAAATGATTTTTTTCCTTTTCTTTTTCTATGCAAGGCGTTATGATGGCTGCATCCTCGGAATAGTGGAACTAGAAATATTCTGGCGTGGTGTATTGAAATGATAAAAGTAGGGTAGTTTAGAGTTATAAAAGCATAAGAGATACATGTATATATTACCAATTAAAATAGGAGAGGAATTAAATAGGAAAATTACCAGTAGTAGAAATAGAATATACGCATTAGCATAAATTAAAGTATAAGAAGTAGATTAGAAGTAGTAGTGGTAGTAGAAGTAGTAGTAGTAGTAGTAGTAGTAGTAGTAGTAGTAGTAGTAGTAGTAGTAGTAGTAGTGGTAGTAGTAGTAGTAGTAGTAGTAGTAGTAGTAGTAGCAGTAGTGGTAGTATTAGTAGTAGTATTAGTAGTAGTATTAGTAGTAGTATTATTATTATTATTAGTAGTAGTAGTAGTAGTAGTAGTAGTAGTAGTATTGGTAGTAGTGGTAGTAGTAGTAGTAGTAGTAGTAGTAGTAGCAGTAGTAGCAGTAGTAGTAGTAGTAGTAGTAGTAGTAGTAGTAGTAGTAGTAGTAGTAGTAGTAGTAGTAGTACTAGGAGTAGTAGTAGTAGTAGTAGTAGTAGTAGTAGTAGTAGTAGTACTAGTAGTAGTAGTAGTAGTGGTAGTAGTGGTAGTAGTAGTAGTAGTAGTAGTAGTAGTAGTAGTAGTAGTAGTAGTAGTAGTAGTAGTAGTACTAAGAGTAGTAGTAGTAGTAGTAGTAGTAGTAGTAGTAGTAGTAGTAGTAGTAGTAGTAGTAGTAGTGGTAGTAGTGGTAGTAGTAGTAGTAGTAGTGGTAGTGGTAGTAGTAGTAGTAGTAGTAGTAGTAGTAGTAGTGGTAGTAGTGGTAGTAGTAGTAGTAGTAGTAGTAGTGGTAGGAGTAGTAGTAGTATTAGTAGTAGTAGTAGTAGTAGTAGTAGTAGTAGTAGTAGTAGTAGTAGTAGTAGTACTAGGAGTAGTAGTAGTAGTGGTAGTAGTAGTAGTAGTAGTATTGGTAGTGGTAGTAGTGGTAGTAGTAGTAGTAGTAGTAGTAGTAGTAGCAGTAGTAGTAGTAGTAGTAGTAGTAGTAGTAGTAGTAGTAGTAGTAGTACTAGGAGTAGTATAGTAGTAGCAGTAGTAGTAGTAGTAGTAGTAGTAGTAGTAGTAGTAGTAGTAGTAGCAGTAGTAGTAGTACTAGTCAGTTGCTTGAAAAGTTGGGATTATAACGATTATGATAAAGATAATACAATTATTCTAACTGATTCTGTTCATAATAGTGATGATAATGATATTAATCATTACTAATAATTAATATAATATGATAATGATATCGATAATGGTGATGTTGATGATGCGGATAGTGATGATGATAACAATAATGATAATCATGATTATAACAGCAATAGTAGTAAAATAATAATAATTATCATCATTATCATCATCATCACAATATTAACAATAAATTAACAACAATACTTATGACAAGAAATATAATAAAATGAAATAGAGAATGAGAATAATAATAAAAAATGAAGATATGAATACACAAAGTATATAAAAAAGATATATTGATACAGACGAAGAAAGCTATAAGGAAATGACAACGTAAGGAAAAAAATGAAAAAGAAGATAAAAACTGAAAGAAATAGAAACAGAAATATTAGTGGTTAAAGTGGTTTAAACTGTTAAAGAAAAGTTGAATGATGATGCAAAAGGAAAAAAAGGAATAGAAGGAAATTGTGAAAAATAATAACGGAGAACGAGGTGAAGAAGAAATAATATTAAAAGATGATGGTGATAATTATGATGATGACTCGAAGTTTACAGTGACACGTGGATGTGTATCGTATTGTACATAGTGACATTACTAATTAAAATGGCATTTTAAGGGCTTTATCGTAACATTAGACATTTCAGCAACATGAATAGGAAAGATTTTAAATCGGTCGAGCGTTTGGCAAGGCACTGATAAATGATTGGTAGGATTAGCCTTCGGTTAGCGGATCGTGTTCGGCGTCAAGCTCAAACAATTACTTCAAGAATCCAAGAGTTTGGATTTTGTCAATGTCTATTCTTCACCCACATCAATTTGTGTCTGCTGCTCAATACATTCATTAGCATGTGCACATGTATAGAGAATAACCGAGATTTGGCGAAGGTAAGTACGCCTTTATGTGGAGCGTTGTGGCCCAGTGGATTAGTCTTCTGACTTTGAAACAGAGGGTCGTGGGTTCGAATCCCAGCCATGGCGTAATTTCCTTCAGCACGAAATTTACCCACATTGTGCTGCACTCAACCCAGGTGAGGTGAATGTGTATCCGGTAGGAAGAAATTCCTTGAATGCTTGAGCGCCTAGGTAGCCCAGCTAAAGCCGGGGTAATGGTATCCAAGTCCTTTGGAAGCGCATAGAGACGTTATTCATAATGTATTATGCGCTATACAAGAACTGACTATTATTATTATTATTTACACCAAAACGGCATAGACCTAGTAGACGAACTGGTTGTATATGAAGGAGGATTAAACCTTGTGGAATGAGACCAAACGAAAAGTAGACGAAATGGATGTAGACCAAATGGCAATTTACCTTTCCAACAAGGGATGCGGAGACCGAGGAGGGTATAGTGGTATAAGTAACCATGGCAACCCTCACAGTTCGGGACTGGTGTCCATTATCATAGATACGAATTCACACCTAATAAACAAAGGAAAGTCTTCAAGAATTGTGGCGCCTAACATGTGTTTTACCTTTGAGTGCTTTTCATATTGATTTATACCAGCTGTGCTCAATTATAAATCAACTTTTTTTCTACCGTTTTGAATAATAAAACTCGATATATGGATGTATTGAAGCGTAGTAGCCTTTATTACTATAGTTTTTTTTTTTTTTATCCTGGCGACATGTATACCTTATCTGTCCGTTATTTTGAATATCATGAGGTACTTTACTCTTGAGAACTTTGACCTTAATATAGTTCAGTATTTCGTGGCGCATTACATTTGTTAAAGTTTTTACATCTCATGCCAATTCTTTATCATTTTACTCTAAACCAGTTTCTTTCAAATACACCCGACCTATTTCTTTGCATGCACTCGGTATTAAGACGTTTTCATACGCCTATTTTAATTGAAGTATCCCATCCGAAATGTATATCCTTGACATGGTAATTGGATGAGAAAGAAAGTCTATGCCATTGACCTTTGGCTTCTCGATATCAGTGAGAACAGGGGGGTCGTTACACTAGAACCGGTACTACTCTCAAAGTTCTCGGACAACCCATAGATGCGCACGTGTTATCAAGATGCTGTTCTATGTGATATACCACCTGAAGACCGTTTGGTGAAACTGACCCTCAGTCTTTCTCCCTTCATCCAATACCGCATACATGGAAGATCAATGGTCGAAACGTTGAAGGTTGCCTAAACAATGGATTATTTTTGGTTTTGTCTAGACTACACAACCAAGACGCCATCGGCGAGTCCCTGTTAAGATAAGAAGATGTAATGCATTATCACGGCCATGTTGGGCTAACATAATTTCATATATCCCTGTATTATGTAGCTCCTCCGTTACCATTGCCCGCATATCGCATTGCTCCCGAGAATGATTTTTATCTTTCATTTCCTACGATCATGCAGAGATACATTGCAGTATGAAACATGATGTAAGCCACAGGGGAGAAGTGAGATAATGATGACACGCTGTTTTATTTCATCTTAATATCTACTGACTGATCGAAAGATTTATTCATTTTGGCCATCTTTTTGTTGATAAACACCTATTTTTTCGTTCCATTGTCTGGAACTTTCATGTGTAAGCGTTAAAGTCGAGTGGTATAGGGTCTTAGTAAGACACACGAAAGTACAGGGTTCGACCTCCAGTAAGGCATTTTATCAACATCGCTCTCTTCAAAATGAGAATTAAACCCTCCAAACAAGTTAGCCTCTTAGTGAAAACAGAAAAATCAAATAAAAAAACCCAATGAGAACAAAATTATGAACAAAATAATAATGAAAACTTATGAGAATTAGAATGCTGAGATCACTAGTGATGTGGACATCCTTCTATTGGCAATGCGACCAATATATCTGAGGTCAGTCTATCCATAGATAAGATATTTGCTTTCATGGGGAACATGTAATAGGAGTTTCATAAAATAAATCATGACCAAAGAGTTTGTACTATCATTAAAATAAGCTAAAATGATGTTTTGAGGGTATTATTTTCAGTGTACAGAGGGGAAAGATCAGTTTGACATTGCATATGTCTTCTTCCCATTGCCAGTGGGAGGATCTATACACAAAGCATTGTCATGGCGTCATTCAAACGCTAATAATTTTTCTTACTGTTTGTCCAATTATTCTCAAACTGTCATTGATCTTTAATATTCTTTGGTTTTTATGTATCCATACATGCTGACTTGTTTCAAAGGGGTTCATTATCCTTTACAAGATACTGGCTTCATGGCGATCATGCAGGCATTCCGTGTACTATTAAGCAACAAAAGTCACAATGGGCGGCAATCCTTGGGGAGGGGGGGGGGGGCGAAGGGGACAAGTTTAGAATTTTGTACAGCAGCCTAGAAGAAGAAAGGTTCGTCCCCCCCCCCAAAGAAAGGCTACAATAAATATCAAGAAATTGCCTCGTATGTTAATAACTAACTCTGTCACATCAATCTTAATTCATTACTAATTATGACTGTATGTTTAATGGTTCAGAAGTGATACGGTAACCGTGTCGTACAACTCTTAAATGATATCCACACTAGGTTAAAACAAAAGTGTTCAGAACAGGAATTTAGGTAAGAAGCTGATTGAAATTAGTCTCATAGTCCATAAAAGAAATTATTTATTCGCCATTCGCTTTATCTGTTGACTTCAAACTCGCGCCAACAGCTCCGTGTACATGAACACATCATAGCTTTGCGACTGTGCCAATTTCTTGGTCCTATATGCGTTTACGGTTTTTATATCTTAGCCATTTTTCAACTAAATTGGCTGAAATAAACATGAGCTGTGTATGAAATTATAACATTGGTACCTTGTAGTGTCATTCACGCCGACTAATTAGGCCTAGTGAAATATCACTAGCGCCAGATTTCTGACCGTCATCTTTAAGAATGATCTGTAGATCACGTCGTCATAGTGTCAGTTATTGGTGTCACAGACCAACATCGTCGTATGATATTGTCAGGGGCAGTGTTACAGGGGACAGCTAGCAACCTCCTCCGTGATTTTTCAAGTATCACACAAGAATAAAGAGAGGAGCGTAAACAAAACAGAAAAGAGAAAGAAAGAAGAAAGAATGGTATCACAAATAAATGCTTTGGTCAACGACATATTACCCTATGTTTCTTTTGAGTGAAAAAAGACTTCCCCGCTTGGTTATCTTGCCCCATCCTTTCTGAATAACCCTGGTACTGTCCCCGTACACCACCCCTCTCTAGTTATAAAAGAAACATTATCGTCTAATTCATGATATATAATTCCCATTGCCCTTTTCAACCACAATGTATTATAGACGCATCTGCCATATCACCCGGCTAGCCACGCCCTAGAGATGAACAGGCACGTGGCAAGTGTCGCAGATGCAAAGCGACAGTCATACCAAACGAAACTGACTCCACACAGACCGATGGTATGTCATTGGTAATAACATGAATGATTTGGTCGGTCTGGAGTCGGTTTGGCCGTTGTGATTGAAGCTGGGGAACGACAGTTTCATCGGAAGGAAAGGGAATGAGGTATGAGAGGCGCACGCTTCGGGAAAATATAACCCCTCGGGAAAATATAATTCCGGCGGTCCAAAGAATGTTATATTGCACACCCCATCAGTCAATATCTGCATAATTGATCATGACAATATTACCCAGCTTGAGCAATTCAAAGTACAATTAAAAACCCACCTCTTTCAGAATGTTTAATAAGTTAGGTCTGCTTTTGATATTCTTTGATGTTTATAACATATGTTCAATGTTTATTTTTTTTAATCTACAATTCTAACCATATTTTCCGCTTTCCTCACACATAGAGACTTGTGTATGCTTCTATTAAGAACTGTACTATTATTAGTATTAGTATCATTATTAAAAGCTTAATTTATTTCCAGATGACAATTAATGTCGGCTTACCAATATTTATCAATTTTGTCAAACCTGTCGCATTTTTTTCATTGAGACAAGAGAATTGATTGTTAATTGGCATTTGTTTGCGTCGCTACTTCTTTGAAAAATAAAAGTATGTGTTTACTTCTTTGAAAAATAAGAATATGAGTTTTTCAACTATAATAATTGAAAGATGTCATCAGCAATGGCGTTCACGACCAAGAAAAAAAAAGAGAAAAGGAAAGAGAGAGGGTGAAATATAATATTAATTTCTTAATGTTCTGTCAAGACGGATTACAAAATTAGATTTTGGCAATTAAAATGTCGAAATTTTGCTCACTATCTTCGCTCGCTCGCAACTTTTTGAAATATAAATTTTACGCGATACGCCATATCTATATAGCCCCCTTCAACATTTTTGGTTCATACGTCATTGATCTTCAGGTATTATAAGCTGCCAAATTTATGGATGGCATTCAAGAAACACACCACCACTCTCAATTAAATTTTCACGTTTTCGCCAATAGTCATTCAGTATTCTGAGTAATTTCTATGAATATTTAAAGTATCTGGACAAACTTTTAACTAATATTAGATTTATGTTCCATGAAGTCCATGAGAATTTAGAATTTTTACAAAGAAATTGCTAATATGTAACTTGAAAGCATGCCCGAGATGTATTTGAACAGGATTCTCCAATATTGGGGCGAACGAAAAAATATCATTCATTGGTTAAAACATTATTTTTCGTGAGTAAGTTTTCACTCAACATTGTGCTCAAATTTACACAATATTTGAGGCTATTTTCTCCAACAACTACGTTCTTAGTCAAAAATAATAAAGCGTTTTTTATACGGTGTTAATAACAACACCAGTGTGTGTTCAAAGAGGGCCACCCAGTCAAGTGTTAAAAATAGGCCTACACCAAGGAGTTTGAATATCAAATAGTGTTGAAATAGCAAACGGAATGTGTTTGAATAGAGCCCATTAAATGGTTGTTGAAACAACACAGCGACTTTAGCACCGGTGTAAGATGCCTACTGTGGTCCACTGAACATAACAATAAAAGTGTAACTTTAGCACCACTGTTCGCAGTGTATGTGATGCCATAGATATCATTGATGCCATAGATATTGTGTTATGTATCTAGGTATCTGATGAAGGCAATCTAACTCTTAGCAAAGACGTGATGCTATGTTAGTATCCTCGTGATATCATCCTATGACCCCCGCAATGCTCATATACGACGCCACGGAAATATGTCAAGTGTTTCCAGACTTCATCTCTATACTAATAAAAAACAAAACAAAACGAAGCAAAACTAATTGCTTGGTTCATTGAGAATTCATCCAATATTTGCTTGTCTCATTGTATTTGTTTTATTTTTATACGTATAAGCGATATTTATGTACAACCCGATGAATCCATTCCCTACATCAGCCAAGACCACTGGCTTACTTTAGGAAGTAAGGGTGCTTGTACTGCTTGAAATTCCAAACTGTAACAAAAATAATATTCCCGATAAGTATTTATATTCAGAAATTATTCATAGAAATCGAAATTCATTGATCATCTGGCTATACAATTACTTTTTTTGCATGATGCCGAAATAATTTTTTCCTCACAGATTTTCTTTTGCATTTGCATTTGAAAAAAAAACAGTATTGTCCGAAAACAATTTAGAGTCATTGCAGTGATCCATTATCAAAACTTGGCAAACATTAAATGATGGTGGCCGTGAGAGTTTGTTTCCAACTTTGTGGATGATAAACTTTATTCCAATATAAATAATTTCTCGCAGCACGCTTTCCACATTGATTCAAATAATATAATGTCAAGTCGCAATTCGTGGGAAAAATATACTTAATGGTAGATCTTTCTTTGCATTTTGCTTCCCTTTTCGAGTTCTGAAGTAAATATTTCCTAAAAGATTTGACGTTGTATTTTCGTGAATCTTCTTTCAACCCATCATGTCTGCGTTACAGATTCCCAGCCAGGCATAAATTATATTACCCTGTACATTGGCGCCTATATTCCGTCTTTATGAACCAATCTCACCTAATGACAATGAATGTCCAAAACGTGACTCTATTTTTTTTCCACCGAAGGTCATTCATTAGACGATATACACACTTTATAAGCCACTCAGCCGTATACCACGTCTTCAATAACACAGTCACTGTCAAGGTCGGTTTTATGCCCCCAAGACATGTTTGTCTACCACTCAAACACTAGTGGTATATGAAACACATCTTGTACCCCAAGCACATTGTACCTGAATAATGTGAACGGTAAGCAGTATCGAAATAAAATTTAGAGCAATACTGTAAAAAATGAAGTGCTAATTTAGCACTGACAGTGCTTGTATAGTGACTGCACTACGAGTGCTGATTCTCTTGTTTAAATTTGAACTAGAAAATCGGCACTCGTAGTGCAGTCACTATACAAGCACTGTTAGTGCTAAATTAGCACATCATTTTTTACAGTGAATGAAAAAAAAATTAACGTATAATGTAGATTATAAGATCATTGTGCCCCTATGTTATTGAAGATTGGTATTTGAGCAGAAGCTGAAGAAATTGTCTTCCTTAATCTACCAAAAAATCTTTAATAGAAGGATACATTGTGTACAATAAGGCAATAACAATTTAAACAAGTTTTGCTGTATGTAAACAGAAAAATCAAAGAATATGGATCAATAAAATGTTGGACAAACAATAAGGAGCACTTGATTATCAAGATCACTAATGTTATGGGGATCCTCCCATAATTGGCAATGCGACCATGGCCGTACGCAGAGGGAGGGGAGGGGCAGGACAGCAGTTCCCCCCTCCCCCCCCCCCCCCGAAATCTTGAAAACCCTAATTTTTTTACTGAAAATTTTAATAAAAGCCACAAAGAGTGTGCACGAAATCCTTTAATTAAACTTTCGAAAATGCAAAAGCGACCCATGCAAAAAAAGCTTGGTCGCTTCGCTCTCTCGCTTTCGAGTCCCTTCGAAAGTTTTTACGCGTCTTGCCCACAGGAAATATTTTTTTGCATCCGGCCATGAATGCGACCCAGATCTGTGATGTCACATAAGTACATATCCCCTTTGCCAGGTTTGTTCACTGAAAATACACCCCAAACATCTATTTTGCTCATTCTATGACAGAACAAACACTTTGTCTAGAATATATCTTATAAAACTTCTCCTACATGTCCTCCCATGAAAAAAAACCCTGATCTATTGAAATAAAGACAATTTGCGTAAAAGGGGATGTACAAATGTAACATCACATTATGTTGGTCGCATTGCCAAGAAGATAAACAAAACATTAGTGACCTCAATATTCAAATGCTCATAACTTTTTTTTATCATTTCAACAACGTTTCTCTAACATTCATTAATTTTATTTCTTTTATTTTATTTTTTTCCACACAAGCTAACTTGTTCCCGGTTTCATTCTCCTTTAAAGGGTGTGCAATATCCATGTAAGTATTTAGTCCATGTAAGTATTTAAGTCCATGTAGGTATTTTCCACTCAAAGTGCTCACTTTGAGTGGAAGAAAGTATTCATCATTATAGCCCTTTTCGCCTTTTTCTTTTGGGTAATTAGGGTCTGAATTAAATACCCTTTAGTAGATAGTATTCACCCTTGCCTTCTTTCGCCAAAAGGTTTAAGATGTAAACTATAAGAAAAGAAAAAAAATGAAGCTAAATGACGCACTTCATTATTTCCTTGGCCGTGAAGTCGCGTCTGGGTAGCCTTGGAAATGATAGTCGGTCCCCAACCTTCGACGGCGCAGTCCTCGTTTGCATAGTATATTATCGCAATGAAAACATCAAAGACGATTAGAGTTCACATTTAATGAGTATTTCGTATGATAGATTATCTTTGTTTTCTCGATAACCGTGTCGTTTTCATGAATAATATTTTCGAAGATCGTTCGTACCGAGACTAGAGTATCTGCACCACCTTGTATACAGGTATAGGTCACTGATAATCCCCTTTCTGCATAGTAAAGCGTGTTAATGCATCATTGTCGTAAGAGCGAGCCCTGCCACATTACAGAATAAGGAATGTTACGAACATTAAGAAACAATGTTATAAACACATGGTTGAGGGAGAGTTAACGGAAGAGGGAAGGAGATGAATAAAGGGAAAAGAGGGAGCGAGGGTGTAGGGAGGGAGGATAGATAACATGAAAGACAGAGACGATTTACCCACAATCTTAGAGGATTGTGATTTCTATATCTTCGTGTATGAATGTTTCTAATGTAGAAGGCATTGTAGACAGTCAGTCAGTCAGAAAGAAAGAAAGAAAAAAAAAGGAAGTAAAGAAAAGAAAAGAAAGAAAACAAGATAGCAAGATAGAATACACTCTAAAATGTATGGAAAGGGGTAATCCATCCTTAAAAATGGCCGAAGGACAGCATTTTTAATAAGGGTGAAAAACGTTGAAAAACTCCTCGGCCTTTTCCACCCTTTTCCCCTTTTGTATTTATAGAGAATTGATAGATAGATAGATATATGGACAGATAGATAGATAGATAGATAGATAGATAGATATATAGATAGATAGATGGATATATAGATAGATAGGTGGATGGATGGACAGATAGATAGATAGATATGTGGATAGATAGATAGATAGATAGATAGATAGATAGATAGATAGATAGATAGATAGATAGATAGGTGGATGGATGGATGGACAGACAGATAGATAGATAGATAGATTTACAGATAGATAGATAGATAGATAGATATATAGATAGGTAGATATCTACACTGATAGATGAATGAGAAAGAAAAAGAAAGAGAGATTGACAGAGAGAAGAGGGGAGGAAAGTGGGAGAGATCACGGGACAAAGTTTAAAGCAGGACTCGGGTACGGTGTAATGACTCCGAGTTATGCACGTTAGGAAGATGAGTTAGTAAGGAGGAGGGACGAGGGTAATGGAAATTATATTGATGCGCCTACAAGCTCCATAAATCACATCTTGTTCTAACCGTAGCCTTAAGACGGTGCTGGAGAAAGGCTAATCTTTTTCCACAGACCCTTTGGACGCGACTTAAATGAGAGAAGAGACATGCAGCTGTATGAGGTTCATGAGATGAGAATTGATGAATGATGTTGGTTTATGATGCATTAGCCCCAAAACAGGAACCGTGGTAAAAAGCATGCGTACAAAGTCACTACTCATTAAGTAGTTACATCTTCTTTTCTTCTTACAATTGGGTCAATTACGTGACGTCGCCATGAGGGGGGGGGGCGATATCTTAATGACGGTTGGATTTTCAATCTATCAGGCTTTAATAATTAAGACACAAACAGTCAGTCTGTTGTCATCATCATATCATGGTTTTTTTTTTTTTTTGGGGGGGGTCAACAACACTTTTTTATTCTTCCTCTCAGTATAAGTAGGGCCTATAAGGCTGCATATACGATCAACAATGACGATAAAGAAAAACAGAAAGAGAGAGAGACAATATTAGTATTTAAAAAAAACATAGGCCTACTAGGGTCTGGTTTTTATAGACTACATGGATGGAGACGCTTCAAATGCTTTCCATATTAATGCTCCAATAATCTGAAATAGATAAATATACACATGAACTGAAGTAGGAAAGTACAATACAATGTCTTGAGATAATAAAGAGTACATTGAATTCATTAGCAGTCGTATAATATCTGCTCTGTCTCAGCCGTCTCTTAGTTTATAGTTTATGAACATTGTGCATGGAGTGAGCGCATGTTCAAGTCATTTCCGAATACCCCCCATTCATAAAACAAATAATGATCGCATTGATGAAGTACTAACTGACCGAGACGTACCTTTTACATTTTATCGCATTTCCATTCCATTTTGTTCATTAAAATAATAATAGTCATTATCAATGTTCGTTTATTCGTCTAGATGTCATAATTTTTAATCAACTTCGAAATATACTGCCTGTTAATAAATGTATAATGAACACACAGCACAGGGAAGTTATAGACAAAATAATTATTGTTTATAATGATAAAAGTGTGTTTTTTAAGCATGGATGACAATTTCCTTGTCAGAATTGCCTACTTATTAGTATGCAAATAATCTAGAGCTTTTAAATTTTAAAAACAACCACTCGGACTAAATTTCGATGAAAGGGAAACGGCAGTGTGTTCAAGACGGGACGACTTAATTTCGAGTTAGTGGAACGCCAGTTCAAGAAAAAGATGACGAAGAACCGAAAAGGGAAATGTTATCGTCTCTTATCTGTACTAAGTTATGAATAAATTGATTCGGGACAACTGAATAAATATGCCACCAAACATCAACATCGCTGAGAATAAATGTCAACGAGTTCGCGAAAATACCTGGGCAAAGCTGGTAAGATTAGATAGCGAGCCGGCTTTAAAGAAAATAGTCTCCTAGATCGTCTGTATTATACTCACCTTGAAGAGCATGGCGGCCATCTTGAAAGAATCTATTGTTTTTTTATGACGTAGGTGCTATACTGCAGGTAAATATTTCTCCTTGGCCCCCTTCACACTCCCAACATTTTGTTTCAATGCTTCAACGTTTGTATGGTGCATGCGTGAATATTTCAAGTTTACTTCAGAGTCCGCAGGTCTGAATAACACCCGATTTTCATGTTAATGATGAAAAATATGAACTATTTCATAAAGGTAATTCTAACACAAACCTTAATGGAATGTTTTATGTTTTAAAACATTATGGTGTGTAGTGCATGAATAACCAAGATCGTTTCCCCATTGTCGATTGTGAATTCGGGCTTTAATTAAATTCTACACAATTTGCCGGTAATTCAGAAAGAAAAAGTTGGCTCATTAGCGCTCAAATCATTTCGACAGTGCGCTTTCCAGTGTCTCTGTGTTAGGTTATGCAGAGCATAACAGATTTGGGTTATTTTCTAGTCTGAATGACACCAAATTCTACGAAATCAGCCAAAGGGTTTATATCAAATTATATATGAAATATTCAATCTAGCCCATTCACGCGCAAACGCATTCGACAGATTCTTGTTTTTCTGTACTGCATAAAGTATTCTGGTTTATTTCTCATTCTGAATGTAAAGTGACACACCAAAAATTTACAAAATAAGCCATAGGCCTAGGGCATGTAGGGTGTATTTCATTTGGAACGAAAAAGGTGGCCTGGAAAACGAATTTCTGCCTGGCACAGTTTTTCCCTTGGAAGAATATGAATTCGTTAAGTTGAGTGTGTCAACACAAAACATTAACAACTTAAGACTTTGGTTCTAGCAGTCATACACTACTCCGATGACGGGGTTACAGATCAGTTTTAAGGGTTACCAAACGCTTAAACGTTTACTATCAAACAGAAAATAGAAGGGTATGAATTATCTTCAACAAGCTAACCATAATGCTCTGTCAGAAGTCACAATGTGATAAGTAATGCAGTAGAATGTTTAATTTAGTGGCGAATCGACCCCGATATCATTATTATTATTATAATCAATATTATTACTATTATTATTATTAACATTATTATTATTATTATTATTATTATTATCATCAATATTATTATTATTATCATTATTATCATTATTATCATTATCATTATTATTATTATTATAATTATTATTGTCAATATTAACATTATTATAATTATCATCATTATCAATATTAACACTATTATTATTATTATCATTATCAATATTAACATTATTATAATTATTATTATTGTCAATATTAACATTATTATTACATATTTTTATCACCCATTTGCAACCTTTCTTATCTTGTTTAATACATGTATTTGTTACCCCGCCCCTCACCCCATTGTCAGTATAGAAAACTAGGACGCCGAGTGCAGCTCACATGCATTACACGGACAATCACCCCGTGTTGTATTATTGTTACACTTGTCATGTAACGAACTAGATTAAGACAGTGTCAAGTAACACGATCAGGTCATTAAGCGTGACGGTCGTATAATAATTCTTCCACCCCCTTCCTCCTATGTGTTTCCCTGTCATAGTTGTCTATTATTTATGTCGTACTCGTCAATTCTTGGCTCAGGTATAAATAGGTGTTTTTGTGTGTTGGTGTTGGCGGCAACACCTCACCGTAGTCATCAAGGCAAGATAAAATTGCAAATTTACATTGCGCAGTTTCTTTGTATCGATATACTCAACGGCACATTACAAAACATAACAAGTAGTCCTAAACATGGACAGATAAGTAGCAAGATCAGCAAATTATGTATAACTAGGTCATATGATTGATGGTAAATAAAGAAAGCATAATAACGGCTACAAATTACATTAAAACATAGTGGCTTTTTTATCAAAAACTCTCTGGAAAGGGCAAGTACTAGTATTCAGTTTAGTTTTAAACTAGTTAATATAATGATGCATTTCTATTGAGTGTAATCTTTGCTTTTACCATGTGGGAGAGTTAAGAGGAATATGGTGTGTCATGGGAAGATTGTAGGACTGGATGGATGATTTCAATGTTAGGTCACATGCAGTATGATCATGGATCAGCGGCATTTCAAGAAACAGGGGCGACCATTTCCTCTCATTTTTTTAAGTACCAAAAAAGAGAAGATTGTAGAAAGAGAATGGGGGAAAAAAGAAATATTGTGCATTACCCGACATTAGGAAAGGAGCAAAGTTGTGCTTTAAGGGTGCAACGGAATTTTCTGGATGCAAAGAAAAACAAAGAGGTGCATTTTGTACCTCTTTCATTAAGGGTTCACAATTGCACCCTCAAAGGATCTGCCATTGTTGTATTAAGGGTGGAAACTTGAACAATTTTCTTTTCTTAATGTATTATCCTTGACATGCCAGGGAATAGACGCTTGTAGGGGTATAATCTTACATCAACATCAGTAGCCATGCAAGAGGGCTCTAAAACAAAGCCTCGCCTAAGTCTTGTTGATGAAGATACCACATTTCGTCATCTTCGATGAGCCCAGTCCGATGTTTTCAGAGTTTTACTATTTCAATCATCGCCGGTCTCACAAATCACTGCCTCGATTGTGTTGACGGAGAGTAGAGGTCGGATTGGAGGTTGGGTGCCGAGTTCATGGAATCTTGTAGATGAGGTCCGACGAAGCACCTCTATAAGGTGGCAAAGCCCACTGGGCTTGAAATAGTATCATTTCAAGAATGGTGGTACATTATTATCCTACGGACATGACAAAGCCTTTCTTAAAAGTTAAGAAGGCATATGAATGGTATTATACTTCATTAGCACTGGCTGATCTCGGATGGCTAAAGGTCACGAAATAGCGGAGTAGGAGCGGGCATGTCAGAACTCGGGAGATGCGAATAAGTTAAAGAGGAAGCAGTAGCTGAAAATTCACCAATGACTGGTCTCGAATTAAAAGAAAAAGGGGGGAAATACGGCTTACAAAAGTGTGAAAAGTAGCAGGTGTCTTGATGACAGGCCTTTGTCTCGTCTCTGTACTGACTAATAGTGAACGCCAGATGGTTCCTTTGCAGAAACAGTTACAATCAAACACAATTCTAAAAACAAATCAAACGCGATTTACTTTCAACCAATCGACAGCGTGTATATTTGGACTTGAGTGAGGACCTTTTTTTTTCTTGTCAAATTTTACGTGGACGAAATGACCTTGATTTTGGGTGAAACCCTTTTTTTTTTCTTGTCAAATTTTCATCGGAAAAATGTGCCCCCCTGGAAAATCTTGGATCCGCCCCTGTTGTGAGTAACTTTTAAACGTTATTATTTATGCCACCGAGACCTGTATAAGCGACATCAGGTGGCATTGTTAATAATATAATGCCATACCTGGAAATGATATATAAATTAACAACAGAACACCTACCTTATAAAGTTGTTAATTTTACCATATTTTATATGTTTGATAATGATTTTTTTTTCTTGACCGGTACAGTTACTGCATAGAATGAACTAAAAGTTCATTTACAGGAAACCGGGTGAGATAAATCCAATAATCACATTATATTGTATGACCTAGATTGAGATATCAGTAATATTCCACTACCGAATCGTGGATGAGTACAATTTGGGCATATCTCTGGTACCCCATAAAAAAGCCTATACTTAAACACTTAGTCGCACATTGGCCATTTTAGTTCCTCTCTTTATTTTCTGACAAAAGACACACGTGGGTGTAAAGATCTCATATGTAGAAACTCTGTCCGAAGTAGAAGTGTGTGTATTTTGAATACGAAGCACACAGAAAGGAATCTGTGTGTTGTTGCTTTGATGTTGTTGATGTTGTTACCATTCTGCAGAGCAAAGTAAGTGACGTCACATCCTCAACAACGAACATTACGAAGTTCTGATTTGAACTGCAAAACAGCCCTATATACACACACACATGAGGAGTGAAATGGTGATCATTTCTAAAGCAGCACGGCATGGAACTGTCGGGCAGAAGTATTTATAGAGAAATGAGTCATGTCTGCAAAGTTCTCCAAGTTATGCGGAAGGGTCCAAATATAAGGCTACAACTGTTGCTCTGTATTTTGATCGTCTGCTGGTAGATGATGTCTGTTAGATTAGCTACGAAAAGTGCTACACCCTATTTCATTATTTTTTTTTAATGTTCGTGTAATTACATGTATACCTTTATTTTTCCTCTGTTGCTGATTACGTTGAAATTGAACAGACAGGCGAGTAAACAACAGTTGGACGCAGTCACTAAAATCGTAATAATTATATAAATTGTCCCTTCCAACTTCTATGATTATGTTTATGAATATGACAGAGGGCCTATAGGTAGATCGCATAGTTATGTTGCAGTTAGTCAGTCAGTTAGTGAAGGGCTGTCATTGTGGGATCGGTATAGGGGATATCAGGGTCAGGGGTCCCTCTTCAAAATGGTCTGTTACGTATACCCGTCCAGGAAGGCATCGATAAGGGTCTCGTTTCAGGCACAAGGCGCCATCGACGTCTTTTCCGAAAGTGGTTGTTTTTAGCACTTTTCTTCTGCAACTGCATGTCTTGAAGGGTCGTCTTTTCTTAATCTTCATGCCATTTATGGTCCCCCCCCCCCCCCAAAAAAAAAAAAAAAAAAAAAAAAAAAAAAAAAAACGCTGCAAAATCAAAGCTGTAAAATCGGCTGCGATTCTTCATGGCGGCTGAAGCTTTTCAATGACAGAAGCTGGCCAGCTACATTTGATTTGACAATACTCGTATTTACCTAGTGTAGACACTTCAGCTTTCATGAACTGTTCTCCCATCAGGCCCTGCATAACATAATGTTTTGTCTATTACCAATGGTGAAATGATAAACCGACACTAATATCGGATGCGCGCCAAAGCTGACTGGACCGTATAGTGGTGAGCTTGTATTGGCAAGCTGCCTTCTTTAAAGCGTTCATGACATTTTACTGCAGAACGCCCAATTCTATATACTCAATGTTTTAACACAAACGTAATGACAGTTTCACCAATTATAATGACTCGAAACCGACCGATGATTTACCATTCGACATGTTCGAAATTACATAATTACTTTGATCGCTCTGGCGTTGGATTCGCCGGTGTAACATCAACTTCTTCATATAGGTCTCAGAACCGCATGGAAGTTCGGGGGAGCGTTTCATCAACATTTTTGTCCGACAAGTTGTTAGATCTAACAACTTTCCTTGATTTTGATTGGCTGAGAAGCACTGCTACTACGGTAACTGTCGGATAAAACGTCCGACAAGTTCTTTCATGAAACGCTCCCTGGATCAGGCCGTTGATTCTGTAATGGAAGTTAGTCTTCTTTGCGGACATGGTGTAGGGTGATCCTGATCCTTGTGCTGTGACTCGATTACGCTCATTGGACAAGGTCTGTTAACCAAAGACAAATACCTCGTGTCAATCATCACAGCATGATGGTGTCATATAGGCCTCTACCTTTAGCCTTTCCACTGCAGGTTCATCGGATTAAATGACAACACGCATCGGAGCGACGACCGGTGAAGAGAAGGCATACTGGCCCGGGTCCGTAGGCGGCGAGGGTTAGCAGCGTGGGCATCAGACAACGTCATACCGTTGTATCCATCAAAAACGATACAGTTTTCTTTGGGTGTTGTTTTCTATTCTATATGGCACGTGTGCTCCGTAGACGTGATATAGGCTTATTAGCATACATAGTGCTGATGTATACGCAGATCATACATTGTAGGAAAATGAGAACTTGGGTCCGTTTCATAATGGACTTGCAACTGTTGTAACTTTGCCATTATCGCAACTACCATGGTAACCTTGATTCTGATTGGCTGCTGAGCCCTGTTACCATGGTAGTTGCCATTATGGCAAAGTTACAACAGTTGCAAGTCCTTTATGAAACGGGCCCCTTATCTGGTGAGATTCGCCAATACGTAAATAGGGCAGAAGTAAATATAGGACTTATAGAAAAACAGCAAGACTTCAACTTAAATCTGACTTTTATTTTTGACCTTTAAGACAAATGAGCCGTATGATAACTGTTCTTAAACGAATCGATCTATTTACTTGTGTTTGTTTACTCTTTCTGTTTTTTTAAAGAGGTTTGTTAAACAGAAAACAGTAAATCTAAGCCAAGAAACTACTTAATGCCGCATATTCAATGTCATAGCTGTTAGGATTATAGGCCTGCAAATGCTATTACGACAACAACGTATTAAATAAAAGCATTATGCAGTTCATCTAAGAAAATAAACCCAAAATCAGACATTTCTTGTAGTTAAATAGGGAATCTATGATCCTATAACTGAAATTCATTCCTACATGAAAATTATTTAGTTTCTTAAGAGAGCAAATCAAAGTAGACTAACGACAAAAGGCAATTCTCCTTTGATATCAAACACGTTGAAAAGGAAAACTATTCATGTTTCATTTGCATGTATATGACAAGTAACATTAAGTGGCGTGTCTACTGGTTGGTGTTTAAATAAAGCTATTCGTAAGTTAAGAGCGACTTTAAGAACGACTGGTGATCCTTTCTTATGGTAAATGAATTTCACCATTAAGAGTTTAATGGTGATTATTTAGCGGGTAAGAAAGGTTCACCAGTCGCTCTTAAAGTCGCTCTGAACTTACGACGTCTTTATTAAACGCCCCCTGGTCTCTTGACTGCATGTGCAGTAAAAAGGTATACTGGTTATATGAAAGTCCGTAAGGCAGAAGGATGGCATCGCGATGCCAGGGGCAACCCTGTCATTCCTTTTCAAGTTGATACAGATATAATACAATATAGAGAAGAAGGGAAGCAAAAAATTGAGAAATAAGGAATGAAACAATTGACAAGAGATGTCTTGTTCATTGAGTCTTATTTCATTCAGACAAAAATGGCTTTGATTAGGTCGTATGGATCCCCGATCTAAATTGCATGGCGCAGTCACTAATGTATGACAATACCTTGCTCATGTTTGTGTTGTATAATTATTCAGAATATCACAAAGATAGGTCTCAATTTGCAATAGATCTTCCATAGACCAATCCACCGAAGTGTAAACCATCCAGTCTCACCGTGCACCTTCGTGTGGCATTCTAGAAGCAGTTTGAAACATAGCTGGATTAAGTTATAGTAACTTTATTAAGTCATAAATACTAAGAGCGCCTTATTGAACGAGACAACCTTCGAGGTACATTCCTGGAATGAACATTGCGGAACAGGTGCAGAGCGAGTCATCGACACCATTCACATCCAATTATTAAGCCCAATCCTATCATTACCAACCCCATAGATTAGTATACTGGATTTTGTTTGTTATCATAGTTAAAGAATCAATAGGTCAAATTTATTACATAACTTGGAAGTATAGAGTTTTGATTTGCATTTCGTTTTATTTTACAAAACCTTAAGCAATTATTAACACTCAATGAAATAAGTGACGTATGATTATTTTAATCGGATTATATGCCAAAACAAATGATTAGTTCACACCTACATACTTATGATGCTGTCCTTAAAAATCAGAAGATTGAACTTATAAAAAAACACACTCACTTTGTTTCTGTGTTAGTAAGAAATGTTAGCGCGCCTGAGATAATACAATATTTAATGAGTTTTAAATTTTGATAAAAGTGAATTCAGCGCCAGTGTTTTTGTTGCATTTTTTAAAGATATTATTTGAACATTCATGTATCATGTGTGTTTATAATATGCAGCATTCTTTGGTGACTTTTGCATGCTAAGAGTTAAATTGCGTGGTTAGCATTATGCTCTTTTATTTTTCAAAAACATTTATAAATGGAGTAAATTGAATAGTATATATTCCAATGTGAACGGGTCCGTCAGAACACTTCCAGCAGGTCGGTATAGTCAGACGACTTGAGGAATCTAGCAGAGTAACAATCTATTTTTATGAAATGCCTCAGCATATTTAATATTCCATTATAGACTCTTAGAAGCTGTTCGCTGCTTTGGAAGGCCTTTAGGCAGTAGGGAATGGAGTATGAATTTCAAATCAAGGCTTTTGGAGGACAGACGAGTGTTATATTAGGAGCTGTGTTTACACATCTGAAGTAGATCGAAGTTTAATAGTAATCTTCACCATGATATAGCGAGGAAAGACACCGTGAAACATTTGCAAGGTATTCTGGGGATTCGAAGTTTGGTGCGAAAGGTAAACAAAAAAAATATTAGATTTACTCACTTAGCTGAAAACCCTTTTTCAAGAAATTGCAGATTAGGAAGATCGTGTGTCAAAACGAAGCTTGAAATTAATTATCCTAATATGTCTTTTTAAAGGCCTTTCTCTTTTATTTCTACACTTTGGTCAAATGCTTTAAACTGCAGCAAATCGTTTTCAGGGAAATAAACAAAGCTATTAAACCTGGGGTAAACCTTTGCAACAAAGAACAAATAGTCCACTCATTATAGAGCGCCATTAATCTTTCTCGCCTCCTCAGTCAAATGGCGCTTTGATATTGTGCAATTATACAAATCAATTTCGCATTTGAATTATGCCTAATGATTTCTTCCTTGACTTACTTTATGACATCATCCATTAGATCGAGTCACAGAGAATACCATACAGCACTTCATAAATCACTTGGCTTAAGTATATCATCATCGCAAAGATATGAATGGATAAATAAACGAGTGAATACATAACAAACGAATTGAATAAATCTATCAATGTTTCTTTTCCCAAAAAATAAACAAACATGATAACTGTGGAATGTTAACTAATAGTATAGAATTCCCCTTTTCTGACGTTTTTAAGCTATGACTGTCAGAAATTATGAAAAAATGGACCTGGCAACCAACAATTAATAGTACCTTTACATCAGAGTAATTAAGCCCAGCAATCAATAATTATAAGTATCTTTACATCAGGGTAAGATAAGCCTGGCAATCAATAATTATTAGTAATTTTACATCATAGTAAGATAAGCCCAGCAATCAATAATTAATAGTACCTTCACATCAGAGTAAGATAAGCCCAGCAACCAATCATTAATAGTATCTTTACGTCAGAGTAAGATAAACCTGTCAATCAATAATTAATAGTAACTTTACATCAGAGAAAGATAAGCCTGCCAATCAATTATTATTAGTTACTTCACATCAGAGTTATTCAAGCCTGGCAGTCAATAATTAATAGTAACTTTACATCAGAGTAAGATAAGCCTGGCAATCAAAAAATATCAGTTACTTCACATTAGAGTTATTCAAGCCTGGCAATCAATAATTATATGTAACTTTACACCAGAGTAAGATTAACCTGGCAATCAATTAATGTTAATTACTTCACATCAGAGTTAGATAAACCTGGCAATCAATAATTAACAGTAACTTTACATCAGAGTAAGATAAACCCGGCAATCAATAATTTACAGTAACTTTACATCAGAGTAAGATAAGAAAGGCAATCAATAATTAACAGTAACTTTACATTAGAGTAGAATAAGCCTGGCACTCAATAATTAAAAGTAACTTTACATCAGGGTAAGGTAAGCCTGGCAATCAATAATTAATAGTAACTTTACACCAGAGTAAGATAAACCTGGCAATCAATAATTTACAGTAACTTTACATCAGGGTAAGATAAGAAAGGCAATCAATAATTAACAGTAACTTTACACCAGGGTAAGATAAGCCTAGCACTCAATAATTAATAGTAACTTTACATCCGAGTAAGATAAACCTGGCAATCAATAATTATTTGTAACTTTAAATCAGAGTTAGATACACCTGGCAATAAATAATTATTAGTAACTTTACATCCGGGTAAGATAATCCTGGCACTCAATTATTAATAGTAACTTTACATCAGAGTAAGATCAACCTGGCAATCAATAATTAATAGTAACTTCACATCAGAGTGAGATAATCCTGGCAATCAATAATTAACAGTAACTTTGCATCCGAGTAAGATAAACCTGGCAATCAATAATTATTAGTAACTTTACATCAGGGTAAGATAATCCTGGCAATCAATAATTAAAAGTAAATTTACATCAGAGTAAGATAAACCTGGCACTCAATAATTAACAGTAACTTTACATCAGGGTAAGATAGGCCTAACAATCAGTATTTTTGTATTTCTTGCATCAAATTAATGGATATCGTCATCAGATTCTACGAAACAAGATATAAAAAGTGTAAAGACTCTTCAGCATTTGCTGTTCGTTAATATTATCTAAGTTTTTACAAGGTTGATATAAATTCGAATGATGTCTTTGGTTATGTAGAATATTTTCGATTATTATCATTATATATACATATCATACCGACCATATTCAAAGTGTTTATTGCTTCATAGACCACACAACAATCCGATATCTATTAAGATTCTGCTGTGAATACTTGATCACGCATGCAATAATTTTATTACCCCTTCTACTGTGATCGCTCCTGGCTAATTTCCAGAGAGTTAAAGGTGGGTGGTTTGTCCCTTTGAACTGGTAGAAGTATCTCAGGGGGATCACCGCGGGTCACTAGGCCATGGCAGAATTATTTTCTCAGCAAAATGCTGGAGTTAAATCTACCCGACATAATAAGGATAATGGTGTCCTCAACGGGACGTCACGTGATTACGCAAAGGAGCGGAAAATCGGACGCACCGACCTCCTAATTGTCTATCATGAAAGTGCAGAGTATGATTCGATAACGTATTCAAGTCACAGTCAAAGTCGTATTTCTCAAGGATCATTTACTCCAAGAGTTCATTAAAGGTCCGATTCGAAGAAAATAACTTTCTTTCATGATGGTTCTCGTTCATTATTGATGTACCAATAACAATGAGAAATAGTTCATAGTTTCATCCAGGGTAACTAGCTCTGCGTCTGATCTGCCAAGGCTGCGGTCACATCAACTCGACACAACCGACTCCAAACCGATAGATGATATGTCATTTAGAACAGTGCAAATATATATTTGATCGGTCTGGAGTTGAATTCGTTAATATGACTGTCCCATTATCTTTAATTTGAAATGCCAAGTTTATGCATTTAGCATTGTGTGTGCATACTACAATCAATTTCTTGCTCGCATCTGCTCGGCAGAAATATACCAAAATCTCTTTCGTTTATCAGCATAAATTTTCAAAATAATCTAAAGTTATAAAACAGTACGAAATCATTCGAAAAAATGAAATACGGCAGCGCATTTTCTCATGCACCAGAACGAGTTAAATTATTCGCGCTGCAACGAGCTCGATTGATTCAAAGCGCCCGCGATCATCACGATGTTTATTTCTCCACTACGCCAGTATTTCGACGGGTTTATTACACTAATAAATCAGCATCCATAATACTTAAGGCATTGACAAAAAATAAGTGTTATCAAAGAGGATCCAATGGTGATTTTCAGTAGGACACAATGGTGTATGCTGTCTGTCGGGATATTATTGTGAATAAAATATGATACACAGACTAATCATCAATATCAAAATGTATTCATATTACAATAAAAATGATGCGTCGATATTACGGATCGAAATGGTAAACACTAACGGAAGATCATTTGCCATGTTTGTCGTATCATGCGAATGATACAGAAATGGTAAAGGTTGAGATGTTTACCAGATATGGATTAAAAAAGGAAAATGTTCCTCGGTCGAAATATTGAGTATGATGCATGTTTTACTGATATACTTTCGTGCAATATCGTGTAAATTTACACGTTTGGCGTTATTTGCTGCTGAGAAGAACACAGTGTGTTCACAGTGTGTTCATAGTGTGTTCATAGTGTGTTCACAGTGTGTTCACCGTGTGTTCATAGTGTGTTCATAGTGTGTTCACAGTGTGTTCACAATGTGTTCACAATGTGTTCACAGTGTGTTCATAGTGTGTTCACAGTGCACTGTAAAAAATGAAGTGCTATTTTAGTACTTAAAGTGCTTGTATAGTGACTGCACTACGAGTGCTGATTTTCTAGCTTAAATTTGAACTAAAAAATCAGCACTCGTAGTGCAGTCACTATACAAGCACTGTAGGTGGTAAATTAGCACTTCATTTTTACAGTGTGTGATTACAGTGTGTTCACAGTGTGTTCATAGTGTGTTCATAGTGTGTTCACAGTGTGTTCATAGTGTGTTCACAGTGTGTTCATAGTGTGTTCACAGTGTGTTCACAATGTGTTTACAGTGTGTTCATAGTGTGTTCACAGTGTGTTCATAGTGTGTTCATAGTGTGTTCACCGTGTGTTCACAGTGTGTTCATAGTGTGTTCACAGTAAGTTCACAATGTGTTCACAGTGTGTTCAAAATATGTTTACAGTGTGTTCACCTATGAGAAGAAGTGATTCACATTGTTCAAATAAAAAAATCGTCGGCGGTCATCCGAACCGTCGTATCACTCATACCACGGTGCAAACCCATTTCAGAGAAAATCGATTTCAAAGTTGACTATAATTTTCACACTTAGTTTCCCAGCCTTACAACATATCATATTCATCGCTAGAGAAATACATGGTTGGAAAGACCAAGACAATTGCTTGACATTGGTATCCTTATTTTCACACAAAACCAAGGATTGGAGAAAATATCGCAAAAGTGCTGCTGTAATTTCGGTTTGAGCGATTTAGATTTTCCCTGTACAAAAACGCCATGGAAAAAATGTGATACGACGTTTTGACTGACCGCGATTTCAATGCGCGCGATCAGTCAAGCGTCGTATCGCTTTTGCACATGCTTAGTCACTGCAGTGCCGGTACGACGGTTTGGCTGACCGCGCGCATTGAAATCGCGGTCAGTCAAAACGTCGTTTCGCTCTGTTGCTCTGCTACAGTACACGTTTCCAATATGATTTACGCATTTTATAAAAAAAATTGTATGACATCGCGGTGAAAATCCCCTCATATCTCAGAAGCTAAAATGAATTGCATCCTATAAATTTAGTTATGAATAGAATAGGACTTGTATTTTCATTTTCTGCAAAAATCTCAAAATCATTTTTTTTTGGGGGGGACCAAAATTGACTAATACGACGGTTCGGATAACGCCAATGAAATGTGAAAGTGTGCATATGTTTTCAAACTGTGGACTTCAATCACGTGATAATTAAAAGTGTGTACATGGGGATGTGGTTGAGGAAGATAATAATGTGTGGAGGAAAAATTGACAGGTCACAAAGAAATGCCCAATGTAAGTAGCTAAAACCTTCGAAAATGCATCAAGTGTTATATACCGCATTTAAACAAGTGTTTAGGGAATTACGAAGTATGTACATGTATTTATCAGTTTGTAACTGCTTCAGAGAAAAGTACTTCATAACATTATATGAGAAAATATCATTCTTATCACAAGTATTTTTAAACATCGAACGTAAGGTTTGGTTGGTTGTTTTAATATGCATTACATCAGTGTGGAGCAGAGTCCTGTTAGATGATCCCAGCTTTCTACTTTGTTGATTGATGTAATTGGCGCCCAACTACACAATACGCTTTCTCAATCAAGCGGACAGCGAAATCCCCCCACTCACCGCCGCAAGAAAAATTAGTTTTACGATTGATTGATTTTTGGGGTTGCTTGCCGCCCCCAAGGCAAAAAAGGCATCATGAGACAGCATGAAATATGCATTATTTGGGGGGGGGTAATTAGCCCGAAAAAATTGGCTTCGAAAATAGCGCTGATCTAATGAGGCAGAAAAACAACCCTAGCTGATAACTTGAATGCTGTCTGCCTGACGCATGAAAAGAGAGATGTATAACTCACAGTTGATAAAAAAAATGGGCAATCTTAAAATGAACATTATAATGATTATGGCGTTGTGGTTGCCGAGTTTACAGTAAGCATTATGCTATGATTAGAATTTGATAAATTAGGAGGGATGATGCAGCAAAGTAAACTGTGTAAAGTAGGTCAGTTGTGTTATGATGAAAAAGAGCTAGGTCAATACTGATGTGAATTAAAAAAAAAACGAAAGGAATCGGGTCATTGATATTCATGAGTAAGTCCTAGTAACTATAATACGTGTAGTTAATGGTATCGATGATTCGAAGTTTTAAACTGCCATCTACTTGACGAGATAATGAGACGATCTAGCCATGCCATTTTGATGACGTCATTATGCCAAAACTTGGACATATTTCATCTTGATATGTCGACTTAATATTCTTATTGTGTCGACGTGCTAAAATATATTTTCTTGCCCAGTTATATACGTCGTCATTGTGGGTTGTATTATCGTTATCTACTAAATATCTCACCGTGACCATGATGGCGGCATGTAACTTTGCATAAGTTGACTCGGCAAGATAACGTGTCTCTTCACAACGTGGTTTACGTCGACTTGGCAAGATTACGTATCTTTCCATGTCGACCTTATAAAGCCTTTCAGGCGATACTGTAGGGCAAAGTATTTCATAAAGTAGATGCCACTTTAAAGCTTCCGTAGGTATACATGAGAATAGTCCTAGTAACTATAATATATGACAGTATCGATTTTACTGTCTGAACTTTAAGTGTATATGGTTCCTACGTATACGGGAGTGTTGTGAACAGCCCATCTGATGGACATCGTCTTGATTGGAAGGGGCTTTGAATTAAGCTCTCAATTACGGTCGCAATTAAATAGATAGGTTATGATGTTTCATTTACGGATTATGTGGAGAGAGGGGAAAGAGAGGGGGAGTGATGTGGGTACTGTCCCACCAATGGAACCGATACCAAACCGACCGACCGTATGTCATTGGTAATGACGTAACAGCTTTTGACGGTGTAGAACCAAGTTTACCTGTGTGACTGGACCTTTATATAGGAGAGGCAGAGATATGAAATGATAGGAGTCAAGGGTAACGTGTAGAAAGAAAGAGAGGAGAGTGGGGTGTGTGTGGGTGGGCTCGCGTGTATGAGATAGGATCAGTTGTGTGTGTATGGGTGTGTGTGGGGTGTGTGTTTGTGATGTGATGGAATGCGGGTGTGTCTGAGACAGAAAGAGAGGGAAAGGGAGATGTATGCGTATCTAAGCTCATGCGTTTGTTTGGTTTGAGGGAGAGGGTGTGTGTGCCAGGGTGTGTGTGTGTGTGTGAGGGCGATATTAACATACAAGGACAGGTTTCGGAAAGAGAGAGAAAAAGAAGATAGGGAAGGTAGAAAAAAATGAAAAGGGGTCTGAGTGTAATTTTCTTGTGTTTCTTATGTTTTCTTAAATTATTTCATAAAATCATAATTTTTTCATTATTTAATACTTGTGTGAATAATATGTCTCCCTTATAATGAAATAAGTTGCAGCAATAAATATCGAATGCACTAAATCAGTTGTCAATCCAATTTTGTCTAGTTCTTGGAGGAAAAAATTTGAATAAACCTAATTTAATACAATAAAATACAACAGAACAAGTGGGGATATGACATCATCAGCCCACCTAATGAATATTCATGACGACTGTTTTCACAAAATATTGCTAATCTTTAAAATTCAACAATTTTGTTATTTGTTATCCGATTTTTATGAAATTTCCAGCATTTTGCTCAGTGAAATCTACTCTATTTATTAAGCTATAAATACTTTCAGCCCGGACCATCCCTTTAAGCATAAAACGGTTAAAAACCTACGACAATGATGGTAAAGTTCATATAGTTATCAGCGCTGTATTTAAATAGCGTTTTTACTGTTTCATTACAGTACTTTTTCAATCGATTCTCTCGATTATTCAATAAAGATCTACTGACTAGTCATTGTAAAAAAAGCAATAAATTGTTTTATTAAGTGGTGTACAATATGGAAACTACTATTCAAGTAAAGAAGAATTTGTCAGTCTGCCCACTGCTACCCCATAATTCCCCCATAGTCTCCCTTTAAACGTTGATGCATGATAAAGATCAATACAGAGCACATCAATGTAAAATACTTCAATAAAAGCATGTCTCATGGTTTTTCCCCCAACACGTTCCTTACCGAACATTATTTATCTCAGTTTACCTTGAATAACATTATGATAGAAGAATATCAACCAAAGACTGCCTGAATATACCCTTCACATTTCAATTTCTAAGGCGAGCGAATAAACAAGGACGCACTGCATGTCGTATCGGGTCAGATTAAAGCGCGCCTTTTCCTAGGCAAAACTTCACCTATTTTATTGCTTTCGTTTTAATGTTATAAATGTGCTTCTGAGGGGCATTTCAGTAACATTTTCCGTCCGTCAAGTTGTCTGTTTCTGATAACCTGTTTTTAATTTTGACTGGCTGAGACGCGATGTTACTCTGGTCTGATAAAAAAAATTGTTCTGACACATTATGTCATGAAACGCTCTGGACAGAGTTCGTGTTGTTTTTTTCCGAAATGAAAAATGATGAATAAAGAAATGGGCAAAGAAGGAGTAAGTGGCTATATCGACCCCTCTCATCTTTGTCAATGTATCATTTGTATTTCTAATTAATCAAATACCTAGCATGACCTATTTCAGCTATTTAGATTACTGTAAAAGATGGACTGGTACAAGGAATAGACGCTCAAACAATACACCCAAGCAAAAGTTCATTACAAAATTGAACCACCAGTGGTATGTAGAAACATATCCAAATCTGTGAGAGTAAAGATTTAGGCACAGTACGTGTGAAAATCTACAAGTGAGCGAGCAAAGCGAACACAAATAGATTGACATTTTTAGATAGATTAGTATTAATGACAGTTTTCTGGGATTTGTATAACAATCATTTCGTCAGGGTGAACTACCCTCTTTAACTGGAGGCGACATTATCAAGATGAAGATGCAAAGATTTTGACAAGATTTTTTCAAAAAATTCAAATTGGTAGTATGTGTTTAACATTCTGAGGCAGGCAAGCAGTGTTGATATTCATATCAATACGCCAATGTATCATGCATACCAAGCCCTAGAGAACTCGGTATATATAAAGCGTAATTTCCAGATAAGAGATAACATATTTTCGCGATCACGAATAGAGGTGCCCGGGGTCGCCCTTGGGAGTGAAGGGGGGGGGGGTAACATAAAGATATATGCTTAATATCTACAACTTATTCTAACTTTTTGTACATGGCTCTCTATAGAGTTACAGTGACACAATAATTATACAATGTACCTCGTACGTTACACGGCCCTGCGAGGCTTTATATGATCTTCTTATATTTTTAAACTATCCTCTTGAAACACCGGTATTCTAAACAAATTGAAATATTTTATCCTGATTACATTAAAAAATATTTCTCATTTTTTGCATCACATATGAATTATGGAATATTGGCCTGGGGAAACTGCAATAAAACTTCAATTCACAAAATATTCAAAATACAATAACGAGCAATGAGGGTGATCAATCAAGTTGGGTATTATTCCCACACAAATCCCTTATTGAAAAATAATAAAATACTTAAGATTTCTGCTTTATATGCATTTCATTTTGGAATGTCCATGTTTCGGCTTTCAAAAGATGGATTGCCTGATATAATTATTTGCGCCTATGTTTCAAAGGAATAATCTAGTCCACACGAATCCCACCCGGCAAAGCGACTCTGTACTCTCCTTGCTCAGAGAACAATGCTTTTGAAGGATCCAGGTTTTGGAACGGTCTCCCACACGATAAATAACAATAATAATAATGATAATAACAATAATAATAATGATAATAATAATAATAATAATCCGCTTTTGTATAACGCTTAATACATCGGAACGACATGTCTAGGCGCTTTACAGATATATTATTACTCCGGTCATCGAATTCAATCAGTCATTTCCGCACACAATGTGTGCACATCCTCCACTCCCTTGGGATTATTCCAGTCAGTCGCCGGTGAGGTGCGCGCAGTACTGGACAAGCTACAATGACTTTTACATCATACCTGGTACCCATTTAGCACCTGGGGCCCGTTTCATAAAGATTTACAACTGTTGTAACTTTGCCATTATGTCAAATACCATGGCAACCTTGATTCTGATTGGCTGCTGAGCCATGTTACAATGGTAGTTGCCATAATGGCAAAGTTACAACAGTTGCAAGTCCTTTGTGAAACGGGCCCCTGGGCCGAGAGTGGCAAATTGTGGATAAACGCCTTGCCAAAGGACGCCAGACCGCGGTGGGATTCGAACACACGACCCTCTGTTTGCAAGACGAGAGTCAGAACCACTACACCACGGCCCCTCAACGATGTGGTACATATTACCTTACTAATTATTTTCAAACATAAATTGAAGTTGATGTTGATTGTTTCTTACAATTTTCCTGTGTAGGTTATATAGACAATTTTACAAATATTGTTAGTACACTCTGGTTGATTTATGTCCAAAGAATAGGAGTTTGAACACGAGAATGTGTGGTGGTCCTTTATCAACAGAGACCGGTGTCATTCTCCAAACTATCCAAAATGCTCGTCTCTTTTGAGGTAACACTTGATAAGCCAGAGTAGCAAGACATTGTGGGGAAAATTGATATTGCTCTGAACATAATAAGCAAATTGGCTGCATTAATAATTGGTTGTAAATGGAAGATCAGATTTTATAAAATTATATAATATCAGTACACACTTAAAAAGTCGGGCAACATACTGTCCACTGTGTTGGGTAATGTATGTTGGTAATATATATTCTGGGCAATTATTATCAAATTGAGCAAATTTATTACCCAATTATTAGTTTTTATTACCCAATTTGGACAGATTTTAACCTATAGTTGTGTGGACAATATGTTGCCCAGGGTTGGATTAAAAATGGGCATTTTTTTGCCCAACTATTTTAAGAGTGTATACAGACCAGTATGCTCCAATCAATATTGTTTAAATATACACATTTATTCTGTGGAAAATCCTTCTCCTATAAATACAGAATGAAGAATGGTCCGTCGACTGCTAAATAATGTGCAGGGATAGGATGATGTCTCTTGTAATATAGGGTTACAAGAACTTAATGATAATTTAAGCTGAAAGTCAACAATTCAAATTACTTACCAATGGTGCTGACAACCGTCAGAGAGAATAACATAGATCCAAAGAATGACCATTTCTCGCCATCATCAAGATACTCCATGAAGACCATAGATTTAGCCGTATAATTCTTTTGCTTGTCAGATAATCTACTGATGGCATTATCAGTCCAGTTCCTGACATTTATGGTCGTTGCTTCCTGGAAGAGTTCCTCGAAGTAGTCTTCCATTTCCCTTCTTATTTCACCTCGCAATGCTGCTTCTTTTCCCATTTCGATGTTCCTGAAGGCTATGGCGCCAAGTAGTAGGTAGGCGCAGAGCATAGCGGTCAGGCCGACGTAGGAGAAAAGAAACTGGATGAAGGCCCGAAAATAATGGCAACATTGTTCTCCAGCGCTTGGTCGATCGATGATGTCGACCCGACCCTCCTCGATGTCGAGTAGGGTCGGACTGTTACTCGATGCTTGAAGACGATTCTCCATCGTTGGCAATGATCACGGCCGAATATCCAAAATGGTGTTAAGAATTGCACCACCTCAAAGAATCACTCAATTCATGACATTGTTTTCTACTGTTCGTCTGCTCGGGGAAGCTATTACAAGAGGACATTTACGTTGGTCAATATCAGGCTCAGCCAACAAATGATATTTCAAGTATACAATATGTTGAATAAAAGACTAGAGAGACAAATAATTGTTGGTTTTTCTTCCAATTTGGCAATTATCTTTATCGGTTAATGCACCGTTCACGAACATGTACCTTCAATTTCCTCGTCTATGCTATTTCAAGACAACCGACACAAACCATGATTGTGATGAGATTTCACAAGAGACCATAACTTTTACGATAAGAAGTGAAAAGCCAAGAGCATAAAGGTACATAACAAACTTATACGTCTCTTGCCGTCCAAACGGTCGCTTGTACCTTACACATATTAAAGATTTTTTAATAATTTTCCGTCAAGCAAATACAATATTCCAACACGTCGTGTATATACCGTTGTTACAAACAATGCAGAAAATATCCTTAGCGCTAAACTGCCAAGCGCGATTGTAGAAGTATTATCCTAGTTAAGTAATCCATTTCGGATTCGCAACGTTGAAACACATAGCAAACTATATTCATAGCAATTGAATCCAAAAGCAATCGGCTCGATTTATATTGTTAACAACCAATTATCTCGTTATTAAATGCCCAGGATATGTCCAGGGGAGAGTGACACCTTCCAAAAAGTTTCCTCCTATTACGAAATTTCCGCTGTTCATCTTGTTAGAACACGAGAACACAGTTCGACACCACTCCCATCGCCGCATAATGGGCCGACACGATTAAGATGACGATGCATAGATTTTGACAAGAAAATGCAGCTGCACTTTACCGCCATAACTATTTTCACGTTTAGTTCAATTTCGCCCCCTGCACCCGGCTTCACCTCTCCTCTTTTTTGTCTTAATGTTTTGTTTCCCTTGCTTCTCTCTCCGGGGATGAGCAGATAGCCAATGTGAGATGGCAGGAATTAGGAGAGGTGTGATAAGACCTTCCGTGGTAGTTAAGCGCTCGCTTGGCGGTGAGCTTCATTCATACAGACTCGCTCTATCCAGCCAAGTTGAGTAAAGCCCATCTCATTGGACCTTGATACCAGCCCATGAGGAGAACGATAGGATTCCAGCTGACTGATGGCGCCAAGCTCATCAACAACATGGATGGCAGCGCCAACCAAGATTGATGAGTATACGGATTGGTTCTTTCAACATTAAAACATGTTTTATGTCAAAAGGAAGAGAATTGGAAAGACAATGAGAAAGTAAAAAATATATTTATATAAATATATATATATATATTTTTTTTTTTTACTGTGATTTTGATTGTAGTAATACATAGGAAAGGGGGTATGACGCTTGAAAACGGGGAATATAAGGGCCCATAATTATCTATGGGTCCTGTCTAGGGATTCGCTATCGCTTTAATGATTCATTGTTTATCGCGAAATGTGTTTTCTCCCTCCCTCTCTATCTCTAATTTATCATTGTCTTCATGTAAATAATGACAGTATGAAAGGGTAAAAGTTTGTTCGCTTGTTTAAAGGGTGAGGTGTTTTAACATTATTTTATGTGCATAAACTGTTTTAAGATAGGAAAATACTATCACCACCACCACTATCATTATTGCTGCTGATGCTGCTGCTGCTACTATTACTACTACTACTAATACTAATACTACTACTCCTACCACTACTACTACTAATAATAATAATAACAATAATACTACTACTAATACTTGTACCACTACTACTCCTCCTCCTCCTTCTCCTTCTCCTCCTCCTACTACTACTACTACTACTTCTACTACTAATACTACTACTACTACCACCACTACTACTACTACTACTACTACTACTGCTACTACTACTACTACTACTACTACTACTACTACTATTACTACTACTAATAATAATACTAGTACTACTATTACTCCTCCTCTTCCTACTACTACTACTACTACTACTACTACTACTACTACTACTACTACTACTCCTACTACTACACTACTTCTACTACTACTACTACTACTACTACTCCTCTTACTACTACTACTACTACTACTACTACTACTACTACTACTACTACTACTACTACTAATGACTACTACTACTACTACTACTCCTCCTACTACTATTGCTACTACTCCCATGACAGCTACTTATCCTTGTATTTTGATTACTAGTCTGTTAACAAGCATTAGCAAGCATTGCTAGCAAGTAAATTAAAAAAGATAGGCTCTAACGAAAGAGGTAAAGCAAATTTTTAGCCATATTTTGATATTCAAATGTAAAAAGGAGGGTACTCTGAACATCATTGCCGAGCTGATGGATAGTGATTCGCTATCGCTTTAATGATTCATTGTTTATCGCGAAATGTGTTTTCTCTCTCCCTCTCTATCTCTAATTTATCATTGTCTTCATCTAAATAATGACAGTATGAAAGGGTAAAAGTTTTTTCGCTAGTTTAAGGGTGAGGTGTTTTAACATTATTTTATGTGCATAAACTGTTTTAAGATAGGAAAATACTATCACCACCACCACCACTATCATTATTGCTGCTGATGCTGTTGCTGCTACTACTACTACTACTACTACTACTAATAATAATACTACTACTTCTACTACTACTCCTACCACTACTACTACTTCTAATAATAATAATAATAATAATAATAATAATAATGATAATAATAATACTATACTACTACTACTACTACTACTACTACTACTACTACTACTACTACTACTACTACTACTGCCACTACTACTACTACTACTATACTACTAGTAGTAGTAGTACTACTACAATTACTACTAACACTACTGCTGCCACTCCTCCTACTACTATTGCTGCTACTACTACTACTACTAATACTAATACTAGTACCACTACTCCTCCTCCTCCTCCTCCTCCTCCTTCTACTACTACTACTACTACTACTACTTCTACTACTACTACTACTCCTACTACTATACTAATTCTACTACTACTACTCCTCCTCCTACCACCACCACTACTACTACCACTACTACAACAACAACTACTACTACTGCTGCTGCTACTCCTCCTACTACTATTGCTGCTACATCTACTTCTACTACTATTACTACTAATAATAATAATACTACTAGTACTACTACTACTACTCCTCCTCCTTCTACTACTACTACTACTATTACTACTAATAATAATAATACTAGTACTACTACTACTCCTCTTCCTCTTCCTCCTCCTACTACTACTACTACTCCTACTACTATACTACTTCTTCTACTACTACTACTACTACTACTACTACTATACTACTACTACTACTTATGACTATTACTACTACTAATACTATTGCTACTACTCCCATTACAACTACTTCTCCTTGTATTTTGATTACTACTCATACTTCTCCTCCTACTATACTACTTCTACTACTACTACTCCTACTCCTCCTACTATTATTGCTACTACTCCCATTACAGCTACTTCTCCTTGTATTTTATTACTAGTCTGTTAACAAGCATTAGCAAGCATTGCTAGTAAGTAAATTATATAAAAAGATAGGCTCTAACGAAAGACGTAAAGCAAATTTTTAGCCATATTTTGATATTCAAATATAAAAAGGAGGGTACTCTGAACATCATTGCCGAGCTGATGGAACTTGCATGCATGCTAACCCACTGCCCTTTTAACATATTTATAAATATCATTTGATTTACAGCGGGGTTTGTAGTGTGATAGGGAACGCTGAAATCATATTTAAGGGCAGGGTAATTGCATTATGTATGGCCATAACATCTTGTAAGTGAAATGTTTCAATTTCCAATGGCGTGAAAAGGTTGTCACTGCCTACTGCACTGTGCTACCTTGTGATATAGGGAACACTGCATAGGTTATGGTAATTAAGTCAAACGTGTGAAAATCGTTAATGTTTCATTCAGATAATTTACCATCAACTGTTACAGAGTTTATTGCAGGGCGTCGTCAGTATTTTAATTGGGAGGCAAGACGACTCTAGGGGTATCATATAATTAATGCTATGATAAAGTCACTGTCATTCTATACGATTTTCTTTTCTAAAAATGCTTTCGTATCTTGTATATGTAGTTCTTTACAATATTCGTTCAAGGGATACACAGTTCACACTCTACGAACTCTGTTTTAGTGGATTTCTCCATTTATTTAACTATACTTTTATAAAGAGGTACATGCATTTTCCGCTATCCAAATATTATGATTTTTATTTTATTCATTACATCGTATATATTGGGTATTGATCTGCATTGTAATCTTGTTTACTACGTAGTAATCTGCTTTATAATTATTTTTAAATTGAAATGAAATAACCAGTTTGAAACTAGACATTGCAACACATGAATGGGGGGAGATGATGTAAAAAAGGCCTCCGTGGAGATTATTATGTCATCTATACATCTATAGATGCCTAACATGAATTCACATACATGGCCATATCGGGGGGGGGGGGGTTCATTATAATATGGCCACTGGATACGGGGTCTCATGCCTCGTTTACATTTGCTACGATAGTCGTACGATAGAATAAGCCACGATTTGTATGACATCGTGGGTGGCTAGACCGCCTAGACGGACTGCAATTTTGTGTTTGACATCATTTGGTCATTGTACGATTTAATGTATTTGGTATATTAGGTGGCTAAAGAAAATGTAATATACAGAGTCCCTGTATTGGTCGTACTCGTACAGATATCCTATGATGCCCCTGCTGATCGTAGAATGTCCTTACAAAATGTCATGCCCATGTACTGATCGTACGGTGAAAGTGCTCTCACCGTACGATGCCCCTTCGATATGTTTCATGGCTACAATAAAAAAAAAGAGTAATATACCATCTACATGTGGTATACGATCATCCAAGATGCCCGTTTGGTGATCTTGCTTATGGTACGATCTCCTAATATGGCATATGATTAAGACCGTATGAATTTTGTTCGGTTTCACGATCATTGTAGATTTTTTTTTGTGTGTGTGTCTTCAAAATATAAGGATCGTAGCCCTTAAATACATCGTAGAGGTAAGGCAAAGTTCATTGTATGATCGTTGCAGGGCCATCGTACGATCAGGCACAGGGACATCGTACAATGTGCAGACATCGTAGGATAAGCACAATGACACAGTAGGATCGTACGGGCATCCTTTACCTCAGCACTGTTTTATCGCACGATCAGCCTAGTGCAGGGACAAGAAAGGAAATCTCACGATTATCCCAAAATATTGTAAGCATACAATCGTAGCCTGTAGCCACCTACGATGCCACCAAATAAAGATCATGGACTAATATCGTAGGCCTATGATTAGCAGGATACGATCTACTTACGTGCACCCTACAATGGTCGTAGCCCAGATGTAAATGGAGTGTTAGATTTTAGGAGGTTTGAGATTAGTATTAAGACATCAATCCAAAGAAACCTTACCAACTGTATGTGATCAAATTGACAGTGAGATGCGGCAAAGGAAAATGTTAAGATGGTGCAATGAAGAAATGACCACAGAGTGAAAGAGAGGGAGAGAGAAAGGGAGTAAACGAGTGTGAGAGGGGAGTGAGGGAGATAGATAGCGAACATGTGCTACCAAATTCGTTTAGAGCTGTGGAGTGAACAAATGAAATCAGATCTGGTAGTTCGATTAGCGGGGCAAAGATAAACCCATTAGTTTTGTCTATTCAGATCAGTACAGAACTAATGTCATATCAGGGTATTCCCACGAGAGGTACAATGACGTCACAATAATGAAACTTATTTCTTATAAACGTGCATTTTGATTTTACTAAATCTTTGCAAAGGTTCATTTTCTATTATTCGCATTAATGTTACCATAGTAAGTCACAAGCTAGTGTGATGATAATATAGTATTTATTGATTAAGTATGTCTCATTTTCTCTATATATTATAATTCATATTTTAATGATAAAATAATTATTACCAACAATCAAGAAATCAGTTACATGCAATATCAAACATAGCATTACAATAAAAAGAAATAATAAAAAAATAAAGGAGTGTCATGAATTTTATCATATAGAGATTACTACGGATGACCATGAACATTCACCAAAAACTAACAAAATCAAATTTACATTTGCGTAAATGAATAGTTAGTTTCCCTTGTTTTCCGATACTCTGTTTATTAATTATTATTCAAATAAACTTTAAATATTGGTAGGTGGAAGGATAAAATATTTAAGCAAAAGAAAGATATTATAAGTCACAAATCTGTCATCGTTATCCTAACATTCTTTCAAAGGGTGTAAATTTGATATCACTTTGCGTTTCATAGCTTTTATCACTTCGTTCCAAAGAGGTTGGATGTGGGTACATGCCATAAACAAACGGAAAATGTTTCTGGTTAGCTTTGCAAAAAGAGCAATTTGGATAGTCGTTTCTTCTGATTTTATGTAAAACACATTATAGGGGCGATTGATTTATGAAAAAAATAAAATAAAGAGAACGAAAACAAGAAGGCCTATGTCTTTTTTTTGTTCAAAATGAACGCATATCTGTATATAAAAGCACTTGTTTTCTAAAGTTCAGACGATGAAAGGAGATTCCTACGAAAGCATGACAGAGATGGTCAAAGCTGATTTTACACAAAAATTTGTTTTATTAAAGCGAACACTTAGTCTGTTTTTTAATTTGACGAATTTACACATTGTATAGGGGATATGCGCAAACAAACATACTGATATACCAGAAAATGATGAAATATGAAGAATCATGGCCAAAAGGAAAGAAAATCAGTTAAAATGTAAGGTAGGGTAATTCAACATTAACATCAACACAGATTAACAAAGTATCAAATCTTATTCTGGCGAGGCTTTTTTAATTGAAATGAAATCCAGACTGTTTAATTGATAAAACATAACAAGTGGAGGGAGGGTAGATGAAGACTCAAATTATGAGATTTTGCTGATAGGATTTCCTTATCATTTTTATTTGAGCATGATCATCAATCCGATAATTCTAAAAAGAAAATTAGACCTATCTCTTTCTCTGATTATCTCCTGGCTGTGCTTAGCCCATACATGTAGGCCTATAGTTCAGCGAAGCGAGGGATCGATGTAATCGGTACAAAACGATCAACTCCTCTGGTATGCGTCATCTTCGAAAAGGTGTTGACTTAAATTGTCTGCACATGTGCCCATGAATTCCCGCCAAAACTATTCCATAGCCTAAAGTGCAGGACTCTGATGGAGGCTCTTGGATGCCGCTAACAGAGAGAGTATCAATTTTACATTTTTCTTATTCGTGCAGTAATCTACACTCTGATATGAAGATGCGACTCTCATATGAATGAGCTGGGTATTCAAAAACCATCCCTCATCCAGTTTATTTTATGATAATATTGCAAAAAGTATATTTAGAAAATATTGAATTAAAATAAAAAGTAAATAAATAAAATAAATTCATCAATTTCGTCATTGCCATTAGATCTAATGAAATTACGTAATTTAATCAACTTTAATGTGATTGGATTTAGTTAAATAAATAATTGAAAAATATAATACTTGGAAATCAAGTAATTGCGAACACTAAATTATCGAAAAGCCAAACTCACTTTGCTTTGTTAATTCATACCGCAATTTGTCCATGTTTTATATCCATCATCATTACAAGACATATTGAATGAGATATGTATCCCAGCCATGGCGTAATTTCCTTCAGTAAAAAATGTATCCACATTGTGCTGCACTCAACCCAGGTGAGGTGAAGGTTACCCGGCAAGATTAATTCCTTGAATGCACTGAGCGCTGAAAGGCAGCTCGAGTTAAAGCCAGGGTAATGATAATAATAAACAATGCGCCTCCGAATAGATTATTTCTAAATAGATGGCGTTATATAAATGCCTTTTATTATTATTATCATTATCATTATTATTACTATTATTGTTATTATTATAAATATTATTATAATTATTATTATTATCATCATTATTTTATTATTATTATTATCATCATTATTATCATTATATTATTAATTATTTAAAATGATATTGATAAAGCCACATGCCACATTTACATACAAGTAATTTTCAGCATAATAAACATAATGATAACATAATACTCAACAATGTATTGTTCTATAAAGTCAAACAAAAATCATACAGGGAAATTTTTCTCCTTTTTAAAACATGTATTATAAACTATTAAAAAATACAGATAATATCGTATAATGAAAATGTGAGAGACCGCCATCTCAAGCTCGGAGCTTGAAATTGATGGAGGCCTCAAAAGAAAAGGGGAGAGAAAACCAGAATATACAATGCAATGAAAGAGCCTTTTCTTTTATTGCACAAAATGATAGCAATGTAGGAAAGGAAAGGTGGTTATGGAAAGAAAAAAAAATTGAAAGTTAAAAGTTAAATATTGAATGTTAAAAGTGAAATTGCAAGTATGGAAGTGAGCGGGTGTGCGCAACGGGGGGGGGGGGGTGCCGATTTTCTGTGTGGAACGTCCTCATATTAATTTGAAGCTCCATATATCTCTAGTTTATATTTCAAACCAAACTGTATTTTTTTCAAAATCATTTCATTTGTAAAGAGCCGATTTCGAAGTCCTTATTACGTGGTTTCCATTATTGTTTCGCAAAGATCTTCAGCTCAACCGTTTCTCTCAGACTCACTATACATCAATAATTCACATTGACCTTACGCTTACCTGTCGAAATCTTTTTGGGGGCAACGATTTTTGGAACCCACCTCCCAGCTCATAACATAAAATCCTCGTTACTGCTAAAATAAGGTTTATGATTTCTTTAGATTCCATTTAAATTATAGGCTCTTAATTGGGACAGAAAACTGAGAAAAAAAATAAGAAAAAAGATGTTAGTGTCTTTGGAGCGAATTCACAATGAAGATTCTGCGAAATCCATCGTTTTGAATTCGGGCCAAATATTTTGATTTAAAATAGTATAATTTGTTAAATGTTTTAATTTCAAATTTCATTAATTTAAAAAATAATGTAATTTGTAAAATATTTTGATCTTAAACTAATGTAATTTGAAGAGGTAATAGTTTGAATTTAATTACATTATTAGCGAGAGCATTGAAAAGACTTGATCCCATTGAAAATTTCCAGACAAAAATAGGAATTTTTTTAAATCTAAATGAAAATTGAGGTATATATTTTGCCATGTTAGAACAGTACTCGTTTTCGTCACAGTATGTTTTTTAAGAATTGTGTCATCCTTTCTTCAGTAGTTTGTTCAGTTGTTGTGCTTCGGAAAGCCGGAAGTCTATATAATAAAATGTGTCTTTATCTGACAATTATAGGTCTGAATATGTCAGATTTGAAACTCGATATTCTGGTAATACTCAATGAATGGTAGATACGAGCGTGGTGGGACAGAGCTTGCGTTGATAGTGTTCACATGTCCCTGACTTTATATAGAGGTAACCCCCTCGGTATTACCGGCACATCCAAAGTTCCTTCAAGTTGGCTTACATGACGGAGATATTCTGGGAATGTAAACTGATATGATGAAGTTCAAACCAATGGTGTATCTAGTTAGAAGGACCGGGGGGGGGGGGGCAAGTAGCGTACTGAATGGGAGGTTGTGGGTTCTATATCTTTGGTCGCACCAACGATTTACCATCGAGCCAGACGCTCGGCATAGAATGGGGAAGTGTATTGATACATTACCGAACAAACAGGAGTTTAGTGCATTTTACTCAAAATGGATGGGGTGCAAAATCCTGTAAATATATATATCCCCCTCTCATTATATTTTACCCCGGGGAAGGGGCAGTCAAATATATTGCTGTGCACATGCGTGACCAAAAAAACCGCGTTTTTAAAAGGGGGTGTTTTTCCGTTTTGGACGAGGCCCGCGCGTGCACTCGTTAAGGCGGGTATCAAAAAGACAGATTTTCAAGAAAAAGGTTGTTTTTAAAGACTGGTCAATGGTCTATCGCGGGGTCAAACGTATTTAGGGTATGTTTTTTCCAAAGTTTTTTTTAAAGACTAGCCAAACGTCTTTAGAGTATGTTTTTTCCCCCAAACTTTTCCCCCCGAGGTCATATATTTTGGCGACAACTTATTTAGGGGCCAAATTGTGTAAATAAAGCCCGCGAAAAACTTGTATGGGAGATTATTTTGCACACAGAGAAAAAACTCGTTTAGGGGTGTTTGGAAATAATTTGGACACGCACGTGTACAGCAATACATTTGACTGCCCCCCCCCCCCCGCCCCCGGGTATTTTACGTCATGATCATAGCGTCGGCCGGAGCACCAGGCACTAGCGTGTATGTGTGTCTGTATTTGAGTTTTGTCAGACGTGTATCAATCAGATATGATTATTTACGTCTGGACCGACCTTTAACGTCACCATCCGAAAGACGTAAGACGTAGCTTATTCCCTCTCGCTGTTGAACCTCGAGACATTTGTTGAGAGAACGGCGAATGAGTTAATATGAATTTTGAGGAAAAAAACTCTCATAGTTGTCTTTAGGTCTACACAATATTATAATGCCCCTGATCCCCATGAAATGCAATTAAATTTTAAGATCCGCCTTCCTGAGAGATAAAAAAAAATGGATTATATGGGGAGGGGTATTTATAGTTAAGTGCTGTTAGAAGTATTTTGTTTTGTCTCGCACTGGGCATTTAAATAAATAACAATACCCAGTATTTATGACGCACTTTTCCAAAATGGCCCAAAGCGCTCATAATTTCAATATTGCACATACATAAAACGAAAGCAGTTGCCTAAAACAGAAAGGTTTTTAGGGACTTCTTGAATGATTAGATTGTTGTGAGAGGGCGTTTGTTCCATTCCATTGAGGATGCAACACTTCTTTCTCCGGTCTGTTTTCGTTCATTTTGATATATATCAGCTTAAGTCTTATTGGGTCTTGAGAAGATTTAGTTCCTTTACCAGGGTTCTGGGACATTTTAAACCATTCGGCAAATATTTTGGGCAAGGTTATTAAGTGATATATACCAAAAGAAGTAGCTTAAGATTATTCATTAATGTCTAATAGGGAGCCAGTAAATAATGCGAGCGCGAAGCCCGAAATAAATGTCAGTATTTACTGACACGAAGAGGGGTGATTTTAACCACAATTTGTAATTGTGGACGGGAATGCACAGGCCCTTAATTCTCATGAAACGAATAATGCGTGCCCGGAGCGCAGGCTAATATATTTTTGGTAGGCTTGTCCTGAAAAGTGACATAAAATAAGTACTTTTTTGTTATACCTCAGATCTCAATAATAATAATAATATAGTGTCTATTTATCATCACCAAATCTGAAGAGTGTTATGAGTCTATTCTGACGTGTTATGCCATCCGGAACTATTGTGCTTTAACAAGAGAGTGGAACGATCGAAAGGCAAAATAATATCTCCTCATATGAATTCAAATTATTTGCAAATTAATAAAATACGACTAATATCTTGTCAATATAATTCCATTTTTTTAATTGTGTTCCTTAACTCTACAGGATGTTTCTAAAAAAAAAGGTAACCGAAGTTCAAAGGTCAGCCTTATCAAGAATACATAATCAATTCTTGTGATTTCTATTCTGCATAACCATAATAACCGAGTATCTTATCAACTTTGATTTGACACCTTTCTTGCGTCACAATTGTCACGGGATACAGAATTATGCACTGTTAAAAAAACCCTGATTTGCAGGAAAAAAACAGAAGATTTTGCAGAAAGCAATAACAGAATCATTCTGTAAATTCATTTTTTTTAAATGCCAGAAACTCACCAAAATTTAACAGAGGGGATAGGATTTTACTGAAATTTTGAAGGGAACACTCTGATGAAACCAAAACCTTACAACATTCACGCATGCACTGTATATTAAGACCCTAAAAAGTGGAAACAGTAGCTTTTGTATACCCTATACACCTTCGATGAACCATAACTCTGTACCTCGTAGAATTGTGATCGATGCAAGGAATTGGTGTCAAATTAAAGTTGATGGTAAATCTTGGAGATATGTGTGCTTGTGTGTGTGTGTTTTTAATTACATATCCATGTATCTCACGAAAGTGCATGGGAAAATCCCGGGGAGGGGGGCACTTACATTGACGATCGAGTGGATACCATGCGCGACCAAAAAAACATGTAAAAAAAACGGGATGTCTTTTTCAAGATAGGGCTCTTTACATACGTAACGTAATAAGGGTGTCAAAAACACTAAAATAATGAAAAAAGGGTATCTATTTTCGCTAGGAGAGCTACGTGTTTAGGGTCAAATTTGCGGGGTACAGCCCGATAGACCGCGGGTCCGATAGACCGCGGGTCCGATAGCCCGCGGGTCCGATAGACCGCGGGTCCGATAGTCCGCGGGTCCGATAGACCGCGGGTCCGATAGACCGCGGGTCCGATAGTCCGCGGGTCCGATAGACCGCGGGTCCGATAGCCCGCGGTGTGTGTAAAATTATGGTCAGGATATAGTGAGATCCAATGCCATCAAGAGGTCAAAAGGCCAATGATACGAGTCCATTGGGGTTCTATAACGATGACCCAAAGGACAATCGCCCCTGACATCTACTTCAAGGAAAATATTATCCCCATATTTTATCGTCAGGGACTGTTACCCCCCCCCCCGGAAATTTACCCTCTAGACGCCATACGGAGCCATCGACTTGACGACATGGCGAGATACTTTATCTTGCCATGTCGACTAAATAATGGCGCGATACGTTATCCTGCCAAATCAGTCCACTTATAAAAAGTTATATGTCAACATGGCGAGATATTTTATCTTGCCAAGTCGACTTAAATAAGTTACATGTCAACATAGCGATATATCGGGATTCTCGCCGGGGCTTGTTACACTTCATATCTCGCCATGTGGACATATCGACTTGACAAGATAGAATATATCGCTATGTCAAAATAATAAGCGTATTAATTACTTAGGCGGCGGAAGCGGGGGGGGGGGGACCTTTCCTCCTAAATTTGAGGTGGGGGACGGTCCCCCCTAGATTTTTAGTTGAGAACCTTTTTTTTTGCTTGTCAATTTGTTTTCTACGTCCCCCCTAAATTGAGGTGGACCCCCCCTAAAATATTTTTGTCCCCCTAATTTTGGTTTATAACATTTTTTCTTGTCAAAAATTTTTCAAAATTGGTGGTCCTTCCTATAAATTTTGGTTGATTTGCTTGTCAATTTTTTTACCTGTGTCCATCCCAAAATTTCAGGTGGACCCCCCTAATTTTTTTTGCCTTCCGCCGCCAATTATTAATTAAGACATGGCAAGATAAAGTACAACGCCATGTCGTCACGTTAATGGCATTTTCAAGGCTCCATACTAGGGGTAATTATCCGGGGTAATTATCTGGAGGGTAAATTTCCGGAGGGGGGGGGGGTATCAGTCCCCGCCGGTAAAAATATGGGGATAATATTTTCCTTGAAGTAGTTGTCAGGGGGTGATTGCCCTAATTGGGTTATTGTTATAGAACCCAGGCGCGGATCCAGGATTTCGTGGGGAGGGAGTGGGGGGGGGGGGGGGGCAAATTTGACCTGATTTTTGGCGCCCATATGTGTACTTTTCGAAAAATGGCGCCCACTCCCTCCCGGCCGCGCGGGCTAACTAAAGTGCCTTAAATGGATTTTGAATTATCTTATAATCACATTTAAAAAAAACCAAAGACCACTTTTTCATGTGTTCTTGAAAAAAAAATCCATGAATATATAATGTAATATCAATGGGAGCGCAAAGCACGAGCGATTTTTTTTTTTTTTTTTTTTTTTGGGGGGGTTCAATTTGGTTTAACTTCTTACCAGAGTAGGCCCTACTAGAATATTCTGTGAACGGGAGCTGTAGTTTCTGTACTGTTGTGTTAGAATACCCTTCAATAATATTAATGATAACATCTTGGGAATAATGCAATCTCGAAGCAATCGACTAATTCTCCTCATCAGTGGCGTATTTATTCAGCATGGGTGCACGGGGGGGGGGGATGGGTGGCGAGGGCACCAAGTAAAAAAAAAAAATGAAATGGGGGGGGGTAGACGTCAAAGAAAATCTGATATTTCATTCTTAAAAACAAATTGAGGTATCTCACAAGGCCTAAATAAATAATGAGAACGCGAAGCGCGATCTGATTTTTTTTTATAGAGTTATCATGTATTATATCCTGAAAGCCTAAGTCAGGGGCGGACCCAGCTTCCGCCATTAGGGGGAGGGGCCATTTTTTCACCCATATTTTCCCCGATCGGCCGCTCAAAGTTGATTTTTTTTTGGTTTCTTTGAAGGGGTTGTCCCAGTGCCGTAATGAGCCAACAATTTCGAGGGGGCTCGATATGGTGTATCGCATAAAATTAATAAGAAGTTGCCAGTGAGCGAAGCGAACAAGCAAATATGCTGACATTTTTATTACAAAAATACAAGGTTGTGATAGATTTTTACATAATATTTGGAAAATAATATTATATTTCATCCTTATCCCTTTCCTTTTCTCTCTATTTTTTCTTAGTCTTGATTCTCTCTTCTTCTTTTTTTTTTTGGGGGGGGGGGCAAAACACCCATGTCCTAACAGTCATTTCCTAGCTTTACTTTATAAGCAACATAAATGTGTAATAATCTCTTAAGCCCTATGTAATCTAAAAATGAAATTTCATGTATTTTGTCCTGAAAATTGAACATTTTGGGCAATGTTTGTGAACCTGAATAGCGTATATAACTAGATAATTACCACGAGCGCGAAGCCGAGCAGAAATGTTAAATATTCGTTCTGGCCTGAGTGAAAAGGGACATGTTAAGGATGTTTTGCAGTTAGCCATTAAGACGATACATATTTCAACGATTAAATAATGCGAGCGCGAAGCGCGAGCTGAACATTTTTGATATTCCAACCTAAAAAGATGAGATTTCAAATCCCCCAATGGGACATTCGATTCATGTTTGTCAATCATAAAAAAGAATGGGTAATTTTTGGTATCTTCCTACAATAATAATGCGAGCGCAAAGCGCGAGCAAATTTTTTTTGATATTCTGATTCGAAACTGGATGATTTTAGCACGTTTTGAATAAGATCAAGCTTTGTATCCTAAAAACATGCGTGCGCGTGTTTTAGAGTTAGACAGAATCCTGGCAATCTGAATACATTTCATTTTTCATCATAAAAATCAATAATGCGAGCGCAGAGCCCGAGCTGAAAATAATATTTGAAATTCCGATATGAAAAGGGTCAATTTAAGCACTGTTTACAGCACTGTGTATATAGGGAAATCTGATAGCACTATATAAATAATGCGAGCGCGAAGCGCGAGCTGATATTTTATTATTTATTTGACCTAGGATCGAGACATTTTAGGCCTAAGGACATTTTGTCATCATATAAGAATGATGACTATCTTCTCTTTGTTTTCCTAAAAATTTATTTCTGAAAAAGGGACAATTTAGTTATAATGAATTTATACAAATTTTATTTCATATTTATTAATCTGTTAAGCCTAATTGAGTGTGTGAAATTTGTTGACAGTGCATGAGGCCTGAAAACTGGATATTTTAAGTATTTTTGTAATCATGAATAGGATTCATTGGTTGATATATTTTTAGCAATTAATGCGAGCGCAAATCGCGATCCGGATTTTTCTTTTAATGGGGGGATTTAAGTAGTATTGTTATAAAATTAATATATAGGTATACATAACTCACCAATCAAAACGCGAGCGCACAGCGCTAGCTCATAGGCCTTTATTATTTTTTTTTATAATCGAGACACCTGAAAAGGTATATTTAGAGAATCTTATATGAAATATAAAAAGACAATACATAGGCCTACTTGGCATATAGTGCGAGCGCACAAAATGTTGCAAATGTTGATTCAAACCATAAAACGGACATTTTCCAGAGCACTTAAAACATAAATTGGTAAATAAAACAAAATAATGAAAGATCGATGTCCGAGCTGAATTATGTTTTGTATATTGATATCAAAACTTGATATTTTAAACTACATATCAGCCTATTGAGCTGTATTTATATACTGACTTAAGAAGGACTAAGGTATAATTCCTATTCTAATTGCTTGTCCTTTTCCCTTCCTTTTTTCTGTTTCTTACCCCTTTTTGCGCCACCATCTTTGCCCCCTAGATCGACCTATGTATGTTGACTTGAAAAACACTAACACTTACATGTGGGATTGAAGCAGAGGATGCATACCTCATTAATCAAATATTGCGAGCGCGTAGCGCGAGCTGAATTTGACAATAACCCTTTTTTGTGACCCTGAACAGGGTATCTATCTCGCTAAACAGACTTAAAACTCGAAAACATTTTTTTTTCTGTTATCGTAAAAACGGGATATTTTAATTCAGCCGCATTAATTGAAGTTTTTTGGCAGGACATATATTTTACTATAAACAGGCAATGTTGCGTCCCCGGTCGAAAATGAATTTGCATGAAGCCCTCTAAGTTCAAGGTCAATTTGGCGCCCTCGGTTGAACATAAACTTGGTGCCCCCATCATGTGAAATATAACTTTGCCCTCCCTCCCCTCTCTGAAACATGTATTTGTCGCATTATGGTCAAAATTCAAATTAGCGCTCCCCTAGTTCGAACATCAATTTGGTGCCCCGCTAGATCGAACATCAATTCGGCGCCCCATAGTTCGAACGTCATTTTGGCGCCATCAAATCGACGTCCAGGTCAACATCTCCCTCTTCCGTTTCCCATCTCCTTTTCTTTCTTTTTTCTTTCTTTTATCCTCATTCCCCTTCCTTCCTTTCTCTTTCTTTCTCTCTTTCTTTCCCCCTCTTCTTTTCCCCCCTTTCTTCTCTTTCCCCCATCTTTTCTTTCCCCCTTTTCTTCTCTTTTTGCTGTCTTTTCTTTCCCTCTTTTCTCGTTTTTCCTCTCTTCCAACTTACTCTCGCTCTCTTTTCTTCTTCTTTTCCCCCTTTTCCTTACTCCGTTCTTTTCTTTTCCCACTTCCACTTTTTTTCTCTTTTCCCCTTTACTTCTCCCTTTTTCTTTTTCTTTCCTTCTCCCTTTTTTCTCTTTTAATATTGTTTCTTCTCTCTCTCCCCTTCCTCCCTCTCTCTCTTTCTTATCTTCTTCCCCTCTTCCTCTCTCTCTCTTTTTTCTTATCTTTCTTTCCATCTTCCTCTCTATTTAAATATTCTTCTCTTCGTTCCTCTTTTTTTTTTTCTTTTTCCTCCTTTTCCTTTCTCCTTTCTTTTCTTCTCTTCCTTTTCCCTCCTCTTTTTTCCCTCTTCTTTCCCCTTTTCTTCTCCCTTTTTTCTTTGTCTTTCCTTTCCCCTTTTTCTTCTCTTCCTTTCTCCTTCTTACTCTCTTTTCTATTCTCTTCTTTTCCCATCTTCCTCTTTCTTTTTTTATTCTCTCCCAGTTTCCCCTCTCCCCCCCTCTTTTTTTTGAGCTGGGGGTGGGGGGGGGGGGTGAGGCAGTTCCCCCTCGGCCCTCCATGGATCCGCACCTGATAGAACCCGGCCCCATGGCCTCGTATCATTTGACCTTTGGACCTCTCGATGACATTTGATATATCTGATCATAATTTTACACACACTGCGGACTATCGGACCCGCGGTCTATCGGACCCGCGGACTATCGGACCCGCGGTCTATCGGACCCGCGGTCTAACGGACCCGCGGTCTAACGGACCCGCGGTCTATCGGACCCGCGGTCTATCGGGATGTCCCCATATTTGCGAGGGTGTAAAAAATTAAGACTAAAATGTTTTATAAAGGATGTACTTTTTGCCCCAAGAGTCAACACTACGTGTTTAGAGTACGACTTTGCGCGGGATGTGGGAAGTGGGGCTTTACTTAAACCCAATCAGGTAAAGGTAAAACCGACGACTGAGTGACATAACAATAAAAATATCGGTGTACTTGTTTAGGGGGTCAATTCAGGGAATACTTATAATTGCCAAGAGTATATTTTGTTTCCAATACTTAAAAAGGGTAGGGTTTCACACGCCAATACTTGTTAATGAATGGAAAATACGTGCCTGCTTTTCGAGACCCCATGGTCGCGCATGACTCGTCAATGGAAGTGGCAACCCCAACCCCCCCCCCCCCCCAGGGGCGGAAATCTCTCCCAAAAGGTAGGGGGGAAACTTGTCCCGGACAAGGGGCTGGAAAATTTGACAAGCAAAAAAAAAAAAAAAAAAGTCGTCCTAAAATGCATGTTTTATTTCGATTTTGAATGATGTATTTCTTACCATCATAAAAGACCACAAATAGTAGGGTGGACATTTGATATTGTGTCCCCCCTACTATTTTGAGTAGGGGGGCATGTCCCCCGGCCTTGCCCCCCCCCCCCCCCGACTTTGCTAGCAACTTTGCAGCACGAAGCTCGAGCGCGCTTGATGAGAGCGCGCGAGCGGCACCGGTGCGTGCACGGCGGACATCGGAAGCGCGCGATTTGTTTTGTGAGAAATTAAAAATGACTGGAATATAATTTCCCAGATTTAAAAGTGTATCTGTACGATAATGGAGAAAAAACAAATAAAAGAACGATATAAAGGAATCATCTGTTCAGCTGGATACCAAGATAAGGATCTTTGGAGCCAAGTTAAGCATTCGAGTGTGGATAACTTAGCGCCATCATGGAAAGATGGCAGATTGCACATTGCTCAGTCCCATACAGACTCATTTATGCTGGTTGTGGAGTACAGGAATGGAGTCCAGAAAACGTTCCCGGTAATATATTCAGGCTTTAATAAACTTTCTTGAAACTCTCGATCAAAATCACTTAGAGACCAATTTGTTTCTTATAAAGGATATTTATCAGGACACTTGATGGTGTAGATTTCATTTAGATCAGTCAGTAGAATAAGACAGCTGGCAGCCGTCTGTTTCGAGCAATCGAGGAGTTATATTATTTATTATAATTAATTTCAATTCAAAGAATCAAACTTTTTAATTCAATTTTTTTTAAGTTAACTTTTGACTTTTGTATTTCTCCTCGCACACAAACCTAGCCAGGATGCTCCTAAAAGTCCTAGAGAGTAAAAATAATTTACTTACGTATGCTTACACCGAGCCAGGTATTGCGTCCCATTCCTGTGCGTGTACCGCAAAAAAAAAAATGAAACTTTCGCCCCCGAGATTTCTATTACTTTATTAGTTACATGTACTTTCCTCCTAAAAGAACTAGATCATGTAGATCTAGGCCCTAGCTAGCCCTAAATCATGTTAATGGGATGCAACTTCATTTCCAACATTTCTACGATATTGATTTCATTTGTAAACAAGAATTCATTTAAAAAACAAGAAAAATATTAGCAAAAGACGGGGGAAACTTGCGCGATGTTTACGCCGCCATCTTGTTTCTTCGCCAACGTTACAGACAAGGATATGCATCGCAGTTTGTCCTGCTTGTTTGTAATTTAATGTTTAACATTGTTTATTGAATTGCTAGTTATTTTTTCTTCATTGTTATTAATTATTTATAGGGTGTCTGGAGAAAAATATTATTTTTCTTATTTCAAGAAAATATCACATTTTCTTTGTGAATTTGAAGAGAAATGACCTTCAGACTGACAGAAATGTAACATTTTTGAAAAAAATCTGATTATTGGCTACAAAAAAGAAGAATGAAATTAGGTCAATTTTCAGCATTTCTCTGCCATAGACTGTGTAGTTAAGAAATGGACACACACAAATCCAAATTTTTAGCTTCAGAGAGCTGTTATAAATTTATTATTAATGCCAAAAACTTGTCCATAAAGAGTCCAATAGGATTTTTTATGCTCTTTCTGATGGTATGATTTTTATAAAGATTTGGAAACCAGATCACAATGAAAAATTGCGACAAAGTGAAAAAATTGTGCAAAACAGAAATTTCATTTTCCCATAGAAAACGCATGGGGAAATGGCAATCTCAACACACACAAAAATAAGGGTTTGCAATTTATCTCTAAATCCTTAATTCAAATGATCATATAAAGTTGTCCTTACTGTCAAAAGAAGCCCCTGAATTTTCTCTTTCCATACATGCCAAACACAAGTTGATAATCAATTCAGATCACGTTTTTTTAGTAGCCTGAACTTCCCGAAAGAAATGTGCCACATTTTCCCCTAAATCAGCCTGTCTTATGCTGACACTTTTCAGTGTGGCTTCAGACACCCTATTATTTAATTGGTGTTCATTTAATGTTTATTGTTTGTAGTATTGCATGTATTAAATTAACCGGACATTCTAAGTTATAAATTTGTCCATCAAATTGAATAGCTTAAAGGTCAAGTTCACCTTCAGAAAAATGTTGATTTGAATAAGTAGAGAAAAATTAAACTAGCATAAAGCTGACAATTCATCAAAATCGGATGTAAAATAAAGTTATGACATTTTAAACTTTCACTTATCTTTCACAAAACAGTGATGCACAATTCAGTGACATTCAAATGAGACAGCTGATGATGTCTCTCACTCAACTTTTCTTTTGTTTTTTATTGTTTGAATAAATACAATATTTAATTTTTTACAGATTTGACAATAAGGACCAACTTCACTGAAACATAAATTTTTAACAATGCTATGTTCAGGCAGGAATTAATTGTTGTTTCACTTGACAATGAGGAGAAAATTAGAATATTTCATGTAATGAAATTCAAAAGAAATAGTGAGTGGATGACATCATCAGTCTCCTCATTTGCATACTCACCAGGATGTGCATATAACTGTTTTGTGAAATTAAGCAAAACTTTAAACTGTCATAACTTTCTTATTTTACAATTACATCCAATTTTGATGAAATTTTCAGTGTTATGCTTGTTGGATTTTTCTATTTTCATTCAAATCATCTTTTTGTTGGGGTGGACTTGTCCTTTACGGAAGGATTAACCTTATCTACTTTGAACAGAATTTGTACTTAGAGGAATCCTTTTCATAATTTTTAATTTCTTATTTGATAAAACTCACTTGAAAATTATTTTATGAATATTGTGAAACATTGTCAACATAATTATACAGTATCAATTTTGGGAATACTTTCTGAGGGACATGTTTACATGTACATGGATATTGTTTTCGACAACGGCACTTATTCTCTTCGACTTTCTTGAAACTGGTATCCCTCGAACCAGATTCGGGAAATAAGTTTAGAAGATTCCTCTGTCTTCTCCACACAATCTCCTGAGCTAATTGTATCCTTACCTTCGCTTAAACCAGTCTAACGAGGCAAAGAGGTCTTCAAAGCCATATCGCAAATTTGGTTTTCGAACTGCTCCGAGCATTTTGCTGTGATGATATTGAAATATTATATATTCACTACAGATAACAGTGCTTAATAACTGATTTGTTTGAATCTGCTATTAATCCCCAAATTGGTGGCTGGTCAAAAATAGTCTGTGCCACGTCCTAAGCCACTCATCAAAACTGTCTTTTAGCACGAATCCTGCTATAATGGTTTGATTTTGTTTCCCAACATTAAGCCCTCCAAAGGCCTTTTATTGAGTCAAATACATGTAATATCAAAATATACACAAGCAAACATTATTACACAATTAATAAATGAACTCAAACAATAATAATACTTAAACATTTCTCTCAAGTAAATGAAGAATGAAGTGACATCCATTTAGTATTAAATTTGTTTAAGAAACCCGATATAGAACTAATATCTCATCTTCATAATATCGAATCATTTTTTTCTTTGCATATGTAAACACTGGTTTTTTACTATTTAACTTTTGAAAAAAAAAAAATGCTGTTTGATTATACATACCAAACAATTCAATGCATCGTTTCTTTTCTCATCAAAAACCAAAGATTACATTTTTCAAACTAAATTCAAGTTAAGTTTAGTTTGAAAAAAAAATAAAGGCTTGATGCGTCTTTTCACTGCGGCTTTCCGCATTGCCTATTTATTTGGCTACATGAATGATGAAATGTGAGAATTGGTAATCAAACGCTGCTAACGGGATTTCTGCAGAAAAGACACAGACACCGACTTTGACGAGGTACATGTAGACACCCTAACAAAAACCTGTGCTGTGTCTTAATAAAGAGGAATCCAAAATAAAAGCACCATGCATCTTTGTGTAATCAACGGTGTCTCACTCTTAACCACATTCCTCATTCTTTGATAAGTAAATTTTCGTATTCCTTGTCAGATTTCTTCAACCTTCCACCAATTTGTGTTTCGTGCCTTTCTTCTCACAGGAATTGTTTTATCACTGAGGCGGAATTATAATTTGAATAATACCACTATTACATTTTCTGTATTTTCAGTTGAACGTGAAGGGTGCAACATATACACCCACCAACAACACTCGAGCAATGATTTTGCTCAAGGATGGCACAGCAGTTCACATCAATAAGGCCCCTGCTTCTGGTCTTGAAAAGATGATGGATGCTATCGATGCTTTAGGCAAAAAAGGTTGGTTGAAAACTAGATAGGTTTTCACTTGGCTCAATTAAGTATGTACATGTACAGTACATGTATTTATTGGTCTAATATTGCTCAGTTATTGTTATACAGTGCGTATAAAAAAAATGGGACAGATTTGAAAAGTCTATAAAATGTTTGTTTCAAATTATGATCTCTATATTTTGGTGTCAATACGTGTAGGTGCTCTGAGGTCTTATCCTTCAAATGCCATCAAAATAATTTAGTTTCGTTCATGTTTGAGCGAACACGGAATGTTTTTGTCTGAGGTTAAAAAGGAGGCTTGCGCCAAAATGGCATAAAATGATAAATATGATGGTCAAACTTCTTGCTAATCAGCAGACTTCCTCTTGACCTTTTCATTAATATCTTTGCCATAATTTTCGAATTATGCGGTCAAAATTTGTTTCCAAATCTACTTATTTGCTTGAATAGTTCTGTTATTCGTTTTTAATATGTTCTCTTTCAGCTTTGAATATTCCTTCTCTAAGCAAAAACAATTTTTTCAACCGAATTATGGGAGAGCGTCAATTTTTTTTCAAATCCTTTTATTGTGTGCTACAAAGGTTATGGTGCCTTTGAACAGTGGCAGACTGATGGGTGGGGGATCGGGGTGCCCACCCCCCCCCAAAAAAAAAACAAAAAAAAATAGAAAGTGAAATATGATATCATTTTCTGAATATTATGTCAAAATCACAAAATTGGATATTTTAATTTAAAAAAGTGGAAATGTTTTGCTTGCTCGCTTCACAACTTTTTAATACATTTTACTCGATCTGCCTTATCTTGCTCCTTCAAAATCGACACAATAGGCTACACCATTGCCATTGAAAGACATGAATCCTTTCCTGTTTGTCTTGCCAAGCACATAATTAAACTTGAAGGATTCAATAATCTCTTGAAAATAGGATTCATGTTTTTTTTATAGGTACCATAACATAATTTGTTTCACATAATAAAAGGATTTGAATAATAACAAATTCTCCCAATTAATAATGCAAATCTTCTTACTTGGGTTGACAAAAAGTCTTCTTTTCTTACTTATGAAGGAAAATTCAAAGGTAAAAGAAGTTTAAATGAAAAACAAAATAATTCAGGTAAATAAATAAATTTGTAAATAAAATTTGACAGCATAATTTGAAAATTATGGCAAAGATAATGAAAAGATTAAGAGGAAGTCTGCTGATTGGCCAAAAGTCTAATCATCAAATTTCTCATTTCTGCCATTTTGGCGCAAGCCTCTTTTTGAACCCCCGACAAAAACGTCCAATGTTCGCTCAAGCATGAACAAAATATATTTTTTTTAATTGCATTTTAAAGATAAGATATCCGAGCATCTATTAACATCAAAATATAGATATAATGATTTGAAACAAATTTTTTATAGACTTTTCAAAACTGTCCCGTTTTTTTATACGCACTGTATAGATTGCATTATTTGCATATGACTATTTGTTTGAAATTAGTAAACAACTAAACATAATTACAATTAGGACAATATCATAATTGGTAGAAGTAAAAACCATCGTAGGAAAGGATTGTCAGAAAATCACACTGCCTCCAACCGGGTTTGATCTTGGGACCCTAGCTTGCATGCCAGGTCCTTGGGTTCAAATCCTGGTTGGGACATTGACTAAGCGATGAAAATGAGTCCATAGAATGTACTAGGCATTCAAACTAAAGGGTAGTGTTACGACACATTTGACCCTGTCACCTCTAACAAGTTTACCCATCTCATGTCATATTTGTCATGTAGAATGAAATTGACGACTTACAGGTGTAACTTGATCAACAGACATTGACAATGGCCACAACGCCCTCTCTCAAATAATAAACTTCCTGCCAAAGCCACCTATTAGAGAGACTTGTCGGTTGGTTTCAAAATGATGCTCTACAAGGCACGATAGCTGAGGACTGTTTGTCTTGCAACTCGGCGAAACAGTTTTAAAACCCATGCTGGGGGCTTTTATGATCCTCATTACAAGGTCCCTTGGAGAGGACCTTAGCCATTGGTTACCAGGGATGTATTCGAGACCATTCTTGAGGCCACACTTGCCAGCCGTGGCCTTGGCCTATTAAAGTCACTTGTACAAAGTCTTTGAGAGAAGGTTTCTCCGGCAGCCCCATGACTTGGAAGAACTTGTCTCGACTACATCTCTGTTTGTTACTTCAAATCATTCCTGCTTAATACATTGTAGGTGAAATAACCATCGCCACATTTAGCCTTTCCCGTTTCTGTTGTGTTCATGTGTCTAGGCAAGACTACAGGGATTAGTTCTCACTTGAACAGTAAACCTCAGGTAAACAAGACATCGCCCCCTTGGCTTAAGGAAGTTATATCACCTCAGAAGCCCAAACCTTCACGAGAACAATCATTGGTAAGTGAAATTCATTCTTTCTTTTTCCACTGTAGTATGAGATGGAAAGTGAATTATTAAATGAATCCATTAGATTATTTGTACAATGTGTCCCCCCAAAATGTCCCTCTAATACATGATGGAATTAATCCCAAAATGTACTATTATTCTCAATTAAATATCCAGAACTAGAAAGCTCATTTCATTTTCTGATTTATCTGAAGATTTCATGGGTCTTGCTTCAGTGGTTTCGAATGCACATTTTGTTTTATAACTTTTTATTCAATTAGGTAAATTAACTTGATCTCTGTAATTCTAATAATGATAATACCAACATGGTTATATACTGTAGCACATATCACTGCCAAATGCGTCCCTATGTGCTCAATGTGATATTATTACCCTGGCTTTAGCCCTGCAGGCTTTTACAGCGCGGTAGCATTTCAAGGAATAAATTCCTGCCAGGTACCCATTTACCTCACCTGGGTTGAGTGCAGCACAATGTGGATAAATTTATTGCGAAGGAAATTACATCGTGGCTGGGATTTGAACCCACTACCCCCTGTTTCAAAGTCAGAAGACTAATCCACTGGGCCATAACGCTCCATAATACTAGTATTAATGAAAGAATGAAAACAAGAATGCAGTTGTTGAAATATATGAATATTAAACATTGAATCAGGCATGATACAGGCTTGGCGGGTTATCCCCGTCAGCATTTCCCATTAACAAACTTAGAATGGCCTGCCAGGCTTTGGTGTTACATATTGCCCTTTTGAACGTGCTCAACTTTGTGATTTGATGAGCCTGGTTAGGTCATGGCAATTTCTCTGGTCAGATCCGGGAATTCCCTGGTCAGATTCTGGATGATCAAAGGGGATTGATATGCCAGACAATGCAGAACATACATGTACTGCAGTGCTGCATGCAAACTTGAAATGGGCCAAAAATTACCACTGTTGCATATTAATAGATTGTGTATTCAAAACTGCTGAAGCGAGACCATTGAAATGTTTATTGAAGTTTGAACACACAATTTGCTTCATAGTTCTGCACATATAACGGAGAATAATACTTAATTGTAGATTTAATTCAGTTGTATTTGAGAGGGACATTTTTGGGGGACGCACTGTAATGCTAGAATCTGTAAAATTTGCCTCTAAGGATATACAGTGCATGTGGGTCCATAAGGTATTCTTAAGATGAATGGTTAGGTGTGTATTTCACTGAGGGGCTAATGTTTGCGAACATCAAAAATTTAGAGTTGTGTACTACGGGTACATCTGGGTTTTAAAGGTTACAAACGGCTCACTAACTGCATAGCGTAGTAAGACGTACATGTAGGTGCCGGCCGCTTTTCTGACAGTGACGGCAGTGAGAGATCAAGTTCCTAGACCGATAGGAGTAGCATTGCCTTTTCATGGCCTCTGATAATTGCATTGTTTATTTAATAGCAATGTCACAAAGTCAACACTGCCGCTATAAATGCAGGTGAGACTGCTAGAGGCATTCCACTTGTTAATATTGATATTGCAATTGTTTCTTAACTTGCAAATGCAAATTTATCTTCATCAAAGTTTTACAAACATTTGCATACTTTGCAAGCATTTATCACATAGTCAAAGTGTTTGCAACATTTAGCAGAAATGGGTTGATGAATAAAAAAAAAAAAGAATCACTCGTAGCTCATTCTGGTACACAGTGTCTATTGGTGGAAATGCAGTTGTTAATTGATATGTTTTAAAAGGACTGTACACACTTAACATTCAAAACTATGTTTCTTATGGGATCAATCTTTGAGTGATTGATATGATTTGAAACACAATTACCTGCACGGGATTAAGAGGGACAAAGCCTTTCATTTGATAATTCTTATTTGTTTTGTGTTTTGTATTGATTTTTAAGATGCATTTCTTGTAAGATGTTTATTTAACTCATCCCATGTCTGTGCAGAAAGTTTTGAACGTATCATACATTGGCCCGCCTCCTTTATATTACATTCCAACTCAATCAAGAATCATACGGTATGCTTCTTGATTGAGTTGGAATGTAATATAAGGAGGCGGGCCAGTCCCCGCGTCAAGTGTAATTAATCAATCTGTTCTTTGTTTTAATTCTAAACTTAGACACCGGGCCGGAGTCGGACGGGTGATCGGGAGGAATTCACGGGTGTGAAAACCCCAACCTTTCATCAGAAGTCATTTTCTCCATGGAAATCCATCAAACGCAAGACCCCTGATGATGAAGTTCTTGAAGTCGGTGACGGCGAAGACACAGAGAATCTAGGAGCATCAATGCTTTTCTCTGATCAGACAGATAAGGAGAACAGATACACACCTACGCCTTGCAGGTGAATTATTATGTTTTTAAAACGCTACCGATAAACCGGCGTTTACGGTTAACCGGAGGCGGTAAAAAAAGAGAAAACCTTCACCAAAGTTGCTAATGTTAACTATAGTCCCACATGTTGCCCCGGGGACCTCGACACGACGTCTTCTTTTACGTGTTCGGGCTGCCGCAGTAAGTCCCACATGTAGACTTTCATAGTGTTGCAACGTTAATTGAAAACAATCGTTTGATCATTCTGATCATTTTTGACCGTTTTATACTCAATCAACACCATGAAAGTGTACATGTGGGACTACAATATTACCGAGTGTAACATGAAACGATCGTTCCGATTCAAGAAAAATGTGAGTATTCTTACTTTTTTCTTTAGTTTCCAACTAAACTAAAACAATTTCAAGGAATCATTGAAAATAGATGACCATTTTATGAATATAAAGATGTAAAATCTGAAATTTCAGCAACTTTTTTGAAGGTTTTCCCCCCTACTGTTAGGCCCTAGATCTATGGTTAAACGGTTGTAAAAATAGGTTAAACGTTTATGCTTTTAACGGTCGTTTGAACAACGTTTAAGTGTTTTGACTCAGCCCTGCTTTTTGATTTGTGATAATTCAGGAAACTAGATTGTTCAAACTATTTGATTGTTTACCCTGGCGAACAATCGAATGGCAAGAAGGGTATTCATCCCACGCCTAGTTGTCATTCAGTTAGCGGAGAGTCACCTCATTCAATCAAATCCAATGATATCACTGAAAATTTCAGAGGTGATGACAATAGTCAGTGCTGACAACTGTTACAAAACACCTTCGGAGTTCAGAAGACGGCCATCGATTCTCTGACACATTCGGTCTACTATTGAGTTTGTAGAGGTCTATGCTTCATCTGTTCATAAGAGTAATATCAGCTTGCTGTTTTTGCTTCTACTTCACAGAGGAGAAAGGCAGGGTGTGCTGCAGAAGAGGATGAAATCCGGGGGCTCCATATTCCTAGAATCGTTTGAGGAGAAGCAAAAGGGAATGAGTGAAAACAAGAAGAAAGGTAAAGCTCTTTGATTTCATAACTAAGCTCAATTCATTTATCTGAAGACAAAGGTTTTGACTTGTGGTGTACGTGTATACTATTTGTATATTCATATAAAGTAGGACTCAAATGACTCCCAGGTTTTTCATTACATAACACACCTGTAAGCACCTCCCCATATGTCACGACATTCTACAAAATGCCACTTACTGAGAATATTGGATGATTCACTCTATCCTAATAAAGACACATTTCATTCACACTTCAATGGACATAAATACATGTACTTGTATTAGGGCAATTCCATAAAATAATCAACCTTTTTGTACATTTGACCCCATTTTTCTCAAGTTTTACTTCACTTAATGAACTGACCAAGTCATGGTCGTTTGAGAGCATTACAGACTGTCAAAAGAACAAGAAATCAGAGAGGGAGAATTTCATGAAGGTCCCACATATAGGGGGTTGGACGTACATATCTTATGGAATTGCCCATATATGTATGGGGCAGCTGCTAAAATATAATGTCACGAAAGCAAAACTTGAAAAAAAATCAGAACTGTATCAATCTTTGTCAGATTTTTTTTCTTCAAATCTTCATGAGTGTGCTTCTCTAACTTTCTTTGTTTATCGAAACAAACTATATGTCAGGATGTATTTCTCACTTGAAAGTATAATGTGCTTACAAAGTTAAGTTTTGTTGTTTTCATCAACAATGTTCTTTCGATGTGTTGTTTGATCTCAAGTTTAAAATTAATTTTAATGGATTAGTCAGATTCTTAATCTGTTTTCAGCTGCTTGTGATGTGATAAAATAGCATTTTGATATCCATCATGCAAGCTACAGTCCTTTGGGGAGGGTCCACGAGGCTGAGGGTTACGTATGCTTGTCTACATACATGTACATCAAATTATTTTCTGTGTTGCCTTATCTTCAATGTAAACTGAGGTATACATTCTAGCAAACACTGTCATCATCTAAACCGCATAGAAGTTATCTTTTGGGCATGTTTTGAAATCGAAAGCAAGGTAGATAAAGCTATTTTTATTTAGACCGACCTAATCCATTGCTTCATGGGAAAACCCCCAGTCCCTCCATGCATGGTATAACTCTCTGAAACAAAGCTCCAAAATCAGAATCTAAACAAACTTCATTTCTTTCATTTTGAAACTATTTTCATAATCATTGTTTGTAAGCTTTGTATTTTCTTATTTTTGTTTTGTGTGCGTTTTCAGGTCCGAATTCAGCCATGGCTGTGTCTCATAATTTCTATTCCCGTGGCAGACAAATGTCAAATTATGGAACAAGTGATCTCTTCTCACGGTAAGTAATCATGAAAATAAAATCATTTCGTTACGTATGAGTTTTTTAGGGTGTTGCTCGAAAATTAGTTGCATGCAAGTGCAATTTTCATGGCAGGTTTGTAGTAGATGCATTCTTTTTGTCAGCATCTTTGTCTGACATGTTTTCAAATCTGATCTTAGCTTTGATATGCTTTAGATGCACACATGTTTGACTGTTACTATGGTAACTGTCAGATTATGACAACTAATCCATTGCTTACAACTTTAATAAAACGGTCCCTTGGTTGAAATATTGCAGGGCTGCCAACTCACTCTGATTAAGTTTCTTACAAATGGGCAGATTTTAGCTCCTAAAGACATTCTCCATCAATCTCTGTTCTAGTACATGTCCTTTCAAAATAAAAACAACCACATGTATTTTTTTCTGATTTGAAATATTTGAGATCAAATGAGGCCTGAAACATTCATTTCACAGACCAGTCATTATTCTTTTATTTCTGGGGCAGTGTTTCATGAAGTAAAATGTTGGTTACTTTCATGAACCACTTTGTTGTGAGCCAATCAGATGCAAGGATTTCAGTAACTTTTATCACATGTCAGTGAAAATCACTGACTATTTGTTTCATGAAATGCTCCCCAGAACTCCATCTCTAAGCAGTAGATCACAGTCTGAAGAACCAGGCAAGAAGACAACTCCTGGGTTTCTTGTCTCAAAGTCCAACAATGTACCAAGGTCAAAGTTCAACTTCAAGACCTGGAACAAACCAAGCGGGATGGAGTCATCTCAGAGAAACCTGCAAGGGTGAGTCACCTTTTATATTGCGGATCCTCCCCACCACCCCTTTAAAGGTCAGGTCCATCCCAGAAAAAAAATTGATTTGAATAAATAGAGAAAAATAAAACTAGCATAACACTGAAAATTTCATCAAAATCGGATGTGGAATAAGAAAGCTATGACATTTTAAAATTTTGTCTATTTTTCTCAAAACAGTGATATGCACCATTCATTGACATGTAAATGAGACAGTCGATGATGTCCTTATACTTACAATTTCTTTTGTTTTTTGTTGTTTGAATTATTCAATATTTCATTTTTTTTTCATATTTGACAATTAGGACCAACTTGACTGAACCATATAATATTAATCATTGCTAGTTCCACAGGTTCAGGGAGAAATTAATCATTGTTTCACTTGACAATGAGGAGAACATTAGAATATTTAATATATCATATTATAAAATACAAAAGAAATAGTGAGTGGATTACGTCATCAGTCTCCTCATTTGCATACCGACCAGGATGTGCATATGCACTGTAACTGTTCTGTAAAATTAAGCAAAACTTAAAAATGTCACAACTTTCTTATTTTACATGCGATTTTGATGAAATTTTCAGTGTTATACAGGTTTGATTTTGCTTTTTTTATTCAAATCACCTTTTTGTTGGGGTGGACTTGTCCTTTAAACTTTCCATCCAACCCCCCCCCCCCTGCAGGTTCTCTAATCTTGGCAACATACATTGAATGCCATCCGATCATCATTTCTGGGTTTACAATGCTTCATCTAAGGAAACAACATATACCTCTCCTGATAACCATATTTATCTGTGATATACTCTTGAAGGGTTTTGTACGTTCTCTAACCTCGGTAACACCTGTTACATGAATGCCATCCTGCAGTTGTTACTGGGTTTACAATGCTTCATCCATTGTCACTAGCATGTACTTATACTGATGACTATTTTTTTTTATTTTAAATCTTTGTAGATTCTCTAACCTCGGTAACACCTGTTACATGAATGCAATCCTGCAGTCGTTATTGGGTTTACAATGCTTCATCCAAGATCTTCAGCATATACCTCTCATCAAAGTCTTGCCTAAATCTAGCCTCTATAGGTAAGTCACTAATGCACATGTACATGTTTTCTTTCTGTATAGAGTCTGTCTTTTCTTCCGATTTGCCAATTTGATAGTTTTCAGGCAAGTCCTACACGAGGAACACTGTTAGGGCTATTTCCTGGACACTTTTCAAGAATGTTGTCAGAATTTACTAAATCATTGTCAGCATTTACTACACCTTTAGTACACCCCTTAGCTTTGATTGGCTGATAAGCAACAAGGTTACTGTCAGAGAGTAATACAGTGTAGCTGTGTGATAAATACCATTGGAGAAATGCTTTGGATTACAGTTTTATTCATATTTCTGAGACCACATGTTGCAGACTAAGAATGAAAGCAATGGCATCATTATTTTCATATCACTTTTTGATGTTATATAGTTATCTATATTTCTCTCTTATGGGCATTTTCACCACAGATGGACACAGAGGCAAAAAAATCAAGTTGATATTCATGTCAAATGCTTTATGTTTTTTAATAAAACTAGACCTGAAGTTACTGAGACAAAAAAATTTCCGACTCTGGCAGCCATTTTTTATTTCAAAATGGCTGCCAAAATATGGATACAAATTAGTGTTGAAAATAGTATATTGATACATATTTTGTTTTGACAGATTTTTAAAGAACAGTTTTGATCATGTTGTTTTCGCCTGTGATTTAGCTTGCTATTATAACACTTTTTAAAATCCCACAGAAAGAAACACCAGTAATTTATTCATCTGATAAAAAAACATTGATGAAGTATGTGATATGGTATGTAATGTCAGTTACCGAAAACATGATTTTTTTTTTCTCATTTCCTGGAAAAGAGGATATATTATATGAAACTTGGTAGATTTCCTCTCTAGGTAACACCCCTCCCTTCTACACCAAAATGAAAGATTACCAATTAAAGATGAAGCCATAGGGTACCATTAAATATATGTAATGTCAGTTACCAAGTGGAAAATGTAATGTCAGTTACCGAGATGTAATGTCAGTTACCATGATAAAACGTTGGTTACCAATATTGAAATGCAAATATGTGGTCAATTTTATGGTGAAGAAATATTGTATACTTGTTATTTAAGTCTTTCACTTTAAAAGTCACACCAGAAGGAGCTTGCTATTGACTTTTAAAAGGTATAGTTCACAAGGAATACTATATGAAATTATGAAGGAAGTTGCATTCCCATTGTGCAAAAAAAAATTACTATGAAATTGTTTTGTACATGCGCTTACCAAGTACCTAATTGTTTGTATCAGACAATTTTTTGTTTGGTTTTCGGGGGGGGGGGGGGGTAGGGGGTACTTTTCCCAACCTATTGCCTAAATCTGCAACATTTTTTAAGCTTAACATTGTGATGAAGGGGATTTCCAGGGTCCCTTTTTTAGTTTCTAGGATTCTTTAGAGCATTGCCTCGCTAAAAGTAAATTCCTGGTTTTTATACCTGTTAGTATGTGGATGTGTGATACAATTTTGTTTTTGGTTTACAAGTATAGATGAAAAGTGAAATTTGACAGTTCTGATCAATGTTGCATGGATCTAGTAAAACTGTGTTTTCTTTTTCTAATTTACAAATAGTTCAGTTTCAGTTTAGAAGCTGGAGTTTATTTTTTGTTGACAGCTTAAAAAAGAAATTAGCAAAGAAAATGATTAAACAAATTATGAAGAGAATTGAAATCCGACAGATATGAACAAGCATTGCTTGTACTGACCAGAATAGAAATCAATAAAACTACATGGCTGCATGAGATTCGGGGGAGGGGTACGTGAAGCCTAGGGGAGGAGACCCTTATTCATTTTGCCTTTTTTGAGGGGAGGGGGAGGTTGGAGAAGGAAAAGGTTTAAAAGGTCAATATAAAACTGATGAATATATTATGGGTGTATAGTCAGAAAAATCCATGTGTACAGTCAATGCAATATTAAATTACTATAGGAAAACATGTAGCTGCTATGACCCCACCCCCCCCCCCCCCCCCCGAGTAAGTAAAACATACATTTCTTATCTTTTGATAATTAAAAATTGTGAAGTATTATGAAACTTTTATGATTTTAAAAAGCCTTACATATAAGTACCAAGAAAATTATGCTTTTGAAAATCATATAGCACTGGTAAATGTTAATGTGTATTGTCAGTTACCGAGTAATGATAAAAATGTTCACATCAAAGAAAGGAATTAAGAAAAAGAAAAAGTTTATTCATTTAAATGTTCCTAGAAACTTGGGTATACTTCCACATCAAGCTCACTTTCAGGTGAAGCCCTGCACAGAAGATACAATGCAATGATTCCACACATTTGACTTCCATGTGTTATCTCTATGGCATATTAAGTGTAATGTCAGTTACCGTAATGTCAGTTACCAGCATGGTTGTGGAAAAATTATCATAGCCCCCAAAAGACAAAAACGAATTGTTTAATATTTTGACACATCTTAACCTAGTAACGGAGGTATACTTACATATTCAAATTATTACTCTATCTACTCAGGGACATGAGATATTTAAATTTTAATGAACACCCTGAAATTGCATGTCCTTTTGCGTAATGTCAGTTACCGACACATTTTTGCTTGCTGATGCGTAAAAAAATGTGGTTACATAGGAAAACTTAGTATCAGAGTATACAGCAAGGCTCACTTTATTAACTCTATCAAAAGCAAACTCCCATCATTTATTGTTTTAGAGATACACACAATGAAAGGTGTGAAAACATTGTGCCGTGTAATGTCAGTTACCGTGAAAATGCCCTTATGGAAATTAGATCAACTGTTGGGTCTAAGGAAAACCATATGATGTAAATGTTATGTGTTTAAGTGGAAACTTCTTTTAATTTGTGAAAGACCCCCTTAAATAGTTTGGGTTTTTCGGCTTCAATACAAAACATAATTTTTGAATGAGCAGAAGTGGTGAAAATGGCCCCAAAGAAAATTGGAATGTTTTATCTATGTACCTAACCATGATTTAGTGAGATCGTGAGAGTTCCAAACTTAGAAATCAATGTGAGAAAGATTAAATCTCTGTATTTTGTTGTTTTCTAGGGCCCTGTCTCGGCTGCTCTACTCAAAGCAAGGCAACAAAGGAAGCAGTGAGATTGAGTTACGCCTCCAGAGTGTCAAGGCTGCAATATCGGCAACTGCCACAAGATTCTCAGGATTCATGCAACATGTAAGATTTCAGTAAAATTATTGTAAGATTGATTTATATGGCAATATCAGAACAAAACAGTATGCATTACAATAAAAATAAATGTAGAAGTATTTTAAGGACCCTTGAACACAATATCTGGTTGCCTGGTTATCAAAGGCAGGTCTTAAGTTTCAATCATTTTCTGGCAAGGATATCTTTCTTTATTGCCAATCAATGGAAATATACTGAATGCTCCCCACTATCAGTTTCAAGTAGTTGCATGTTGCAAGACAGAAAATTCATTACTCAAAGTTGTACACAAAAGCAATATCCTTTCAGCGATATTAAGCCAATTCTTAAAAAAAAAATTAACTGATGCTGAAACCACATTTTCTGGTAGATTGTTCCAAGGACTTATTACTTGTGCCCTTGCTGTATTTTGTTGACATTTTGGACACAATTATTTTGTAATTTGATATTGTAGGATGCCCATGAGTTCCTCTGCCAGTGCCTAGATCAGCTCAAAGAAGATGTGGAACGAGTAAACAATCCAAAGACGGACAAAGACATTCAAGAGGCTGTGTCCCCTCCCAGCCAAGTGGTACCTTCCAATCAGTCAGAGGACAAACCCAAGTTTGCATGTGCTGTCAGTCAGAACTTTGAACTGGAAGTAGAACATTCCATTCTGTGTCAGGAGTGTGGAGAGGAAATAAGCAAGAAGGAGACTTTCAATGATCTCTCACTGGACCTTCCAAGGACGTGGTAAATGTTTTGTTGTGTTTCTCGTAGCACTATACAGACAAACTATTACCTTGGTCATCTGATCCCGGCTTGTCCAGACACAACATATGCACTTTCTCCACTCCCTGGGGAGTATTCCAACTTCCATAACATTTTAAGACAGGGTCCAGGGGTCTATAAAACCAAGGATTGCAATCAATTGCTATTTGGAAATGGCAATTGAAGATTGTTGTTGTATGCTTATTTCCATTCGTGACATAATATATTTGTTCCTTACTGACCAGGAACCAATCAGAATTGTCCGGGCATGTACGTGCAGCAAATCGCAAATCTTTGTGTTACAGAGCCCATATGTGCTGGTGAACGAAGGAAGTAAAAGTGTAGTTGATGATACCTCTGTCTTTAGGTGTTGCTGGAAGACTTCCATTTTATAGACAATCATTTCTTCTGTATTTTTTCTTACCCCCTTCTTTCTCTTTCTCTCGTTATCTCTTTCATTCGTTCTCACTCCATCTCTATCTCTGTCTACCTATATCACTCTCTCTCTCTCTTTTGCTCTGTCTGTGTCTTTTTCTATATATGTATCTTTCTGTCTCTTTCCTCTGTCTCTATCTATCTCTGTATCTATGTCTCTGTCTCTCTCATTCTCTTTCCACAGTGAGCCCTTTTCATTGCAGACGGCTCTAGATAGCTTCTGTGCATCCGAGAAACTAGAATACGCCTGTGCAAAATGTGACTGCAAAGAAGCTAAGGTGTGCCACAAATTCACCAAACTTCCCAGGTAATCTTGGTTTATATTCAGTTTATGTGCCATAAAATCACCAAACTTCCCAGGTAACCTTGGTTTATATTCAGTTTATGTGCCATAAATTCACCAAACTTCCCAGGTAACCTTGGTTTATATTCAGTTTATGTGCCACAAATTCACCAAACTTCCCAGGTAACCTTGGTTTATATTCAGTTTATGTGCCGTAAATTCACCAAACTTCCCAGGTAACCTTGGTTTATATTCAGTTTATGTGCCATAAATGCACCAAACTTCCCAGGTAACCTTGGTTTATATTCAGTTTATGTGCCGTAAATTCACCAAACTTCCCAGGTAACCTTGGTTTATATTCAGTTTATGTGCCATAAATGCACCAAACTTCCCAGGTAACCTTGGTTTATATTCAGTTTATGTGCCACAAATTCACCAAACTTCCCAGGTAACCTTGGTTTATATTCAGTTTATGTGCCATAAATTCACCAAACTTCCCAGTTAACCTTGGTTTATGTGCCATAAATTCACCAAACTTCCCAGGTAACCTTGGTTTATATTCAGTTTATGTGCCACAAATTCACCAAACTTCCCAGGTAACCTTGGTTTATATTCAGTTTATGTGCCATAAATTCACCAAACTTCCCAGGTAACCTTGGTTTACGTTGACTTTATGTACCATAAATTTACCAAGCTTCCCGGTAACCGTGGTTTACATTGACCTTATGTACCATAAATTCACCAAACTTCCCAGGTTGGTGTTTCATGAAGCTGTCCGTAAGATAAGAGCGACTTCAAAACAACTGGTGATCCTTATTTTTGGTAATTGGCGATGGTCTAGCACGTAAGAAAGGTTCACCAGTCATTCTTACAGTCGCTCTTAACTTACGAACAGCTTTATGAATCGGCCCCCTGGTAACCTAACTGTGGTTTATCTGCACTTTGTCTACAAGAATTTGGTCTTCTTCTCAGATAGGCTATTAGTTTGGTCTACACTATGCTTTGTCTAATACCCACTTGGTTCAATTCTAATTTATTTTAATGCCAAGATGGGCCATTCATCGTCTCATCATTTTTTCATTTGTCAAATGAAAATTTGATTTCATTTACGATTCCTCTCATCGCATCTATAGACGATAACATGGTGGTTCACCGAGTGGATATTAGACCAAATATGGGTATAACGTAAGTGGAAATGGTAAATGAGAAAAAAAATGACAATTAGACAACACCATCTGAGATGTAGGTCAATTTCATTGGATGGGTTAGGGGAGAGCAGATATGGTTAGGCCTGAAGAAGTATCCCATTGTGTCCCTGTTTGGTGTACAGACATCATTCAGCAAGGTAGTCTTGAGGTCAAATCTGTCTTATCAAATTCTATAATTTCCGTAAATATTTTTTGAATAAAATTCCTTGAAGTGCAAAAAAGTGCAACACAATTATTCTCAAGCCAGCATAATTATTTTGCAGGGTTGAAAGGTAAGAGGGAAATGTTGTAAAGTCATCATATGAAATACATGAGGGGGATGGGCGGATTTTGCCTTGATGACAGCCCAAATAGCCCCTAAAATTCCCCCAAAAGGCATGCTTTGGGGCGACCATTCTTTCTAGAGTCGCTCCAAGAGATCTGTCACAAAAAATATTCACGATCATGAAAAATCAATATTCTAACTATGGCAAAATAATGATATTTGCTTCTGCTGCATGATTACTGGTTATGCCTAAAAAAGTAGTTTTTAAAATGAAAGAAATAGCCCCCAAAATTCTGCAATCGCCCCAATGTGCAAAACAATAGCCTCTAAAAAATAAGAATTATTTCCGACCCTGAGTAAAGTATATGTGTTAGATGTTTGAAAAGCAAGTATAATTAATGTTATTAGCGTAACAAGATCTTGGGGGAAATAGAACTGTAGTTAACTCTAGTCCCAGGGGGGGGGGGGGGGGCAGTCAATGTATTGCTGTACACACACGTGGCCAAATTATTTCCAAACACCCCCTAAACGAGTTTTACTCTGTGTGCAAAATAATCCCCTAAACAAGTTTTTCGTGGGCTTTTTGTACACATTTTGGCCCCTTAACAAGTTGTCGCCAGAATATGACCGCGGAGAAAAAGCTTAGGGGGAAAAAACATACCCTAAACACGTTTAGCTAGTCTTAAAAAAAAAGCTTTGGAAAAAAAAAATTCCCTAAATACGTTTGACCCTGCGATTGACCATTGACCAGTCTTTCAAAACTACCCCTTTTTTTGAAAATCTGTGTTTTTTGATACCCAATAACGAGTGCACACGCGGCCCGCGTCCAAAACTGAAAAACACCCCTTGTATCACGTTTTTTTGGTCACGCGTGTGTACAACAAAATATTTGACTGCCCCCCCCCCTGGGACTCTAGTGGACTCCCCTTGATTGCAGTACTGAAATGATCAGAGATGATTGTTTGAAATTCGGTGCAATCAATTGAGTTGAATGCAATTTAAAGGAGAATGAAACTCTTGGAGCAAGTTAGCTTTTGTGAAAGCAGAAAAATCAAAAAATAAGATCAACAAAAGTTTGAGTAAAATAGGACTAGCAATAGAAGAGTTATGAGCATTTGAATGTCGAGATCACTAATGCTATGGAGATCCTCATATTGGCAATGCGACCAAGATCTATGATGTCACAGATGAACAACTCTCCCATTTTGGACACTGAAAATATACCCCAAAACATCTCTTTTTGCTCATATTCTAATCATATGACAAACGATTCATCAATGATATAATGTTGTGAAACCTCTGTACTTGTCCTCTCATAAAGAGAACACCTCACCTTGTGATAGACTCTATAAAAGTGAGAATATAAGTGAAATAAGTACTAAAGTAATGAGGGAGTTGTACGTGTGTGACATCACAGATCTTGGTCGCATTGCCAATGTGAGGATCTACATGGCATTAGTGATCTCAATATTCAAATGCTCATAACTTTCTTATTATTCATTCAATCTTCCTCAAACTTTCAACAATATGTTTCTTTGATTTTTCTCTTTTATATGGATTCAGCTGGTTTCAAGGGTTTCATTCTCCTTTAACTGCACTGAACTGTTACGAGCTGAACAGCTGAATTACCCTCAACTTAATCAGACATTGAATGATTATTTTTTTTAACAGAGTTCTTATCCTCCATCTCAAACGTTACACCTACGACTCGGATGCCTCTCTAGACAGCAAGCTCAGGTCAAGTGTTGTCATCCCACGCTTCCTGACATTGGCCTTTCACACCACGAAGAATACTGCCCCACCGCCAGCAAGATCAAACCACACACAAGCTTATCATGTGTAAGTATTGACTATAACTAGATAAAGGTTGAAGGCGGTAGAGGGTGCTAAGGAGGGCACCATAAAATTCACCAAGGGCGTTGAGTATGGAAATTCCCCCATAATTCCAATATGATTCTCAAATTGATATTGAAGAGAAACCCCTTCGTTCTTTTGGTTGGTATTTTCATAGACCTGGGGGTGTTTCACAAAGATTTAATATGACTTAGAGTCGCACTTAAATACCAAGTTGCGTACGGTATGAAAGGCTTGACCGCACTGGTCAGATCGTGTCATGAGGACGTGCACTACTGCATATCTATCAATAAGATCGCGCGCTGCATGTCATGACACGCGTCGGCATTTAAGTACGACTAAAGTCATACTTAAATCTTTGTGAAACACCCCCCTGGTTGGTTGTTTCATAAAGCTGTTTGTAAGTTACAAGCGACTTTACGCACGACTGGTGATCCTTCTGGTAAATGATGCGCACCGGATTTGCATTGGTGTTAATGTAGTTCCTAAGAAAGGATCACCCTTTTTTCATAAAGTTGCTCATAATTTACGAACAGCTTTATGAAACACCCACCTGGCGGATGAATGTATCATTTCTATTGCAATATTCTTATTGGGGGGGGGGGGCATTTACACCAGTTCATATCCTTTTACAGCAATATTTTTTGTAATCTATAGGAACTCTAATTACATTTCTATTTTATAAATTCTGTTAATCATCCTCCCCCTTTATTAAATGTCCGACAGGGTTGTAAAAATTGTATCTAAAACTCATCACCAACAATTTGCGCATTTACATGTTGTCATTCGGCAAGTTAAAAGGTAATATTGCCGATATTATCGAAAAATGTAGTTTTTCATTTTTTACATTTTCTGATATTGAAAGCCCTTTCCGATGATGTCTTCAAAATCGCCCAAATCACCATATTTTTGTAGCAATTTGATATTATAAGAATAAAAGGTCGAATTGCCCCCAAGTGCCAATTTTGGTTAAAGGAAGGGCAATATATAGATCACGCCCTTATACCACTCAGATAACCGTACAAATATATAGGTCGTAGAAAGGGCAATTAAACTGGTACCATTTTTTTTTTCTTCAGTTGTTGCCATTTCATGATGTATGATCATATTTAACCACTTTAAATTGTATGAGTCACTGATTGGTCTTACCACTACCATTACCCTTCAAGAAATGCCATCTTTTGTTCAATACTGTTATTTTTTTTTTTTTTTTTTAATTTTTTTTTTTTTACAGTCCGTTGTCACCTCTACGAGACAACATTGGGACACCTTTCAACCACAGCAGTCCTGATGAGAAAGGAGATGGTAGTAGCATCAGGAAGAAGCTGGACTATGAGAGTACCAGGTTAGTAATCTTAGGCAGTGTTTATGCTTCCACTTTTCAGGCCAGAATCAGCGTTTCCATACGTGATTAGTCCAAAACACGGTTGCGTCCATACTTACTTTCATTTAAACGACATTTCAAAACGCTGATAGTGTTTAAATGACGTCATTTGGTACATATGCTTCCGGTGAGATGAAAATCCGCGGGCAAATGCAGTCGCATGGTACCTCCACGGTATTACCTCTCATCTCTCTTGTTACATTTGCATGTGTGTAATAATTGATTTAAGTACTATCACTAGTATTACTCTTCCAGTTTGTCATCACGATGAATGTTGAAGGATTTACAACAATAAAACCTGGAACATGAGTTATAATGAGGAGAAATCGCCAGATGCCCCAGTAGCATAAACAAATATATGTTTTATTATTTTATAATGTATCTCTGAAAAGTTAAGCATAAACAACACTCCCAGAACCACGTTTACGATTGGCGTTTTGAAACGACGTTTGAAAACGCTGATTCTGTCCTCGCAATGGAAGCATAAACACACCCTCAGCCAACAAAGACATACTCTGTTGAAGCCACCAAGCACTCAAGAGTGGACAGTTAATTTAATTGAAAATCTTTACACAAGTCTTAATACACATTGTCAACAGATATGCCCACATGGGCATCTCTTCATTGATTTGAAGAAAGTCCATATTCCTTTACCAGGGGGCGTTTCATAAAGCTGTTCGTAAGATAAGAGCGACTTTAAAAACGACTGGTGAACCTTTCTCACGCGCTAAACCATCGCCAATGAATATACCATTGACCACAAGAAAGGATCACCAGTCATTCTTAAAGTCGCTCTTAACTTGCGAACAGCTTTGTGAAACACCCACCAGTTTTGCAAATTTTTGAGCATTTTCTCATTGTCTTCCTGAATTAGTTGGCACATAAAAAAATTTTGCTTTGATTTATCTGTTACATTCTGACCAATCTATTTTGTGATAATTACCAAAATTGGAATATATGTGTAGCTGTGGTTTAAATCAGAGGTCTAACTAGAAAAGCTTGGTACTTGGTGGTTTATCCTCCAAAATACTCATGTTGGAATGTTAACTAGGATATGGTGCTTGAGGGTGGATTAAGGGGGGTAGGATCGTGGCTTTAAATTAACCTGAATCAGTTGACGTACGAGGGTAGGATGAAGGTTATTCAACAATGTGATTGTGCGGGAGAAGAAGGAGGTATACAGATTGAGCCTTGAAGATGTTGCCTCACACTGGAAAGAGCATCCATGTCTGTTACTGTCTAGTTGAGTGTTTGCTTGGGGATCAATGTCCACTTTGCAATGTAACATTTCAAAGAAGCAGCTTAAAGCAATGCACCTGCAGCTGTGTCTCTCTTCGAGAGAATTCCAGTCGAGTGAGTTTAGTTGGGTGACACTTGCTTCTGTCTCATTTGTACTGTATTTCAAATCGGACTGCTTGACTCATTCAAGAGAAGAGATATTTTGGAATTGGGTGTATAGGTCAAGCAGCAGAGAAAACACTCGAGCTAAGATTAAATTAGCCCCTGAAAGATTGTAAGATTCAGTTCATTACAATTGGGTTCATGTAAGTGGTGCTTTTGAAAGAACAGAAATAGGAAAGCCAAAATAGCCCCCATAATACTCTTTTTTTAAACATTTTTTTACCCAAGGATGTGATTAAACCAACAACTTGCGCACAACAACAATGGCAAAGAAGGGCACACATTCTTCTCAGATGTCCAACATTTGCTCAAGTTTGTATTCAGTGGCTTAAAAAGAAAAGGCACATGGATATGCATTTTGACTGCATATATTAATCATCCCATTTGTGATTATCTATTTGCAGCGAAGTAGCGAAGGTATAAGAGAAAATGACTGACCTAACTTTCTGATTCCGCTCTGTTAAATGTGGGCAACATGATAATATTTGTTAGGTCTTATAACTTTCTTGGTGGTATGAAATGCTCAGCTTCATTTTGAAAGAGAGCTGCATCCAAATCACCTCAGAAATTATATCTTGTCCCAATCACTTACACCAACTGTAATTATTTGCTTACCATCATGGAATAATGTCTCAAACTTTTATTCCCAGTCAGTTAGAGATGGTGTTGAAGGTTTTCAACAAATGATTTACCAACATCACTACAAATTGCCAATAGCCTCTTTACTTTTGATTTGATATCATTCTTTAAAGTTGCTTAAAGTTTTTTTAATGATAAACTTTGAGTGCATAATTTTGCTTAATATTTTAGGTCTGGCTTCAAGTTCAACCGGGGACGTTTGGCATCGGATTCTGCTAAGAAAGGATCTGAACACTTCATCAGTCGGTTTGAAACAGATATACAAGATAGTAGTAAATCTGTAAGTATGGTACCTTCTATTTCTTTTTTCATTTAGTTTTAACCCTATCTAGGCCGGGGTATTTTTGGAGATCATATGGCTGGGGGGGGGGGGGGGGCCTCCTATGAGATCTCGGCCGTCTATTGCGCAATCATGCCAAAAATTGGCATGCCGGTTGTCTGGGACATAATCTACAAAATTGTATAGTAATTTATTTCATGCAAATTGCTATTTATTGATTATGCTAATTTACATGTAGGTGTAATATAGTACGTAAAATCATGCTTTTTTCTCTAACTCCCTAAATAAAGCTACAAATGTTCAAATTTTTTGTATAAAAACTCTTTGTGATGTTCTCAGCAAATGTACAAATGACAAAAATTGCGATATCAGATCAATTTCTTATGTATTATATTGTATTTTGCAATTTCTCATGTATTTCTTTAGGTTTTTTTTACCTTTTGTTTTTTATTGTTTTTTTGATGAACTTTGTCGGGTCTCTTTTAAGATCATAAACAGCATAAATAAATCCATTTGGAACCAGTAAACCTAAAAATAGTCATAGATTTATGATTTTGGATTGAAAACACAATTTGCATTGACTTTGTACAAAAAATCATGTTTTTGAGCAATTTTTGGTCTGACATGCACTTACAAGATGTTTCATAATTTCGGAACCGCGTACCCGGGCGTCGCAAAATTGGTCTCAAAAGATGCGCAAGACTTAAAAGTAAAAAGTCGGCCTAGATAGGGTTAAACCTTGTACAGATATGGCGAGTCAAATTGCACTACTTATGCTAATATGTTTTTATTGAACCCTTCTCCAATCTAATTTTGCAAAGGCCTTTAATGTTGAGTGCCTATCAAAAAGGTAGAAGGTCCCATTTCTTTTCAAATTGTTTGATCACATTTAGCCAGGGATTGAACCCATGGTATCCTATTCAGTAGGGGGGGGATCCTCTGCCACTTAGCCACCATATCTGACGACTCAATGGTATAAAGAGCAAATGGTACTTTTTTCCTCAAATATGCGATGAAAGAGAAAAAAAATATGTTTAAATATTTTCATAAGAAATCTTTTTTCAATTAGTTTATGTCTCAGAAGATTTTTGTTGTTGTTGACAATTTGTCTATTTGAATTTTTCATGCATGATATTTGTGTACACAATTTAGTTTTGTACTGTGTAATAATTACATTATATTGGATGGGTTAGAATGGAATACCAGAAATATTCCAAGAGTTCGGGAAAATATTCTACTAATCGCAGATGAGTGGAATATTGGCCCTAACGAGTGGAATATTTCTGGTATTTCATGAAATAAAGCCATCCAATATAATTATTATATTCTATCCCACCCCCCCCCTCCCCCCCCAAAAAAAAGAGGTAGCAATTTGATTTAACAAGTCATATATCACTTATCACATTATGCCATTATCACTTCATAGGATCAAATTTGGTCGTTGACATGCGACTTGCATGTAGTTCATTATGACGTCATCGAGCGTAGTTGTGCTCTATGCTGCACATCACATTGCTTTCATTGTTGTACGCATTGTATATTTCCCCTAAACTGTTGAATATGCTCTCATATTCAATAGCAAATTTTGTACAGGAGCCTATGGGATATTCGTTGGATTTTGGTCCTTTTTAGGGATATGCTCCGATACTTCACGGGCAATTGATACAGACCAAAATATGTGTTTTTAATACATCACTAGAACACTCTATATAGATAATAATAGTAGTTACACTAGGTGTCTAATACATCATAGTTTCATGCCAAATCTTGATATACCTGTATATCTCTTGCTTTGCATATGACAAAGTTTTCTCATTTCCCCCAGATTTTTTAAATATTTTCTTAACCCTCCCGTGACAACTTTTGCCTATTCCAAAGAAAGTACATGGACCATGTGTTTTGTGAAATTGCAGGAAAAGTCCAACAATGAAAACTTCATAGAGATGGATGAGGAAGAACAGCTTGCACGTGCCTTGGAGCTGAGTCGCCAGGAAGCAGAGGCAAGTCTTAAAAGGAAGCCTGATGAGGTTGCTATAGATGACTTTACGGATGAAGAATTGGCAAAGGCCCTTAACGATTCCATGGAGGCCGAAGAAAAGAGAGAAAAGTCCAAGGAGGAGGGCCAAGATAGTGATGATGATCTTCCAGTTGGTTTGATTGAGGATCCAGAACTAAGTGACATGGAGAGAGTGCTCTATCTTAGCAAGAAATCTCATCAAGAAGAGCATGGATTGAACGAGGATGCAGGACTTACTGACCTTGAGAGGGCGCTCCACTTGAGCAAGAGAACTCACGAGGAAGAGCTCAAGAGGCAAGGTGCTGTCAACGGAGAAGGGCCTGTAGGAACCCTTACGAATGGTGGCCTTCTCGGAGGTGCTAGGAGAAAGTTTGCTGGAAAATCCACTACTCAGGGTTCTGAAAAGTGCAATTCGATGGGAAATGTAGGCAATTCTTACACGAGAGAGGGTGGGAAATATGCAGGAAGGGATCCTGGTAAGGAGGATGGAGATTCGGTCCAAGAAGGCAATGGCTTGCTTGGTGGAGCCAAAAGATATCATCAGCAACGCTCGGCGTTTGCTACGGATGAGCCAATGGACACTGAGGATGACCAACCCATTGCGTTTTCCTTAGACAGTACTTCCGATGAGGACCCAACTCAACCTAGCATGTGGGACTCGGACACCAATCAAATTGGACAGAAATTAAAAGAGCTTTCCCGTCTACATGCATCTCATATCTTGCCACCAAGGGAAAGCAGTCCGGACATTGTAAACCTGGTGTCTTCTGATGAAGACATCCTTCGTCATCCAGGCAAGGTCAACGGCAAGAGCATTGACAATGTCGCTTTATCAAAGACACCAAACAAGGTCAGTGCCACTAGTGTCGATGATAGCGGTTTATCAAAGACACCAAACAAGGTCAGTGCCACTAGTGTCGATGATAGCGGTTTATCAAAGACACCTGACCACAGAACTGAAGGTCTCGTCAATACCAGTAGTCATCGCCAAACTTCATCTTGCAGCAAACCCAGAAGCATTCTGAATTCTCCATTGACAAATGTGCCAAAGAGTGAGACCAAATTCAATCCCAATGATAAATCTCTTGAGGGAAATAGGGCTGACCTGTGGAAGCCGTACAATAATTTGAAAAAGAACATCTTCCAGCAGTTTCCCTCCTCTGATGAGACTAGGGCAGATGAGGAAAAGAAAGATGATGATGATGATGGAGATGGAGATGATATCCTTGGAGAGGTAAAAGAAGAAAGGAAGCTCAGCTATGACGAGATGAAAGCCAAGGAGGAGGAAGATATTAGGAAAGCTACAGAGCTCAGTATGCAAGGTAAATCATTGCCTTTAAATTCCTAAGGACTTTAATGAAATGTCTGTGACCATCTTACGAAAAAAAGTTTCAAGTTCCAAACTAATGTTTCTTTAGAAAATGACTCCCTGGCACTTAAACTCTAATTGTGAAAAAAAATTGTTAAGTATGTGCCCTTTGTACATGCATGCCCACTAATGACCATGGAAAGGGTGGATGAAAGCAATTTTGGCTCAACTTTTGATAGGGAATAACAATAATAGGCATTTATGTAGCGCCATCTATCTAGAAATATTCTATTCCGAAGCGCACAAGAAAAGAAAGAATGAGAGAGTTTAGATGAGTTTCAAAGTGCCAATAACTAAATACTGTAAGAATAGACTTCAGTTTAGATTTCAGTATAGAAGGGAACTCCACTATAGCTTCCCTTTGCTTTCTTTGATAGTATTTTCTCTTCCTTCTTGTCTTTACTCTTTATACGTGTAAGTCCAAAAAAAATGTATGTCACACTCAACACCATGAAATTCTTTTACTTCTGTATCAAGTGTAGTCAATACATCACTAGGTAATACATGCATCATTTGGGATGAAGTGAAAGACCCAAGTTTATGCTCTTCCTTTAAATCTTTGCCCGCCACAGACAGAATCATTCCTGCACCACCTTAATCTTAAGGTGCAACCTTAAGAGGGGTTTTGAATTGATTATGCTTATTCAGCTCACGATAGCTTTTGATTGGTTTATTGTTAAAGGTCAAGTCCACCCCAACAAAATGTTGATTTGAATCAATAGAGAAAAATCAAACAAACACAATGCTGAAAATTTCATCAAAATCGGATGCAAAATAAGAAAGTTATGACATTTCAAAGTTTCGCTTATTTTTAAAAAAATAGTTATATGAACGAGCCAGTTACATCCAAATTAGAGAGTCGATGATGTCACTCACTCACTATTTCTTTTGTTTTTTATTGTTTGAATTATACAATATTTCAATTTTTACGAATTTGACGATTAGGACCTCCTTGCCTGAACCACAAAATGTTAAAATAATGGAATTCCACGTATTCAGGGAGGAATGGAACTTCATTTCACATGACAATGACGAGAAAATCAAAATATTTCATAATTCTCATAATAAAATACAAAAAAAATAGTGAGTGAGTGATGTCATCAGTTCCCTCATTTGCATACCGACCGGGATGTGCATATAACTCTTTTGTGAAATGAAGCGAAACTTTAAAATGTCATAACTTTCTTATTTTACCTCCGATTTTGATGAAATTTTCAGTGTTATGCTTGTTGGATTTTTCTCTTTTTATTCAAATCAACTGTTTGTTGGGGTGGACTTGTCCTTTAAGAAAAGTTTGTGTGTACAATACGATGCCCACATCAATATTGTGTATGTGTGTATGAACAATAGACTTAATGCAGTCTGTGTCTATTGTGAATAAAATGTGACTTGAGTCGAACTTGGCAGTCTGCTGTATGTGACTCTCGTGAAACAAAGCGGGCAAAGAGTTGATGTTTTACAACCATTTATCTTGCATATACAGAGGTAAAGGATCTTTCTGAGAGAGAAGCAGCTGAGATATTGAGAGCACAAGAAATGAGTCTCCAGGGTAAGTGGATTGTTATCATGGGGGTGTGTCCAAAAGCAAGCTGGCCATGACCGAACGCATGACTATTGACCTCGGCCTCGTTGCATAAAAGTTACTAAAGTCCGACCTCTCTTATCCGGTCTCCCCTTATCCGGATCTCTCTATTATTTGGACGCACACTTGCCAAGATTTTTTTTTTCAATCTAGTACGTCGGGAAATGAGATTTCAATCTAAACTCAAAATTCCTATGCAAACTCACTTTGATTACATACATTTTCCAATAAAGTCTATTATTTTTTATGAAAATATCTTACCCAACTCAACGAAAGAACTTAGAATCATTTTCCAGTAAATCAGGGCACAGCGCAACCATTTTATCACGTTCTCTTTTTTTTCCGGGAAAAATTGTCTCTTAAACAGTCATACACAATGCTATACCCGACTGTCACGAATTTGGTCATAAACGTTGGGCAAAAAAAACTTTATTAATTTGTGTGTTATTTTTATTATTGTTATTATTATATTATTATGTTGCTGTACAGTTGTAATTTTTTTTCATTACATCCTTGTATGATACACCACTAAAATGTTACAACAGGGCCTTTCTTATTAATGGAGAATGTTATTCACTTTATCATGTAACATTCATTTGTTCCTTCCACTCAGATCTGCATGAAAGACAAGGTATGACCCCAAACAAAACCCAAGCCAGAGCTGATTCTAAACCAACATCACCAGTCTATTCCAAGGAAGAAACAGAAATGCTCTCTAAACATTCTGAGGTAAGAATTATATGAGTGAGTGATTAGCAAATGAATGAATGAATGAATGACTGAGTGAATGTATGAAGGAGTGAACATTCTGAGGTAAGATTTATATGAGTGAGTGGTTACCAAATAAATGAATGAAGGAATAAATAAATAAACATTCTGAGGTAAGATTTAAATGAGTGGATAACAAATGAATGGATGGATGGATGGGCTAGCGAACAAATAAAATTTAGTGTATCTTGTTAAACTTGTTAACTATGTGTGTCTGTCAACTCAAGCTGGTGGTCTGTGTTGCAATGCCAGTGTTAAATATTTTTTAAAGATGGGTTTGGGGCTTGTTTCGTTAATAATTTTAATTATTAAACAGGACTTATAGTTTTTTATATTTCTTGTTCTACTCAATTAATCCTCTTTTAACCCAATGACCTACATTTGTGTTATGACCATAGCCTACTTATGATATTTTTGCGTAGTTGAAAGGGGAGGGGGTGAATACCATACATATTTAGACCACAACCTACACATAATCTTTCTTCCTTAGCAAGGATGGTTATAACCATACACTCAACAAAGAAAATTAAATACTATCAAGTAATATCACTTTTGAAACTTCATGAATCAAAGGGGGAGGGGGAAGACACTACCACAATCAAACTTTTATCCTAAAGTAATATCATTTTGGGAGGAAAGACCTTTCTCAGTGGTAGGCTGTTTAGCATAGGAATGATTTGTATCAAAATACCCAAATATGCCAAAAAAGGTATAAGAGATTGGTTAATGTGAGAAAGGTCCTTTGCCTTGCTGGGGAGTCCAGGTTGCACAGTTGGTAAGATGCTGGTCGTGCAAGCTGAAAAAAGGGGTTAAAGTCTTCAAAGAAATCTGTTAGCATGGTAAAGCCTGTTCTTTTCCTCTCCTACCGTAGACTTCTATAATCTTCTCTCATCGTGTGAGCAACTCACACTACCCATATCATTGTACATGTAGTGTGATTTGGTCACATTTCTTTTCTATGCTGTTAGAGTGATTAGAGGACAAGTCCACCCCAAGAAAAAGATGTATTAATAAAATGAATAATAGAGAAATCCAACAAGTATAGCACTGAAAATTTCATCAAAATCGGATGTAAAATAAGAAAGTTATTACGTTTTAAAGTTTCGCTTTATTTTACAAAACAGTTATATGCACATCCTGATCAGTATGTTAATGACGTGACTGATGATGTCATCCACTCACTATTTCTTTTGTATTTTATTAAATGAAAAATTAAATATTCTAATTTTCTCCTCAATGTCAAGTGAAACAACAATTAATTCTTCCCTGAACATGTAGAAGTAGCATTGGTTAATACGATATGGTTCAGTCAAGTTGGTCCTGATCATCAAATCTGCAAAATATGAAATATTTTATAATTCAAACAATGAAAAACAAAAGAAATAGCGAGTGAGGGACATCATCATCCGTCTCATTTGCATGTCACTGAGTTGTGCATATCACTGTTTTGTGAAAAATAAGTAAAACTTTAAAATGTCATAACTTTCTTATTTTACATCCGATTTTTATGAAATTTTCAGTGTTATGCTCGTTTGATTTTTCTTTATTTATTCAAATCAACATTTTTTGGGGTGGACTTGACCTTTAAACAAAATCCACTATTGTACTACCATTAACTGTCACAATTCAGGCTGTTTTGATGTACATGCACTTAGACATTTTTTTTTTCTTTGCTTCCTTTCAATTAGCTTGGCCATCTGAACAATGCCTATCGTCTTGTCTCCATCGTGAGCCATATCGGAAGTACGTCAATGACTGGACACTATATCAGTGACGTCTATGATGTTGAGAAGAAATGCTGGCTAAGTTACGACGATTCAACGGTGATGAAGAGAGATGAGAGAAGCCTACGCGAGGAGAGGAGAAGAACAGGATACATCTTTTTTTACCATGCTAAAGAGTTCCTTTGAAGAAGAATTTCACTGTTTTCACGAACTCCACATTGTAGGACAAGGCCGGAATGCTGCCAATACTCCATGATCGACTTAGAAAGGAGGAATGTACAATCAGATACAACTTATTTAAACCTTGATAAAGAGTTCAACCTGAAACTTTTTGGACAACCTTGCCCTGGGTGGACAAGGTCTCTATAATGAATCAAAGAGTTGCCAGCGGTCACCAATGGACTCTGAAGGGAGTGATGAACAACCAGATACAACTCATTTTACCTCAGAAAACTTAACTAACTCGGCACTGGTCAGCAAGACCTCATAACGGTGTGATTTACAAAGCCACCCTCCCCAGATGCCATCAGAAGAGAGAGAATGACTTCTTCATTTCCCTTGAAAGGTGCTTTTGTAAACCAAATTACAAACTCTTTTTGAGAAACACCCACCTGGATAAGTAAGGCCAGATAATGTTTTACATGATTAAAAAGCTGCCAATCCTTCTTGATCAATTGCTTTTACCTCGCTGAAGATTTTCTGTTTAAACGAAACTGGAAACCTAAAGTCATGAATTTTACAGCATTATCCGAGTGCATTTTGTAAATTTGATGCAAAATGTTAGTCCTGTTAGGGCTAACGCTTTATCACATTATACTAAATGATGAATCTGTAAATGTGTTGCATTTTCTTTGGATGTTCATGTTCATGTTCATGAAGATTGATATACTAATGATTATATGATGTTTGTCTTGAAGGCGTAGCATGTGCGCTGTGGCGTCAGCGGCGTCCACATCAAATCTTCATCTAGGTGAAGTTTTTTAAATGTCATGATTATTTTGAAATGTATGAGGATCTATTTCGTTGAATTTGGGCATTAAGATAATCAAGTGTCACCGACCATTTGGCATGAGGTTCAGGTCATGTGATTAAGGTCAGAAGTCGACAGCATCAATTATTTTTATTTCTTGTCTGAAGGCGAGACTTGGGGATCTTCATTTGGTACTAGATGGATCACCAGTAATGCATAAGATAAAACAAATCATGTGCAGTGTTACAAACAGCTTTATGAAAAGACTCTTGTTCATGACTTGATATATCAAATTCATCAATCAACTTTGATGCAGACTCTTGGCCCCATGGATGATTATAGAAATGTTATTTTCCATCAGGTTGCCTAACTACGTCCGAGGTTTTCGTCTTGCCTACATAGCAGAAGCAAGACATAGTCGCTGCTTACAATGGTTTTGGCAATGCCAGCATCATCAACAACAAATCTTAACCAAGGTTAAGTTTTTGAAATGCCATCATAACTTTTACAAGATATAACGGCCTTCTGCATGTCTTTCATAAGACTTTGACATAAGGCGAATCAAGTGTCACTGATCATGTGACATCGAGATAATTGAACTTTGATCATTAATGCTGTGTTATCAATATCATATTCCATGAAATTTACCTATTATAATTATCAAGTATCAGCAAATAAATGTGTTATTTCAGGTCACTAGGACAAAGTCAAAGGTCATTGGGGGTCAGTAAACTGGTATCAAGTAAAACAAATTCAACCCAAGGCTAATTTGAATATTTAAGATATTTTGAAATCTTAAGTCAATAATTATTCAGTTAAACTTGATGATTATTAGGTCTCGGCTATTACGAGGGTAACGAGAGCAGGACGAGAGGTCATTGGATCAAGGTAAAATGTCACTTCAGATTTTAAATGTCACTTCAAATTTATTGCTCCAACTGTATTCTGTTCATTATTTCAAAAGTATTTAGTCAGATTAATTGATACTTGTATGAGATGTTTATAAGATATCATAAACAATATTTAAACTAAAATGAATGTGTGCTCTCCTGTCAAAATGTAAGGCAGTGGGAAGTCAATGAACTTTGATTTATTATCAAATAAATAATAGAAATATGTTTATAACTTTGTAAAAATATTAATCCTATTTGTTCTCATAATCCATGAAGCTTGTGTAAAGGAGTATTGATTTCCCCAGGCCAATAAGAGTGGCATTGCTTCCTTCATGACCTTGGGTGATTGCATTGTACATTCAAAGGTTAAATTAAAAAGAGAAAATATTTGATATGTCAATGTCACAAGGTCAGCTTTGCTGCTATGTGTCATGATTGCATAATGATATTGGTCAAAATAAAGTACTCAAAAGTGTTTAAAAAAAAAGAACAGTAAAATACAGAACAATAGGATACCTTAGAATAAATTCATAAAACAATAAGATAAAAGAATAATTTTTTGTTCAATGTTAACAAGGCTTCTAGGATACATTAAAAAAAAAAAATTCATAAGAAGCTTTGTTTATGAAGTGATTAAAGGAAAACACAATTTATGCATATCGTTTGCATAAATCATCACTAATTAAAAAAACAATTTTTGTGAAATTTGTACCCATATTTATCTCTCTGTGCTATTAGGCGTGTGCAGATTTTTGCGGCATTTGGCTCCTTCAGGGCCGAGATCTGAGTATTTCATGGAGCGAAATAGCCCAGTTCAGTAAGGGTTTATCGGGTACCATGAATCATAAGTATAAGTCCCTTTTCCATAGAACTTTCATATAATAATGGTTATCAACAGATGTATGAATGAAAATTCATGTCACTAGGAGAAGTTTAAAGTTTATTTGAATTGCAGATACCGTCTTATAAAATTGTACTAAAGGTTAGGCTTTTCAATTTTCAAATTGATTTTGAAACTATTTAAAATCATAAATATGAATAATAACTTAGATGATTATAGATTCAGGTTACTGGGTCAAGGTCAGCGGTCATTTCAGATCAATTTACTAGGATAAGAATTGATAACTTACAATTACATGTAAGATTGGTAATTCATCAAAGAGAGATAGAAAAAAAAGGTATGCACCGTTTCAATTTATATAACTTTAATCTGATCAAATAATATTTGATCAGATTAAATGAAATTTATATGAATTGAAAGTTGTGAATATTTTTGTTTCTGTCTCTCTCTCTCTCTGAAAAATTATCTTACAGGCAATAATGCCAGAGGTTTTTCCACTTGTTTAGTTTTATCAAAGAGGCTGCATTCCAATATTATTCCATGTACTAACAAATATGCATTTTTTTTTTGGGGGGGGGATTGCAAAATTACAGACTTAGCCAGCTTTAAATAACAATTTAAGCCGAGGCTAATTCAATAATATTTCCAACATGCAGACAATTATGTTGTACAATCCTATTAAAGCTACAAACATGAAGGCATTAAAATGATGGTAGACCCATATGTATAATATCATGTGAGTTAAATACTTATGAATTGCATCATGTTGTTGTTTTGTTTTACATTTTGTTTCTCATTGATCTGAATGCTCATGTACAAAAAATATAGGCCTATTAAGATGTTTATGAGATATTGTACTGAATAACATGCACAAGAATTAAACGTTAATTCTGTGAAGCCTCATGATTCCAAGAATGTTGATATTTATTGTGGATTGTATTTAACTTACACTTCCCCTATCAGGAGAAATGCCTGATAATAATAATAATAGTAATAATAATAATATTAATGATAACAATAATAATATTGATAATAATAATTATATTAATAATAATATTAATAATAATAATATTAATATAATATTAATGATAATAATATTAATACCCATCTACTTCACCTGTGTTGAGTGCAGGTCCTAATCAGGGAATTCAGAAAATAAATATATGGTACTTTATCATAATTAAAGAATAATACCTTGCATTTCGCCAACATAAATTCAATACCTATATTTGTATTATCCTTGTAGTAAAATGCTAATAAAATTAGGTGGTACTCTTTCAAAATTCCAAGCACTTTTTTAGGAATTACTCAAAGGTCCCAAGGATATTTAATTTGGAGTGTAAAAGCAAATTATCAGTCCATTTTAGTTAACTCTTATGACACTGGGGGGGGGGCTGATTCACCCCTCCCCTCGATGTTTTTCGCGATAAATCCGCCGCGCTAATTTTTTTGACCGTGTCTCTCACTGACTTACTTTCAAGACTCGCAACTTTTGAGACCAAAATTGCGACCTCCGGGTACGCGATTCCAAAATTATGCAACATTTCGTAAGTGCGTGCAGAACCAAAATTGCTCAAAAACGTGAATTCGTGTACAAATCCAATGCAAATAGTGTTTTTTGCCAAAATTCATAAATGTATCACTACTTTTCCTTTTACTGATTAAAATCAAATCAATTTCATCTTGTTAATGGTCAAAATAAAGTCACCGACAATTTCCATTGAAAAAAACAAAGAAATACATAAGAAATATAGAAAACAATAACTTACGTAAGGAAAATAAATGTGATGTTGATTTTTTTTCAAATACATGTTTGATCAGATCCCTATAAAGAATCTGTGAACCAAAAATTAGCATTTTAGGTGCATTATATAGTTAATTATAGCATTTTTTAATTTTGTGCATAAATTAGCATAATTAACAATTAGATTTTTCGCAGAAAAAAAGATCTTACAGTTTTGTAAATTGTGCCATGGGAAACGTGCGTGCCAATTTTTGTCGTGACCGCGCGATCGACAGCCGATAGCATAGGGGGTGGGGATAAATGGCCCAGTCTAGGGTTAAACAAACTTTTCTCTTTCGAATGCAAAATGTTTATACACTCTCAAGTGACATATTTATCTTGTTCATACTGATTTTCATGCCCACAATATTTATCAGGTATTTAGAGGACAGACAAGTTCTTATTTTTTTTATTGGATAGGTGTAACTTTTTCATACATTTAATACTTTTTTCTTCACTCTACAGAAGGGCATTTCATTGATTAAAAAATCACTTTACATAATATGCATTTAGATTATATATTTTTTAAAATAAGTGATCATAACAATAATAAAACAATGACTGATTACTTGCATTTTTTTTATTTAATGAAATAGAATGATGTCACTGAAGACCCCGGAGAAGTATTTAATATTTCAACAATAAAGTAAAATCAGACAAGCAAAACACTGTTGGGGGCTATATATGGCTAAATTTAAATAGAGAACCAGAGAAATATTACCAAATAAAGTAAATAAAAAAAACAATGAATGCTGGTCAAACTTCAGTAATCTTTTCGACATTGGTAGAAAAGATAAATGAAGTTTGCCTAGCACATTTCAAAAGAGTCTTGCTTCATGTTTTCAAATGGCTAATGCCCTTGTGTTTGTCAATAGTATTGTTATGAAGTTATATTCAAGCATATTATGTATGATAAAAAGAAATGTGCATTCGCATTCGAGTTATACAAAAGTAAAACTTTTAATTTCAGATTTGCCCAAATGTTTCATTTGATTTAAGTGAGCACAATAGATAATTATACTTGGCTATTATATATATCTATCCCAGGAATTAAACCGGGGAATTAATCACACTACCTGGAATCTAGTAGGCATACCCTAACTGCTATGTCGGGTAACCCATGAACATATCCTTCACTTTGCATTGAACAACGATGATACACAAGAAAAAAAGAAGGAATTATTTCAATCTGGACTGGACAAAAAAATATAATGCCAAGTTATGTTATCATAACTAACCAACCCCACTCCACGTCCCTTTCAAACATCCTTCCTAGCTACCAGTTATTGACTTGATTTTACAAGAAAGGAAAGAAAGAAAGAAAGGGATAAGACAAGAAAGAGATAGAAGCATACTTTGGGGTTAGCTTGCAGTCCCCCCCCCTCCCCCTTCCGCGCCCCCTCTAATATTTTACCATATCACACCATTATTTTTGTAATACATCATCTTGTTTTAACGCTTTTATCACAACTATGTAATTTCGAACTTCGTTGCTTAATACTGACAACATGAATATATCTTCTTCAGTAAAGTCAGAGTCTTCCAGTATATACGCTGTCTCAAATATAATTCCACCGCCGTCCTCCCCGTTGCGGCAAGATGTAAGTTCTTGCATTAGAGGCATCAGCTCGCAGCACGGAGGTAGAATCCCCGTGCACTCCAATGTCATTACGCACACAAGAGCTCCGAGATTCTTTTTCACTTCGGTTCCACTCCAATATTCCAACCCCCCTTTGATAGGAGTTGCGATCAGAGAGCATTACGCACACATCACTGGAAGGATTTGTATGCACTTTAAAGCACACATGTACTTCGTCTCTTTTTTTTTTGCAGCATGCCACTGTTTAGTTGAGGCAATTACAGCGAGAGCAGACGATCTGTGTGTATTCATTGGCGGGAAAAATTATTGGCTGAAATAATTATGGCGGACTGGAGGAAATTCCTTTCGACCTATGTGTGTATTTATGTAATACATCTCCTGCAAAGTGGTAAGTGCTATGTTTTCTTTTCTTTTTTTCACCGTTGCTTAGGGATGTATTCACTGGTGTATGCAATGTATCATACCTCACCCAATTCACGTACATGAATTTATGATGAGAGTATGACGTATAAACCGTGGCGCCGTTTAACATCCCTCATGCAGCAATCTGTGTGTCTCACTTGGTGAATCACAACATCAACAATTTTCATAGTTTTGCCATCTTCTTTTTTTTGCGGTTGGATATATTAGCGACAATCTGATTAATTCTGTCCTTGGAGGGGATTCCCGACTAGATCTCATTTGAAAATGATAGATTAATTCTGAAGTGAATGTCTTCATAAAATTTCGGAGTCAAGAAAATGACAAACCGTCGATGCAGATTTTTCGTCATCACTGGACTTCGCTTGAAATATTCATTCCTCACATGAAACAAAGAAAGCGGAAATGGAAATTAACTTTTATTCATTTATTTCATTTTTTTTTACTGAAGTTATCGTCAGGTAGTTGAAGGGTAGGGTGGTCATCATAATCATTATTGGTCACTATCATGACCATAATATTTGTGGTAATGGTTATGCAACATTTATATAGAGCTCAAAACGAATGTTGGTCATGGCAGTTATAACACGACGACGACGGCGCTGATGATGGCGATGGTAATTAATGGTGATGATAATGAAGATGATGATGATGACAATGATGGTGTCGGTGGTGATGATGATGATAATGATTGTGATGATGGTGGTGGTGGTGATGATGATGATGATGATGATGGTGATGGTGATGATGATGATGGTGATGATGACGACGATGAGTCACGATGAATGTCATAAAGATGCCAGTGACGTATCCGTATATTAAACCAGCCACTTTTAAAACAATTTTTTTCAATTATAAAATATATTTGCGGATGCATTGTTTACATTCTAATTGCTATTTTTTCAGGTGGAGAGATATCATTTTTTATTTTACTCTGAGGAAGATGTTATTATTAATAATTAAACGGGAATAACGACACTACATACCTCAGATATGACTGAATTTATCGTGGAGTGTTCCATACAAGAGATGACAGAGAAATTAATAACTAGAATTTAATGCAAATGTTTCGATTCCGAATTCGTCTACTGATGCAGTTCAGCTCCGAATTAGGCGCCACTTTGCTTTCTCTTTACACAAAGAAAGCTATTCAGACCCATAAAAGGCTTATTCCATAGGAACGGCCTAATCCAATACAAGATAATACAATTTGGTTTCTTCTGTGTGTTCTTATACTGCCGTTTGGATTTAAGCGATGATTCAAGCGTTGACTGCGTCGACAGTGATATTTTCGATCCTTAAGACTTTAATATTAACATTTAATATTTGCGGTCTATTTCCTCTAAGGAATATGTAAGAAATTAGATACTTAACAATTTACCATCTTATTTTTAGAGACTGTATTTTGGAGAACCTTACCTCCATCCCGAAATTTCATTTTCTTCCCTTTTCTTCCGATTTTGCATTATGAAAATCTTTACCATTGGAATACTTTTCTTTGTCTGTTAACTTTTTAACTAGATTATTTTTGTATTTAATTTTTATTAATACAGCTATTATGTGCTTAGATTTTAATTGATAATTTTCATGCAGGAATTGGCTTCTTTTACCATTTCACTCACCCATGGATTACAACCATGACAGTTGCATTACAAACAAGAATGTGAACATAAACCTTATGAATTAAGATCCATTTTCAAAACGAGGGGAAAATCCGTTACATCGTCC